>NC_089860.1:13116212-14316212 GCF_036373705.1 Amia ocellicauda
TTTTATCCCTTAAGCAAATTTATATGCCTTTTGATCAAACTGCACTTACTGACAGCTGAGCACTACTTACTAAATCTCTATTATAGAAATGTACTTATGGCATTACTTCTGTCCTAGCAATTACAACAGCGTACTTGGGAATGGCAAAAAGGCAATCTTTCCAGTACAAGCCAATTCCAAGCGTGTCAAGCCTAATAACTTGGGCTCAAGTAATCTCAAAGATGCCTAGGTATAAATGGCTCGAACACAGGGGGTAATAAGTTATTGCAAGGGCTTACTAGTATGTTACTGTTCTAACCTAACCCTACAAGACTAAAATAAAAAACCTGATAGATGCAATTTTCTTCAACTTTAGTCCTTAATGTTCCGTTTAGGAGAGAAATACCCTTTTCTCTTCATGTTAATAGAACACAAACATGTAAACTTGGAGCTGTGAAGCTGTTCCGCTTTACAGTGAGTGAGTTTACATAAGGGGACAAAGACATTCAAGCTATTTGTCTCCTGCTAAAGAGGTGGTTCAGCGTCCAATACAGCAGCATGGCCTCCAAGACTTCTATAACTTTTACAAGTTATAATTAGTTCTTGCGCCAGGTGTTCAGCAGGACATGTTACCTATTTTAGCACCTCTGGAGCAGTCAGCCCTTTGACAGCATCCTCAGAGCTTTCCCTTCAAATAACCACCTCCTCCTGGAATCCACACTAAGAAGACGCTGCCAGGGAGCTAATTAATAATTTGGGAATCTTGGGGATTCAATTCTCTTCTGAAGTGCGGAATTTTAAGTTCTCATCTTGGCTTCTATTTACAAACTGCCGAGACGTCAACCTTGTTAGGTTCTCCAACACGAATGAGACATGAAACAAATCCGTCTCTGGGATTACTCCAGGAACGCATCACTGGAATGTGTTCATGCCTCAGTCTTGCAGTGCTCCAAAAGCAATGCTGAGGAAACTATACTGCAAATATGCATGTTTGCATTACTGTGCATCATCATTAAAAACCCCAAAGCTGCTGCTCTTGTGTGAAGATTCACTGCTTACTGTTGAAAATTAAGTTGAAATTCACATACCTATTCTAGATTAAGTGAATTAAGTATTATTCTTACCCCAGAAACCACCAACTCTCCTCCCAGGTTTTGCACCTCTGCTTTGACTTTACTACAGATGTTCAACTGGTGGCAATATAGGGCAATACGTTGGAGGTAGGCCAGCAGATCCTGTTTGCAGGCAGAGTCAGGGCACTGTGAATTAAAACAAAAACAGTCATGCAGAGGATGATTACAGCATGTGCTATCCATCTACCAGCAGGAGAGACAAATAAAAGCAAATATTTACTTTAGATCATATAAAAAAAAAAAAAAAAAAAAAGGCTAGCCAAAACTCAAGTTGTATTACTTCCAATATTTTAAAATCATTGAAAGCTGTGTGGGAAGTATTGACAAAAGAACATTCTGCTGAAAAGCATGAAGTGAGAATCTTGTACTTCAATAATTTGTATTAAACTACTCCTATCCATTGCTGTAAAACAAAAAGCACTCTGAATGGAGGATGCCCTAACTTCCGAGTTATTTTCAACAGCTTTTGCACTTTTCATTGAACACGTAGTATTTTCTGCAAACAAAAACAGCATATTTATCATCAACACATAACCCACAGAACAGGAGATGTACAACAAGGCAGAAGGAATTTATAAGTGCCTTGTCTGATCGTGCACATTTTCCAAGCATTACGAGTCTTCATGCACGTTAAAAAAGGCACCGATTGTCACGTTCAGTACAAGGGTTTAATTCTGGTTTTGCTCCTATTCTTTGGGATAGAGGGGGTGCCTGTACTGCATTTGGATTATAGAACAGTAGCTGAGCAACAGGAGGGAGATAATGTAGCTGAAAGAAAGATCCCTGGTGTAACACTGCAGCCTCATTAGACAGGCCGGACAAGCAAAGCAGCGCCTTGTGCTTTTAGACTCCAGGGTATCCATCATGAAACGCACACTGGAAGTGGGAGCTTCCCATTATAACAGCATGGCGAGGGAATGAGAGGAGCCCCACACTGCCAGGCCAACCCGGGAGGGCAGCACCTGATCCATCTCCTTTCCTTTAGATTTCATTCCATTACTCTGAGAGCTACTAAATTATATTAATTACCGCTTTTACTTGCCGCAGTTTTTCATCTCCCTGCAGTTTAAGATAGACTAGCATTAACAGATAAGGCAGGAGATGGAGGAGGTGGCGGGAGCAGGGTTGGGGGGGGTGCTCAGTTCTAAAATTAAACCCTGAGCTAATGCATTAAAGATTCTGTATTTATCGGTTAATACTTTACCATGGATGGAATTAAAATCTTTGAAGGCATCCCTTGTGCCGATTCAAGACCCATTTTTTTCTACCATGTACAGATAGCATTTTACATAGGATTCATATAATAAAAGGATATATATAGATATATATATATATATATATATATAGATATATATATATATCCTTCCTAGTCTATGTGAGAACTAAACAGACAATGTGGCTCAAGTACACATGTACCCTTTGGAAGCATCACCACCTAAAACAACCTGTTACAGAATAAAAGCTAAAACTAAATCTGAGGGGGAGGAGTGCAGGGTGGGGGTGGGATTTGAAGTTTCTTTGCACCATACAACTAAACATTTATCTATTTTCCTCTTTGCCTAAATGAAAACAGTTTTGCCATTTGGTTCACTTAATGAAGATCCTTAAAACCTTACCACCACAAGCACTCCTACTCATCCTACAGTCTTCAAAATTGTGTATCCCTAAACTGCTTGAAGGGAATACCAACATCTACAGGAATGTGAATATACTCCTCCAGCTATACACAGGGAGTTCAAAGAACAAATTATATTTACTTTTCTGCAGTACTCCCACAACAAGAACCTGAAAAAACGACTTGGATTTTGAAACAAGAACGAACAAAATGAACAAAAAGATGGTCTCTATTTTGAAGGCAGAAGAAATCTTTATTTAAATGAATAGTTAAGAGGTTTCACCCCTGTGGTCTTTAGCAGTGAATAAAAGGCCTTGAAGTAACAAAAGTATTTTACATTTGCTAGGAATATGCATTAATACAAGTTTTTCTCAGAATATTTACATTTAACATATGCTTAATGGAATGAGAGATTAAATCATGGGATATGAAGTCTACGGGCAAATTTAAAAGATAAAATCTATATTTTTCCCCAATTGCTTTAAGGCAATTAGACATTTTTCCATTTACCTTAATAGGTGTTTACATATCAATGTCACGTTCTGTTTGTGCACTGGAATCTGAATTTAACACGCCCCCTGCACTACCAATGCATTTTTCATCTGGAATATTTAATATTCAGTTCTTTGCTACGTTGACGTCAATGATTTCAAAATAAAGGGAGAAAATAAATTAGCAACTGCAAAGCAAATCTAGATTTTCAAACATCATTGCAAAAAAATAACTGCTAGTGGGTTCACTTAGCAGTGGTGTAACCAGTCAAAGCTGCATGGCAGAATTCTCTACTGTCATTTATATAGCCTCACTAAGCTGAACAGTGAACAAAGTAAAGAAACATTGCTTCACTTTGAAAGCCATCTGAAGAAATGACTGCTGCTTTTGAGAGGAAAAAAAAACAAAACAAAAAAAAACGACAGCTACAGGCGGGTGACAGACGTGGCACTCAAACAAAAGATACCGATGGCTGCATTGAAAACACCATGTCACACAAACGCAGTACATGCTTTTATATTGAGGGGGGTGAGGGCTTAAGTGACAACAGCAAAAAGTCAACAGCCACTACAAGCAAATGTTTCCTCTTATTTAATTTGCAACATCTCCTGTTCCACATTATTTTCAAACATTCGTGGTCACAGGTCTGAAAGCTGCAACTGTGCGATTTAAAAACAGATGTGACAAAATGGGTGTGACAGGGAAACCAAACTGGTGCATCACCCTTGATATGGTACTTGTTCTCAGTTTCATCATTTCACCTTACTATAGTCACCTTATCAATGTTTGTTGCAAATGTAAAAATGTATGCCTAGAAAAGCCTAGTCAACTTAATGAAATTTGAAAAGGCAGTGATTAATAGATTTTAAAATGTCTAGTGTTGAAAATATCAGGGGGAAAAAGGAAAGCACATCTATGTAATACAAGTAGAAGTAGAGAACTAGAATTTTCTTTAAATGTTTCTGTAATTAAAGATCCCTTAAGCTGAAATACTTCCAATACACTGAACGTTCATAGTAAATTCACTTTAAATAAATCAGTTGGAAATATAAACAACATTTCAGATAGGTAGTCAAAATAGCCCTTCAAGTGATCACCCCGTTCAATTAATCCAGACTTCTGTAGTCATTTGTGGCATATGATTTGAAAGTATATATTCCCCACAATGTTTAAATAAACATACATATAAAATCTGCTTCTGAAGATTAAATTATGTTTTTCCAATGGAAGACATGTAATAAGGAGATTGATCATAAGGCAGAACAGAGTGAACTGACAAGTTTCTCAGGAGTCAAAGACACGACTGAAGACTCTACTCATGCTTCCACCTCATGCGCCCCTTCGGCTGCAGATACTGGGGAATTTACATATCACTCCCAGAATACGTTCAAGGTTAATGAATCTTCTCAGTAGGTGCAATGTTACAGTTTGCCTTCTCAATATAAACAAGTCTTTCCCATAGAATGCAATCAAGAGCTCTTTCCACAACACAGGGAATGCAATGAACCTCTTCGTTAAAACCACGAGACCTCTCGCTCTGCTTCACCACCTAATCTATCTAACCTAAACACTCAATCTTTTAGTGCCATAACCAATTAAATTTACATACAGAAACTGAAAATAAGTGTAAAGACACAATTACTTCATTTAAGCATAGGATGTGTACCGACCCTCAGCACCCCCCCAGCCCATCACTACTGCACTCCTGTTTGAGCCGCAGAGTGCATTATCTTAATTCCCAGATGAGTAAGTAGCAGAACACAAACAGATTCATAAATAATGTAAAATAATATGTATATATTTACTTAAAAGCCAAGGGCAATGCTTTGGCAAGGAACCCCCTGTCAGTGGTCTAAACTGACCAAATTAATTGGTCTGTCCCTGAAATAAAGCACTGCCTGCCAGATAACCTGGAAAGCCATCAAATCAGAGAAAGCTATAGCCAAAGTCAAACGCATACAAAGCAACTCCCTGTAAACAGCGGATGATTCCCACTTAATGAGTTTGGCTAAACTATGCTGTGTGTTTATAAACCTACACGCATGCAAATGTATATAAACCAATACAAAAACGATTTTGTTCACCACATATTGCAGGGGCTAAACACATCCTTAATGAAAGCAGGCAAGTCTCCGTTTTGTGAAGCTGATGAAAATATGGTCTATTACACCTGAAAATCCTTTTGTCAGAAGTTTCTCTGACATGTCTTAGAAAAACAAAGGTGTAATGTGCAGACAAGTCATCTGAATTCAGCTATTACAGTAAAACAGTGAAAAACTATTTATGCATGTCTTCATATTTCACTCTTGAGAGTGGAACTGGAACCCTGTCAAGAGATGCATATAGAGGTAGAGCAATATTAAGGACAAACTTAACTCGTGCCAAACAAAAGGAAATGCAGAAAGTCCAATTCACTTAACTACAACACTAATACAAACTCATGCCGTCTTCAGAAATGGACCAGCTCTCATCTTCTATATTAAATATAAATGCTGAGACAGACCCAAAAATGTCAAAAATTACAAGTTTAGTAACACATTCTAAGAGGTTCCAGCTGGACATTTTAATTGGAATTAAAGCTATTTTTAATTGAGTTAGCACTAGATGTTGTTATATTTATGCAGGATGTGAATGAATAAAATGTTAATTGTTTGTTAATAGTTGCTTAGCATTTATACATATATGGATACTTCACTTATGACACTTCCTATGACTTACAACATTATTTTCAAATATGCAGATGATTGTAAGCTATAAGAACAGATAGAGACATGCCACAAAAAACAGCTGCAGTTTTTTTTTGGGGGGGGGGGGTTGGGGGGTGGTGGGACTCAACAAAAACATTTTCTCTGCAGATACAGAGGACTTGTGTGATGCATGCTCTAGTAGATCTGACATTACACAACTAAGACAAAAATGCACAGAAGACAATATTCTGGAGCAAGGTATGCATCCGTTAAGCATTTCTTTCCATGTATCTCAACCTTAAGATCTCCAATATGGGGAGTTCAAAGGATCAGAGCTCGCTCGCTCTGTCTGAGAAAGCATTACTTGAGCGGAGCATTTATTGCAGAACCACTCCATCTCTGTCCTGCAGTTTAATTTACAGCCATGTACACAGCCACCATAGAGTGGCTATGGCCAGAACCAGGATCAGACTATGACCCCTGCGAGCACTCATGGATCATCTATAAATCTTGCATGATCGAATGCAAATGGGAGACATATGGTATGCATGTCGGTATAGATCATGAAAATAAGCACGCGCACAGAATAAATTCTCAAATGCTTATTGTTTTAAAGTATGCTTTAATTTATGAGCACATGGTAGCTTGCATATTTTGCACTGTAGCCTAAATCTCAATTACAAACCATTATTTGTTTAATGCAAGGATCACTCAGAAATATATTATATGGTAAGAAACCCTGCAGGGCCTGCCATAAATTCTTAATAAACTGCAGTGCAGACCTTTGTATAGCACTGACCTACATCTCACATGCCTTCCTTTTCAGTATGCTCATTTCTTTAAACTTTAATAAAACTTTTTAGACAAAGGATTTGTTTTTAAAGGTAATGGAGATCACTCCAAGAAATTAATTATATAGAGAGTAATTGATAATTTTGTTACAACATGGCATCATCATGTACAAGTCAGGCATTTCTCAGGTTTGTATCACAGTCATTTTCAATACATTTCTAAAATCCAGGTCACATATTTAAAGAAACCAACAAAAATGATTTTCACATTTAAAGGTATCCTTCAGATTGGGTATGAGTCTCAGGATTAAAAAAAAATTAATGGTATAATTTAAGCAAACACTAAGTAGTGGAAGATGCATTGCTAAGCAATTTGAGTAGTACATAGTTAAAATAGTTTAACTTCTGTGCATAACCAGTGTCCCATTAATCCTTTCCTAGCAAGACAAATTCCATCAAGTGTCACTCAATATGAAAAATACCAATATAAAAAAAAAAAAAAAAAGTTTGACTTAATTGTGTCCATTTGTATTACTTTTTAAAACCTCTGTTCACCGAGGTCTTGAGTATAAGCAACATAAATTGCATGCAGGGTTTGCATTCTGATTTGTTCATAGCAAAGAATTTCAGCATCAGATTTGTAGAGCTGGGACAAGTGCTTATTTTGCAATTTCCCCTAGAAAAGATAAGATTGTTGCTTCCCTACAGGTTTTCTGCACCAATTTCTAGAGTTAATCTGCACTAGTTGTGTTGGGCTATAGTCAAAAATTAAAAGCATACATTCAATGTGAAAAGGCTTTATACGGTTTGTAAAAAAAAAAAACTAAAAAGATATCCTAAAGCACTGTATTGGTTGGCCTGCATTTAAATCTGAAGTTATATTGCCAGCAGTGGGAAGAGTCAAACACAGGGCCCATCTGAGACAGACAAATACACTGAAATGGCTGTACTGTGAATTCTCAATTTCATTGAGGACTTGTATTTATTTAAGGTAGGATAGATTTAGATATTTTTGTTGTGCCCAAAAAGTGTTTTCTGTAGCGCTGCAATGGTTTAAAGTAAAGTACACATTACATAAACACTGACTATGATAAAACACTGGGGTTCTGTACACTGGCACGACCACCTCTTGTTAGCCAAGCTACATGTATGTATAAATAAATAAATAAATAAAATTAAATAAAGTACTTCCAACCCCCACCTCAAACACGCATGCAGAGACCTGCACAATGACAATCTGTTATCTGTAGGGGATACCACTATTTACTACAGCGTATAGAAGTGCAGATCCACATTGCAAAGAGCTGAGGTTGGAGCATGACATCTGCTCCCTCTTCTCCCTTTGTTTAAAAGTCTGATTCATTCAAACAAGAGTCAGAAAAGTAACAGTTGCAAAAGCAAGAAAACTAAGAATAAGCACAAACACACACAAGCTTAATCAACAGTGACAAAGGTACAATAAAAGCTGAATGGCAATAAGTGTTGATGCCTATAACTACCCAGTTGGCATCCTTTGCGAGAAGAACACTGTACCTTATGTTACTTCTACACAGAATGGCAGTATATATTTTTTTCCTCCATCAAAAACGTGAATCAGGACAAACATTCCAAAGTGCACTTAAAGTTTTATACAGAACTGGTCATTTGGAAGACAATTCTGAAGAGACTCACATGATCTGCAATGGTGCGACCCAGTTTGTCCATTCTGGAACCAGCTTCAGCAATCTTCTTTGCTGCGCTAATTACATCAGATGTGTTCTTCAGTGGCCCTTTCCCCCTGAGAAATGAGATTTTGGTAATTGTACATTCTTTGAGATGCAGGAATAACAGATGCCAAAAATACTTAAGCAGCAGAGGAAGGAGGGGAGGAGGAGGAAAGCAGTACAAACCAATATTTTGCATTTCAAACTAAACCTGGTTGCTGCGTACTGTTCTTTGAAACTCAAAATTCACAGTGTTCAAACTATTTGATTCCCATCACTGTAACCTTTGGACTGCAGACTACTAAACTCAAACACATTTAGAACCAAGGAAACAAACGCAACCTCAATGAGCATTACTGTACAGCAGTGGTTCTCAACCTGGGCCTTGAGGACCCCCTACCCTGCTGGTTTTTGTTCCAACCGAGCTCTCAATTTGAACCCTTAATTGAAGCCTTTTAATTATTTTTAACAGTAGAGGTTTTTTAGTATAACATTGTATAAGGAAATTCTTAAGGAACCAACTTTATCAATTACACAATTTTAAAAGTCAAATGCAAATTACTACTTCAAGGGATCAAATAAGTAATTGAGAGCTGGGTTGGAACAAAAACCAGCAGGGGTTGAGAGCCACTGCTGTACAGTACATTTTACTTCTTTACACTAGAATATGTGTTCTGTCCACTTAATACTATTGAATCATTTGGACAATTTTCCACCACCACAAGGCATTTCTTGGGCACACTTTGCAAGATGTACAGCCTGTTTTCAAATCTGTGGTCCCAGGCAAAAGGAGTCCCCCAAATGACAACAGACTGAGTTTTGGGCATCCTAGTCTCTAACACCTAGTAAGTCAGGGTTCAAAACAAAACACAACATAAGAGGATGCTTACACCTGCTGCTTTTACTAATCTCACTTCACGTCTGACTGTTTGAAGACAATGGGGATGTGAAGTCTCAGCAGGGTAAAGCTGTAGTCTTGAAAACCAAATGCCTGACAGCAGCGGATCAGGCAGGGAAACTGAGCCTCATCACTAAACCACACAAGCTTCCTTTCCTGACAATTTCAAACCCTGTAGTTAACATGGCTAAGCCAACAAAACTGCCCCAGCCTAACCTCTCCACATCTGCAGCAATGTAATGCTGAACTAATAAAGTCCACTGGTTCAATGGGAAATGGCTGGAGTATTGTTCTCCCCTCACCACCTATGACTCGAGAAAGCAGAACATTGTGAAGAATCATAATCCACTTTCTCTTTCACTTAAGCTTCAAATACAACAGATCCAAAAACACACTTGTGTCTGTACTTAAAAAGCATTCAAGCAAGGTCAGTGCTCAGTGAGGTGACTTAAGGAGGGGGGGGACAGTGTTGCATTAGCAGTTTAAAAACCTGTCACAAAGCCCATGAATTAGCTAATGAAGCTGCCTGGGAATGTACAGTTCCAGATGGGAGATTGCAGGTCTGGACTTCAACATGTTCAGACAGGTGGTTCCCAAAGATGTCAGACATTCCGGCTACACAATATTTATTCATGAGTGCCTAAAATAGGCACCACTGGTGGCAGTAGGTTTTCCAATGCAATTAAGTCAGGAGAGAACACGGGCTACAGCCAAGCTCTGTCTAATCTTCATTTACTAACCTTCATAGGATATTACATCTATTCAAGGATAAGCAGCCACACTGAGGTTTGTATTGTTTGAACTCTTCTTGGCCCATTCACCGGTTACCCAGCTTACAATTGGAAGGTTGGTTGCTTTATCCATTTTAAGAACCAAGGTTCATAGACATCCAATTTATCTATATGCACTTTAGGTAAACCACTTTTGCTTCTAGACTATTAAAGGATGGAACCCTATGACTAAAATATGAACTATTTTCAGATGCTGACAGTTTCCCTAATGCTACATATATACATTTTTTTTAACAAAAAGCATGTGCCCTAAGGTAACAGACTACCCATTGTTCAAACATTTAGATGAAAAGCACAGCCCCATCACTTTTTATTGTGCAGATAACTTTAGAATTAATGTTGCAGCCTGGCCGTTGAATGTACCAAGGAGAAACATCATACCTTGCATATACTTTGCTGATTATGCATTTTAATTAAAATATGTCCATATTCTAACCATGCCCCATATCAGAGCCAGGCTAATTTGCATATATCTGCATAGCATTAACATGCAGAACAAATGAAAGCTGCTTTACAATAAGGTTTCCTCTGGTGCTTTAGGGAGAAAAGTATATCTAATCCTGATGAACCTGCATTCAAGACTGGACATTAAAAGTGCACTGGCAATCATTTTATTTATTATTCATCTTTGGAAATATGGTATAAAGGAAACTTAAGGGACCAATAGTGTAGCCAGGACAGAATCACTTATTGTGCACAACGCCATTATGTACACAGAATGCTAACAGGATACAGGGCACCATTTCCTGTTGGAAATGACACGGCTATTTAAAAGGCTTATAGATATGTATTGAAAAGTGCACAGATGGTAGGGACACACAGGTGTTTAGCCTATGAGCTTTATTTCTGTCATCTAAAATAGACATTTTTGATGCAGCCAGCTGGAGAGAAAGTTTATAAATTACATGACATTTCTTTCCAGCGATAACTAATAGTCACTTGGATCGTTTTTTTTTTTTTTGTAGTTGACAGGACTGGCATTCCCTTATATATATATATATATATATATATATTTTTTTTTTTAGTGGAAAACTGCAGTCCAAACTGGAGACCTAGCAGTATGACTGTAGCAGATGACTGAAAGGCAGTAATTAGGTCATGTCCTTTGCTTTTCATGAGGAATGATGATGGGATCAGTTTCCGTTCATAGATCTGTGCAAAAAACAAGTCCCTGCAGCAAAATGCTTCCTAAAACACAAAACTAAAGCACACAAAAAGGTGCCAAGTCCCCACAAAAATCAAAACAATGGGGGTGAGGGGGTGCACTCAAAGTAGAAAATCAGACTTCTTATTCAAGAACTAATCGTTTTCCACAAAGATTCACTAAATCCAGACAGAAGCCAAATTAAAATTAGAAGTTTTGGCAAAACTAAACGTCAAGCCTTTCTTTGGCTCCTGCAATGTACATTGATAATCTTCATGAATAATTATTCACTTCAGAATAAAGTCTATTTTGAGTGTCACCCTTTATGCACAGTTTGATCCCATTTATATGCACCAACCTGAGAGGAAAAAAGTAAAAAAAAAAAATTAAAACGAGACGGGAAGCTTTCTACAAAATGCTTACTGCTTCGAAAATATTTGGTGTTCAGCAGAGTATTTAAGATCGAGGTAGAATGATGCATAAAAAAATGTGGCATTTGGAAATGCTAATATATGCATTTTAGTTTGACAAGATGACTATCAGTGATGCTGGATTTAAGGGCACAAAGGCAGAGAGCTCTTGAAAATCAAAGCCATAATGTCAATTTAAAAAAATGGCACAATATTTTACATCTGTGTATTAACCGCTGATGACTATGTGTCAGATATTAGGTGTAAAACAATTTAAGTTCCTAAATGGTGTTGAACCTCTGTAAAACCCCATCTTGACTAATCCCTGGCACATAAATCAGACAGCTCCCTCACCTGGTGAAGTCAGTCATTTCCATCATGATCATGCACATCTGTTTGGCCAGCACGATGATGTCATTTCCACTGTCATCCCACTTGGACACCTCAGCATCCAGCTTACTCTTCTCCTCCTGGAAGCTGGCAACCTGTTCGGCAATCTTGGCTTTCTGTTCTTGTGGAAGTTGTGCCATAATAGCCTGTTAGAATGGAGAGGGCAGGGGAAGGGGGTCAGACGTTAGTATGCCATTAAAAACCCTCCAAAGCCTCATGAGAGCACAACTGAATTGAAATGTTAAATTGACTTCACTTTAACCAATGTGCAATTTTCCTATTGATATCCTTTACACTGCAACTGTTATATCAGTCTTGAACATTGTCATTTCAGTTTAACTCTGTAATGTGATCTATCCAGAAGGCAGAGGATTCAATCTTTTACAAACATTTGAAGTTCCTTCATCCAGAGCAATAAACATTGCAGCACAGTACGCTCTCATATAAAATAAAAAGCCCCCCCACCCCTTTGCTAGATACTTTTATTTATTTCACTGCCTGGGGTAATTTTAAGATCAATACAAGAGACATTTATTTTTTACTGCCTAATATCCTGAGCAAATGTATTTATCACTATTTATTTTTGTATCAATCCCAAGAAGACAAATATCATGGAAAGCACTTTTTATCGACTGGCTTTTGACTCTGTTTAGTGGGCTTAATTTATTATCAGCTAGATATTTGCTCTTGTAAAAAACTAATTTAAATACATCTGGGGGCACTTTCTGCCAAGACCGACTAACAAGGATGCCCTTTGGCATCTTCTTGTAAACTAAATCAACCTCTGTTTACAGAAACAAAGATCAGAGGGACACTAATTCAATGCACAAGAATCCTGCTATGCATGGCTCTATCCCATTGAGATCCAATAGCGTTCAGCTGGGTGCAGGCAAATGCTTTCTTGAAGGGCAACAATCTTTTTGTGCTTGGATTTGAAATTTGCCATTAAACCTAAAAACATAAAATCAGCATTACTTAGCTACTTATAAGGCAAGCACAGAACTCGGTTAAATGGAAGTTCGCAAATCGTTTTTGGCTTAGAGTCGGCGTGATATGGAGAACATTAAGGGTGAGTGAGTATTTAGGATAAAAGGCAGATGTACTTTGACTAGGCTATTACGAAAAAGATTAAATTAAGTCCATCAATGAATAAATCGGTACGATGGGAGCATCAGAAACGAGACAAAGAAAACGATTGAGTAATTACCCCCCACTTCCCCACACCCCACCACCGAGCCCTGGCAGCATACAAATTCAGTGGCATGTTGCGATAGCCTTACACAGCAACCTTCACAACAGCAGTGACAGATGCCAGGCTGATAATTGCCAGATGACTGGCATGCCAAAACAATGGCTCCACTGATGCTGCTTTGAAAAACAAGCAGAGACACTGCAGAATACATCTGGCAACACCTTGTCCACCAAATACCCTAAATACCTTTTCCAAAAGCAAGCAAAAAATGTCCTCTGCAGCCAAATGCCTTTGAGTCCAATTTTGTATAAAAGATCTTAAAGGACAGTCATTAAAACTTATTGTGACCTGTGGCGCTGCCCCAGCCCATGTGTGCCCACTGCAGACAGTTCTCTGAAACCGAGGCGACAGCATATGCATGCTGGCTGAGATTGATGAGGAGGAACTGTTTAATGTCACTTGTTTTTATCTGCATACACAGTATCAATTACTAGGCATTTAAGTAGCTGAGAGAAAGAGGTTGGGGGGGCAGAGAACATGATCTACAAATGTGCATACAAACATATGGAGTTAGCCTTTTCAAAATCATGCGTATACATCAATACAAACCAATCTCCCCTTTGATGCAGATCATTTTTAAACTGTAGCATAAATAAAATGTCTCTTCCAGGACCTAGCTGTACAATAAATGCCAATTAAAATGCAAACTTGACATTTCTTTCTCCATTTAATCCGGAGATGATGAAAGTAGCTCTGTTCAAGGGTTTTACAGTATTCTGGCAAGTATAGAGGTTTTATTTTTTACTTTCTCAGAGAAGGAGATAGAGGGGGTTGGGGGGAAGGGGGGAAAAAAAATCACCCTAATCTTTAATTCACATGTGCTATTATCATTATTAAAAATCAGAGCACATTAGGAGCATTTGAATTTCAAAGCTTGTATCACCTTGAACCCATTTCCTTTTTTGACCCTGCAAAGAAATCGCTATATATAGGACCCATTTAAAAAAGAAAAAAAAGTAACAGTTTTCTTACTTCAGAATCTTCTCCTCTGGCATGACAAGTCATTCTAATGGAATATCAAATGGCCAACAAATTAATTCTATATGCAAGTCCTTAACATAAGACCTTAAGAAAGTTATTCACTGCTCATTGCAACAGTGAATGTAGAGAAGGTATTGTATGTCTGCATAGAGTGCTGTGATTCTCTCCTCTATTGCAACTTAAAATACAACTATTGCCTCCATTATGAGTACAGGAAGTGTATATCATCCTTAACCAATGATTACTGAATATTTCATTAATTTCAAGTTTGCTTTTCTTCACTACATACTGAATTTTAACATTAAAAGCAAATTAATTTTTCAAAACCACCAGGCTCCAAAAAGAGATGCATTTTTCTCCATTTGGAATAGATTTAATAAACAAAACCCATTGTGACAGCATCCCTTGAGCACCACTTAAGGTTATTTCATGCTTCTGAGCCATGGTGGGGGGGGGGGAATCTTGCTTGTCATCACTAAGAAACTTGTAATCAATATATGCACCCATGACCACTGACTCAATTTTCATTTGGAGTCAACTAAATGTCTCCTGGTTTATGTCTAGATCGTTTATATAAACCTATGTAACAACTCATAATACTTAAGATTAAAATATATTCTAACCAAAAAAAACAAAAGATAACCACAGGGGGCACATCCACTGTTCAAGCTTATCTGTGAGGCTGCTGACTTTACTGGTCTGCCTTCAGGAGACTAGTCACAACACACTGGCTCTTTGGAGGTTGTAGATGCAGAATGTTAATGTTTTCAGTATCACAGTCCCCGTGACTCAATCGTGTAGAAAAATTGCAGCCGAAGGATTATGTATGAGTGAAGTAAGTATTTTACACCCAGAAGAACCTTATTTGTTAAATGTGTGGGCAACTTTAAAGCAGGGGTTCTCAAAGTGTGGCCATAGACCCCAGTGGTACATTAGGGACATCCAGGGGGTCCACAGGCTGACACAATATGATCCTGAAATAATGACAATGTGTATACCATCTGCTTTAGACATGAATATTTTACTCATGCTATTTTAAAATTAAGTACCCAGATTAAATAGAAGGCACATTTTCTGTTTATTTTAATTAACAATATGCAATTTCTTACTAGTTGCAGTAAGCCATTGCCATTTAGCAACTGCTTTCAGTTAGAGCGCCTATTTGCAATTCAGCACCATTCGCCCCATTAGGATGGGAGACAACTGAGAAGAGCAGTAGCAGTTTTGAGCTTATTGGTAATGGTGGGACAAGATCTAAAATGCCCCTCCTAAGCAAAACCCTTATATAAAAAAAAGTTCTGGTAATATGAATAATTTTATATACCAGTATTTAGAGACAGGTGAATTAGTTTTGTCACCAGAGGAAACGTTTACAATGGTTGAGTGGACCCATGGGCCAAAAAAAGTCTGAGTAACACTACTGTAAAGCAAAAAAAAGGTGCTTCAACTGCAGGTTATGGTACATTTAAGCATTATTGTTATAGATTGAGTGTCATAAAACCTGGGTCTGGGGTTCCACCCACATTGTTTATATTAACAGTCTGCATGGCCACACAAAAAGTCAGGTTCTTATTGGGATGTAAAACATTTTTACTACCAGCATACATGTGGAGGGGAGGGGGGGTTGGAGTAAATATGATAAGTTATAAATGCATGTCTCTGGCAATAATAAAGAATGCTGAAACAGGCTTTGAATTTACATTTGGGGATAAAGTTGAGAATGAGGGATTGTGCAGAATTAAATAACCTGTGTGTCATTTTAAATACGATTGTTTTCTCTTAAAATATTTTATAAACCAGATCTACCAGGGCTTAAAACTACTTCAATATCCCAGATGAAGGGTTCAAAGAAAAAATGCTAATCAATTCCATATTCAGATCCCTTTGAACTGACTGGTAATTATTCTGAAAGCAGCAGTGAAAGCCTCACAGACCATGACAAGGCATCAGCAGAGAAGCCTCCAAATCCTAATGAAGACACCTCTGTCTGGCAGGGTGAAGATTAAAAGATTCCTCACCCGAGCACTGTGCCCATGAAACAGCTGGTCATCCTCCGTCTGCACACTGGTTCTGCTCCTATTATCAAACTCCTCTGTCTCGAAATCAGAGTCGTCCAGCTCTTCCGGTGTCTGTGGGGAAAAAACAGAAGGGGGAGAATGTCACCTATACGGGCTTTCAATTTACACTATCCTTCTGAAAATGAGGTTTAAGGCATAATACCAACCTTCCCTGACCGCTCCCCACACACACATTGTGGCACAAACAGGACTAGAGCAGATTTGTTGTGAGGCAAGAGGGTTAAAACTATCTTAGATTTGTGCCAAAACCTAATAAACAAAAAACACCAGTGTGTGATGCGGTAACATTTCTAGCACTGATACTGATATTATACATCTGTTGTACTGAAAGGAGCTTTCTTCAGGTTTCTGTGGGAAAAGTACCAAATGGGTTTTATAACAGCTTAAAAAAAAAAAAAAAATGGTGGAAAAATAAAGTTTGCCATTTAACTGACAGAATCCTGCCCATTGCTAAAATCTGTACACTATCTCCTGCAGAGAAAGATGGAGAGGAAATATCTTGGCTCCTGCAAAACTCTGCAGCTGCCCTTTCCCTGGTGCCAGCACTTTGCCCTTTACAATTCCTGAAGTAAATGCCACGCACACAGCATACAATAACTTTGCTCCCACATGTTAAAAGGCATTAGCCACCAGTGGGCTTCTCTGCACAGCAATGGAGGGTATGCTGGTGGGGTGTGTGAATGATGACTTTATTAGCAAGTCCACATAATTAAAGGATTTATACTGTGCACGTAAATGTTGCAATCTATATTTCTGGTCAGATAATTTTACCAAAAAAAAAAAAAAACCCTCACTGGGTAACGCCACATTTACTGTCCTCAAACACTTAACTCCCTAGAAGTCCTCTTAATATCGAGATAATATTGCTTAGAAATGAGGCCTGCTGAGCCACAAACAGTGGTACTACTTCATTGCAGATGGGCACAAACTGCAGATGTAGGATATACATAAACAAGGTATTTGGTGTCAGCTCCAGGTCTGGATCCCCTCCAAATAATGATTCACTGACTTGTTTCCGAAACAAGGAATATTTGTTGGCCAACTTCTCTGCAAGGAGACAAACTGTGCCCTGATGTAGCGATTTGCAACTTAGATTCAGAACACTGATCAATTCTATTTGGCCTGCCAATTCATTTTCATAATAAATGAAGGATAATTGCACCGTTTGCAAATCAGTCCATCAAATGCATTAGGCTCTTTTGTTTGTCACTCGACGTTACAGGGTACTATAGAGCACATAAAGCATTTCCGTGCATTTTATAATATGAAGATTTCCGTTTCGCAAATGATTTGACAAACATTAAGCATTACATGAACACGTATGTTCAAACGCTAATGAAAAACAATTTTCAAAAAGTGAAAAACTAGATCTTTAAGTGGTTTGTCTGTAGCAGGTTGCCTTATTAGTCTGGCGCCACCTCACTGATTTCATGGTTCATGTAGGCTGACTTTTTGATTGGGATAGTGTCCGGTTTCACTTTCAATTTAAACATTTTCCTTCATTCACAGGAACAACAAGACCCAAAAGCATTGCACTCCCCGTCTATAAACCTGACGGAAGGTGCAGCGGACATTGTAATTGTCGGACTCCGATAGACCAGCAATTATTACTTTAACAAATTTGAACTTGAATTGATCCCACCCCCTCCCTCCCCAGTGGAATGAGAACAGATGCATAAAAGGGCATTTTAAGCAACTTCACAACATAATTTCATTGTCACCTTTATAGATGCAGTATGAAGTAATTGAAAACAAAAACAACTTTTCCAGGCAATCCTACGCCCAAGTCGCAAGCTAGTAAGGACTAAAGGTTTCTTACAAGCATCTTGAGCTGAACAGTAAATAAAAGGTGAAAATCAGTTTCGGCAGCTAGGATGTCTCATTACTTCTGCCATTTTAATCTGCAAGACATTCCCGCTAGTTACCTCACAGCGACGGTTAACAGTGCAGCCTTGCTGTCAGACTGTGGGAGACATTCTACAAGGCCTGTAAGCATTCCACTTACAGAGGTTAAAGAGTCTGTCCATCTTAGGAAGTGGTAATGGTACAGTTGTCTGATCATATTGAGGAGTACCCCAGTTTGATTTTACAAGCAAGCACGAGAGCAATGCTTCAAAGGCTATAAGTTAAGAGCTGTTCAATTGTCATCACACCATTTGACTTCTAAAACTGACTATAATACTCGCAATGTCTTGACTGACTAAGGTACAGCCCGACAATTCATTTGCACACTATTTCAGTTAAAAAGGCTAGTCTATACATTTAGATATTAATCTGCAATTTAAAATCAACAGGTTTCATACAGCCATGTATTTTGATCTGTATCAATCTGTGATTTTTCCTGGTACAATAATTAAGGAGTTCCAGGGAAAGAACAGTACATATAATAGGGCAATATACTAGAACAAATAAGTCAGTGAATGAAAGACCGCTCAATTAAAACCTAAATAGGCAACCTTTTTATTAATGTGTGCTAAAATACACAGCTCCAGATAAAGCAACAGCCACAGGGGTTGATTTTAACTGCACAAATCAGTGTAAGGTAGCAGAAGCTCTTCATCACTAAAACATTAGCATTATCTAATTACAGCAAATCTCTCAACTCTTAATAAAAGATCAACAGTCAAGAGTCTGAGGAAGGAGAAGCATAAACCAAACATCCTTAAAATCAAACATCACAATACCCAAAAGCTTATGATGTACCTTAATGTTAAAATCTAGTCTCACACAGTAATTTGCATAAAGTATACATCATGATTGTTCTGTCCAAGTTCTTCTCTTCCGGTTTTCAGAAATGTATGTTCTTCAATTGAAAAGAGCAAGTTTATAAGTGCTTTCCATACGTCAGACAATGGAACCCTACCAATCAGTAAAGTGTGGGTCATAAATAAAAACAAACTACTTATTCTAATTTGTATCAGAATGGCAAACATTAACTACAAATTGCAGCGGCTCTGTATTTGTGGAAAGGAATTTGAAGATTCTCTTCTCTAATGGCCTTAATAAACAAGGCCCCTGGCTGGCACCCAGCAGGGAGCAACTATCATTTCCTCATAATGACAGCCATGAGTTTTTCCTCTAGACTCCCATGCTGCAGAATATCACTTGTATAGTATGCAGGAGCTTTATGCTGAATCTGCATTTCCATTGGTGTGATTCAGAACCAAAATCCATCACTTGCTAAAACAAAGAACACATTATGAACTTCGTTACACTGAAGGTCAATTTGGGTCTTCGTTCGGGAAACGGCTGACTAAGACTGGTGTGAAAACGGCTTCTGATTTTATTTTGGAGAATGGTTTCATTTTATAGCATAAGAGTTATTCTAGGTGGATTCATGTTCTCATTTCAGGCTCTCATGATTTTTATTTTCAAAGCCTATCAGAACTTCTAAAGCAGTCATTTGAACCAGAGAATACAAGCTTATCTTGAATTAGCAGTTTCATTGTAACCTGCCTCGTCTAATATTAGGTATTGTTGCCTTTCAGGTCATTTGTATTTAGAAACGAACATTAAGAATTGAAAATCTGAAGCATTGTGAAGTTACCAACATTTTAGATGGGAATTTCATGTGCATTGCAAAGTAAAACCATGTCAACAAGAAAAGAGTCTGGGCTTTTAACATAATTATACAGGTGAAAATTATACAATAGCATCAGCAACACTGAAGTCAGACATACCCTGATCATCAGTACAGCCTTCCGGATATCCCTCACACCATCGTAAACCAGCCGAGATGCGTCAATGAACTCATTCTCGTCCACGGGCTGCCCTGGGTTGGCACTCAGGGCTTCCACGGCAGCCTCCACTTGCTCGCTGAAACGGGGCATCACTGGGCACAAACAGCAGAGGTTAAGAGATCACTTGAGAGCCACAGTTTGAAAACCTAGTAACAGCACAGAATAATCAAGTGATGTTTTGTAGTCTCATGTGTCTTGGCCTTTTTATGAGTCAAGCGTACAGAAGAAAAACTGTTTCAGTGCATCTAAAGTGCATGCATAATTTTCCCTTATTGAGAATTTTCAGAAATGTATCCACAGTTTATTTCCATATCCTAAACTGAAAAAGGGACTTGTTATACTTGGGTTTCGTGATATTACAGGGTACTTGGGTGCACATTTCAGTCAAAACTGTGGTTCCTGAGCTAACTCTCAGAGGCTGCGTCTTGCCTCTTGCACCTATCCTTTACCAAACTTAGAGGAGCGTGAATAAAAAACTAAGACCACCCCATTTCTGAGGATGCTATAAAGGCTTGTAGGTCAAAACATTGCTGCATTATGGAGCAGGATAAAGAAAAATGAATAATGATGAAGTGGATCAAGTGGATTATAATTCTTTAAAAGAGTAAATTAAAGTTTAAACATTGTAATCTGAATATTTATGCTGTTTAAGCAATGTTTTGCATTTTCACTTTAAGCCCTTTTTAACAAGCAGGTCCATAGGGAAGGGACACCGCTAAAACAGTCAAAAATGCATCATGCAACTCGTAACAAAACCATACAATATTTCCAAAAATGTGTTGCTTGATTTAACCTGATCTATAGCATCTAACACAAGTGGTCCCAATGGCTCAGTATTTTGCCCATAAATATAAACCAACAGATTTGCTTGGAGCCTTCATCTGATTTTAATGTTCTCACTCATTCAGAGCTCCACTAGTGCCCAGTTACACCTGGGAGTAGATGAGTGGGTCTGGAGAGAGCATTTGGGCTTTGCATCAGCAAACTATTAGAGGGCCAGCCCTGGGGCTGAAGAAAAGGTTTAAAAGTACTTAGCTAACCATACAAAGACACAGCAGGTCTAAGAACAAAATCAACTGAAAATTAGATTAGGATTTTATGCAATCTGTTTCCGGCTTCCTTCATTACAATGTTCACAGCGAATATACAGCTCATAAGGTCTACAGTACCTGTGTCAGTCAAAAGCTTTGTAGCTTCCAGGACCTTCTCAGTGTAGACACCAGGCTCATAGTTGTCCATTTCAGAGGTGACCACGTGGACAACCCTTGCTGCCCTGCCTCTGATAGCCCCAGCAGTACGATCAAGCCCATCCACATCCTTTTCCTGTAGTGCAATCACACACTTGTTCACATCCTCCAAGATATGGTTTTCTGCAAGTTGAGAGGGGGGGGGAAATGTCACTAACCTTCATTCAAAATAAAAGCAGGCATCCATAACTAATTTCAGCAACAAACTAAATGCAAAAACAATACCCTTTAGCCGCTTTGAGTGTCCTTAACTAAGTAGTCAGAGACTCAATAAATGAATTCCATTCATAAGGGCAAGCTCACAGGTTGAAAATAAATGTTAGGATCTTTTTTTTTTTTTAATGTAGCTGGTAAAATGCAAAACAAACTGTTGTCTGACCTTGCCTCTAGGTGGAAGGAGCTGCTCTCCTTAATGGCTAATGAGAAGTATTTAAGTCACTGTCTGACAAGCAGTTGGTTCAGACACTGAAAACATGCGACAGATTGTCAATTTTGAACAGTTCTGCGGCTAGCCAGGTCATATTGTATAGAACAGTGTATTTTAGTTAACAGCCCCATGAAGATTAATGAACTTATCAATAATTTGTTTAACCATAACATTAGTTAGGGGGGTTATAAATGCTGAATTCAAATTGGCATAAAAATAACTAAACTTTAATTAAACCCATTTTAAACAGGGTAATTAGGCAAAAGCCTTACCTGATATACACAGGAAGTCATCAATGGATGTGATGTCATCCACAGCGTCAGTCAGCACACGCACTTGCCTCTCCCACTGGTCCTTGAACAGATCCATGTTGTCTTGTGCCACTTTACTGTTTGGTTTGGCAGCAAGAGCCAGTGCAGCATTAATCACCTGTAAATTACAATTAAAGTACATTTACACAAGGCCCTAAAAGTCATTTTTTGCCTCACCACTTCTGCACTTTGTAAATTGGCAAAAATACCAGTTTTAAAATAAACACATTTGAATTAGAATCTCTTGTAAAGAAAAAGTTAGTACAGGCAACTTGCAATGCCTCAATTGTAACGGATTTAAATTTCACTAACTTAAGGTCTACCTAAGAACAAATTAAACCAAAACTGAAGGCTTTTGGGATGATACCTGTGGGCAGAGAATCTCCAGCTGAGAAGCTGCCATGCGGACCAGTTTTACACCTTCCTCGTTGTTGGAGATGGAACAAGACAGGTTGGCAACCTAGACAAAATAAGTCTGTTATGTGTACAGTAAAGCAGTAGTTTGAATGCATTTACAAAAATATATATATATACATTTTACCCAGGGATATAACTAGGGATATAAATAGAATGTATGAGGGTACCATTATTAGTCATTAAGCTGGACCACACATGTATTTTATAGACATACATGTAAATACATACACTAAGTAAACAGTAATTCCCTACAGTGAAAACTGAGCAAATGGAATGAATAACTGAACAGAAGTGTAATATTGTCATAGGTATAAGTGGAACAGGTTGAGTGGGTTTTAAGAACCCTAAAGAATTACCACTAGTCTACCAGGACTAAGGGATTCAGGAAAAAGTACTTATTCTTTAAAGGTTTTAAATGTACTGACCTATTTTTCAAGGAGACATGCATTTAATCAAAAATAAATACAATAATATTATATAAACTATTAGCTTAGTTGTGGAACAGGAGCTTTTTCAGACAGTTTTTACGGAAAGTAATGTTTACTGTCAGAGAAGCCGGTGTTACATTTTCAGGAGGGAGAGGTCATAACTGCAAGGATTTAAATCAGCCTGCCATAGTAACTGTACCTAATGGAAATAAAGGCCAATCTTAGCAATGTGGGAAGGAAAAAAACACTATGGTTGAGGAGCGCGGTATAAGGAGGTGAATGAATGTTTTTTCTGCTACTACCATCGTCAGTATAAAAACCTTGCTGTACTGACCAACAAATTACCCTTTTAAAGGCAGTTATTTACAGTGCATGAACAAAATCACTACCAATAACCTTCACACATTTAGTGAATATCAAATGCATTCACCCACAAAAAAAATAAAATAAAAAATGGAATCTAGTTAGGCCACAGATAGAATATGGTTAGTTGAACAATTTCAAGCATTTGACCCCTCGTTTTATTCCTGGTGTTGGTCCCAGAGTGGTATTATCAGTGGTCACATCCCCTTGGTTTAATTCACTCAGCACAGAACTACATACACAGAACAATTGAAAAGTATTCTTTATTGCCACTTTGTATAATGAAGAAGGACTGATTATGCAAGGTCAATCTCTTTGATAACACAAACTATTAATTTTCCTCACTCCCAACAATGAACACAAATGTAAATGGGACTCCTGGAGACCACAGCAGGCAGCAAAAAAACAAGTTTCAGAATGTGGGAGTTGAGAAAAATCAACATCATTTTAGAGGTGTTACAGAAGAATAGATTACATTGAACTTTAATACCAAAGCACTAACTTGTTACAAATTAGTAAAACAATTATTCAAACTGCACTTCCTAACCTTGTAAATTAAATTCAGCTTTGTTAAATAAGTACAAGAGCAAGTACATTACAGGATGTAACAAATGTTCTACAACTACTTGTAGTGCTGCCCAAAAAGCAATCCTGTTATATCAAGGATGGATTTACAAGTAAAGCCAAAGGGGGGCGGGGGAACACTATACAGGTAGGGGTGAAGCAGTTCAAAAATCTAACTCGAATACCATCTCTATCACTTAGCTTAAGAGTGAGCTGCTCACATCCACAGAGGCATACAAATAAACCTGCCTCGCTAGCTCTAAATTTCACCAATTGCAGCACCAGTCGTCATTTATTATTTACTATATTTACCACTGGTACAATAACTCATGCTAAGAATTCTGGGAGCTGGAATACAAGCAGCCAACTGCAGTTCTTACATCGCCATTTGTTTCAATTTTAAACTCTCCGGAGGAAGTCATAATTGACCAATCAAAAGCACTTCAAACAAAGGGCTAGTTAAACTATCCTAGGCGCTGAGCAAACAAACTTAGCAAGGAGAAACACCATATGCTTAGGTGAGGAAATATTTCCATTACTAAACAAATGCCGAAACAAACCAAAGCTTCCGTTTGATTATCCAAACACTTCAAGGGATCGATCTTGTGAATTTGTGCTGCAAACTTAAGGTTAACACACACGACACTCCAATGAAGAGTCAGAAAAACATTAAATTTAACAGTAGTGTCTTGTGCTCATTTCACAAATAAGTCCCCACAGTAAAGTCATGAAGGGCTGTAGATGCAGTAACTTTCAAGATGCAGGGTGGATTACGACAATGTTTGAGAGATTACATGAGATGTCATTCCATCGAAGATTGAAAAGCGGGAGCTGCAGTTCAGCTAAATCCTGAAGATTGAGGATTTTAGACAATCAAAAGGCCAAGAATATAATATAAAAAAGCCCACAGGACAATGATTCTCTCCCCTATGGGCTGGATATTGCTCTTGAGCAGGATTGTTCACCTGCTGTGCTTAATGGGTTTCACATCTCTAGGAGTGTCACGTCACACTAAAGAGGAACAGGTCCTTGATGGACTTGGGCGAAAATCCCACCATCAAGAAAAGCTACCCACGGATAACAAGTCTGATTCAATGACAAACTATGCAAATCAATTAGCTATAAAACAAAAACACAAAAAAAAAAACATACTTATCAGTTTGACGAGCATTAAATGTACAAGCGACTGGTGACAGCTTAGCTTTGTTATTGCTAATGAGTCGGTGCAATCTAAATGTAGTAAGAATTTCACTGTTCTGTGACGACACCCAACAGCTAATTGTGAAAGCAATTGGAAGTTTGCTTCTTTGCTGTAATGAGTTTGGGTTTACTCATCCCCTGAGACCAGGGATAGATTTATAAATAAAGCCCAGGGAAAACAAAAAGGTATACATCTAAACTGAGCATAGAATCTGGTGTTCACAACAAAATCGAGTCAGGCTGGAGACCAGAGAGCAGCAGTGCGTGACGTGCCAGACACTCCTCCGATACAAACTCCAGCCCCAAAATGAGCATTTAGATACCTTTGTAGAAGAGACCAATTAAATTACTATGTAAACATTATACCAAGGATATATGAAAGATCAGAACTTACATTTGTTTAATGTATATTTATGCTATATGATAGGTTGATGTACAATAAACTGCTTATATTAAAAGATGTGATTTATGTGCATTCGAGAAAATCACAAGTGGTGGGAGCTTTAAAATTCACTCTTATTCAATACTTCTTGCACTGCAGGATAAGGTAGTCTCCAATAAACTAATTTATTTATTCCAATGTATGCAAATTATACACTTATGGAACTATACATTAACAGTTAAAGTTAGTTGTAGTTTAAATATAACTTTTGTAAATCTGCAGACAGACGTTTGTCTAAATTCTGTGCATTAAACATGCTTGAAGATCAAGATAACCTGCAAGTCCTGCCAAAATTAATTCTGTAGCCAATAAAATGCAAATGTTGCATCATTTCATCACACCTTTAAGAACAACCTTCATAATTAATGGCATCTCTGCTATTCCTCAGCCAATTTTGACAAGTAAGCTCTGTAATAAAAAGAACTATGCATTTAATTAGTTTACTCTTTCAGGATCACCCTACATACCTTGATGGAGAACACAGAAGTTACTGAAAGGAAACAACCTAAAAAGGTAAATTTCCCCAGAGTACACCAAGAAGCATGAACAAATTCTAAAATGTTAGTTATTCAGAAAACTGGAATAGCTGGCACTTTTAATGTTTCCTGATGGCCAGTGTTACTTTATTTCAATAAGGCAAATTACTCCGAGCAACTAACATACATTGGCTCCTTTCTCCTTCAGATCTGGAGTTCTTGATTTTCAAGATAATTAAATACCCCTTTTTAATGCAATCACTTAACTGCTGCTCCCATACATGCACAAACATAGATTAATGGAGTGTTTCTCACCCAGGCTCTCTATTAATTTTATTGTTAGGGTAAGTATAGGGAAACTATGTTTTGTTAACATTTGCATTAGCCATGTTAAATGTTAGGCTTTTATCAATTAAAAAAAAAAAAGTCTCTAGTGAACCAAGTTTCTTTAAATCAAATTTTCTGCAGAAATTGCAGAAGGATGTCCAGCCAGCTAAAAGGTCAGTACAAACCTCTCATTTCCATTTATTAATGGGATAGACAAACCCAGCCCTGCAGTTCTCTTCAGTGGTAAAAGCAGGCACACCTTCCATATCCAATTACTAATGCCAGGCATGGTAAAATAGCCTATGTATAAATAACATTGCTGGGGCAATTTCAGCATTTTAAAAGGTAATTATGCTTTAAACATTTTTAAAATTGTGATTATGGAGCTGTAATTCTGAGGGCTATAAACAGAACTGACTCAAAAATGAAAATAATTTGGGAGATTGGATTATACTTGCCTGTGTGAAAAGGTAAAACTACAAACCAAATCTAACTAGGCCGGTTATGAATGGTTATACAGGTACACCTACACTCTTGCCCTCCCACAATTTATCTGAATGCTTAAAAAGAGGCTAAAGATCTCCATTCAAGATCTTCCAAAACTGATCAGAGGTATATTTGTGATTGTTTAAATCTTACAACTCCATTTCCCACAACAGATTAACTATAGCCTGGGTTATCAGACCTCAAGCTTTTATTTCCCTCCTTTAATGAAGAACACCTATTATTGGGTGTCAACAGAACAGCAAATGAGGGAATTCCTATGCAAAGCACATCTACAAACATCTATTGTCTGCATTTTTCTTGTGCTGCACAAATTGCATAAATTTTTAAGATGTCAAGAAAATCAATACATTAAAAACCCTGGATGTAATTTTAAATGGGAGTACTATTCAAGTGCCTATGGGCTGAACACAGGAGATTTAGAGGTTGTGTCCTTGGTTTTCATTTCCATTCCACAATTGCCACCAAATTTAAGAAAATAAAAATGCTTTTGACTAGTACGAATAACTTGCAAGTCCACGTACTTTATCACTTGTCTGTCCACCATATAACTCTGCAGGAACCGGATACTGGGTTATTGGTTTGTATTTACACACGTCCCTAATTTCATTGATAATAGCATTTTCATACCAAAAAACAAATCATAAAAAGTATAACATCTGAATAAAAAATGCCCGCTAAGGTATACAAATCTTTGAAAACTAAACTTCAGCAAATTAGTATTTTTCTTTCCCATTGCATCTTGAAAACGAGTTGGAAAGGGTACTTTCAGGGAATACTGCCTTTGGCAATATGGATAATGAAAAAGCATGCAACTAATCTTCAAACCCGACTATGGAATAACAGCCTGCACTGCTATGAACATTTTACATGTGCGTCTCTTCTGCCCATACAGTTTGGTATCGGGCAACAAAATGCCATTCCAAACTAGAGAGCATTCCCCATATTCAAACTTACATGTTACATGCAGTAGTCTTTCAAATATCTGACCAGTATTGACAGTTGCCCATACCCATATAGTTTCCAAGAAATATAAAGGTGGTAATACTATGAACACAATTAGAGCTCAACATCTGAGAGGAAAAGTACTGGTGTGGTGTAACAATGTCTTTAAAATGTGCAAAACTGTAAACATTTAATTAACATTTAATAACATGGGTACAAAGCCATAACTATTTATACGTGTAACTGGATTATGCATGGCACTACGATCTAAATTGCAGACAAATTATCCTGCACAGAAAAGATATTTTTGACAATTCTTGTGTCATTATCGAATGCAGTTGCCAACAGTTTGCCTAAAGCGAGCGTCTCTGGAGGCCATGCATGCGTGCATCTCTCCATGATCTCTGACCAATAGTCAACATTCCTGCTGGCCACAATACTGGGGGGCATCCCATGGCACACCCATGGGGAGAGGTCACTTAGAAATGTCAATGCGCATTGCATGTCAAGAAGCATTCGGGGAGATTAAATTTGAAGAAAACCGATGAGGATAGCTAATGTTTTTGACAGCTCTATTCAGGATAATAATTCTCTACTTGCTATACTAGTACTGTATTCTAATCAGGTTGACATAATATATACATTAAAAAAACCTCACTGACACCTTGGAAAAAGCTTCAAATAAAAATGACAAACTAAGTTACTGGATTGCCATAAAAGGGAAAGCTTGTATGATGCAGAGCTCATCAAGAACACCTATAAACATGCTTGCAGAGCCTTGTTCCCATATTCTTAAACAAAAACTTAGTATTAAAATCAATTTTGTTTAAACCCATCAACACCACTCAATAGCTTATGTCAGCTGCTGAACTCACCCACTAGTACTTACACAATCAGCTCAGTCCCACTGCAGCAACCCCCCAAACCAAGCATTCATTGTTTAACTATTTAAATGTTACTACAGGGAGTGTAAAGTACAGTTGGCAAAATAATGAAAGTTGCAACAGCGGGAAACAGCACTTTATAACAGAATATGGATGGGTCTAACAACTGCACAGAAAGAATGCACTCATTTCTAGTTGGGAAACCTTAACAATATAATTCATCTTTAAACCAAAAAAAATGCTACCTTTCAAATATAGTGCTCACATCCCTTAGAAAAATAAATACCAGCTGTTCAGCGTTATTGTGGATTTGACTGGGTTTTTTCCCCACCCAGAAAGTGAAAATGAAGTCTATACTAATGGGACTAGGGGGAACTGACCCTGAAAGGTCCTCATCACATATTAAAACTACAAAATAACAAAAACTAAGCATTTTGTTCACATATCTTTGTATATGCAGAGAAAATCAAACTAACCTCAATGAGCTTGTTGGCATGTTCACGGAAGACTTGTGCATACTCCTTCACTTCCTTTTCATTGCCATTTTTCGCAGCTTCAATAAGGACCAGAAGGGGAACATTGGTCTCCAGGAAGGAATCGGAAACATGATCCATTACTGCCTTGCGCAGCTGTGCAGATGGGGGGAAAAAAAGTTAACTCAAAATACATATTTTCTCGGCAATCTTGGCAACATGTACACTAAAGCCAGCATTGCTACTGTACCACCTTGATTTAAGAAAAAATAGGTGAAATGGAGATTCCATTGATGAACTGATGCAATCATTTATCTGAGCTCTGCAAATCTATTGATTTCTGTAACACTGAAAACCTACTAGCATTAAGTCCATCACTCTGAGACAGACATTTGGGACAAGAGAAACTATCACAGACTGAAAACGAAACTGTACTTATTGGCTATTAACATCACTGTTAAAAGCAATAACCTACAGCGAGCGTGTGGTGTCTTGAAGATTGATGGAACAGGGTGATCTGCCCTTGATCTGTGCTTGTTTAGCACTTGGGCGACCATTCCCATAAGGCATTTAAAAACTAGGGGATATAAAGAAGCCAATATTTCTGCAGCCACCATTTATTTAATGTGTACTTATTTTTCCAATAAGTGGTCAGAAGTTCCCAATTACAACAAGAATTGTAAGAGTTGACTGGAAGAGACCGTACCAATTTCTTGTGGTTAGAGTATTGCATCATACCATACACAGGTTTAAGCAAAACAAGCACAACTGTCACATCTACTTGCAAAGAAAGATACCATACCTGTAGTTATGCACATTACACGTACATTCTGTGTGAATGCTGAAGGCAACTATATCCATGTATTGGTGTGCACTACAAACAAAAGCCATAATTTTGAAATCTGACTAATGCAGTTATTTTAGCCATACCAGGTGTGAGAAATAGGCCATTATACCTTTGAAACAATGTTGGGAATGAATGAACAGTTATATTATGATCTATGAAAGTGCTATTTTAGTAAATGCATCCATTTTTAAATACATTGCCATTCTTCAGTCCCTAATGAAGCACCTTGCAAATAACTCAAAACATTTAGAAGAAAAACGCATGGAAGCGCTGCAGTGTTTTGTGGCCGTTTAAAGCCTTAAATGCCTGCAGGAGATTCAAGGGAGGAGATGGAAGGAGAACAAACCTGTCGGCGCAGATCTCTGGTCTTTTTGGTCATCTTATCGATGGCTGTGTTGAGGGCATCGCTTCTCTCCTTCCTGCCAGCCTGCAACATAGAAAGGAAGGAATCTGTTAAGATCTAATTTTCAACAACAAAAAGTACTTAATGAAAATTCCCACCCCATAAGTACAAATTAGTGATGGAGGAGAGGGGGGCTTTAGATTAAAGATTAAGCTGTAAACATTATATATTCATTAACATGATTTATGGCCTAATTTCTCTAAAGGATATAAAAAGTTAACAGGAAAAGCATGTTTCAGAAACAAAATACCAATAGCTCAATGCAGTGATAATAGTCACCAATCTGTTTTCATAAGGACATTTCTTGTATTTGCTAAACTGTTTCACCAATCAGTTTGTGACCCACCAAAAACTACAGGCAAGTACATTTCCAGATAGAAATATAAGATGTGGCACTGCAATGGGTTCATTTAAGGATGAAAACAAATGCATGGATTTCTGTGGTTCTGAACAGCAGCAGTCACCTGAAGGCAATTCAGCGTCCTCCATTGTTACATTATGGTTTAGCTGCAAAACTCACACCGGTTTAAAATTCCAATTGAGTCAATGTCAATGCTTCTCACACCTAGACTACCCAACAAACACCGCTTTGCATTTTATAAAGGAAAACATTTCTAAAATAATCTCCATAGCAACTACTGAAGTGTGAAATCCCATATGTTTGCTTGATAATTCTTCAAAACTTTTTTTTTTTTTTTTCTCTCTAAAATCCATTGCCTGGATGAACTTTTTCCCCTCCATTTCAGCAGTTTTGGAGCCATGACAGACAAAGCCTGCAGTTCTGCTTAGACTTTCAGTTATACTTTACCACAGAAAGCCCTTTTCTGAATCCTTTCCAAAGTAAGCTTTCACCTAATCCTTATATCGGAACAATCTCTTTTCCCATTAAATATTAAGTGTAGATCACACCTTTTAAATGCATCAATGATAGTAAAGTATTTAAGAACCATACTTGGCCCACACAATTTCCAAAAGTAGCTAGAATTGGCCGTAAGCAACTACAGAAGGGTTCGGATTTCATTGTAAAGTAGATCCTAAAAAAATAAGCAAAACAGCACACAAGATAAGTAATTGAGAGAGTTTACTGCAAGTTAAAGTTTAAGACTACCATTTCTTCACAAAATACATCTTAATACACTCATTATGTTGTACTTCATGGTACAATATAAGTACAATCACTATGCATTCTAATAAAGTTTCTAAAAGCAATGTAAACAGCTGACTCGAGCGCTTTTTCAAGAGGAATGGTGGTAGGATGAATTAATGCAATGCAGTTTAGCATTCTTTATTTAAAAAAAAAAAAAAAAAAGCCGCTTGTAATTCTCATGGGGAGTAAATACACCCCATATATTTTCCACTAAAACTTTTAAAATCTCTTCCTTATTAGTCTTTAGTCCTTGGTTAAGCTAATGCCCCACCTTCTCATTTACAACAGAAGTTCTAGGATACCAAAAACCACCATTATGATAATACAGCACACATCAGGGTCATACAAACGCAACTGTTGAACAAATTCACCCGAAACTGAAATAAAAACTGTACAGGGGGGTGAAGGAAAAAGGAATTAATAAATGGTTCTTTAGCTGTGCTTTCAGAGCTGCTAAATAGCACATTTCATACAAATAATTAAAATGGAAAAGAAATTGACATTATCATAAGTAGTAAGGCAACTAGAAATTACAGAGGAAATTCTAACCGTCTCTTTAGAGAGTTTTCAGCGATTGAATGGTTCTCCCATTCCTACATAGTCCGTTTCTCTGCCTGAAGGAATTAAGCTCAAAGTTTTTTCAGTTATTCAGAGATGAACCTCTCATTTATAGTAATGGCTGGTTAGAATGCAAGTCAGAGTTTAAATTAGGTGGGCAGCACAATGGATTCAAACCATTATTATTCCTTTCAAAACAGCAATAAGAAAATTAAGAAGATTGAAGATAGACATTCAGAAATCCCTCCCATAATTAGCACAATGCTCAGGACGAGCATGCATTTTCACCTGGAGTTGCCTTTACATTCTCTATAGATTCCACAAATGCATATCAGGAAAGATAACATTCATTTCTCTCCAAGGTCTAAAAATAAAATCGATAACAGATACTCAATATGCAAAATGTGCATCACTTGAAGGCAGTATTAACTAAGCATCAAGGATAAAATTCCTGATTGTGTGAAGCTAAAAAAAAATATATATTTTCCAACAAAAGTTTGGTTAATTCATTTCACTTTCACCACAGTAAATACTCATAAAAGGACAAACCATTACTTCACATCTAAAATAAAGGGGTTATAAATTTTGATTCCAATTTCCCCCTCCAACTTAAAAGATGTAAAATTTCCCACATCTGAAAAAAATAGCAAATCAGAAATGAAAAAAAAAAAAAAAACCTACACAGCAGATAGACTGCACTACACACTGAACACTAATTAGGTCCAGGTTAATCTGCTAAAGGACTAAGGACTTCAGTCAATTTCAGTCAGACAAAGCAGACTTGAAGGCTAGTATTCATACTTGCTATAAAACAAATCTGCACACTTATAGTAACAAGAAACTTTCACATTTTCAATTTGGAAATTTGCACTCATGGTTGATTCTTGATATTTCTTAGTCATCCTCACATCAAACAAGCAAACCATGGCACAAAATCCAAAAAAATTAAATCACTCTCACCCTCTAGCTGACAGGAACACAAATTCAATGCATTTCAAGATATTTTGCTCTAAACGCATCTAGTCAGAAAAAGCCAACACATATTAAAGGGGAGGAGGAAGAAAAGTCAGTTTTTAAAATCGGGCAAATGGACTTCATTCAAACAGTCGCACAAATTGCTCATCTGCGCTTGGAAGGTAAATCTCTTAGCAGCGGGAGGCCTGCGGGGGTCCTCTCATCAGGACACTAGCAGCTACTGCAGAAGAGCCAATGAAACGCAGCAACACTCGTCACCCCAGGCAGCAAGACTCACTGCTGGATCCACGAGAACACCACTGTCTTTGTCCAGCTTTTTGTATAATTGTGATGTATGGATTTATTCGGGACAAGGTTTGACAATTGGATTTCTCTTTTATACTTAACAAGCCAATTCTATTCATTTGTCACTGCTTGCTCACATTTCCATTTCACAGATTTCTTTATTTTTAATAAGTGAATTTCAAGTTTCAACAAGTCCTTCCCAGAAATACCAGCAGGGTTTTGAGGCAGCAGCGTAACGGTTCATTTAAACTACCCGAGCAACCAAAGGGACACTCACCTATGGGACAAGGGTGTCTTAATCCAAACCTTTATAAGGATATCAATGCACACAAATCTTGAGAACTAAATACACAATACGAGAAGACAAGCTCAAATTAATGTATTCCATTTGTAAAAGGAAAATAAATCCTGAAAATACTTGTTAATTAGATTACAGCTGTAAAGCTGACTATAATGATACAAATAAATCTAAAGCTTGCTTGGACAATGTAAAAGGATTTTAAAGTAGCAGAGAATGAACAATTTTACCCGCATTTACACATACCACACATTTACCATTGCCAAAATAACCAAATTCACCCTATATGTCTGTTGAAATCCGATTTGAACCAGTTAAAGTGAAATGTTTGCACATCAAAATGCATCTCGGATGTTTGTGGGTCATCTATCACTATTTGAAAGGTCAGTTTCCAAACATGATCCTGCTGTAAAAACAAACATTGAACACACAGCCATGGAAAAATAAGCAGCGATTCCATATTACAATTCAGTACAATCTGCTTTAGTTAGAATTCCCACTGTTAATGCAGATTCTTCCACATGATGCCACAGTATGTTCAACAGCACCTCGGCACTTGTGTAAATCTATTCCTGGAGGATTACCTCAAATGACTTATAAAAACAAGCCACTAAATTAGACCACATGCTCGTTAGCTGTGTTATAACTATGGCGATTTAAAAAGCAAAGCATAAATTCAGACGACTTAAACCTACACTGAAAAGTCATATGATGGATGTGTTGAAATCCTAAACAATACCGTGACAAATTAATTTGAAATGCATTGTAATCAGTGGCTGATGTCAAATCCTAAAGGAGGGAAGCTTTACGATCACGTTTTCCTAAAGAAATGAATTGAAAGCAGTTGTGGTTCAAATGTGTGCAAACGTTTGAGTATAAATATGCACAAACACTTGGAATACATTCTGAATGTGTCTGGGTTGACAAATCTCACTACCTCACAATCCTAAAATGACTAACTATCCAGCCAGAAGCAGAACAAAAGCTGTAAATAAAACAAAACCAACATGGTCACAGTGACGTTGCTTTAATTTTCAACCAGGCATCGCAACATGTTTTCAGTTATCAATATTCTGCTGGAAGGGGGAGGAAAAGGTACAGAGGAAGAGAAGGGGGGAGGGCAGCAGAAACACGCAAGTAGTGAGAGAGCGAGAGAGAGAGAGAAAAACAGCATCACTGATCGACGCCAGTCTGCCACCACTCTGTAGCAGTGAGTGCCTGCAACAAAAGCACAGTATAGCTTCTCTGCTTCTCAGCCTTTTTTTTTTTTTCCCTCCCTCTCTCTCCACAGCGTTTCTCTGTGAGCTGAGCACTCAATACAGAACGCCACTGCTGGAGCCGTACAGGAGCTGGTTTCGTGAACAGGGTCTTTGCTACCATCAACAAGTTAGGGATTGGTAGACCCCCAGCCGTGAAAGACTACTTTGATCTTCAATTAAGCAATTGACCCGGCACCATTATTGTGGAGAGGAAAGGGGAAAGGAAAAGAAAAAACAATGTGCACCAGGATTGCTTCGGATTTAGATAAATCAACTTGAAAAATAAAGATTGCCAGAAGTCAGAGATTCCGTTAGCATAGTCTGTTATTTCTAAAACAAAACGGGATATAAAAAGAGGGAGAGAAAAAAAAAATCCTTGACATGGAATTTCTGCTTTTGTTACAATTGGGGGGACTAAGTATTGCTTTATTTGAGGAAAGCACAATTCCTTTTGTATTTTCTCAAAAGGGCTTTTTTCCATTGGATTTCCTTTCCGTCTCGTTGCTCAAAGAGTCTGCAGAGAAGGACAGTTGAATGCAGCCTCCAATGTGCACAAAAGAATGGGTGAGTTTGCTCTTTTATACATCAGGTCTGGACCAGAATAGGAAACAGTGCAAAAGAGAGGACCGATTCTAACAGCTCAAGGGCTCCCACTCCCATATATTTATTATCTATAGGTTTTAATTCAAAAGACAGCCGATTCTTTAAATCTGATGCTGAAAAACACCCTATAGGTTTAAATCGGTACATATAACTTCAGATAAATAACCTCACCAGTTTAAAACACTTGATTTACAGTAATTTTAAAAAACAATTAATCTAGAGGTTAAGTTTGCAGTGCAAAAAAATAAAATGTTTCAATGAATGTTTCATGCATTTCCATATATGCAACACTACAATTTTATGCATTAAATCTAGACAGATAGTAACTGTTCAGTCATACATTATTCTAGAATGTCAATTGAAAAGTTATTAAAAAAATATGCACAATGCAATTAAAAATGCAAAAAAAAAAGCTGCAACTACATGCACATACATGAAATTTTAAAATGCAAGAGGAACAGCACCACTATATATATATATATCCTGTTTTTTGTTTTTGTTTTTTTTAAACCACTCAGGTTTCCATTCAAGGTGGCCATTGGTGGGACCAGCACCAGTGGCACTCTGTGTGATCAGCATGCTGCTCCGCCTGTTGCCCACGTCAGGCACGGCCTGCCCTCAGAAGTGCCGATGTGAGGACCTGCTGTTTTACTGCGACTCGCAGGGCTTTACGGCCCCCCCAGATGGTGTGGACAAGGGTGCCCTGGGCCTCTCATTGCGGCACAACAGCATCACTGAGCTGAGCCCAGACCAGTTCTACGGATTCAGCCAGCTCACTTGGCTCCACCTGGACCACAACCAAATAACGACTGTGCGGGAGGATGCCTTTCAGGGGCTCTACAAGTTGAAGGAGCTTGTTCTGAGCTCCAACAGCATTTCCAAGCTGCCCAACACCACCTTCATCCACCTCATCAACCTCCAGAACTTGGACCTCTCTTTCAACCAGATGACATCTCTCGAAGCAGAGCTGTTCCACGGGCTGCGCAAGCTCCACACCCTCCACCTGCGCTCCAACTCTCTGCGCACAACCCCTGTCCGCGTTTTCTGGGACTGCCGGAGTCTGGAGTTCCTGGACCTGAGTAACAATCGCTTGAGGAGTCTGGCCAGGAATGGCTTTGCAGGCTTGATCAAATTAAGAGAGCTCCACTTAGAGCATAATCAATTGACCAGGATCAATTTGGCTCACTTCCCCAGGCTAATATCCCTTCAAACGCTCTTTCTACAGTGGAACAAAATCAACAATTTAACATGTGGGATGGAGTGGACTTGGACAACTTTGGAGAAGCTGGATCTCACCGGGAATGAGATCCGAGTACTGACCCCAGATGTGTTTGAGACTTTGCCCAATCTCAAGGTTCTGCTACTGGATAACAACAAGCTCTCTAGCCTCGAATCCAAAATCTTGGATATGTGGAAATCATTGAGCACTGTGGGGCTTTCAAGCAACCTTTGGGAATGTACCAAAAGGATCTGCTCTATTGCTACTTGGCTAAGTACCTTCAAGGGCAGGTGGGAACACTCGATTTTGTGCCACAGCCCCGAGTACGCACAGGGAGAGGAAATACTGGATGCGGTTTATGGGTTCCAGCTTTGTCAGAATTTTTCCTTAGTGGTGGCTCCAACTCCTGCTTCTCCAGAGGCCGCTTCACCTATGGATGCCACAAGCTCTTCTTTTGGAATTATGCTAACCCCCACACAGGACTTCTATGCAGAGGATATCGGGAGCTTTACTACGATAACCACAACCACCACCCTTCCCCCAACCACCAGCCCCTCAACTACAACCACCACCTTGACAGGGGAGGCCATCACAGAGGAGGACTTTTCAGAGATGGACAACACTCTTCTCACCCAGCGGGTTATCATAGGAACCATGGCCCTTTTGTTTTCCTTCTTTCTCATCATCTTTGTGGTCTACATCTCTCGGAAGTGCTGTCCACCCACTCTGAGGCGTATCAGGCACTGCTCAGCCATTCAGAACCGCCGGCAGATGAGGACCCAGGCCAGGCAACCTATGGCAGACCTCGCCACCCAGGTCCCATACAATGAGTATGAACCAAGTCACGAGGAAGGGGCCCTTGTCATTATCAACGGGTATGGGCAGTGCAAGTGTCAGCAGCTGCCTTACAAAGAGTGTGAAGTATGAACTTTTATTTATTTCTTGTAATCATGTTTCACCATTCAACCATTCAAAAAAAATACAGGGTTTTTACTTTATATAAATAAGCATTATCATCATGTTTCATTAGGTTTGAAAATCAATAGCAGTATGCTGATGACATTAGGTGGTATCACCGTTTCAATTCTTCCCTCACCTTTTCAAATTTTACCTTGAAAGTAACAGGTGGTAAAAATATATTTTTTGTATATGTAGAAAGCTCCTCATATAAGCTTAAGTCTGAAAATATGCAGAAGGGGGGGAGGGGGGTACAATATAAGAAAATCTGCAACATATTAAAGATTGAGATTAATAGAGGAGGAAGGGGGGGGGGGGGGGGGGAAAGAAAAAAAGGTCCGTCAGCCATTTAGAAGTTTTTCCATTCTCTTTTCATAGACATTTCTAGGAGGATACTGACATATTTAATTCCTTCATCTTTCAGAGAAAACAATCCAAAATGTAAAGCTGTACAAACTATGAACAATGACAAAAAAAAAATTATATATAATATATATATATACCAGTCATATTTGTTCCTCTCTCTGAGGGTGTAAACAGGAGAGGGGAAAAAAAAAAAAACCTTAATTGATTAAGGTTCCCCACCCCCCATCCTGCATGATCACCGAGTTTGGAGGATCATAATAGCCTTTCAGTTTTAGGATTTGACTTCATTCAATAAACTCCATTACCTCTTATTAAATTTAAAAGCTTAGCACTTGTCTGGAAAGGTTAATGACCAATATGCTGCAACATTCCCTCTGCCAAGATGGCTAGTTTATTTCCCCCACTTGATATGTGCTTCATCTAATAAACCACAAAAAGCCAAATAATATCCAATCAAAATACCGTCATTCATCAATGATTTTTACATCTGTATACAGATAATTGGATGATTGCTCACGGCACGGTTACTGCATTGCACTCTTAAAGAGGAGGAAAGGAGAGGGGGGAGAAGGAGAAAAGGTTCAAAGCTTGAAGAAGACTAGCAAATCGATGTGATATTGCTGCAAAACAATTTGCAATTTGTTCTAGAACAGTATAGTACCAAAGGCAAAGGGCAAGGAAAGCAGTTCCATCACAGAGTCATCTAATTACTACCAAAATGTTATACTTATACCCGGAACTCACTGTCAAAAGGCTTCAATGCAGCATTGGCTGTAATCAAGTCTGACAGATTCAAGATTGAACCAATTAAGGGAAGGCAGAAAGGATTTAATATTCTGTCACCCACACCACTGCTTCTGCACAAGATTTACCTTCCTCTGCCATATGCATGGTCCATTCAGATGCAATAGATATAAACCGATAACCCCAGTCCTGCTGTAAAGATCAAATTAAATTAAGTCCCCCCAAACTAAGCATCATGCATCAATATTCTGAATTTTTGCCATGTAAACAGGTTGCAAACTGCAGTGCTCCTCTCGAGATATCTGCAGTTTCACCTCATAAAACCTGACAATTTGTGCAGGAAAAAAAATTCTCACTGGATGTATGAAATGAAACACTGATTTCGAGAAAATTAATGCATGGTGGGGGAGAGGGTTGATCTGATTTGGGGAACATAAAATCCCCCCAGCCTGTGAATCCTCAAAGGTCATACCGAAAATACTGGAATCAAACTAAGGGGTTAACAGGAGACCCAGGATTTGAAAGCATAACGAACAACGGCTGGCATCAGCACCTCTGGGAGAAATGCAAAGAATTTAAATGAAACCCAGTTCTGATCTGTGTGACCTTAGCAACGTGGACAACAAGCCAAATCAGGGAATATTTAGAACTCAGATCGACACCAAAACCTCTCACTTCAGTGACTTGGTTAGATTTTACCTCCATTTCTTTAAACTGAGTTTATGTTATTGGATTTTTTGCGTGGATGGGGGAACAGCCACACAGTACTTAAAGTTGAATTAACCACTCTCTACCTATAGAAAATTGTCCACCATTTTATTTTCAACTATAGCTTGTCCATGCGCTATATACAGCTTTATAGATATAATTTGTCCATTTTATGCATGGTGAAAAATGCAGTAACAAAGGTAGTGCAGCCTCCAGAGGGCAGTATACAATGACTTTTGTGCAGACCAACATTGTTCTGGCAGCCGCTTGAGCCTAGGAGAGAAAATCTGTTGATTTACAAGATGAATGAATATAGATGACTTGATAATATAAGTTGATCTTTTCACTACGTAGGAAAGGATAATTATAATTCAGGATCTTAACCCACACTAAGTAAGCATTTCTGACTGGTACGGTTAGACATCAGCTTTTGACCCTTTTTTTTTTTTTTGTGCTGATGAATGAAGTCCCCTAAAACTAAAATGCAGATCCTATGACCTATACCAAAGGGAAGGCTAACCTTACTTCAATTAGTCCATCTGAATACAAAAAACATAGGGAGGGGAAAAACTAAATGTCAGAATCAGGGCAATTAGCAATACAAAACAGTTTTTCCTGACGTAGTAGTGCAAAACAAAATTGGTTTAGTTGCACAGCAATTTTATTAGGTGCTTAACTTTAAAAACACTGGTATTAAAATAGAGTAGGATAATCTAAAAATCCCCACCACCCCGTTTATTTACAGCAAACTCAGTCAATAAGATTGATTCTATAACACTTTTGCAAATCTGAAATAAAATCCCTATAAAATTCCATATCTGATCATTTTTACAAGCCATGTACCGTTTAATGTGTTGAAGGTGCCGAACGGGTACATACTTTTTTCTATATACTTTAATATTCATGTAAATTTGTCGTCCTTCGTCTCAAGAAAATGAACAGAAAAGTTTCCCGAAACACTTAATATGAAACAGAGAACCTGGTGGACAAGCATTACTTCCTCGGGTAATAGCTTTGGGATGGAGACCTGATGTGATAACCGGAGAGCACGCTGGGTGGCAAACTGCTACGGTGACACTGAAATCAAATTTATAAACATACTTTGCATTCATTATGGCAACTCACTGTTAAAGCAGCAGCTTGTGAAGTGATAAAACCAATTAGTAGAACTGTACACATCCGAATGCACTCCTGCTCTTTCACCTGTTTATTTGTTATAATAATCATTAACCCCCACCTACCTCCCAACTCCCCACCCCCCCAACCCAAATCACTGATCAAACCGTTGTGCACATGAATGCTTTTTCTTTTAGTTTTTCTTTTTTAATTGTAATATGTACAATTTCATATCTGTATAGTGGGTAAAGATGTGGCTTTAACTGAAAAAGATCTTTCCTTAAAACATATATTTTTAAATAAAAATGGATACAATTTATCAACTGCTTTGGTCTGGTGTTGCAAAATGCATGGATTATGGCAAGAGTTTAGATCTGTACATTTAAAAAAAAAAACTCCACACTGGATTTTCATATCTTTGTAGAAAATCAAAATAGCCCATTTATTCTAAGCACACTATCTCATCTCTATTCATTTAACATAATTGTGAAAGCTAACTAATTCCACTTCACTTATTACATTAAATGAAGGCAGAACTGCAAAGTTACAATGTATACCACAAGCCTTACTGGCATTACTTTTGCAAAGACGTGAATAGAATGGAATAATCAAAATGGTTGTCATTAAAAAGTGATTAGTACTATATTCTGTATATTCCAAGAGATTTTTAACAGTATGTGGTTTAAATCCAAATGTCTGCATGCTACATCCTTATTAGGCTTATCCAAAAGTTAGTGATGACTGTGAAATATCCCTTCACTGGATGGAAATTATTCAGAGCCTTCTCTACCCTAAGGCTACATGATACTCAAAGTGTGCTACTGGGACTGTGTTAAACATACAAAGAGTGGCATCAATTTAAAATGATTATTTAAACCACTGGTCTCGAATGCAAAAGAGGAGTGACTACTCCGGTGATTCTACGATTCTGCTGCAGGGGCAGATGTATTTTTGCTAGTTTTCAGACTGTGAATTGCAGCCCTTTTCAAAATGATCATACGGAAAGTTAGAAACTTTGAATCACTTCCTTATTAAATCTTACCAAGTACAAAGTGATAATAAAATGTAATATTGATGAGTTCCCAAGGAAAACCCTTTTAGATGATTGTCAAATTCCTTGACTTTTTGACTACTCCATATTATTAATGAAAGATTATGTAAACTTAAGGTAGCATAAAATACAGTAGTGTGCAGTAGTGGTTAGGGCTCTGGAATTTGGAGCACAGGGTCGTTGGTTCAATCCCAGATGGGGCACTGCTGCTGTACCTTTGAGCACAGTGCTTTAGGTGTTTAAATGGGTTAACTTAAAAAATGTGGTATCTTGTAACAATTGTAAGTCACCCTGGGTGTCTGCTAAGGAATCATGTAATAAAATTGTGCAGTACAAACCGAAGGCATGCAGATGTACCCCCCATCAATCATCAGTAACTGTATACTGTTGCATATTCATTCTAAGTAGGTAAAAACTGTGTGGCTTCTTCGTCTGAGTCAGGCAGATAATCTCTTGCATGCCTCAAGCAAACACTTTGCATTTCATGTGCAGTCGATCTATGGGACAATGACAAAGATGGTGTACATTATGCCCCAAGCACTTCCAAACTGATGAGCTTCAAATTTACTGGGGTTTAGGGATTCACATACTGGTACGGCAGAGGTTTCTTGATCTAGCAAGAACCAGAACTGAACACAGGTTAAACTACAGCATGATTACTTAGCCTAACTTGTACCATAAAAGAATTTAGGCTTTGTATTCATTTTAAATCTCAAATAAGGTATGAGGGGAAACTTGCATATGGTGCAATGTGTGAATCTACAGGGTAATTAGTCACATATAGTACAAAGAGTCTGATCTTAAAATTGAATGTTAAAATCTACCTCAACACAATTCATCAGCCCTAAGATAAAAAGCACCATTACACTATTTTGTTTCCAATTATTGAGCAAGAAGATCCTACTTACAGATAAAAGCACACAAGACAAGACTTATACATATATGCACAACATACGTAGGGAAAAAAGCACCAGAAAAATTGAAGGAAGATACAGGCCCTTTTAAGTACGATTTGTTTTCTAGAGTAGCAGAAAAAGGGCAATTATTGCTGCGCTTGGGGGCAGTTTGTGAATGAGATCTATTTTCAAGCCTGTTAAAGGTGCATCAGAAAGAGCAAGTGAGCACATGTGTTGCTTCCCTTTGTGTAGTGGGGAAGTGCCCAGGGGTGGTGGCAACAGTGTTCAACTGGAAAGCCATAAAGAGGAGCCTGAAAACTGATTAAATCATAACAGCTAACCAAAGCTCATTAGACATTTCAGTATGATGGGGAGATTGGGGTGGGGAGTAGGGACTACTGTGGATTACAACTTGAACCATTTGACACAAGTACGAAGAATGTATCTTAAATATTCCTGGAAGCGCTTACATTAACCTGATCTATTGTCCATACAAAACACTAGACACTCAAAGGCAGGCCCCTTATAAATAAACAGGACTGTGGCCTTCAAGAAGCGACTCATTTTTAATTGTGGTCAGTGTGGGTGTTTTGATGTTCTCACTACCTGGTTAAGAAAGCAGATGGAAATATCAATGGGTGAATGTCCCCGTCAGTGGAGCTCTTCATCAATCTGTAGTAGAACCAGCTTGACAAAATGTCATTCTAGAAACAGGACAATAATTTGCGGAATTTTCTAGTAGCACAAACAAAGGCAAATGTTTCCTACTTATTTATACAACTATTTATAATAAGCATCCACATGAGGAAGGTTTAAAAAGTGCATACATTTACAGCTAATATGGTTAGTTTAAGTTCCACTGCCAGTTATGTAATTGCAACAGCTTAACAGATGCTTAGCTATCTTTGTTCCCATTTTATGAAAGTTCATACGCTTGAATTGCAGGAGAGCAGCTCATAAGCTTTCAGAACATTTTCTTCTGAATTACCTTTGCTTAACCTGAAGCCTATTATTTATACTTTGCCTAAATAATGAAAAACCCACAAATTCAGACTTGAAATATGGATGGGGAAGCAGAACACAAACTTTCTATTCAGTATAAAAGAAAAACTTCAAGGGTAGATGTAGTACATCTTGACAACACGCATCCTTACCCATTACATTATCTGCATGGTGGGATATAAGAAGGGGTGGCCTAATTTGACAAACTGATGAAAATGCTTTAAACCAGACAGCCACAGGTTTGCTGTGAGGGTGCCTGAGCAGGGCCGAAATTAGTTAATTTGATGTGCTGTGCGCTAAGGATCTCTGGCAACTGAAAAATAATTTGGCTGTGAACCGAGTTAAAAGGAAAAAGCGGTAAACTACAGTAAAACATCCATTATGGACAATCTACTTTATCAAGTTATTGAGCTTTACTGAAAAATTCTAACAATGATTACAAAATATTTAATGTTTAATGCAGTTATAGGCCTATAACACGGCCCACTAACGGCAATAAAAAAAGTGGCATGAAATGCTCAGAGCTGTAATTTGTTACAAATTAAATCTTAGGTTTGTATTTAATATGCGTCTTTTTTATTTATTTTTTTAAATGGTGAACTTTATGTAGGAGAATAATTGGATCCATAGCAACAAATACAGCCAATTGTAAAAACTGGGGCTCTTAATGGGATTCAATGACCCTCCTGTAACTAAACAAATGTCTGTTACAAATACCCTGAACAGACATAACTCATTACTGCAACACTGCACAAGTACCTTTCACCCATTTAAAAATGTTCAAGCTTTTCTAAGAGTCCTACGGAGAAACCTCTGTATTCAGCAACCCCCGAGAAGGTGTACAGTATTTAATTGCACCTTACTTCTGCAAGCTACTATAAATTGATTCTGTTTTATGGTGAACAATTATAAAAATGCAAAGTGCAATTTGTCACTGCACACAATTAGAATGCTATGCAATTAAGCAGTGCTGCTAGCAGGTGCAGGGAGATGGCAAAACACAAGTCCCAGAACATGGTTTCAGTAAAAATAGCAAAAACCCCAAAAAACTCAAAGCACTATTAAAACACAATCTTTCGATAAACTCCTAGATCAAAAATCAGATTTGCTTGGACTAAGGGGAAATGGAAAGCGAGTATTCTGTTTGATGCTCCATGTGTAAAATGATTTGGCCTAGGTGGAGATGGTTATTGGCAGCTGGTGAAATAAAACAAAAGGAGGTAAGAGGCACTTTTAACTGTGAGCAATGTAAGGTAAAGCCATTTAATGTTGAGATGGATTAGGCCGCTTTTTAACTATGCAACTTTAATTATGCAAATGAATTGGCAGATCCCTTGATGCATGTAATCTGAGTAGCAAATCAGTATGCTAATTTAGACATTTCTCTAGTTTATGTTCTGTGCTCATCATTCAGTAGCTAGGCATTTCAAAGGATTGTTTCAGCCACTAACAACCTTGGCCTGTACTAGCAAAAGTAGTGCTGGGCAGTATACCGGTTCATACCAAATACCGGTGTATATTTGTTATGATATGAATTTGTAATATACCGCAATACGTCGCTTAAACAACGTTCGGAACACAGCGCGACACTGTTTGAGAGGGGTCCCTTCTCACTGTTGCACTGTGGTGAGGGCACAGGCTGTAGGCGTTACTAAGCGTGAGGGCAAACATGGATAGGATAGACATTGAAAGTTCCGAAACTGAAGCTGTAGAACAAGTAGAACGTGATGACACAGAAGAACTTGTGCCAAAAAGAGGAGCCTTGTCTGTCGTTTGGAGGTTCTTTGGTTTAAAAAAATCCGACGACGACCAAACTATTTTCTGCAAATGTTGTCGGGCTAACACGAGCAATTTGCTCCACCACCATAGCCGCAAACATGTCTTGGAATAGAATTAATGCATGAAACGAAGATCAGCGTCCTCCACATCAGCACGTAACACTGGAAAAGCAAAAATGTTGTCAGATGTCACTTGAAGACGCGTTTGCTAGAGGGACTGCCTACGACAAGAAAAGCAAGCAGTGGATCGAGATTACAAAATATCACTATCCACCTAGCCAAAGACATGGTCCCGCTTAATACTGTTGAGAAAAATAAATATCCTTCTGGAGCAGTCTGTTTAAATATTTATGCAAGTTGCCTTTGCATGTGGTTCAGTTGTTGGAGAAGTCCAAACTTTTTTAGTTACAGGGGAAGGGGATTGTTTACATTGTGTAGTTGCCAGTTGGTTTACAAAAGAGGTTTTAAGTTGTTTGCGAAATTTACACAATAAAAAGGTCATGCATTCCGATTCCTTCACTTCATTATAATCATGAGTGCCACCTCTATGAAAACAGCATCATTTTGTGGGGCCTTGCAAACCTGTATTAATACTAGTGTGGATTTTTTCTAAAATAGTCACTCATCATGACAGTAAAATAGGGTATTAAGTCAATTCTACTCTCAATCAGTAGAAAATGTGGTTAACACACAGTCATGCATGAAAAAAAAATATATATACCGTCATATACCGTGAAACCGTTATAATTTCAAATACCGTGATATACATTTTTGATCATACCACCCAGCACTACTCAAAAGCAAGGAATACTGCTGTTCTCAGTCTAATGGATTCAGAATGCTTAGGCCTAAACAGCAATACTATATTTTATAAGCAGTACATACCCATTGATGTTTTTTATTTTCAGAAATAAAATCCAAACAAAAATACTATAATTGGAAGTGGTAAGAAAAATGCAAAGTAAGGAGTTACTTTAAAAGGTCTTGGTGCAATTCAATAGAAACTTAAGCAAGCAACAGGTTTACAAATTGAGTTCCTACAAATACATAACTAAAAATGGAAGAAAATGTCTCATTTAGTATTACATTTGCAAGTGTTAACCTGGAGTTTTAGTTTCTATACCTTTTAAATGTGTGCCTATTTAAAAAATGAATGAATTTAAAAATCGATAAGGTGACTATTTGAGATCTTATAGACTACTGTACAAACTTATCAAAACACTCCTTAGCAGTTTACGAAGCAAACTACAGAGCTGAAATCCAAAGCTATGAAATGAACTTGTTGAATATCAGCCACACTTAGTACTTGGGGGCTGAGGAGTATAAGCCAGATTTCTCTCAACAATTTATGAGAAATGCTGTGTTCTGGCTTATAATTACTACAGCAAATATACAGCTACAGATTTCCACACTGCCTACCTGCAAAACCCTGTCCGCAGCAAATATGAATTGCTCGGTTTTGATCAGGCCAATAGAATGCCAGCTCCAGCCTGGGCTATAAATTACGGTTTGCAGCCAGGCAGGAAAGCACTGAACAAATGAGGCCGACTGCAGGTTCTCAACAGCCTACAGGGTTCAAGGACTTGGAGGCTGGTGTATGCCTCAAGTATTCATTATGGGCTCCCAATAAATCTAGAAAATGCTTACTAGGAAGGACGTATCGATCTAGATTCTCATCAGCAAATACCCTCCTAATGTATTTACTGCCAAACACATTTAAAGCTATTCCTCAGAGTAGTATTGGTGGATCCAAACCAGCACACCACTAGCTCACATGCAGAGATCAATTAACCTCTTTAACATTCCACCGTACAAAAAGGCAAGTGACAACCTGGCTACACATGAACACAAGAGGTCTGCCCAGGCCAGAGACTTTAGCCAAAGTATCCTGGGCCAATTCAGCCCCACTTCATTATGTTAATGGTGACACACTTACTAGTGAAACTGTAGGAAAATGGCATTATATACTGAATTTATACATTTTCATATGTAGCCCCACAGGCATAATAAACATTTGGTCCAAACAGTATGCTAGAAATAGATTTTTAAAGTGGGCTCAAGAGAAAGAAAAAAAAAAAAACACCTTTCAACGCTTAATATTGAGCTTTAATTACATTGGTGTTTGTTGGGTGGGAATAACTATACTTAAATCAAGTTCAGGTAAGGAATCAATTTTGAGAAAATAGCCCAAAAAATGTAGAGCTTTGTTTAACATTAGTTCTTTGGAGGATCCCACTCTCCCTCCCCTTCCCTCCTGGGCGACGCCTGGTCTCCAAAAGCAACATTACTAACAAAAGAAAAGCTGTTGTCCATCATCTAGTTACCACTAGCTGTACTGAGCTGTGAAAGCGCAACTATGCCAAGTTCAGCCAGCACTCATCCATCTTCACAAAGCAATCTGTTTCAATGTCAACTCAAGTCCTCCACATCCTACAGAGCAGTGAATAACCACTGTGCAACATTTGTCTTTATTCTGTCAAGTGAAGGCAAGTCAAACAGTAGAGGGAAATCATGGTTTCAGCATGAGGTCAGGAAAACGAGTTCAATTTATTCTCAAAAAGCATTACCCCGCTTCCTTGAGAAAGAAGTAGCATTTGCATACTGTCGGGTGAGAGCTCAAGATCATATGGAAATAAAGCATAGCTAAAGGGGTTGAGTTACAAAACGTCTGTAAATGAAAATTAAAAAAAGTTTTACAATTAATGTCTGCACAATTTACAGGCTAAAACTTAAAGTAATAAAACTGATATAGGCAAGTGCCAGAAAATCTCAAACGGACAGCGTTAACATTGTACGGACTATATGACACTGAACGATGACAAAATTAAACTGTACAGGAGGTTGAATTCCCATTGTATTTTCAATTGCATATCTACATGCTTGTGCTATAACAAACTATAACAACATATGGTGTAGAACATTCAACCTAAAACAGTTAGTGAACAGATGCTTCCTTAATCACATGTTGAATACCAATGTTTATATGGTCTGAAGCATCTTCTCAGGTTTAAAACTGCCCAGAAAAACATCAGAAATCCTTCCCCCACCCCATTTGCGGTTTCAATCTTCAGAGGAAAAAGTAAAAATCATGCACTGGATTTATTTCAGAATCTAAAACAGCCTCATTTGACAGCATACGGTGGATGTGAGATGGCATCGTCTTGTAAATGAAAACTCAGCCAAAGCACTAGACCTATACAAATTATAAGAATTAGAAACTTCTACAATGTACTGTTTAGGTTATTTTAATAAAAACACTCAGGGTACATTTGGAGATTTCAGGACCTAGGCTTATATATTAACCAATTCGGAAGACCTAGCAGGAGGTATGCTTTTTGCTGGAAGTGTTATTAACGAGTGACATTTAAAGCCCCCTTCTGGAAACTGTTTAATTAGATAAAGCAAAAAGTTCAGAATTGTGCCCGTAAATAGAATCTGGTGCTTCACCACATGATCACAAACCTGCAAAACACAGAGAGCAGGAAATTGAACTTCAGGAATTCGCCTACATTGTCTCCTATTTTCGGTCTGTAAATTTAAGGAAAATTTCTTGAAACTGAATTAAAGAAACTGACAGTCTTAACCTCCCATCACAGCAGATCCAGCTGCTGTTCCACACAGGGGTCACCAAAACATCCGTTAAAAGAAAAGCCTCCCTTTTCAAATTTGAAAACCACTAGGAAGAAGAATAGCCTAGTAAAAATGTATGCCATTACAAAACAATCTGACAGAGGCAACTATTAAATGTCTCCTAAATGCACAGAACACAACGACATCCTAAAGAGCAAGTCTGATAATACTTGCCAGCCATATTGATACGTAACTTATGCAAAACCGGACCAAAACAAAAAACTTTCAACCACAGTTAAAGGCTGCAACATGCCTGCTCTGACAATGCAGTGTGGTAAGGTAGATGTCCATGTCTGCGTTTGTCATTACAATTAAAATACATCTTTCCAATACAGCTCAGTTGCATGAATCAATAAAATAAATGCAAAATAAACTATAAAACACCTTAATTTTTCCTTGTACACTTTTCTGAAAAGTGTCATTAGCAAGACAAGCTGACAACAGATCAAGGTATTGTAAACAGTTGTGCAAGGAACAGAACGTGCGACAAATTTACAAAAAAAACACCTTTAACTATTTAGTTCAGTATTCATTGCCTGACAAGAGGCAAGAGCAAATATGAGACAAGAAAATCGTACATGTTTATGGATGAGCCTCTGAAAGCAGCTGCACTGCAGTCCTGCTCAAGGTCTGATGCGAGAATCAAGCTCAAGGCCTTGTTTTGAAATGCAGCACTGAACACATTCAACTTCCCGGGAATCTCCCTGACCTTTTCATCAGAAGCCTGTCTACTTAAAAATGTAAATGTTTAATTTATATTTTGATCAATATTCTAATAGTAGCATTTAACAATAAGCTTACCATCTTTAACACTCAGAATTACAATGTCAGGATGACCTTTTAGAAGTAAAGGCTAGTAGGCAAGGAGAGGGGGGGAGCTTGATGCTATTGTGATTTCAGTTATGTCCAATTAATGATCATTTTCAAAAAGATGTGTCAAGCGGCTATGCATCTTCAAAATTCATGATCATGGTCAATCAAGAGGAAAATAGTCCCTACACAGAGCTGAATGTCCTTTAGGTCTACAGAGCTGGTCCACTGGTACAACCGGTTATTTCAAGGAAATCACAGGCCCTGTAGTTGGCACCTACTGATTCAAATGCACCATCCAGCTGTAGTCAACAGCTCAAAATGGGCAACCTCCAACAGGCCAAGCACTGCTGGCACACCACACCCACCGCCTGCCAGGGGTCTTCAAAAAAAGGTCATGCCAGTCCCTCACCCCATAGCACATAATTTGTATTCCGTGTTTTTCCTGGAAAAAAAAGACTGAATATATGCATCTCAGATGTAATGCATTGCATTTACTTCTATTGGGCTGGAGAAATTAGTCATGTTGACTGGTAATTATACATTAACAAGTGGTGGGTATGTAAGTGGAAAATAAACCTCCATTCAAAAATCAACGCATAGTATAAAATTGGCATGATGGGACTAATTTTGGGAAAAAAAATTGATTTCTTTGACAACTAGCCGTCAATATCTTCAAAGACTGTTTTATCTGTTAATAAGGCGACGGTAAAAAGCTTTAAGGTATAATCACCAAGTATTTGGACAATGTTTTTTCATATCATCCACATTGTATTGCAGAGCAGGTCTTAAAATTGAAGGAATTAAGTGACTTTAAGCCAAAGCATATTTTCCTCTCGAATAGCGATTAGGTATTTTAAATCAAATTAAGTCTCAAAGCCTTTTAAGATGTCACAAATTACCATGTAAGATTAATTAAAATGGACACTGATATATGAATGCAATGCATAGCTTTAGGTTGAAGTTTCTACTTTGATTTCTATGACACTGAGTTTGCATTAAAGTGGGACAGGGTCTCTGCTGCTGAACCACACCTTTACGAATACGGGGCTGTCATCGTGAACAGCTTCTATTTATGTGCTTTTCTTTATGTTCCAATAGGATTTTGCTCTTCACGTAACCCTTCATCCACTTCTTACAAAATGTCAAGGAAGAAACAATATGAGCACAGCTGAAGGCAACAATTTAATCTCACCTTTGACAAATAATTCAGACAAGCTTAGCATCTGTCCTCCCCCACCATGGAGATTTTTGTTATGGTTTTCCTCTTAATAACCAGTGATTTTAAAGAGCAACTGTATAAGGTTTCCTTCCTTGTATTCATAGTGCCTATAAAGTGGGGTAAAATGCAACTATCAAATCCTCAGAGTTTACCCCAGCGCTTATTATAATACTGCAAGGGAACATCAAGGAAAGATTGTGATTAACTTCATTGCAGCTCTGGAAACCGTTATAAAATCACTGACTGTGCACCAAGGACTTCAGATGATCAATAAAGTAGTATTTTCCCAGTTTTGTTTTATTTCATTAAATAAAGCCTAGTGTGGTGCTGTAACAGTCTATTTACTCCTACTTTTAGAATTGTACAAATGTAAATGGTATTAACCAAAGCTGATAAATGGGCTGGATTTGTGTTTTCCTTTTTAAGCAGTATTAAACCACTGCTGCAATCAAAACTGCTGGCAACCACAATCAAATATTTAATTCTGCACCTGCTACATATATTGCCAGGGGCAAAGAAATTAGAGTTCTCTTCGAAAGGAAAGCAGCTGAACAGTAACTGGACCTACAACATTGAAAAAAAAAAAAAAAAAAAAGTCAATAACCGCTAAGTAAAGGACGAAACGTTCCCAATTATAAATCCAACCCGTGATAAATGTACAGTAACTTATCAGGATTGCCTACATTTTAGGAGTCTATTTCTGCAGTCACCAACTGCCTTTAAAGCTGTAATTAGCTTATTAATGGATGCCCATTTCTCAAAGCCTTACAGATCCAATGAAGAAACCGCAAATCTGAAAATACAGCAATTTTTTAAAAACTGATCAAACAAGATGTCAATGAGTCAAACAGAATTACACGACAGCACACTGACTAGTTAATTACTTCAACAGGTGCACTGCTCTTTAATCACCCGAGTGATAATTATAATTTGAATAAAAAGCACTGATTCGACATCAGATCTCTAAAAAAGTTCTGAAAGCATATCAAGGACTGATTGACTACATGCCAAGAAAAATGCATCTCTCATTGTGTGATTGAAATATCTACCCTGGTGAGAATGGGTTGGAATTAGTGACGCCAGGGGCTTTAGGACAAGTCAGAAGAATTACGTACTAAAAAGGTGAGAGATTAGAAGCAATGATTAGAAATACAATGGAGGAAACCTAATAAGTTGTTTAATCTTCCAATAGTACCAGTAAGAATTCATCCCTTCAAGACTTCTACATGATCACAATGAGCACCACTATTGCCTGGTGTAATTTAGTTACATCCATGACAAAAAATAAAAGCAAAATCAGATCATTCAACTAAACATTTACAGGGGACATTTGTTTTAAAGGGCTGTAACCTGCCCAATACGTTACAGTATGTGCAGACTCTGCTACTATAAACACCTATAATCAAGAGGATAAAGTCAGCTCAATTCAGGACACCTGGCATTTTTTAAAAAAAAAACAGCATGCAGTGCCATTTGTGCTCCATTTAAACTAATTGAAATATTTGTTTTCTGGGCTATCTGGCAATTAATCTTCTCACGACCCTCATTTGTCCATTTGCAGCCGATTTCTTTTACATTTATTAAATGTAATTACAAGACATTTCAGGAGGAGCAATGTAATTTCCCAGGGCACCCTCCTGAGATTAAGAACTAAACTGTTGAAAAACGGTGGGGTTAAGATACCACAAATCCCATGTTACATTTTCAAATTTCACTTTTTAAAACAAAAATCAAATGTGAAGAGCAACAGATCACTGAATAAAGCTCATAAATAAGGCTCACAATGCACATCTGTACTTTAAGTCCCCAATCAAAAGCAATTATTCCAGCAAGATAATGTTTTTGAAAACACGTTAAAACTAAGCTCACCAACTACTGTAAAATCTGGGTTTCAGCTTAGCCAAGTAAGTACTTTTTTTTTTTTTTTTTTTATTAGTTGAAAGGGTCAATGCATATACATTTAACTTTAACATGCTGAAAATAAAAATTCTGCTTCACAAATGTTTTGAGAGATGCCAAAAACTTTTTTCCCCCCTCCTCTTTCTTTATAATTGCCTCTGCTACAGTGCACAGTAGTTTCCTCTTGGCAAGGTCAGGGACATGGCAAAATCGTACATCTGCCACGCATATCAAAGAGGGCTGCCGATGCCAGTGCGCAGACCATGAACCACGAATAGATGTGGCCCATCTTCCACTCTCATCTAAACAAACTGTGCCCTTTGCAAATGGAGCTGAGAGAAAATCAAGTCTGATTAAATCTCACAATCCACTCACTTATTGTCAAATTACCTGTCCCTACCCCAGCTCCCTCCTGTAACTGACTTTCCACTCAAAATAATGCACAATATATTAACTTACACATTTGTTTTTAAACAAAAAAATATTCTGAATTTACAAGTCACTCATTGACAAACATCCAATGACTGCTTCTATATGGAAGCAGAAAATTTCACACCTGTGCTGTATAAAATACTTGTATAATACTAAAGACCCTCAACTTTACACCACTAAATACAGTTCACAACTTGTAAGCTGGTACAGCATTCGGTCGCAAAAGCTTTTGGCAAATTGCTCAAATTGAATAATTGAGAAGGGGGCAAAAGTTACTGGGTTGTTATTTTTCCATTAGATCGTCCCCATCATGTATGCACATGTACTCACGTTTGCATTTGTTAGGATTTATTCGTTTAATAAAACAATCTTGCTTTAGGAAGTTACCAAGCACAACACTTATAACAATAAAATCGACAGTGCAGTGTGTGTCAGGGATCATTTGGAAAGCAAACAAGCTAAAGAGAAAACAAAGGAAAATCAATTCTATTCATATCTTGGGACCCGAAGTGACATTTGCTCCGAATGCCAGCAATAACTGATCCGTCATGCTCTGAAAAAAAGTCAATTACAACGCAAACGAATATGAAGTAGCTTTCATATCGCCAATCAATACCAGACTTGGTAATCTTTCTTTATCCATTCTGTGTCACATGGCTTTTTTTTTATCCACCTTATTTCTAGGCTTTTTAGCATCTTACATGTAGGACAGTCATCCTCTACTAAGCAGGGCAAGTCGACAAATGTGATGAGTCACATGCACACAATGATCTGAGACCTAATCATAGCACTGTTTGAGAAGGCAGTACCTGCTTAGCAAAACTGAAAGAAAACTATTACACTAAATACAGTTCAGTATAACAGACATCAGATTCAAACATATGCTTTATCAGTGTGCCACTCCTGAAGTGAGGTGCATCACTATTTAATCTAGCTCATTTCCACATGGGGCCATGGAGGAGTTAGTCCCCTTTGAAATAATCAGCAGAAAAGCACTGTGCAGATGTAGTGATCAATCATGTGTCCTTAAATCTGGATGACTGCTTATAGAATGATGTAGGTCTTGTCTGCATTATCCCACCAGTAAATGTTAAGAGGGTACCTTCAGGATAATCACCTGGTTAATAGGCAGTGACCCACAGGGAGTAATCCAAGCGTTTTACCTCCCCTTGCAATAGAAGGATTAAAAAAAACAACTTCAGTAGTTTTCTACTAAACATCTTTTCTCAGACTGGAGAAAGGGCTTGTTGTACTCGCATTAGGAGCTTAGAACAGTTATACTGGTCAAAAACCTCCAATTGACAAAACTGAACAGGAATGTTGCTCACTGATCCACTTTTAATTCATATTTGACAATAGTGGATAGACAAATACTGTGACTATACTTCGCATACAGGAAATAGTCAAAATGACAACACTGATGAATTTCCTAATTATATTCATGCACAAACCATGTAATTCACAAAAAAAGTGTAGTAGTATATTTGACAATAAAAAAACCTTGAAAGGTCAAACATGCAATTTCTTGAAATGCCTACTTTGGTTTACCTTAAAATTAAAGCCATAGCGAAACCGGTTGCATTATGCTAGCAGTGTGAAAATGGCAGGATCTCAAAAGTGTTTTAAAATGTTCCAATAAAGCCCTAATAAGGGAATACCTTGGGGAAGGAAAAAATTTTTTTGAATGTGAGCAAACACCTGGAAGGAAGAAAAAGTATAGTGAGAAGTTGTCCTAGAAAGATCTTTAAGACCCATTACAGCAGCAAATGCAAATATTCAGGGAAAGCACGAGATAAGAGGTAAATTTGATTATAGGAAAGCTTCAGGACAGAGGTTATTGCAGTCTGCTAACCGAGTTTGGAGGAGAAGTCTTAAACAATCCTGACAAAGCCACAAACACAATCATTTCCCAGTACCCCAAAAATTATGTCCTAAAGCAACACTCATACAACCAATTATTTCACATAGCACTATGCTCAAGCGCAAAAGCTTTTCGATTGGAAAGCGAAAAATTCTAACCTGTGTGGGCTCACTGCTAAGTAGTGTGTATTCAAGAACAAGTGAAATCTACCTGCGAACAATCAAGCTGTGAAAGCAAGCGCAGCAGTGTACAGTTAAATGTCCAACATGGAAAACCTAATTGTCACAAGACAAGTCCAGTTGACTAATTACTTATGAGCCAAGATAACTGCTTAAAATAGATGGAGAGAACCATTAGAAATGACAGTCAATTAGCTACTGGAAACCACTGCACCAGAACCACTGATGAAATAAAGATAAGAGCTGTGCATGTGAATATTTTCTGTGTTACTAAAACGAAGGATTAAGGCAAAACCAAGGTAAGGGCAGCACTGCATAGCATATAGCTTTTTTTTTTTTTGTTCTGCTTATTTTTTTTACAACACTTTTTGATTTTGATTGTAATGGTGAGAAACTTATCCCAGATGAAATCACTGGGATATCCCATAAGTCACAGAGTGAAAGGTCTTGTCAATATTTAGATGAGCCATGATTTGTACAACATTTTTAAAACGGGCAGGGAAAATGGCAGTCTTAAATCGGCTCAAATACGAGCCAGTGAGAAATGTAATGCCAGTCTGCAGGTAGGCATTCCCAGGGTGTAGGAGGAGTCTTCATTAATCCAATTTAATGGGGTTTGTTACAAAAAGGGTTAAAACAATACTCAAGTTGTACTTTTAAACAGAATGCTTTGCTATAGAAGATTGACTACTCTAGTCCAAATAGCACTCAATATTAACCAAATTACAAAAATCTTTAATACGATTTAAACCGCTATTGGCCCAATATATAATGCAGTAAACTACAAGGTGCTGCTGTAATGTTTGCAATACACATTTTCCAGAGCTTACCGCTTTTGCCAATTCAGGAGTCAAAGCAAGTAGAGCCATAATAAATCTTCAAAAGAGTGACCCCATCATCCCACACTGGCAGACAACTCATAACTTCTCTTTAGCCTCTTAAGCCCTTTCTACCCACATACAGATACCCATGCTTCACAATTGAGCATGTACATCTTGTGCCTAGCTTCAATAAAGAAAACCTAAATCCCACAAAAAGGGCTAATACACACAAGAGAATGCAAGGTTATTTGTCTGGAGGCCAAGCGGTTAACTTTGGTTATACATTTATTCCATTCCATCCATGTCAAGACAAAGACGGTCCATTACACCAGAGCAGAATACGTTTTATTCTGAATTAAATTCATTTTAGAACGTGGATCTAATGTCCTTATGCTACAGGGCATCTTAGAATGCTTTATTTTATTTCTCCCATTTCCAGGGTTATGCTTTCTGAAGAGGACTATTACATAACTGATGACCTGAGGTTGTTATTTAATTTTAACAAAAAGAGAAGGTAAACAAGACCTCTTCATCAAATGGGAGCAAACAGTTCCTTCTGCCAAGAGAAAATTCCTTCACCCAGATAATTAAAACCCCATCTCTCAACTTTCTGCCTGCAAAGCCAATCAAAAAAGGCATAATCTCCACAGCAAGAGACCAAGTCAGGGAAAGCGGTCTGACAGCTTGTTAGTGACATGTATGCATTTCATGGAGGCTTAAGAATTTCTTTGAAAGTTTCATGGACATTAAATCTTTCCTGTGATGCATTTTGAGTTGTAATTTAAACTATTACAAGCAGTTTCTTTTAAGCACTGAGTGGATAGTCTTTCCCACAACCCCTGTAGGAGTGTGGGCACACATGGCTTGTCATGCTGTGGCAATATGTAAAGATTTGGAAAAGGCATCTCAGGCATCAGTCCGTGATCTGTACTCAACATAAAACAGTCCAAAGAAGAGTAAACCCAGAGCACAAAAAAATTAATGTTACTTGATCTCCACATATCTCCATCTAGTCACATTTAATTACAATAACGCCCCTAACAATGCGACAACCAACCCTTCCAAAATGTAGGTGGGGAGGGTTAGAGGGAATTACATTTTGGAGATTAAGATTAATTGACCAAACTCAGAACTCAAGCCAGCATGGCCCGACAGACTACAGTGAAGTATGTACTGTCAACAAAAAACAAAAAAAGGCAGGCACCTAGCTATAATGTATGGTACACTACTACAACCACCCCCCCCCCGCCCCAACATTTAGATTAATCTCTGCCACTGTGAACCTAGATGCCTGGTCAGAGATTGATTACTATAGCTCTCGTAGAGCAAAACCCAATTTAACCCTCGCTGCACCCATTAGGTCTAATCAAAGTATTAACTGACCTTGGAGCAGAAAAAAGGGAAATGAAGTCCATTGTTGCTTTAGAATGTTTTTTTTTGTTTTTCTTAAGATAAAATTAACACAAAAACTGCACACCTCATTAATTTTCTAACAGGTGTGTAGGAGAGGATATTCACAAACCAGGGCTCTTGAGATTTAGTGTGGGAGATTTTACTTGAGTTTCCGGTGGAATTAGAGTTTGGAAAAGGCAACATCCAAGGCAACTCTAAATTCTGAAATTAGTTAATTGCTTACTCAAAAAGTTAATTATCCACTTAAATGGCTTACACAATAGAGGCTGGATCTAAAGGTTGCATTTTATTTTGTCCGATTGGTAAATGTAAAGAAATGTAGTACAAATCAATTTCAGGGGTTGTCTGTGGTATTTTATTGGAAAGCAACACTTTAAAAATTCAAATACATTACATAAAGTAGTATTCCTCATGTTTACTTTTTTTTTTTATATAAAACAAGAAATCCTCTGAATAAAATAGTGACTCATTTTTTAGGAATGCAGCAATGTGCAAGACTGCCAGGAGCATTGAAGCATTATATCATTTTGAATACAATTCGCACATCGAGAAACCTTTGCAGAGGCACAAAACTTCATACCACACCAGGGATGACCTGGCCAAATGTGACAGATATGCAGGCGAATACTACAGTCTGAGCACTTCCCACAGCTGGAAGGCATACTTTTCCGAGCATCATGTTGATGTCTTGCATTAAATGTAATGTTCCACTGATCACTGGCTGAGATTCAAGCATTTGTGTCACACATGATGGAAAAACCTCTGCGGCTGCAAACTCTGTGATGAAAGCAAACACCTACAAGCACTTAAAGCACCTGTTTTATGAGCCTCATTCTGAATCTACTTTATCAGATACAGCAACGATTTATAACAAGTGAAATTAACGGGAGCAAAATCATAAGGCTGTGCAGTAGGAAGAGGGAGGGACAGAGAGAAGCAGGTGGTGACAACAGATTAAAAGTTCTACAATATTGAAATTAAGTATTAATGTATTTAGCCAAAGCAACATGTTTTTACAAACAGTAATACTTACAAGTTACTACATATACACAGGTGTACAAGGGTAAATGTTAGGATGTATAAGCTAAGGGTGTCTAAGAAATAATGGCCATTTGAATCCAAATTCGATCCCTATTGCCTAAATATAAGGTATGAAATGGAGAAATCCTTAGCAGAAATTAAAGCAATACGGTGTTCCCCATGGCTTTGACAAGATTCACATCTTATTTAACAAACAGTAGCTGGACACACATTAATCTGCTGCAATTTAGCCAAAGTAGATTATGAGAAGTAATGTTACTTTGACTAGCGTTTCACAGTTGTTATTTTTTTAAACTGGTATCAAATATTACTCTTATTCATTCTGAAGACTGGCAAGCAAAAGTCAGCCTCTTCCCTTCCACACACGCATGGTGCATCATGTCATGGTAAATGCCTAGTACTGTCATAAGACTATGCAGACGAAGCCAAAGAGACGAGGCCTGGCAGCCACAGGAGCAACAGGGCATGAATAATTGCTTCCTAAAACCCACAGAATGAATCATTGAAAACAATTGATTTCTGTATATAGTACAATTCCAGTGTTTTTAAGAGGTGCTGCTACAGTGAGCAAGAGCCTGTTGGGGCATAAACACAGAACCCGCTACAGTTAAAGCTTTAGTGAAGAGTAATCACAAGCAATCAACAGTCCCTCCATCTCAAAAGAGACTTCATCATACACAGTCTATTTCAGCTGAAGGAACAAATTTCAACACTACCCCTGCTTACAAGTATAACCACTGTACCGTTTTGAGCAATTTTAAACTTGCCCTGTTGTCAGCCAAGCTGAAAAATCCCTACATTCCATTAAAGATTTAGAACGGTGTGCCCCCTTTATATTGTTACTTTTTTCAGGGGAGATTTCTGGAGGTCACAGGAAAAGCACAATGCACAATTTACAGTTGGCAATTTGTTACAAACCTAAACTTTTATTATTGTATTCTCCTACTTAAAACAAATTAAGCACATGACGAAAAGCAAACTTTCACAAAAATCTGACTGCTCAATTATAACAGTCAGATATATACCTCTGAAGATACCTCATTTAGATACTCTTAATAGAACAGTTAAAGATGTTTCATGCTTCTCAGCATTGCATTTTTCAAATAGACTTAATAAAGGCAGACAATTGAATATTTACAACTGAATACTGTCACTCCAGTCCACAGCAATACAGAACGCAACTAACCTCTACTTTTAAGCAATAAAACAAATCTTCACCCATCTACTCATAAGGTCTCAGAAGAGAGGTGTTAGCCATTTATGCAACAAGCAAATGATAATACACCAATTTCAGTATTGAAATCCAAAGCAAATTTAACCAGACAATGGTTACAGTACAGTTCTGTCTCTACCAAAAGCATCACTTCAAAAAATTATTCTCCCGTTACACTTACATACATGTTATATTTGGATTCTGGTCCGCCTTCCCCTTTAAACATCCCCGTTAAAGTCAATCAGCCCATTAAATGAAGCAAAGAAGACATTCAGACTAAACTGTGCTTGGCCATTCAAAAACCGACCCTTTATTATGGGTAACTGGATGTATACGTCTGTACAAGCATAATAACAGACAGTAAGGGGCAGGGGTGGATAGACTATCCATCAAGGATGCGTTATGTTGTTAGGCAACATGCCCTTTGTCTTGTGAGTGCTAGACCCTTTAATGAGGAAAGATTTTTTTTTTTGGTTAAAAATGATTTTGATGGAATGTACAAAGATATATAGGACTGCATTTACTTTCCAGGAATATAGATATATCTGAAAAACTCAACACAATTTAAAAATCTTCACAATACCATCAAACAGGCATGGATCAACAAAGGCTGATTCATTATTATTTTTGTTGAGAATGTAATCCAACCTTAGTTTAGGGGGCTGCAAAACAGTATGGCAAGCAGAAAATCAGATTCCACCTTTCACGCAACTGTTTCACAACAAGTTCAAGCTGGGGCAGAAGCCAATGCCTGCCAAAGCTCGATCTGCATCAAAGTCCATCATTGTGCTGGCAGATGACAAGTGTCACATCAATAGTGGGCCATGTCTTCAAAGGGACATTTATTGTCACCTGGATTGACATCTCGTGGTAGACTCACCAGAGCATCACCAGACTACACACCGATTGCCACACAAGTATCGGGTACCCTCGAGAGGCTATCTGTATTGAAGCCAATGACTAGCTTGCCAGTTCACATGTTGTCACATCAGTTCTACTTCAGCATGGGAATACCTAGATTTAGCAGACAAGATCACAAAATTGGGGGAAAACAAGACACAAATGTCCCATTTGCTTCATACATCAATTAGGTATACAAAAATAAGCAGTTCAAATGAAACCATGCAGGAACACATGGAAAAGTTAAACTGGGCTAAGAGACCATAAATACCAAGAGATTGTGGAATAATAAATCATGAAGGAATTGTTTTACATCAGTTTGGAAAAGTATATTTTATGGACAGTTTGGATATGAAAAGTACGATTGTTCTTGAAGACAACCATATTTAAAATTATAAACCTAAAATTCAAATAATGAAAACACACAATGCACGTCATGTAAACTCACAAGGCCTGCCATCTTATTTTAGAAAAAGTTGCAGAGGAGAATGGTCGAGCACAAAGGAGGAAAACAAAGCAATTCTATCATTGTAGCAGACGCACATGTGAAACGCAAACCTCTGATGCAATTCACAAATATCTGTCATACTGTCCTTAACATATTTCTTCAGTCAGTGCATGCATCACTCATATTCCTATAATCTCTAGTGAGGTGGCCTCAAAAGGTTTCCTCTCCTGTGCAGTGATCTTTCACTATCTCTGTCACCTGACTGCACAAATCTATTTTACAAGACACGTATATCCAAATATGAATTGAGATCATTTTTCCAGCATGCTGCACACACACACTTGTGACAGCCAGGCTTTCAGATTACGATTTCAGACATCATTGCGACCCCAATCCCCCAATTCTGAGAAGTAGCACAATCAGTTACTGCCTCAGTTTTAAAAATGGGACCATCTCGAGCTTTTCCAATGTGGAGTATTCTTCACATCTACATTAAGAATTCCTTACCTTCGATAGGAGTCTAAAATAGCATTCTATCTAAACTGCAATAACTTTACAATGGCAATCGAAATCAAAGGAATAATTTATGAGTGATCTGCAACAAAGTAAGTGCTTATTCAGTTAAACCAACAGAAATTCAGCATGAACCTTTGAGAATCCTTCCATTCCCACACAGTTTTTTTTTGTAAATAACAAATCTGGATTGAAATGAGGTACTAATCCCACAGCTCAGTTACATGGGAACAATACTTAACATACAGACGGCGCAGACACTGCTGGAGCACTATAAATGTTCATCAGCAAAGAAATCATGTATGCCTTCACACATGTAATGGCATCCCAGACAGACAGTTTAAATTGACAGATTCCACTGGGAGAGGAAAAGGAATCATGATTCAGTTAAAGATTCACTTGTTTTTCTCCAACATCAGCAACTAACTTTTTAACTATCAAAATCTCATTATGGGGACCAGAACATGTATATAAAGTGATCTTAAGCTGGAGATCTTGAAGATGCTACATGCCTACATTTGATTTGAGTGTGAAATATTCCCAATGCTTTATGCATTTTCTATTATTCCGAGGCATTTTTGAGCATAGATAAGGGACTCTGCAGGACCATCTCATCAATACTAAGGAACAGGTGAATCTACGTTTTGATAGGAAACTGGTTTGAGGAGCCAGGTTAAAATTAGACAACTTTTAAAAAGCTCCAACACATAGGTTAATTCTATATTAGTCCAGTGCAGATTTGGAACTACAGACGTGCTCAAATTTGTTGGTATCCTTACAGCTCATTGAAAGAATGCTTCATTCCTCCTGAAAAGTGACGCAATTAAAAACTATTGCATCATTTATACTTATATGCCTTTGGTATGTCATAGAATAAAGCAAAGAAGCTGTGAAGAGATGAATTATTGCTCATTCTACAAAGATATTCAAACTGGACACATATGTTGGTACCCCTTAGAAAAGATAATTGGATTATAGTGATATTCCAAATTAATGTTTCTTTAATTAGTATCACACATCTCCAATCTTGTAATCAGTCAGCCTGCCTATTTAAATGGAAGAAAGTAGTCACTGTGCCGTTTGGTATCATTGTGTGCACCTCACTGAACATGGACCAGAGAAAGCAAAGGAGAGAGTTGTCTGAGGAGATCAAAGAAAATAGACAACCATGGTAAAGGTAAAGGTTACAAGACCATCTCCAAGCAGCTTGATGTTCCTGTGACAACAGTTGCAAATATTAAGAAGTTCAAGGTCCATGGAACTGTAGCCAACCTCCCTGGGCACGGCCGCAAGAGGAAAAATCGACCCCAGATTGAACAGAAGGATAGTGCGAATGGCAGAAAAAGAACCAAGGATAACTGCCAAAAGAGATGCAAGCTGAACTCCAAGGTGAAGGTACGTCAGTTTCTGATCGTACCATCAGTCACTTTTTGAGAGAAAGTGACCTCCGTGGAAGAAGACACAGGAGGACTGCACTTTTGAAAGAATAACAAAAAAGCCAGACTGGAATTTGCTAAAATGCATATTGACAACCACAATCCTTCTGGGAGAAAGTCCTTTGGACAGATAAGCTTTTTGGCAAGTCACATCAGCTCTATGTTCGCAGACAAAAAAAAAAAAAAATGAAGCATTCAAAGAGAACGCCATACTTACAGTGAAACATGGAGGAGGAGGCTCGGTTATGTTTTGGGGCTGCTTTGCTGTGCCCGGCACAGGGTGCCTTGAATCTGTGCAGGACACAATGAAATCAAGACTATCAAGGCATTCTGGAGCGAAACATACTGCCCAGTGTCAGAAAGCTCCGTCTCAGTCGCAAGTCCTCCAACAGGATAATGACCCAAAACACACAGCTAAAAGCAACCAATAATGGATAAGAACAAAACATTGGACTGTTCTGAAGTGGCCTTATACGAGTCCTGGTCTGAATTCTATTGAACATCTATGGAAAGAGCTGAAACTTGCAGTCTGGAGAAGCACCCATCAAACCTGAGACAGCTAGAGCAGTTTGGTCAGGAAGAGTGGGCCAAACCACCTAACAGGTGCAGAAGTCTCATTGAGAGCTACAGAAAACATTCGATTGCAGTGATTGCCTCTAAAGGTTGTGCTTCAAAATATTAGGTTGAGGGTCCCATCATTTTTGTCCATGCCATTTTCATTTGTTTTATTATTTACAATATTATGCAGAAAAACAATTAAAAAGTTTTTTCTATTAAATATGGAATAAACAATGGTGGATGCCAATTACTTTGGTCTGTTTCAAGTTATTTCAGAGGAAATTATGCATTCTTCATTTTTTGTGGAGGGGTACCAACAAATTTGAGCATGACTGTAAACTGATAAACGTTATATACACAATGATGAGGTTGCCAGGAAATATCCCACAGGTTTCTGCAGTTTTCAGGGGAAATCAAAGAGGGTATGATGGGGCCATAGTGTTCAAGGGCAAACATGGTTTGTGTCGAATCTTTCAATGACCATCATTTCTCAACACTTTGCAAAAATGAGCTGCACTTCTATCTGAACCATTAGTTCTTTTTCATCAATAGACTGAAGGCAGTCCAATACAATTTCAAAGCCTTTTATATTTCAGAGCACTTGGAAAGCAAGGATAGATCATTTTGGAGAAGAGCCAAATGCTTTTTAAAGCCTCTTCATTAAACTAACAAATTGAAAGCTCTGATTGGGGTGAAACAGTATAACCCCCCCCTCCCCCGGTTTTTAACATCCATGAGGTGTGTATATAATACATGCATACATACTTACAGCTCTGGAAAAAAAATTAGACCACTCCAAGTTCAGAAATTAATGTTAAGGGTTCTCTTTTCCAGAGCTGTATGTATGCATGCATGCATGCATGCAATATATACACGCCTCCTTACAATAATATCCATCATTAAACCTGAACTAAATGTTTCATGCAGTAAGACACTTCAGTTTGAGCATTTGTTTCCAACAGGTTAAATACAAGCTTGGCTTTCTACATGTAACAAGCCAGTCAGCAAACTAAATGAAGGAATTACAGCAGTATAATTTTAACCAAAGGTTTCACTTCACGATGATAACTGGTAACAAAAATACAATGAAGATTAAAGGACATTATTCATTGGACAACTAATGTCTTACAGCAAGACAAATAACCACAGAAATTAAATGCATAAATGCAATTGCATTTCTCTTGTAAATGTCCTAATTTCTGCCCTGAATGATGTCCAAATTAACACTTTCTACAGATCACATAGGAAAAGAAAATGGTTAGTATTTACACCAATTTATTCACTTTATATAGATGGATATATGCGACGACCTGTCTGCAGAACTGAACCATATTTCCTTGCAGTGTGTGAAGAAAATATTGAATCTCTAAAATCTGATGTGCCAACTGGGAAGGTAGAGAATCAGATTAAATCCACAGAAAGTGCCCTTGAGGCGTAAATGCCAGATACATGTCCTGCCAGCATTTACAGCTACTAAAAATCAATTCATTGCCTGGGTTTATATAACTAGTCTTCAAGTCAGTTTATAGTTACTGGGATCTCTATAGAAGTAACAGGTAAAAAGTAACAGACAAGACCCTTAACATGCTTTAAGGAGTAACATGATCAGTCTATCATGTCACCAACATTTTGACACCAACACAAAGGATTTAAGAAAAAAAAAAAAAAAAAAAAAAAATTGCATCCAAACATCTTTTTCTGACAGCTCTTAAATCCAATAATATAACCCGAAGCCCAGTTTCCCATTTGCCTTGTCAACTCCGACTAAGACACCACATTGTTTTGAGGCCTTTAAATGTGTATCCTCTCCTGTTAAGCTGTCCTGCTTCCCCAAACATCAAACCAAATCAGACACAAACACATTATTTTGGCTATTCTGTCATGTCACAATTTAACAAAAAAAGGAAAACCTTATTGCAGGCACTGTGCCAGAAATAATAAATGGAAACCACTATAACAAGGGAAAAAAAAAAAAAATATATCAGCAATTCTTAAAAGGAAATTACCACCACTATGACAACTGGTTCTAAGTGGAATGTTTGTAGCAGTACACCTCCAATTCAAGACAGGATTGTATACATATTAGCCCCCTACCCTCCATTCCAACACATTATCCAAAATTGCACAAACCAAAGCTTATGTGGTCCAGTAACTGCATTTTAATAGGATTAGTAAATGTGTTCCATCTGCTTGGCCTGATCAAATTTCTGAAAAGCAATTTGAGTTTCATCAATAAATGTCATCTTTTGTTTACCAAGGGGACAAGGAGATTTGTTTGGCTGGACTTTGATGGAACTCCTCCGTTTGGTGTGGTTTACCAACATCTGCAATATGTCCCAAATAATTTCACACAATAACCAATGACAAACTCTAAAAGACTATCCTACCAGGATCCTTTTCATATACATCACACACACACACACCATTTAATAAATACTCAGAGCAAATTCAGATGGAATCAGAAATTACAACGAGCTCCTTCTGCCTGAGTTTGTAATCACAAATGCTTCCTTTCAGCGAATACAAACTTATTGTATTTTTAAAGTTACACATTTCCATACGAATCTTTATGTAGAAATCAGTCACTATGGACTCCACAATAAGACATTGCCTACCTGTTATGTTTAATGTAAACTTCAAAAGCATTTATGCAAACAATTCAATTAACCTTGTTTTTGAAAAAACAAAGATCCAATTAAATGTGCAAAATTTGAATAGTTGAAAGGTCTCAAACTAGATTGTGAAGGGAAGAAATAGAAATAAAGCAAACATTTTAAAAGTATATAGTGGTATTATAAAACACAAAAATATTAAATTTGAAAAATATTGTAAAATTATTCTAGGTGGTTTACAGATTATAAACTTAAAACATTTCAAGCATCTTTTTTGCTCCCATATGATCTATTGACAAAGGAGAGGGTAATGGAAGAAACAGACATTTATGTAGACTTATCCCGATTACATTTATAAATAGGTATTCTTTAAGTAGTACATCATTGTACATCTCTGTATACTGGAATCCCTCTATATAAAAATAGCATACTGTAAATGAAAAGGCAGCAGAGTGATCTTTAAAGGAGAGAAACACATGCCTGGAAAAGAATAGCTGCACTGTAAAAACTCTACAGGGTCCGGGACATGACCAGCCACTGGTGCGCCGAGTCTAACAGCAGTCTGCTATAAAATATTGAAGTCTCAGAGTGGAGGATACAGAAAAGGGAAGACAGAAGAATACAAAAAGGAAAAAAGGGAAAAAACAAAGGACCTACATTGCCCATGTACTCAGAGAGCAGATCCTGTAAGGCCTGTCGCACTGAATTACACTCTGCCACAATGCGCTCCCTTCGGTCATCACGTGTGCAGGACGAATCGGCCATTAGCGCTGCACCACTAATGATGCTCTCCAGCCTCTCTTCCAGGGAAGGTCGGAAGCGCTCCTCGCTGAAGTTCAGGGGATCCACAATGATTTGCTTCTGGAAAAGAAATACCAGAGAGAATTGACAGTTGAGATTGCAAATCCCTAAATTTGACAAAGTATGGTATAAAAAAAAACATGATACTAAAATCACATATTGGTTGCAAAATCTAAAACCCATTGCACATTACACGAAGAAAACCATTAATCTAGTTTTAAGAGTATACTAGGTTGTAAATATGGTGCACATTTTTCCATTCCTAGTTGCATTATGTACAAACATGAAACTGCTTTTCAGCCATGTCTCTATGGTTCATTGCAGGTAACAGTCACGTAATAGCCAATTGAAGCCACTGTCTTTTTGGACAAGCTACATAGGCAACATCTGAAAAAGAAAGTAAGGGCACATCTATCAATGTGTTGGTTGGAGAAACTTTCACCTTCAGCATTGAGAACAAGGTGAATGATCAACAATCATAAGCTCATGATAACATGCCAATTTGCATGTCATATTAAGGAAAAAGACCCCCTTCGCACATCATGCATCACACCACACTACAACAATGCCCTATGCCCGAATAAAATTAGTAGAGTAAGCCACTAGTCATGGAGGTTTAATGTACTAGGAAGTTAATTGCTAGACTCAGCGCGAAGTCACAGCTATAGGCATAGGCCATTTCTTTAATTATACACATACATGCATGAAAATTTCCAACAACCACCCTTGCAATCCATGCATACAGGCAGGGAACACATGCATAACGGCTAAATATCGAGTTGGAAAAACAAACAGGGTACCTGCAAATCGAGCATTGACCTTTCAAATCTCAGCAAATTTAGAAGGGGCAATCAATTATTTCAAAAGAGTCTAAAAGGATCCCTGAAGGTCTTTGTTAAATATTGAATGTAAAATTCACAATGAGGGGAATTTTTTTTTTTTTTTTTTTAAATCAATCCAAACATACTTGCATTACTGTGAGCTTAGCTCTTCATCAGTGCAAGGCTTCACCGACCATTGCATTTGGTCAAGTGTGCCTTTAATTATATTGTATTCTCATTTGAATTCAAGACACTTATAAACAGGATGTACATTAATTTTAACAATTGTAAGTGCAGTGAAAATTACACCAACGCAACTATTAATGTACTTTACATAATATAGGCTACATGTATAAGGACATACAAGAATTTCCCAGAAGAAAAAAAAATGGACACCCTGAACACCACAAACTCGGATTAATCTTAATTCTACAATTGAATGGTTTTGGCAAATCACAGATCCAGTCAAAAGGATTTTATGGCACACCACACTGATATTGAATTGTACCAGCAAGAGCTACAATCCAATCCAGATTAGTTCCCCACATACCCAGATACATCAGGTGGCAATATCTTTCTACATTAATATTTTAAAGACCAACATAAATGTCATCACAAAATTTAGAGCAGAAAAACTTTGTTGCACAATTCTTTTCACTACTTGGCCATAGAAAAAGTTAAAACAGTGAAGGAGAAAAAAAAAAAAAAAAAAAAGCCCTCAATATATAAAAACTAATTAGGAATATAAAAAGATGTTAATGACAAAGATTTCAAGCTGTCAATGTTTAATCTCCTGCACACATGTTGTTCATTTCAACATAAGTATGCTACATATCCTTAAATGAATGCAAATATGCAGGCTACTTGTTAACAGAGCTACAAATCAAGAACATGCAATGGGTATTACTCTTCTCTGAATACTTTTAAAGTAAAAAACAAAAAAATAGTAATGAAAACCTCCCCTTTGGCTCAGTATGCAGTACTCTAAAAGGAAAACCATTTGAGGGAACTATAAAGGATGTTTGATTTCTTTTGGTAAGCATGGCTTTAAATTAAAAAGCAAACATTTTCCTCTTGGCATTGCTTTAAACATGGTACTTTGCATCTTGGATGGTTGTTATATTAAGTAAGATCTTATTGGTTCTGTACTTATTAAACCAATACATTTCTAAATAAGCACCAGGGTAGAAAATTGATCTACACAATGGCAATAGATTTCCCCTCGGGCTTTTGAAACTGGGTAGTAATAACAGGAAATCTGAATTTTAGACAATAGCTGGGGACAGGCAATTGCTCAGATATTCACACTGAATGCAATAAGTGCATTCAACATAGAGTATCCCTCCCCCTCAGTTTTCACTTAATTATAATATTTGTTTCAATAATAGGTCACGTATATCAGACTCGTTACATTTATATGTATTCTTAATGTATGCATTTAAATATCATCGAATGTAGGCACTTTGATTATACTCTCCAATCCGGGGTAACCTAGTTAATCGTCACATTTCCCGTGACAGTCATTCCACTTTGCAGGAGACCAAAACATCTCCGGACATCCAAAGGTGAAATTTCTCTAGAGGTTCCCTAGTCCAATAAAGTAAAAATGCCACAGTGCTCTAGTGAATCTTCAAGGAGATAATCGTATAGGCAGTTGACACTGAATTGTATTTCTCTGGAGACCGCCTGTGACAGAGGTCCTCTGAAGTTCGAATTGAGCTTAAGCAATGGAAAATTAACCATTCCAAAAAGATTTTCTTCAATGTGATGAATGATGCATATGCCAATTACAGACAGTATGAATTATTTGAATTTGGGTCAGCGAGCTAGTGACCTGAAAATGCCAGGTGATAATGAACTCAGTTTGGTTTAATGTAGGGGTGGGCGATCTTCCCAAAAAATCATATCACGATCTTATAACATCATCACGATCCACGATATGAATCACGATCTTCCCAATTTTGAGATGTACTATAGAGAATATCCAGACTGGAACAAGCCTATGGATTTATCATTTTAAACAACATTGAATTAAAGACTCAGTTGTCAAAATAGTAATTAAATGGCCTGAGTTTAACTATTTTAAATATTAATCTGCAGTCAATAGATAAACATTAAATAACACAAGATCTTAAGGTACTCAGAAATTGCAGTAATAAAACAAACGCTAAGGAGTGCACTTTTCAAATTGTGAAAAATAAACATTGTTTCAACTTCAAGTGGCAGCAGCCAATAGATATTATATAAAATAAACTGCAAAAAATTCTACATGCCCATACATATGGGGAATGGCGGTATTAGAAAAATATTTGCGACTTGACAAGTCATACCGTGCGTCTGAAGTGTGGATCAATCTTTTAAATCCCATGTTTTCCACAGATTTGAATGGCACCATTAGCTAAGCAGAATGTAACCGCCGCCGTCACCTCTTTCCAACGTTTGCTGCTTTTGACGTATTTTTGACTGCTCTAATGTGTCAGTCAGCGATAACCGTTTCGGTACCTCGTAAGATACAGGAGTGGGGTTGTACCGACCTGAGCGAAACACTCTCGGCATGTTCCTTCGGATGCTTCCTTTTCAGGTTGAAAAGATTTGTCATATTACCTCTGGAAGAGCCGACCGTTACCCGACAAAGTTTACAGATAGCTTTTCTCTGAAAAATGTCAGACTGTGCATAGCCAAAACATTGCCACACAACTGATGTGGAGTCTTTTTTCGGCACCAGCTCCTCATCCGCCATGCTGCATTTTTTTTTTTTTTTCTTTTCTAATTTGTCACCACGCATGAAACACACATAAGAGACACGTGGTATAATTTTGCCAATCAGCACAGCCATCTAGTAGGCAGTCAGTGTTGTAGTTTTAACATTGAGGACATAAAAGATCGCGATCTCTACAATTCTCTTGAAAAGTAGATCGTGGACATCTTCAAGATCGATCACGATATAAAATAGTCAGATCACCCAACCCTAGTTTAAATGCCAGTAAATACGAGTGACTTGTGCCATATTATATTGGGAATGCCACCCCTTCAAACCTCACTGCACCACAACCACAGGCCTAGCCCAAAGCACATGTTCAAAGGCAGCTTCATCAGGGCTATCCAGACTATCAATTTCTCAAGGAAAAACAGAAATCTAACTTCAGTGCTTTTTCTTCTTCTGATTAACAACAATGTACAACAGTCTATTAATTTAGCCTAATCACGTAAAGTGATTTCACATCCATTATCTTTTTTTATAAATTAACCTCATTATAAAGCCCCTTCAGCAGTTTCAACCAAAACTCAACAAGGCCTCTGACCGAGTACAGACAATGATTATTGATCGCATATGCAATGTCTGCATAAACTAAAAGGTTACAAGGTCCAGTATTTTTTTAATATATAAAATTACAGCAGATTGAGATCATGGACACAGCTTAACTGAGGTTAATTCAAGTATGAAACTTTGTTTGTTTTTTTTAAGCAGGAGGTCTAAAATATGCAGGAAGGAGTTTAATTGGGTATTCCAAACTGGGTATAGCAAGACTCACCCCAAAAAATGCTTGTGTAACTATAGCTTCCTGCATTTCAGCCATGTATACACACACCATATTAATCCTAAATTAAGTAAACAAACTATTTGTTTACTTCCTCTTAGTTGAAGAAGTTTGTAATGGGCAATTCAAGCAGAAATTTAGAAAATTACACTGGTGCTATAGTATAGGGTATTTAAAGCAGGCACTACAGATAGCAGAGAAGCACTTAATAAAGGCAAACAAAGAGCAAAACTAAGTAACAAGGAGCAATAGTAGGGAGTATAAATGTGGAGAACAAATAAGTGAATGCAAGGTTTTCCAGAAGGGGAGGGTTGAAGTATTATTGGCATGTCTTGAGCAGGCACCTGAAGGTGGCCAAGGATATTAAATTAGTTTATGGCAATGAATGAAGGGGCATGGACCTGGTGAGCCAACTCTGAATGTGTTCAGCATGACCCTTTAACAGGCAGTTTATGCATGTTAGTGTTAATGAGTTAAAGTTACTTTAGCCAGTTGAGACATTCCTGAAATCTTTATAGTGAGAAATGCTGTAATCTAGCAATCAAACCAATAAAACAATCAGGAACTGCAAGACATGCATTACCTACTGATGGCCGTTTTCCACATTTAAACTTCTAAATCTAAACAAATCTCGTACTTGTAAAAAAAGTAATAAAAACACCTTGCAATCTCACCCAGCCCTAGGAGGTAACACACAAAGTATGCCATCAAGAATTCTTGGCTACAAGCAAAATGTGTAACCTACATGAGAAGCAGTGTAAAATTTACAAGCACCACCACTGAAGAGTTATATTTAGTCTAAGCAGCAAGCTTCTTCCAACCAGCTCCGCAAGCACTTTCTTGGCTACATAGCCTGAGATGAATCTAATAAATTGTACATATTGAATCCAAAAGGCATATTTCTGTGTGGGCAGAACAGAGGTACAGAGGCTCATTAATTGATAGATGCAAAACCTTTAAATGTCTTCAAGCTTAACAGCATACTCTACATTTAAATCCAAAGTGGTATTATTCAGAAGAAAAATGTATCTTGTTTAGGGATTTTTTGTAGGAAAATAAAGGTTTGCTGCAAGAAAACCCCAAAGAGAAGTACCTGTTGAAGTTCTGTTACTGCATTAATTCTGGACCTCCCTTTGGGAGTGTCATAGCAACTTCTCAAAAGGGTTACAATGCCAGCCCAGGAAAGATTACACTGAGGAGACCTCCCTAAAGAAAGGTTAGTTGTTAGCTAGCATCCTGTCACTGTAGATCTCTCTGGGGGTGACCGAGTACAACACTAAATGGGTCTTGAACACTGAAGAAAATGCACTTTAGATCACGTACAAACAGCAGTATCACTGTTGGAGTCCATACTAAATTCTAAATGTAATTGAATAACTTGGGACCAAAGTTTACTGTGCCGAGAATGTGTTATTCAATTAGAGGTCACCCAAGATCTGAAAGTCTATTAAACTTGGTAGGGGGTGAAATCTACATTTTCACTGGATAGGACACTCACAGTGCATCATAGGAGTAATTCCAGCTGGAATGCTCATTTGAATGACATTTGCGAAGGCTTCAGCTACTAGCAGCTATTTATTTGAGCCAACATACTATTTTCTACCTTCGAGGAGGGCAAGTGATGTAACGGTTGACACTTTGTACTATTCTTATTTGGAGTTCTGAATTTCGGCAGTCCTGTAATGTCAACAAAAACTAAACAGAAACAAGAGCAATGTTAAAGCACCTTGTCCTTAGTGAATCTTAAAAGGAAACTGCTGTTGGACAGCTATTAACAGCATGAAGAAAATACCCAAGTCAAAAACTGGTAGTGCTCTGAGCAAATTAAAGCAATTTACATGGAAATTTCAGAAAACCTCACTAATGTCACCTTATCCTTGAAAGCCATTCTACAATTCAGTTGTTAAAATTCTAGTTTATTAGCCTTATCTTCTTGCCTGACCTCCTTTGCTTACACATCATGTTTCTATGGAAACAAGCTGATGACTCAGTTAAAGTTGCTTCTGCTTGAAATTGGGCACCAAGAACTGATCCTGAAGCAGGTATACATGAGCCAATGTTATTACATTCTCACTAAAAAAGCACTACCATTAAACCTGCAATGCTACCCATTCTTGCACTGTGCCAGCAAAAGTATTGGGTCAGATGTACCCTGCACTTCAAGTGCTTAAAATAGATACAGCGATCTACTGTAGTAAAAAGTTACATATGCTTAAAACAGCCAAGCTTAGTAATGTTTCCAACTTCATATTACTTTAAACATGACCGCTTACATTAGAACTACCGTCTCAAGTTTATTCAGGGCAAAACTTGATTGAAATGTTTACAGGAGGTTTTTGATTGAAATTATATATCAAACAAAGTGAATGTCTTCCAATGTGCCCTATTGGGAAGCAAGAAGAGAGGAAGGAAAAAGACTGCCCTGTTCATCCATTAAGTTTATAGTTCTGATAAAATGCAGGATTTTAATCACAGAAAAACAGGCACACTCACTTATGGAGCATTTTGCTGGGATATTAAAATTGCACTAAAATGTGCCTCATAAGCCAAAGAAAATACTAGTGTTTTGAGGTAAGTAAGCTATAAAAACCCTAGGGTTTGTACAGTATTTTGGTAATGAGTTTTGCTTGCATATTGAGATCACCATACAATACATTTTGACACAGAAACACCACCTCCTCTGAATCGCCACAATCCCTGCTTTTGAACTATTCCTCCCAATAGTCCACCCTGGTCTCATGACTACACAATTGTCTTTTTATACATTGAACATGTTTCAAGAGCTACCCCTAGAGTAATGCCTTGGAATTGCTGCTTGTTTTTATTTTTAATTCTCAAAAACAAGGGAAAATTGCACATTGCAACCCTATAAAGAGCTGCTCTAAATCTATGCAAATCCATTGTGAAATGCAGCAATAACTTTAATACGAGTTTTAAAAATGGGTCAATGGTTGATTTCAAAGCTTTTTAAATAAATAAAAAAAACAGGTTGGAAGTACTTGGTGGGGGAGGGGGGCTCCAGCTGTGAGGGTCAGTTAAGCCTTCAGGGAGATCTTGGTTCTAGCACTCTAAAGCAAATCAATTCAATATCAACGCAGCACTGAAACCTTAAGGTCAGCCGACTCAATAGGGACCATACAGTACTTGTATCGTACAGCAAAAAATTAAATACAACTACCAAGAGGGCAGTTTCTTTTACCAAGTCAGCTCCACAAAAACCAGAGGAGCACAAGGTTGGAAAAATTAAGAGGGCAAACCATCTATTGGGATCAAGCAATTAACAGCTGTGAATTCAACACTGAGACCAAAGTGATGAAGCTTAATATGAAGGAAAAAAAGTATACGATTCAAAAGTCACATTTAAAATTTGTATGCCTGCGAGAATGCGAACTTAAAAGCATTCAGTGTGATTTGCCTAACCTACATTAAAGGCTTAAAAATATTATGCTAACAGACAACTGAATTGTTATTTAAGAGTGCTGGCAAATGTGAAGTATTCAATTGCTGTACAAATGTGGCCTTCGTGTACTACCAAACATCGGTCAGATGCAAAATAGCCTTCTTGCTCATTACAATTTGAAATTGACATCTTGATGAAAGCAAAAGCAGCGTTTCTTGTATTTGATTCGAGTTACGGATTCATCAGGAAATAGGAGGATTAATTTAAGCAATCCATGAAGCTTTGAAACCCGTTAAATAATCCATCAACGGCCAAGCAAGCAGCAAGCATAAATGGCTTGTGAAAGCACAAGTTCTAACACTTTAAATGGATACCATTCTTCATCGAAGAAATGGATTACAATCAATATAAAAGAGAAAGCATGAGGCCTAGCGCAACTAAAATGTCAACACAGTATGTGGTATAGTTTGGACAATGGCCTAGCTTTAAGAATTATTGATGCACCTCTTGAATATTCTTAATGTAAATAAAACAGGAATGTGGAGTTGTACAAATGGGATACCAACTGCAAGTGTCTCGAGCCCAAGGCCCTCTTTTTATTTAATACAGACATGTAGCTTATAGCCTTGTAGGTGACTAAGGGAATATCTGTTCTTATTGCATTATGAAAGAAAGATGCCTGAAGAGTGCATTCCAGAAATACATTACCTCAGTTTATAATTGGACCTGCATCATAGTATACAACCTTAAGATCAATACTTTTCTTAAATCTTTCACCCACAAAAGAATAAATACTAATTTTTCAAGAGGATCAACATGCACAGAAGTAGCAGCTAGATTAACATTGTAATCTCTAAAGCACGTCTCTCTGCCAATATGCTTGATTAAAAGCTTTGGTCCATAAAACCCAAAATACACTATGGATTAATAAGACTTAATTACAGGATCTAACTAGTAGAACGGTGCACTTCTAGGCCTAAAAACTCACCTGACCTCATTACTATATTTAGGAACAACGCTAGTTATTTAGATCCATGGAAGAATGGAACATTCTTTAAGAATCTGTACAAAAGGTTTTGACATCTCCAAAATGAAAGGCAAAACATTACTGAAAAAACACCAGATTGTTTTGTATTTTAAATTGTACAGAACACTAAAACCATCAATGTCCTCATTTGAGATTATCACAGACAGCACTTTCTGCTTCCCGAGCCCCCTTCAGATTATAAGGTATACAAGGTTAGCAAACAATCAAGTTCTATCAGTACCCCTATAGTCATTACACATTGTGATGCAAAAGGTGCAGCATACTTAAGCTACATACTTGTAGACAAATCAATCAGTATTAAACTGATACATTGTATATTGTTATTTCTGCATTCAAGTCAAAGCTCGTCAAGGTCATCCCCGCCCCCCTCACTGGCGTACCAATACCATGCTGGATCATTTTTGGTTCTGTGTTGTTCTCCACTGGTTTTATAAAGTCAAGAAAGAACCAATCATGGAAAAACTCAGGCCCCACAAACTAACTGCTACAGGCTTTGTTGCAAGAAGGCCAGGTGAAGGAGATATTGAACTAAAACAAAAGTGCTCACTAATATAATGAGCAATGATAATTAAACAGCAGTTGCTGGACTGGAATTTGCCCGACATGATTGCGATGCACATGTTTTTCTTCAGACGTAGATGTTGAGATGTAATGATAGGCTACTAGAGTACATGCATGTCTTGGTGGAATATCCTTTTCCTGCCAACAAACATTGGAGTGTTCAAACACTCGTGCCCTGTATAAATTGAAAGCAGTATTCGTTTGATTTAAATATTTGTAGAGAGCTTCAGATTATAGGAGAAGTATTGCTCATTTTAGCATAAACTAATTCATGTTATGTTTTCACTAAATATTTAAGCTTTCAATGCAAAAGCATATGCAATTTCATTATATATACATTATATATATAGATTTAAACGTTTAACTATAGACTGGAAAAAGAGTAAGTGCTTATGAAGTGAACAATTCAATAGTACAGTGGCTATAGGAAGTATTCACCACCCCATGGATATTTTTTCACATTTTTGCATTACAACCTGATATTCACTTAAATTAATCATAACCAATCACATTCAATGTACAACACTTTGGTACACGTTAGATCCAGTGTATTGAATTGCTTTGTTTAAACCCATATCGAACTCATCCATGTTGACAATCTATAACCCCGAACTGAAAGCTCCGTACTTACATCAAAGTTGTTGAGTGCGTATGCCAGCTCTCCTCCTCCTCCCGGCTGATTTCCACCCGATTCCTCGGAGGCAGTGGCCTGGGCAGCGTTGGAGATCCCTGACACAGCCTGCTGGAGCTGCTTGTAGATCAGGTCCCGGTTGGCCTTGTAAGCCGCCACGTCAGGGTGCTGCAGGCAGGCCTGGGAGGCGGTGTACAGCATCGGGATGTTTCTCTGCAGGATCCCACGGGCCGCTGCCATCTGGTCTTTGTGATGAACATCTTTCAGTTCCTACAAGAGACAAAAAAAAAAAAACAGGAACATACCACACATTAAAAACTGGTCTTGATAAATGTAATTAAATCATTCATACCTTTTATCCTATAAATTAGCCTGTCAGATTTAAATCAGAAACACTCATTGCACACGTCAATGTCTTTTGAATGGTTTAAATCACAGCCATTCACACCTGTTGGTAAAAGCAAAAAGCTATGCATCGCAAAATTGTCCCACCAATTACCCTGAATCAAACCATATCAGGTTTTTTTTTTTCCCCTCTCTCTTTCTGAAACTGAGGAAATTAAATGTTCAAACCATGCGCATTTTGTATAATATTGTACTGAACAGATTTAGGTTGCCACACTAAGTTGACTAGAAATACAAAAGCCAGTTGATGGTCTTTGGAACCATACCAACTGTAACAGGTGTGATTCCTATAAAAGGAAACTAGCAATGCCCAATTAGGATTTAAAATGAAAATGTAACATTGTTGAATAGTTACATTTGATGGTATCTGTCGAGGCAATGTGGCATTTGTGATAAGTCATTGTTTAAATGTCACCAATAAATTGTAAAGCAGTCTCTACGATCATAATTCCACTATTAGAATATGCCAGCATAATTTACAGCACAACTAGACAGAGGCATCTTAAAAAGGTTACATTCAGAGCATTAAAGGCAGCTTGATTGGTTTTAAATGTAAAGGTGAACAATAGCATTCACTATAGTGACATATAGGGCCAATTAAATTGGCTGTCAACACCAGGAAAATGGAAATTCATGGGAGATGTGCAGATTTATACAATTCCTGGTAAAATGCAGTTTATATCTACGCAGACATTTCAGAAGCACAAAATGCCAAAAGGTAGTGACAGACTGGTAAGAAGAGGCTCTTAATCCGGAGGCTCTGAAACACATATCTGGGTGTATCTGGACAAACAGTTGAAGGTTGTTGGAAAAGCAGGAAACAGCTGCTCAGCTTTATAGTGCCAAATACAAAGGCCAAAGGCTGTGAAGTACTTTTTGTAGTAATTAAAAACATTGCTGAAAATTACTCAACAAAAACAGCTACTCACAGAATGGCAGTGGATGACTAGACCTTTAATGCTTACAGAGCCAGCTTAAAATGGAATAAATAGCATCCTAGTCAAAGTGTAGGTCACTTGGATATAAATATTATTTATGTAGGCCTATGTTCACTGCAACGCAGTTTGATGGAAAGCATTTAAAATAAAGAAAAACAGCTGACCTGATTAGGTTAATAAAATGTGGGAGTTTGGAGTCTGATTAATAAATACATAATTTCTAAAGGACATGGTGGAAAGGGATCATAAAAATAACTAATTTCAGATACTTAAAATTAGCTTTTCAGATAAGTTATTTTGTATTGACTACAAGTGAATCTGAACATGCGCAGCAGACTCCAAAGATATTGCAAAATGTGTACATTCTGCATAACAAGTGTGAATGATCTCCCATGTACATAATCTGGGTATGCATGTTCTAACCCTTGAAGTACACTACTACATTTCAGTCCCCTTATGCAGAGAGAAACTAGTAACTTTCTATAAACATCATACTATCCAGTAGGTTGAGCTTTTCCCTACACACTATACCACAGCAACAAAATTATCCACGGTTTTCCTTTGATAATGATTCAAATGCTGAAAAAACAATTGCCAAAAGATCATTCCAATGTATAAAAATGGAATGAAAAGAAACTTAATGTTGGTATACAAATTATATCTGAAAATCTTCTGAACAGTTACAGTCCCAAGGATCATCCAAAAATCACCTAAATAAAACAAAGTGCATATTACATCCATCAATCTCATACACTGGGTATTATGGGGGAAAAAAAAAAAATGTTCAGAAGCCATGACAATATCTGGGTCCCAAATCGAATTTTCTATGGAGGGAATTACAGACCTACCCCTTCAACCATAAGAAGCTTATTTCACAACTGGATGCTAAACAGTAATGCCAACTAAGCATGAACAATCCTCTAGAAATAACACTTGAGGGTACTTTCCCCATTGTGCATAAAGTAAAGAATTGCCTTTCAAACACAGTAAGCCCCTATGAGATGCCCTGCCTTAGGGCTGTGCTATCACACCATACCTGCTGTCTTTTGGCTGCCATCATGTTCAGCTTATCCACTTCGGGTTTCAATGCCTTATATTGTATTCCCAGCTCCTGTTCTGTTCCAGCATTACGGACCTTCACAAGATTCTCCTCCACCTACAAAACAAAAGCCCAAAAAACACAGAGCATTTTCAAACATTTTGCATAACCTAACATCTCATGCACTGCAATTAAGTGGAGTTCATTTGAAAAGCCTTAATTGTGCATGGTTTCTCATCCTAAACTAAGGGTTTTCCGAATGAACAGTAACAGCTGGTTTCACATAGGCTTGGAATAACGGAGGGTTAATATGTATAATCATTGCTTCTCTTAACATATAATTATTCATTACTTTCATGTAAATAGTGAAACTCACAATAAAAGATTATGCATACGGTCCTTTAGTTTACTGAAGTTGTAATTGACAAGTTTAACTGAAATCCCACCAAATTCAGTGGGAACAAGACTTTGAATGCAGGTGCTGAGCAGTTCCTTCATCTTGGGTCTAGTTTAAGATTTAAAAAAAAAAAAAAAAAGTTTGGAGAATGTCTGTTGGTATTCCCCCAGTCCGACACTACATGTAAAACTATGATCGGCTGCTTTCACTTCTGTATCACTGCCTGCTCCAACAGGAAGAGAGGACAACTGCCCTCATTCTGTAGAAAACCCCTTTCAGTGGGGCATATAACTGCTTGTAACCAGGAAATAAACAGATTTTCACAGTCCTCATCAGATGCAAGGTTTTGGAGTGAATTCACTGAAATAGTCAGTGAATCTTCCTGTCCCAATAATTATTTCCAACAAATACCCTATCTAATATAACATTAGAAGTCCAAGACAAGTGGTAATCTGGGTCTATGAAACCAGCCTTAAGCACGTAGTTCTAAAATTCCAACATTAACATCCCTTATTGTCCCCCCTCCTTCTATAAATGCCTTAAGGGTAAGAATGCATATCTTTATGCAGCTTGAAAAAAATGTAAGCAAGATCACAGGTTATGGATTTCTAAACAAAGCTACCTATATAATATGTATTCCAAAAGTAGAGCATTAAGTTAGGAGATGCTCATCTGGGAAGTCACCATACCATTAGAGGGGTGGGGGGATAAATTGGCATACAAACTACTGCATCACCACCAAATGTAAAGCAAAAATGTCTATACTTTTTCTCCCAGCATACATCACAAATTCTTCTCCAGCTTTGCTATAGGAACAACCAAGTCAAGTCACATTAAGCATAAAGAATCCAAGGGTGGCAATCCAGCTTGAGATTCCATCACATCTCAGGAATGATTTGTTTTTAAAAAGTGAAACCCATCATGTGTAAGTGGGGGGTTCTTGACCTCTTAAACATGGTGTCCGTATGATTACCGCAGAGGATTTTCCCTTCCTCACAACTGTCATGTCATTTTATTTACAGCAAAATCATTTTCAAGGAGCTTCCCATCACTTATTCTCCCCATTACACCATCAGTATGTCAATTCTGAACCCCACAGAAGCAGCAAACTGTTGGGAAAAGAGGAGCAAACTGAACTCCCCCTACTCTGCACTCACCAGTTTGAGCTGCACCAGCAGTTTGTAGACATCCGCCATGTCCGCCAGCACTAGAAGGTGAGTGACAGCTGACAGCAGGGCACGTGCTGCTCGCACCATGTTGCCTCTCTTCACCGAGGAGCACGGGTCATCTGCAAACTCCCCGGATGCGGTTTTCATGGAATCTCCTGCAAACACCCCCACAAAGAAAATCCTTAAATGTCACATTACTGCTTGATTACCCCATCCAGAGCTTTAAACTTGCAAGGCTTGTATTCATCCTCCTCTGGTGCATGTAGTTAAAACAGATTTGGTGTCATTCCAAGAGGCTTGCTGCACAAGCCCTGATCTAAGCAGAGCCAAATGTACTCAACATGACAGCATAAAATATAAAGGCTGTGGTGCTTTACGATTATAAATCGGGCCTGCATGAAGTTCAAATGTATTTTCACTTGAACAATAATAAAAGTCGCAATGGTGGGCTGGTCCTGATACAGTTACCAATAAGGTTATTACCTGAAATACAGGAGACCTAATAAAATCACGGCGAGGAAACCAAGCTTTATAATGAAAAGCAGCACTTAAACCCAAGACAATGTTTGGATTTTCCCCACCACAGACTGTCAGCATTTTAGCATTAAGAAACTGGGCTTATTTGAATGCTCAGCCCCTACAATTGAGCATCAAGCAAGGATGAACAATGTCGTCTCCTTCCGAGCAAGAGGCATTTTGCATAGGTTTTAAGTGCATTGTAATGCCTATGTTCCTAATGAGAGAAGCAGTGCCCAGTAATTGTGTGCATGGCTTCCTGTGTTTACAGTGATACAGGTCATTATATGCAAGTTTCAGAACAGCTTCTCTTTGCACCACTCCACGTTGCTCCCATGACCTGCGACTCGCATTTAAAAAGGTGGCACTTAAGAGGTCACACCCTTAGCATGACAAAGAGCTGGCAATTACTACTACAGTATTTCAGCGGCATCCTTTTACAGTGCAGGCACCCAATTAAGGGGTTTTAAATAGGTAACCCTTGAAATAAGGTGACAAATCAAGTGTATTTGGTTTCTGGGGCTCTAGCTCAAAAGCAGAATTAGGGGACTTAATATCACCGCATGCAAATAGTATTCTAGAGAGGTTTCATAGGGGCTGGCAACAGGTTTATTTAACTTGAGCACTGTACAACTGTTCACTGGCTAGCCTATATACTTACAATGAAGCTACTAGAGTCAAGGAGCATCTCAATCGAGTACAACTTTCAATGGCAATGTCCTGAGGTCAGAAGAATGCAGAAAATACATATTCTATTTTTAAAACAGACTGCCTTTTGCTTACATGCACATGTGTGAGAAACTGCAATTAGCAAGAAGTTCATTGGTGTGTAAATGTACAGGCTATGGATCAATATAACATGCCATTCCCTTTTTTCTATTTTTAGATAAGTGGGCCTAACCCAATTTTTTGCTTCTTCAGAAGGAAGGAGGAGGGAGGGCACAATATCACTGCAGTCTCTCCCACTCTGCAAGCAGGATGTCAGAAAACCTCCCACTCATATTGTGCACCCCAGAATAAATCACTACTTCCTGAAGGCCACAGGCGCTGCCAGGGAAAACCAACTTAATGCACAATTCATGTCTAATCATTCCCCCTGTGGGAAAACTGTTCGTATCAAACCTGTGCATCTCTCTACAGAAAAAGCGGTTACTTGCATACGAGCCTCTTAAGATCTGAAATAAGAAGCTGAAAAACTGGCTGTAACCATCACATGCCTTCAGTAACATTATGGACTATAACCACAGGGAGTACAGTCAGCAAAAGTACAATTCTTTACAGTCAGCATGCTTTTTTTTTTTTATGCGCGTCTTTTTAAGTTAGAGGAAGCATTACCATTCGGCATAGTGTAATTCAGACATTTTTCCACTACATCACATCGATATTTGTTCCTTGTTTGTAAAGTAATACACCCAAGTACACGGTTTCTTGATTCAAAGCACTGGCCGCATTAAACAAATCTGTCAGAAAGATACAGCAGTACAAGGTACAGGGTAGCTGTTTTCAGTTCAGGATTAAAAAGCTCTCCATCAATAAACAGGGCTCCGACTAGAGCAGATCTCGGGGACAGATACAGCTCTTCCTAAAGTCGCTTCCGTAGGAATGTCATCCTCTCCAGAGCACGTAATCAATAAATCTATTTTCACAGGGCAGATAGTGTCACTGGGTGTCTAATAAACTCTCATCCATCACCTCAAAAGTAGACCTGACTTTCAAATCCTCAACACAGGTGTAATCTAATGAAACGTGACTGATTATTCACATTCACAGGTTCAATTGTTCCTTAATTTTATACCAGTCCAAAGTACAACAACGGATCACCATTCCTAAAGTGCACGAAAATACCTTTAGACAGGAATCTTTTGGGATCTTAAAAACTCCTTGGATTTGTACGAGGCCTAAAGGCTGGATTACTAACAGTACAGGTAATCAAACCTTGACAACATTTGGAAAGATTACCCATCATCCAGCACTATGGATGATTAAAGAGCACCCCCACCAAGAAATAGGCTACAGATTTTTTCAAATAATGTATTCAACTACCAAGACCCACGTTTCAACCAAAACCAAATGCTTCTTACAAAGCCATAATTTCAAACCGTACGATGCTATACTATGATTAAGTTTGCTCAGCTTTTACATAACAGCTGGTACACTGCAGCTGGGTGGGGGGAAATGCCTTTCAATCTGGAAAAGATTTAGTTCCACTCAGCGACTGCATTATCAGTCGAACCACGCATGGGTGCCTGGCCACTGCATAGCTGACAGACTCGGGCACCAGCTAGCAGTCTTTAAATTCCACACTGATGAAAGCATGCCAAAACCAATCTGACATTCCAGGGCAGTGAACTATCCACTGGCGGTTTCAAAGCACAAATGTTTTCTGCTCCCACTATAGGCGGGGCATCCCGAATCAAGACATGCTAGTAAGTCAACAGAAATAGACCGGGGGGGAATTATAATTAAATAACTCATTTACAGCTAACAATATCTACTAACTAATGCGAGCAGTATCAAAACAGGTTATCACGGATTTGGAAGTTATTAATTTAGTTAAGCATTACTTTTTCAATTAGTTTATCAATATATACTTTTGTTGGAACATATCAGAGAACAACAAAAAACCTAAAAAAAAAAAAAAAACGAAGTAGTAGAAAAAAAGATAGTGAACAGATTTTTAAAAGGGTTGCTTTAAAAAAAAAAAAAAAAGTTAAGATGCAACTTGTTTAGCCTTGCTCATTTACACCCACATTACTTGTAGCATAGATCAGTCCTGGTGGATAATATAAAGCAGGCACAAAAGGATACATTTAATAACCACCGTTTACAGTTGCTACATAATTAGGAAAAGTCTGAAGGTGTACAAGAGTTCACCAATTTATAATGCTCTTCCAGTTCTTGGCAATCAGCTTTAATGGAAATAACCTGACTATGCAATGGAGAGGCCAGAGTAGCTCTCGGCTGCTCAGTAAAAAGCACAACAATCCTCTTCGGCGTGGCAGCACACACACACAAATACCTAGATTAGAATCCAATAGACAACAATTTATTGTGCATGCCATGCAAATCCTTTCCCCCCAACAAAGGGACAGACTAAATTGCTGGAAAACCCTTTCCTGTACTGCACATCTACCTGCAGGGTTACAGATTTGCAGATGACAGAATAAAGCATGCACTTGATTAAATTTGACAATCTCTGACCCTGTAATGCTAATGCTTTGCCAATGAGGCGTTTGCTTTTACAAATATGTTGCAAACAAGTGCTTTTAAATACAAGTGGAAAAAAAATCCTTAACTTACTCTTATAGGTGGGTTATTCTGAATGGAGACAATGTATACTGTATACCAGGTATAATTACCATAAGTGTTGGGACAACAGGCAAATAACAGACTACAGTTCCCAATATAATGATATAAGTAAGAGGGACCTCTCCTAAGTGACTAATGCAATTCCTTTCCATCTGTAAAAAGGACTGCATGTAATTCCTCCAACAGTAAAGTTTCAAGTGCTTCTATGGGATTGTCAGGGGCTGTCATCATAACACCTATCTGACAGAGTACATCACATTTTACAGACAATCACCATAAAATGCCATCTTGCTTTTACACATTTATCCACAATATGTATGGATAATCATGGATGCTTTCACAAAAGGTTCTCAGCAAAGAAACACACCCACATTACCAGTCTGAAAACTCTGACCTAAATTCTAATATAAGGGAATATAAATATAAACTAATATAAACTCTGACCTCTCTCAAGACCAAAGGCCGACCGCTGTACTTTCCCCATGCACAGTGCACTGAAGACTCACCCTGCTTGCGAACATCTTCAACTGCAGCGGTGAGCTCCTCTTTTAGAAACTGACTCTCTTTGGCAATCTTATCTCCTTTCTCCAGAAAGTTGTTTGTAGCCGTCTCCACGGAAGCAGCCAGAACGTGAGCCTTCTTGGAGCGACCTTTCTTCTTGTTCGATGGGCCTTTATTGCTGGAGTTCACCAGTGTGGTGACCTAAAAGAAAAACATTTTTATTTATCCCCCACACACACAATTTTGAATAGCAAGCAAACACAAAAGTTCTCCATACTACTTGGAGTACTGGAGTACATTTGAGGAGGACATTCATTACATTTCAATAAAAACAGTTCATTTGCAGTAATAAAATGGCACAATGACAACAGCACTCATGTACCCATATCTGGAGAAGTATGTTCAGCTTTCAAATTTTATTAACAAGTTCTTACTTGGGTGACCAGAGGCTCCAGCAGCCGCTCCACTGCTAAAGTCCTGATCTCCAGGCTTTTTGGGTCCCATTTGAAGTTGATGTTGGCCGTGTTAATGTTTGTCATGTTAATGCAATACCTGAAAGAAGCAAAACACGGGTCAATGACTATTATACCCCCTCAAAGATTCATAGTTACAGTATAAATCAAAGCTGAAAAACTAAAAAAGGACTTTGAGAATTAATGAAAAATAGACCAACACATTTCAAAAATGAAATGCAAATACCAACAGACAAAAGAAAAATTCTGTATTCTACCATTTAAGCACTATGCTTATACCACTTTGAAAGCATGAGAAGAGGGATGCCTGTGCCAATTTAGCCCCTTCTACCCAGCTGGGGACTTCATAGAATAAAGAATGACAAAACATGTCAATGAAAATGCCTATTTTGAGTTTAGGCTATGTGACGCTCAGCAATATTGTTTTGTTGTGCAACCAATTTTGTAATGCAGAATCCCTGTGGCAGTGAGAGGTATACAAAGTTTCCCCCCCGCAAGAAATATAGACTTTACTTACAAGAATGGCTGCCTTGAGTGAATCATTAGACATTAAAACCAAAACAATTTCAGTTTTGGTTTGTTCATCTTATCTAAATAATCTGCCTATAGAGAACCTGAGAATCGCACATAAAATTAAATACTTTCCAAGGCTAAGGTTAACACTGAACTGTAGATAAGACAGATTTACTGCCTCTCTATGGGCTAATTAAAAATGGAATTAATCAAAAGCTCAAACACAATGCACAACCATTCTAAAAGGCTTCCTTACATTCTAGAATTTTAACCCAGGCAGCACCTACTTCATTAGGTTTTAAATCTGCATGCTTTATATTGCATATTAAAACATGTAGCCTATGGATGTTGTTTATTTTACAATGCAAGACCATTTTCATATGCAACTGAGAGCAGTGCAGAATAAAAAAAATGTTTGGGGGATGATGGGGGGGGGGGGGAGGAGAAGTAGGATATAAAACATTGAACTACACAAATCTGCTCCTTTGCAACAGCAGTTTTTATAGTCAGGAAGATTAAGAGCGGCATCAAACCAACAAATTGCTCATCATTAATATATATTGTTTTGTTGTGTAGACAAATCGCAGGTGGCTGTGCTTACAAGTATGTGTGTTTTCAAACTGAAAAAAGAGCACCACAGTGGGAAATGGTTTCACAAGAATGAGCAGCAGCAGCTGTCTTGTATTAGCACTAATCAGTCACAGATCTGTCTTCCAGAACACAAGAATGGTTGGAGGAAGGGCCATAACACAAAATGCAGATTTACACAACAGTGGAAGAAGGGATGGAGGGAGGGAGGCTTCTTCATACTACAACTTAGTTTTGATTTGTTGCCTTTGAAATAAGACATTCCTCATCAGAATTTAAGGAGCTCACTCAGATTTAACTGAATTGGTAATATCCTTAAAGTATCATGGGATCTTCTGTACTATAAAAAGTTTGCTGGCATACAAGCTTCAGGAAGAAGGGGGGTATATGTGTAATGATTAAAATACAAATCGATTCGCCAGTAGAGAAAATGTTCTTACATTTTTCTTCCAAAAGATATTTCATGGCCTTCTTTAAAACGCAAGAAAAAACAAATAGGGCCTGCAATTTCTGTCTTGCTTATTACAAATAGTATAATTATTATTCTGCAAACAATCTGAACCCGGATATTACAGGCTATTTTCCTTGGTTCTCAGATACTCACCATCACCAACACAGCTGACAACTAAAGGAATCTCTCTAAGCCGCCTTACTAAAAGGAAGACCATGTCCATTTTCTCTCTGGTTGTGATGAATGCTTACACAGGTGACTATAAGGAATAGCCTTGTCTTTTGAAGCCTGCTGTACTGGGAATTTGTGGAATATTGCTTTTCTTCCCACTCTGCGATTTGACTCATTTGTCCTCTGATACCAGTTCTCACTAAATGCCAAATTCAGCTTGTCCCCTAGCCCTGTAACAGAATCCAATATCCCATTTATCCCCACTGTTTTCCTTACACAGAATTTGAGATTTAGGAATGATCAGGCACACTGAGAAAAACCACAGGGCCACTTCTTGACTTTGAGGCTTTGTGGAACTTAAATGCTTACAGTAGCTGTATATAGGCTAATTTTCTTTACTACCATTAAAACAGTAGGAGACTACTAGAAGGTCATTGAGAAAATGGCCCAATGTTCACATTAAAAACTTAATTTCAGATTGCCAAAGGCTTTCAAATCATTTTACTCAATTGTCCAACTATTGAGCAATCAGGAGGGGAAACTAAACCATACAGCATGTGGAATTCTATCAGACAGACATTTAAATATAACTACTGAAATACATTGTTACATAGGAGTCATTTAACTATGCTTTAAACTTCCATGTAAGTGTCCTTAACTTTTAAATAGTCACTCATGAAAGTAGACAAATCTAAAATATGTAAATTTCCAGGCAGATCACTTCAGGGGCAAAATGAATGAAACATCAGGGCAAAAGGTACAAATCAGCAGGCCAATCAGACAAAAATGGGGAAATTAATAAAAGGATTTTAAATATTAAAAATAAGAATTCTTGGCAACAGGACAGCTTTACATTGAATGGCACACAGAAACAAAACAGCCTTAATCGTGAATTTAATTTTTCTGATTGACAACTTGGAAGGAAAACAAGGCCTGGTTACACTTTTTTTTTTTTTTTTTAAAGTCAATTTCCAAGTTAATATTCTTCACATCTACAAGCTAGAATGACAGTCATTAGGTGGAGCAGAACCATTTTCATACTCATTTTAGATGTTATTGTTCATTCGAAAACCACGGCGTTATTGATTAACAGTCATGCATTGGGTTCCAAGGACAATCACCCGCCCAGGGGGTTGAGGCAGCTGTGCGGAAGCCATGCCGGTTGACAGAACTGGTCTGATATGCAGGACATCTGGTCAGGACGAGTGCCATGACTGAAAGCAGGCGGGCCAAGAAATAAAATCCTTAAAGATGGCTGCTACAGATTCCTCACTCAGTTGGTGTAAACATTTAGGAATGTCTAGTAAAACATTTAGGACTAGATGATGCACTCCATCTACATTAACCCATGATGTTATGAAAACCATCTCACCTCTAATATCAGAAACAGTAGGCAACAGAAACTGAAAAGCACACCAGTAACCACATTCAACTGGATATAGATAGTGTTTTGGATTGTTGTGCTTTAAATTAATAGACCAAAAACCTTGTTTTCATATACTTATATTAAGAATCTTTACAAAAGCTTGCAGTTTTTTAAAGTTTAAAATGTTCTAATGTGGTAGAGATTTGCAAATGTAAGATTAAGTAAGAAGTCTACATAAAAGGTCCAAAAGTAATACATAAATTCCTTAAATAGCTTGGATTCCAGACAGGTAGGCTACAAACTGGGGTCACGTTCTATCAAAGATCAATTTAGTAGAGAAGTTACACACTTCTAACGTGTTGCATTGTCACTGGTTTTTGCATGTTTGATAGGAATATAATGAGGTTTATTGTTATAATGTGTTACCATATACCTATTACGTACCTGTAAGCTGAGTTTTTGTAACCAACAGTTCCTACTATATTACAAAGTTAAACATTTAAAATGATCTACAAAAGGGGAGGGGAGATATATACATCACATTAAATTAGGTATAAAACAGTTGGAATATGCTATATGGAATAGAAGCACACAAAAAACAGAGACAAAAGTACCAAGGGAAAGTAGTAATTCATATGAGAAATAATATTTTCAGACCGCTTCCCAAGCCGGCATTCTGAATTTAATTTAAAAACATGCTGAGGAGCACTAAACTCAATGCAAATCGCATTGCAGGAATTGATAAGAAAGCATAATAGCCACAACTTATTCAGATAAACCACAGACATCTTCAAAAATGTGATTAGCAGTGGCAAGTTTTAATAGAAGAGAGCCAAGATCACAAATTGATCCAATTTAAGAAAGATGCATCCCAAAGAATAACATGGCTTGCTTGTGTTTTTGACTGACATACAACCCGAGTTAGGGGAGCCCCAGAGCCCTCTCCGTGCGTGAGGTAAAGCCATATTGTAACCCTATTAACCTAGAAGCAATAAAAAGGTTAGGCTACCACTCCAACTCTGTAAGTTACTGCTCATGTCTCCAAGATTTTCATCTGTGTACATTTTAGCTTCAGTTCACTTATATTGCAGACATGTCACTCTAAGCATTGCAATTCCTAACCAAAGGTCAAAACTGATTTTTATTTTGACACTAACTAGGCTCACAAGCATTTAGACAAATTATTTTAGTTTAACAATTATTCAGCATCAACAGAAACTACACTCCCACTGCATAGCACTGATCCATTTCAACAGTCACAAGCTCCAGCAACTTGTGTGAACTGCAGTGCTAAACCAGATGGATGTGCTAATATTTTAACTCGACAAGCATCTCTCCTTTGACATTCACTCAAAGTAGCGAACATGAAGTATCTGTCATCTGCTGGCGGCTTACATACTTAAGCCTCTCCAATACGTTTGGTATTCTCCCTCCCTGGTTTGGATATCATTATAAATCAAGAGATTGTAAGGCATGCAAACAGTTTTAACACACGCGTCACAAATTCAAAGACAATATTCAAATGTACTTTGACCAGCATTGCAGGAGGGTTCATTGGATTGGAAGAATGTAGAAATGAAGGGGAGTGTCCCAGATTGTATTTGTCCAAAATCAGACTCCCATCCCAGCTATACCCAGCAATTTGATTTGGATGCCCAATCCTGTGCCTTAAAGCCAATCTTAATACATGCTTAGGTCCATTTAGATTGTAACACCTTTGGGGCATGGGATGAAGCTGACCTGATATCATTACCCTAAATCTCTGGGATACAACAGTTTCCCCCCCATGCCTGGTCTTGTAAATGGCAAGGGTTGGGCAACACCCAGATTAATTGAATAAGAAAACAGTGGGAACTGTAACTGGGGGCCCAGCTGCAATCAAAAGCACTTTTACGTTTCCCTTTCAGTCTTTTGTAACTTTAAAAGCAGCTCCAGTTCACACAAGTCCTCCACAGACGCGCAAGTGATAACCTAATGAATCAGTGGGTGAAGGCTATAGTGTCAATGTAGGCCCAACTAGCATACTGTACAGTCTAAACCTGTGAACAACGTTACCATCAACTGTACTGTAGCGTTCATCACAATGGAAACACAAGGGAAATGTAAAAAATAGGGTTTTCCCCGAGTTACGCCCCGGAGGAAAACGTATTTTATGAACTACAGCACAGGCGTCTGCTCGCTGGTCAAGTTTGAAAAATGATTTTCACCACTTTGACAAAATCTATAAAATCCTCTACAACAGATTCTGGTTTGCTCTGAAGTGAAAATGGTTTCAGAAATGAAGTCCACCAACGCTTAAGTGGAGTGAACACACGAATCCCAAGTTGAAAACTTTTCGTACTTCGTCGCGTTTTCCTTTACAAACAAAAGTCCACGCTTTGAACTAAAATAAGGTCTAACCCTACGCCTCCCAGTGCTTTATAATTCAGTTCACTGGCTACCATCACTTCCATTAAACGCGCAGGAGCCAAACGGAGACATTAAAGTACAGCGACGCACCCTTGCAAACTTATAACAACAGTCAACATGGTCGCACCCAGCCTTTCCGACGGCAGCTGGGAAAACACACGCCTGTATTGTTCTGGTTTTCACGCTAACCCGCCACAAAAGCACCGCAAAAACCCACCTTTATCTCCAGCCCCGTAAAGATCCCGTTCACAGTCAATCCCCAGGCCTGAAAAGCAGCTGCTCGGTGCGCAAGTTTGCCTTTCTTTCTCTCCCTGTCGACGGCCACTTCTTCTCAGCTCCAAACTTCCTCCAACTCAGAGAGGAAATGGGATCAGAACGGCTCTTACAGGCACTCCTCCCTTACTCCCCCTCCCAGTTTTTTTTTTTTTTTTTTGTATTATTTATTTTCCAACACAAACAAAACGGATGAAGAGCCTTTTCAGATCTCGGAACAGACTGACGTTTGCCGGTTGTGTACTTTCTGCCAACTTTGCTGCACGTACCTGCTGCGAGGGAGATCCCACTCGTTTTGCGGCGTCCTGCGGAGGGGGGCTCAGCTGCTTCCCGGAATGGCGAGCACACAAGGCGGTGAGTCAACGGGGACAATGCGGATCCACACCCAGCGGTATCAGGTGTATTTGTTTGCGAAAGTCTCCCTGACCTCACACCTTATCACAGCAGGAAAAAGCCATGTATGGCATTGGAAACAACTGTGAGCGATTGCATTATTTTTCCCTATAAAAGTTGGCAAGTTAGAGCTTGTTAACTAATTCAGGTGAACTTGTTGCCTTACAGAGCTGCTCTACCCAATAGCTTGGTACTATCCTTCATAAGCCCTTATTTGTGTATTACATTATGGAATACTTAAGAAAACAATCAAAATGTGTATAAATAAATATCGAATAACTAATCGTTGATCTCTTTGCATGGATGTGCATTTAAAGTAATATTTAATACTGCCACAACAAGAACCTTTTCACCCTGGGACGGAGGAGACTACGTGGGGACTTGATCCAAGTCTTCAAAATCATGAAAGGCATCGACCACGTCAAACCAGAGGAGCTTTTCCAGATCAGCAGGGACACACGCACCCGGGGACACGAATGGAAATCCAAGGCATTCAAGACGGAAAACAGGAGACACTTCTTCACACAGAGAGGCGTCACAATCTGAACAAACTCCCCAGCGATGTGGCTGAAGAGACAATTTGGGAACATTTAAAAATAGATTGGATAGGATCCTTGGATCACTTCGTTATTACACCAAACGGGCAGGATGGGTCGAATGGCCTCCTCTCATTTGTCAAGTTTCTTGTGTTCTAAGGGATAAATACTCCTCCCCAGGCCTAGATAAACAGTTGGGAGTTTTCCTCAAAGATATTTAATCAAACCGGCTGCTTTTGGGGGATGGGGTGTACTTATTTCAGAGGTAACGTGTCCCTTCCTGTTCCACCATAAAGAGAAAGCAGAAATTTGCAGAAATCTCCACTGAGACAAGAATCAATTGACACCACCTTTCCAAACCCTCATATAAATATGCATTGAATGAATGGATGAACCATGGAATTATAAAACACATCTCTATCATTGCTGGAACCCCAGGCATTACAGTTTATACACCAAGGAGCCATTTCAGTAACCATTGAAATGCAGTTTCCCTGAGGCAGAAAACAAGAAATGTATGTCAGTGCACTCAGTGTGATGGTTTCTATTGTCTGGTGACCCCAGGCATAGGCGGAGAGACTGAATGGATATACAGGATTTTGTAGCACACACAAACCATGAACATGTGTTGGTTTGATTAGGTTCATCTTAACAGCCGTGTTTATGTACTGTGGTTCAAATAGTGACTCAGAAATGTGTTACTTTTAAAATTAGTATATGACTCAATATGGGAGACAGAAAAAAAAAATACAGCCTCAACACTGACACATAACAGTTAAAGAAACAAAGATAGGAACATGATTGCAGATTCGGTAGAAACTGTGGGAAGAGGAGCGGAGCATATGGGCAGCTGTCTGCATGTGAACAAACACAGTGTGACTCGGCAGGTGGTCACCATGATTCAGCGCAGTGGGAAGACTGAAGTGCTTGTATCGCTCTTATGGGGGATTTATTCAGGGGGCAAGGTAAATAGGCCTACCCCAGAAGCAAGGCAAGGCAGTGGGAATCACAGCTAGCTGTTTATATGTTTTTGTTTACCCTTCCAGTTCCAAATCATAAAGAGCCACTTACTGTGTGTAAATGTGTGAGAGATTTATTTTTCTTATTTTTCTATTTCCACAATGTTTCCCATGACAGCTCTACTGTGGACTGCAAATTATACTTGTATTTAATATATAATAAAATGGTTGAATGAGTGGCTATTGTTGTTTAATGGCTGTTCCTGTTTCTATTTGTTTTGTGGGGCCTTTGTTAGCTTGCTTTTCTTTTGTATTGTATTGTATTGTTTGTTTGTTTGTTTGTTGCTGGGTTGTTTGTGTATCCAAATGTAATAAACACAGTAGGAGCCTGTCATTAAGATTAAACAAAGTCAATATTTCTTGATAGGCACATTGTAGAACTACAAAGTATGTATGTATGTACAGTATGTATGTCTATAGACAGAGAGAGGCAAAGAAGATCTGAAAAACTATAGGCACATTAGTCCCATCTTATACCAATTATTTTCATACTTCATATAGAATATTAGATCCTTTGGTGCCTTGGCTTTATGATTATGAGAAAACATTTGATTCAATGTATTCTAACTTGCTCATCAGGGATGTAAGAAATCAAAACACTGAGGAAACCTGCATAACCTATATAACTATATAATTATATACGACTTGTTAAATATAGCTCTATCAATGCCACGTCAACAATCTGACTTCACCAAGACACCGACAAGATCAAAATTTGCAAAGGAGTATGTCAAGGAGACACAATCTCTCCAAAAACTCTTAAAGAAGCAATTTTGAAGTGGGATGAAAAATAATCAAGTTAAACGGAGCTTATCTGAACAATTTCAAGAACTCGCAGATGCAAGCAAGAAAACTGGAAGTAAAACCTAAATCATGTTTTACAGCTTTGTTAAATCCTAAGAAAATTGAAGCAGATCAACATATACTCAAATTCAAAAGGTATGCCTACCTTGGATATCAAATCAGCACAGATGGAGGTATTGTGGAATAAATCATGTGTGTGTAGAGAAGGACCCATTATATTTGAATAGGTAGACTCAAAGAGGAGTTAGGGTTTTGTTTTATGGTTTTTGTGTGTTTTATTTTGCGAACTGAGCACTGTATATAACAAATCTTCACTTTATTCACTGTAACCCACCATGTAAACGTCTGCTTCCTACACTCCACCTTAATCCAGCCCTGTAGATTTCCACTGGAATAATTGTATCCCCACATATGTTTTTCCACTTAGTAAAGCTGTAGATTATTTGACTTTTCTACAACCTATTTCTTTGTTTCCTAACTCAATTTGACGCCCCTATATTAAAAGAATGTAATTTCAAGCACGTTATCTTTATCTCCAGTTAAGTGGATTTTGAAATGATGCAGGTAGTTCATTTATAACTTCAAGCACCTAGTCATTAAATCTGAAGAATGTTAACATAAAAAATAATTGAACTATTCTGAGGGAGGCAAATATTTACCTAGGATTTTATGAAGTAAGTGTCCTTATAACAAAGGGTTATTAGCCTACACAACAGTACAAATAAACAGATACCCAGCAAAATAAAGCACTTGAGAAATTATTTTGCTTGGAAAATGCTGTACATAACAGTTGGATCTGATTTTCCTTTCTCATCCTCACCTTTTTGCTCTCAAAGATTGCCCACTTTTAAGACATAATATAGTCAATTTTCATTTTCTGTTCATCTCCACTGGAGAGACTCTCCCCCTTTCATACTTGAATCATTCATGAACATCTTTTCGCAGGTACTAGTTGTCACATTTAACAAACCTGACCATTTTAAAGTGTCAGCTTCATTTATACTTGGAGGAAATATAAATTAATTAAAAGCCAGAAGCCATAGGCCGTAATACCAATTAGACTCAAGAGGAAACTGTGGCATAAGAAAACAGACAATAATCTTAACTTGACATCTGTGGTTTAAAGAGTACATTTACAACATTGAAATGATGTTCTACATACAGCTGGGAAACACTGAACCATTAGTTTGCTTCTTTAACTTTAATAAAGAACCTCTGTCAGTACAGATGTAGGCTGCAACATCCTATTATAATAAGATCATTTTACATTCAGAGCACCTATGTTCTCATGCGTTTTTATTTTGTTTTTCTTATTTCTAATCACTGGTTATGAGACACAATATAAAAAGTATTTCTTTAACCATTGGTTATGGGGCCCTTGGAATTAATTTAGCTGTAAATGCAGTTCCACCAGGATGAATTAAGGCAGCTGTTTTATCACCAATTCCTTTTTTCGCTGACATATCTATTAAGTAGGAACTGAAACTATATTTACCCTCCAAAAGCTCGTTTTAAGAAGCACCCATACAAAGGTTAAAATGAGGACACATTCCTCAATAATTAAGCGCTGTAATAATGCAACAGTATCAATGCTAGGACTGTGGTTCCACTTGAAAGCTTCTATGAGTCAGTCGTCTGAATTGGCCAACTGACTTTATAAGCACACTAGTCAACAAAGGTTTGTATTTTTGTTTTATTTTGTGGATACGAGTTTGTTTTGTGTTTTCCTGGGTCTTAAACGGCTTCTAAATCCTGTATTTTCTCAACGGTCTATTGCTGGGCCACATTGAAATGTCTGATGTCATCCCAGACAGATTCTAATCACACCAGTGCAGTATTTCAGACATCTGCATCATTAAAGTGGTAAGCAATGACATGGTGAAATTTCGACTTGATTAATAGCGCAGATGGCTCAATCAGGGAGTATCATATTTAAAGCAAATATCAAGAGTAATTTACTGTGATCACATTTATATACACTGCCTCCTGTAGTAGTGTAGTTGTTTCAGTGGCCTGCAATATGCTATACCTGTAATTGGACCCATCCATATGACACTTGCTTAACAATGGACGTGTTATCTTAGCCGTGTTAGTACCTTCACGCTGATATGAAGGCTGACTATGGAAATTAGTTTTCAGCTCAATTAAAAAATGTGTTTAAACTTTAAAGAAAAGCGGTTGTAATTTCCTCTAATCTTTCAATCAAGGACACCTTGATTAATTATGCACAGTTAATTTGAAGACATCTGTTATATGGACTTTTTCGAGAATTAATTCATGAGAGCCATTTAGAATATTGGAACTATTGTATGTGTTATGCAATATCTACTATCTATCTACACTCACCTAAAGGATTATTAGGAACACCTGTTCAATTTCTCATTAATGCAATTATCTAACCAACCAATCACATGGCAGTTGCTTCAATGCATTTAGGGGTGTGGTCCTGGTCAAGACAATCTCCTGAACTCCAAACTGAATGTCTGAATGGGAAAGAAAGGTGATTTAAGCAATTTTGAGCGTGGCATGGTTGTTGGTGCCAGACGGGCCGGTCTGAGTACTTCACAATCTGCTCAGTTACTGGGATTTTCACGCACAACCATTTCTAGGGTTTACAAAGAATGGTGTGAAAAGGGAAAAACATCCAGTATGCGGCAGTCCTGTGGGCGAAAATGCCTTGTTGATGCTAGAGGTCAGAGGAGAATGGGCCGACTGATTCAAGCTGATAGAAGAGCAACTTTGACTGAAATAACCACTCGTTACAACTGAGGTATGCAGCAAAGCATTTGTGAAGCCACAACACGTACAACCTTGAGGCGGATGGGCTACAACAGCAGAAGACCCCACCGGGTACCACTCATCTCCACTACAAATAGGAAAAAGAGGCTACAATTTGCACAAGCTCACCAAAATTGGACAGTTGAAGACTGGAAAAATGTTGCCTGGTCTGATGAGTCTCGATTTCTGTTGAGACATTCAGATGGTAGAGTCAGAATTTGGCGTAAACAGAATGAGAACATGGATCCATCATGCCTTGTTACCACTGTGCAGGCTGGTGGTGGTGGTGTAATGGTGTGGGGGATGTTTTCTTGGCACACTTTAGGCCCCTTAGTGCCAATTGGGCATCGTTTAAATGCCACGGCCTACCTGAGCATTGTTTCTGACCATGTCCATCCCTTTATGACCACCATGTACCCATCCTCTGATGGCTACTTCCAGCAGGATAATGCACCATGTCACAAAGGTCGAATCATTTCAAATTGGTTTCTTGAACATGACAATGAGTTCACTGTACTAAACTGGCCCCCACAGTCACCAGATCTCAACCCAATAGAGCCTCTTTGGGATGTGGTGGAACGGGAGCTTCGTGCCCTGGATGTGCATCCCACAAATCTCCATCAACTGCAAGATGCTATCCTATCAATATGGGCCAACATTTCTAAAGAATGCTTTCAGCACCTTGTTGAATCAATGCCACGTAGAATTAAGGCAGTTCTGAAGGCGAAAGGGGGTCAAACACAGTATTAGTATGGTGTTCCTAATAATCCTTTAGGTGAGTGTATGTCAACATACATACTTATAAATGTATGTAGAAATGATACAGTGTGTATGTTATCTGATTAGGAAAGGCTGTCCTTTACTGTGGAATGACTGGATAAAACTGCTGTTACAGAACAGGTGCAGTGACATGGTAGGCATTTTATACTGTATACCCCCCCATCCAAATATTTTTAAATCAGTATTTACATTTACAGGGAACGTGTAAATCAATCTTATTACAATTATTACCATTACAAATTAATTAATTCCAATGGATTTTGTACTGATTGCCCTTCATCACCCTACCATTTCACGGACCTAAAGCGGAAGAATGTTCTACAGTATATTTTTCGATTTGTTTCATTCCTCAATAGAGGATTGTTCAGTGGATTTGCACAAAAGACAAAAGAAGCTGATACAGAAGATGAATACCTTGCTGTATTTAAACATGGCGTATGAACATTATTCACAGTCACTGCATTTCATGTAGAAACCTTGATGTCATTAACCAACCTGAGCAGTCTAACCTAGACCATTGGCAAAACAGATTGTATTAAACAGGAGCCAATACATTTAAACACAAGACACACGTATACTGAATCTAGAGAAGAATGTCCTGTTTTGATCAAGTTTGAAGTGAGGTTATGTTTACCTGAAGTTCCCATGGAAATAGCAGATTACTGTCTGAGTTGGTTTGAATTGCCTTGAGTAAAGACTGCTGTTCTGGCAGTTATTTAAGATCATGTGAAGGTTACCTGCAATAACAGTCAAGTGAAAGCAAAACATCACAGCATTTCTGTTACTGTTTAAATGGTGAAAATATGCATTTTATTAGGATTTCAAATGTCATACCAGTAGTTGTAGTATTAGAAGTGGGAAACTAGTTGACAAGTCTCAGCAGTGAGATATGACTGGGAAATATTACCTCACTAGATAAGAATAAACGACCAGTCAACCGTCTTGCTGAAAGCTGTAAACAATGCATTGGTGTTTGATAGTGGGCTGTCTTCTCCATCATAACTCCTATCTGCACGTTTTAATAAGTTGTCAAGTGTGTTTTATAATGCTGTATTTTTTTACAGAATACATTACAACAAAGAGGAACTACCTCGTTTTCTGACAGTCAGACAATTATCACAAATTAGCATAGTTCATAAACAAGAAGAGGAAATCACTTTTTTTCTGAGAGATAGTTGTGGGTTCCCCAATAAAATGTATTGAATTGTATTTATGGAAAGAAGCTCTGAAACAGGATCTGGGCTTGAAGTACTTCTGTGTTGTCTGCTTAATTAATCTTCAATTAGGCTTATTGAACTCTGGGATTGAACAGCTTTATGATAAATGTGAGAAATAATCAGGACTTATCAAACTTTTCCATATTATTCAAGTAGCACTTTATAAATCTATGTGTATTTTCCCAAGAAACATACAAAACACATTTCCTGTGTTTGTCCTTGTTTTTCCACTGGACATTAATGGGATTCATGGCAGAGAAGCAAGGGGGAATCACTGCTCCCTAGAAAGAACATGAAAGCACCTGGATGATCCTCAAGAGTTCCGCAACAATGTTCTACAGACATACGAGTCAAAAGTCAACCTTTTGGTCTGACATGGGCCCTCTTTTGTCTGGTGAAAACCAAAGACCGCTTTCCACAGTAAGAACCTCAAACCAACGGTCAAGCCATAATTGAAGGATCCATGAATTCTGCTCTTTATCAGAAATTTAAAGTTTTGGAATGGCCCATTCAAATTCCAGACCTAAAGCCCATTGAGATGTTGAGGCAGAACCTCAAACATGAAGTCCATGCTTTAAAATCCACAGACGTCGCTGAGTTGAAGCAGTTCTGCATGGAGGAGGGGGCTGAAATTCCTCCACGGCGCTGTGAGAGACTACAGGAAGCGTTTGTTTGCAGTTATTGCTGCTAAAGCTGGTATAACCGGTTACTGAGTCTAAGGGGGAGGGTACTTTTTCACACGGGGGCATTGGATGTTGCATAACTTTCTCGAATAAATAAATGATGAAATGAGTATCACTTTTGTGTTAGTTGTTCACTCAGGGTCCCTTTTAATGAAGACTGAAGGTTTTGAGTGAAGATCTGATCACATTCAGTGTCACAAATATTCAAAAATGCAAAACATCAGACAGGGGGCAAACATGTTCTCACAGTACTGCGTATGTATGTATGTAGGTACGTGTGTATTCATGTCGTGCTAGTTGGCAGGTAGTGACAGGTGCAGGCAGATATTTCATACAGTCATGAAATCTTAATAATATAACATCATTACTTCATGACCTTCCCAGTAATGAATTCTGTGAAATAATAAAATGCGGTAAGTGCTAAGTACAGCTCCAAAGAATAACTGCAGGAAGCCACAGACCTCGGTCCACCTTTATCGAGCACGTCTTAATTCATTATTTCTTTTGATTTGTTATCCACATTATATGATTACCAGCACTTTCCCCTCTGGTATTACACTCGAATCTCGCAAGCAATGCTATTAATGTCCAATAAATATTAAAGGAAAAGCAGAAAGTAAATGCATAAATAAAACAACATGAAAGCAACCGTCAGTTGTGTCAGTTTGGAGGGAAAAACACGGGAAATTAAGAATATGGACAGAATTCTGTAGTCTGCAATAAAACTAATTGGACTAACCTTCAGAATTTAGTGTTGTGGAAACAGTGGGGAAACACTCAAGGGAAATGTCAGCTGGATGACAAAAATAATGCAGCAGTAGAATCATTTTACAAAATATCTGATTTTAGCACTTTATTTATTTATTTATATCTGCATCTGAGTATGTTCCTCCGAAAACAACTTAGCTTAGCTGTTGTTAAATGGGCTCATTTACATTATCATGGGAAATACTGTGCCACTTAGTGGTGGAAAAGGAAACGGCAACATTTCCAACTGTTACAAAAGATGGACCAGACATAAAAAACAACAAATTTATACCAGTTGTCTTATATGCTCACTTTTGAACCCACATCTAGATACTTCCCCCTATACAAATTAATAAAAAAAAAATACCTTGATGTATTATTAATGTGACATAACAAGTTCGAAATTCCCTACTTAAATAAAATAAATAAATAATGATATAAGTTGTCATCATTTGATGGTATTGGCATTCATTTGGGGTTTTTAAAAATCTCACGGTATACAATCTCTTCTAAAATGTATTCAGGTCTGTCAGTTCTCCTCAGCTGTAAATCTGAACTAAACAAAACAGGGTTACAAGAACTTCATCTTTTATGCCTCGACCAGAGATTAAGTTCAAGCATACAAGTGCAGATGTAAATCCTCCTTGGGTACTCCATATATTCAAAGTAATATGGCTTATTTTGAACTGCCATCTTTTACACCCCATCGGCTTTAGATAAATCTGTTTGTGTTATAATCTCTATTACTAAATCCACAGAGTGCAAGATATCTTACTAAACATCCAATACTGATGCTGACGATCATCATATACTAATGGTTACATTAGGCATCAATACCAGGGCTTCAGATAAATGTATCATAACTAATCCATCAAACCGGAGACCTGGGAGCTCAGGGGGGCTGAACCACACAAAGCCAAAACAAACCCTGTAGAAGGCTTGGCTGTTGGGTTCACAGAGATAGCTGCAGGTGATACAACAACTTTCTACTCTCAACACAGGAGAATGTTCTCCCACAATACTCAGAGCACTCACCCGCGTATCTGAGAAGCAAAAGAGACAGTTTCAGCCTTGAGTAGTCAATAATGGGAAACTGCATCTCCACAGTGCCCATTCTACACACCCTCGGCGGCTACTTATAACTTTGTCAATAGAATTGTGCACTTTCTTCATGAGCACAAACCTGCAAACAAAGCGAGACTGTTCTCTGTCCTTTCGTCATAAGCGTTGATATTTTGCAGTGACTGGTGTAACTTTACTGAGTGTTAGTAAATGTTTTATACGCTGTTTGATGTATGGTCTCACAAGAGAAGCATTCAAATGCAAAATTCATGTTAACAGATGTTGCGGTTTGCCTCCCATATGACCATGCACGTATTTCAAAGGGGGATTAATTTAGCTGAGTATACATATATATTAAAGGGTTCTTTTATGCAGCGTCTCATGGTATTGAATCTGGGCTAGGCAGATAAAGCTTTTACAGTAAGCTCAAGTTAAAGCTCTCCTAAAAAGTCACCTAGGACTCTTGTTAGGTAGGTCAGAAATTAGGAAAAGAACAACATTTTAATAATTCACCGACCCAATCCAATTTGTGGACATTGTATAAATAAGGCTGTTCTTATTTGTTATCCAATGAACAGATAAGAAATCAAATTCAATCATGTTTTTTCTTGTTATCTTTTTCCTGTCGCACTCCCATATATAATCTATGGATTCTGAAGTCTGAATTGTACTGTTGGATAGTTTTTGGTCTAATAAGCAATTATTTATTTATCATTTTATTCTATTATGTTGTTTAGTTCCATGTACAAGCACAGACATAAATGTGATCTTCTTCTAATTCCATGTGGATTAAAAAGCTTTAGAAACTTTGTCTGTTTCAAACTGGCTCTCTAGAAATTACAACAATAACGCCCTAAGATATTATATAGCATTTCCATATACAGAAAAAGTCTAGTTCAATATTTTTCAGATTGCTGCAATGTTTTGCTTGAATAACATATTTTGAAAAGCCAGGATGCTGTCTAACCTTTACATTCATGTATTTTGGGGACTACTTGAATAAACTATTGCTAACAAATCTCCTATTTAATTAAAAATATGTTTTAGAGATTGAACTATTGTCGCCCAATTATGAGAATATATATTCCCTGTATGAAGATTACTAAAGAAAGTTATTAGTATGTTTATTCAATATTCAATATCACTAAGTCATAAAGCCACCTGAATTAATCATTAAAGAGGCAATACTATTATAATGAAGTAAATTACGGTAATATGATTTTTTGTATGAACCATTTGGGGGAAGGCAACTACAGAATGAAGTATGTAAAAGGCCACGAGAAGACAAAGCGATTGATAAGTAATTGCATTATTGTTCATAAAATTATTTTCTCTGTCTCCTCCAGAGGCAGTTATTATTATTTTTGTGGATGGAATTATTTAATAGGAGCAATTAGAGATGATATTAACGGAGCTATTAAGGAATTTAAATGGTCTTATAGAGCAGAATTAGTATATATTGCAGCTTAATTTAAGAATTATATTTTTTTCCTAATTGTCCCAAATGGATGTTCCTGGTGGTATTCAATACTTTAAAAAACAAACAAAATAAAAAAAATGATTACTGACAGAGAAGTGGCTCACAAATTATTGTCACAATGTAATATCACCATAGTTTCTAATTTACAGTGAACGAGCTTCTGAAAATATGAGTTTCAGAGCATATCTAATTTGTATATGTCTGTGTATTTTATTTGTATGCTTCTTTTTTTAATTAACCTTATTTCCATAGGCTAATGTCTTTTAATTATTTTCCAGATTGTTTCAATTATATTCTCTTGTCAGCTCTCTCTGGGGATACCAGTGCAGTGGTAAAGATATTTAATGTAATTAGCAAAAATGATTTGTAAACCATATATTACATAAACGATACTGTCTATCAAAATGTGTGTGTGTGTGGGGGGGGAAGGGGGGTAATCTACATTGCCCATATGAAACCCATGAGTTCACTCAAAAGAAATCTGCAACTGTGCACTTTTAAAACACCACATTAACATGGAACAATAACTGAATTTAAAAAGTATATATATATATATATATATATAAACATCATAATATATTTACTAATAACAGGTACCCTATATGCCAGGGGTCTCAAACTCAGTCACCGGAAGGCTGTGTGTATGCTGGATTCATTCCAACACAGTCCTCAATTAGTTAATTGGTCTAATTGTTTAATTAGCTAGATACATTTAAACACCTATCCAGGCCCCGGAATAGTTTATAAACTGTACCTCAAATCAAATCCACTTTTAGACCATCAACTGTAAAATAACTCACTTGTTTAAATATGTCAAATTGAATAATTAATTAGACAAATTATGTAATTGAGGACTTGGTTGGAATGAAAACCAGCATACACAGGAATTGAGTTTGAGACCCCTGCTATATGCAATCTTTATATTGACCTACTGTATATGCATTTCATGTTAAAGCAAAATGTTCATTAACGTCAGTTGCCAGATTGATTTCTATATGATCGAAACTGAGTTCTAACGACAAAATGTTTTGCAAGCTATGCTCTCTTATAGATTGTGGTATTGGCATAGATTAATATATATATTAAGTATAAAGAAATGTGTCTTCCGTTGACTGTCTATCAATTGTTTTCCTATCAATTCAGTTTTGAAGCCTGACACAGAGCCTACATTTTCCTGTGAAACAGGAAGTTCTGCTGCCAAGGGGGTCACGGCATTTATGTAACCATCATAACCAAGGAGGTACATACCCATGCCCCCTTTACCAAGTAAACACGTTAATAAAATAACCCGGGACAAATTGAATTTGAAATGTGCCCATCGGGGCATTTGAGGGATAGGCGGCTGTCTGTTCAAGTACTCAGCATGCCAAACAATATCTCAGAGAGTCTCAGAGGACATCTTTCATTTAATGTTTCCTCTCCACTTACTTTATAAAGAGCCTTGGGGGGGGAGGGGACGCTGGGATCAATGACAATCATATTTCAAACAGAAACTTTGCAGACAGACGAACACCTCACAGGAGAACCGATATGAACAGATATTCTTGAGGGATACAATTAGGTGTTCACTCAAGCCATTTTTCGCATATAACACCTCCTTCAGATTATTAACTTGATTTATGGAAGTAAAATACATCATTTCTAAATTCCATTAAATGTGGTGAGCCTTCAACACAGGCCGGGAAATTACTGCACTGCATTACGTGAACACAGTTACCTCCAAAATTATTTCCACCTGTAGAAAAGATTTAAAAAGCCTGTATAAAATGAACAACACAGGTAATGAGCTTTATTTTATGCTCAAAAATATAAGAAAACAATACTATGTTATACTAATACAATTGCTCAGGGGAAAAGTTTATTTTGAACAGGGAATATATTTTTTTTCTCAAAAAAGATAGGTGTCAAAATGAGTGGCATAATTAACTTTGCAGTTACATTCAAATTTTTTAAGTACATCTCAGTCTTGAGGAACTGTATTGTGGCCTTCCACGGCCTCCTGTGTCACTGAGGAATAAAAATGAGTGTAACGCACGCCAAATCAATTTGGGGAAAGGCAAAACTCACACATGAAAACAGACAAATGGTTGTTGACCATCACAAATCAGGCAATGGGTACAAAACTATTTCAAAAAAACCTGACGAAAGTTCATCAGGAATTATCGACAGCTTAGTAATATTATTATATTATAGCAATATTATACTACTAATACTACCAATACCACAATTATAAGTTAGATGAAACATAAATGTATTAAACTTTATATGAACCTGCAGTGTTTATATAGAGCAGCGGGAGAGATAGTCTCTATCCTTCTTATCATCTGAAGAATCCCTCTAGACCTTTATGTATCACTTATCTGGTATTAATCTAATGTCTGATGGTTTCCAATCCCTTCACCCATCTCTGTTTCTCTAGTCCAATAAGTATTGGCACGACAATAACTTATCTCTCCACAACCATTTAATCTGGAAACACGTTCACAGAATCTCTTCTTCACACACCTAAGAATGTATTACTGGTACCAAACCTGTGGAAGAGTTTTCACACCTTTTTTTTAATCTTTCTAAAACCAAATGGTGTTTTTTATTATGGCACAGATTTGATAATGAGCAAAATTAGAATATATTTGAATTTGTTTCTAGATTTAAGTGGGGGCAAAATACATTCAGTGTAAATAAACTGCTGTGTATTTGTATCCGGATTTGTGAGTAATTGTGGACAAAGGTTTTGCAAATAGTAGCTTATACCAACTTTTGTATATCAAAAACACATGCAAGTGTAGTCTGTGATTTTGTAATACTATTTTTTGTTGTACTGCTTTGGACTTATTCTTACATATATATTTTACTCAGTTACTTATTGGGGAAGCTATTTTCAGCACCTTTGAAGTAAATTCCATCTCGCTAGAGCCGAACCTTACAGACTTACTAAACTGAATAACAACATCTGCTGAGAATGCTGCTATTTTTAATGCAGCCATGAGGTGCGATGCCAGTCCGAGGGAGGTGTCTATAAAAAGGAAAAAGCAATAACGGTTTTGTTGTTATTGTCTGCAAACTCACAACTAGCAATTTCCCGCCCTCAATGGAATCTAATCCGACCAAATCCACCTTGATTTAGTCATTTCAAGACCGTCTGTCTGAGGACGCAACATAAAATAGTTTACCGTCAATTTTCACACACATTCTGACCACCAAATCTACAGACAGTTAAAGAGAATTAGTCCTGTGTTACCAAGACACCAGCTCTGTACTCTGCCTCACTTAAAGCAAATGCGGCTCTAATAAGACTCTGCCTCCATGTTTCCAAAACCTAGATGATTATACAGTGTGCAGTGGTGCATTGATTCACCCTGAAAAGCTGTTCCTACAATCATTGCAGCTTTAGGAGCACTGGGAAGCAAAGGAAGCACAGAGGAAGATTTCGTTAGGCCAAGGCTGTTGAGGAGAGTGGTGGTGCCTATAAATGATTTCCCAGGCTATTTCGAAATCTCACTCACGTGTATCAAGACTGAATGGAAACCAGACAGACTGGCGGAAGGAAGGGAAGACATTTCTTATGAACCTAAACAGAATGTCGTTATCAATAAGCGGGTGGATCTGATTATCAGTCATAGCGAGGCTGACACAAAACAATGACATAAAAACCGGTATACGTATCGGATGGTGACTCAGGTTTCTCCCATTACGAAGCAACAAGGTCACCCTGAGCTGGGGTGGATGTTGGGGAGGTCTCTTGCCTGGAATGAAGAAATCAATCACGCTCACATGCTTATATACACTCACCTAAAGGATTATTAGGAACACCATACTAATACTGTGTTTGACCCCCTTTCGCCTTCAGAACTGCCTTAATTCTACGTGGCATTGATTCAACAAGGTGCTGAAAGCATTCTTTAGAAATGTTGGCCCATATTGATAGGATAGCATCTTGCAGTTGATGGAGATTTGTGGGATGCACATCCAGGGCACGAAGCTCCCGTTCCACCACATCCCAAAGATGCTCTATTGGGTTGAGATCTGGTGACTGTGGGGGCCAGTTTAGTACAGTGAACTCATTGTCATGTTCAAGAAACCAATTTGAAATGATTGGACCTTTGTGACATGGTGCATTATCCTGCTGGAAGTAGCCATCAGAGGATGGGTACATGGTGGTCATAAAGGGATGGACATGGTCAGAAACAATGCTCAGGTAGGCCGTGGCATTTAAACGATGCCCAATTGGCACTAAGGGGCCTAAAGTGTGCCAAGAAAGCATCCCCCACACCATTACACCACCACCACCAGCCTGCACAGTGGTAACAAGGCATGATGGATCCATGTTCTCATTCTGTTTACGCCAAATTCTGACTCTACCATCTGAATGTCTCAACAGAAATCGAGACTCATCAGACCAGGCAACATTTTTCCAGTCTTCAACTGTCCAATTTTGGTGAGCTTGTGCAAATTGTAGCCTCTTTTTCCTATTTGTAGTGGAGATGAGTGGTACCCGGTGGGGTCTTCTGCTGTTGTAGGCCATCCGCCTCAAGGTTGTACGTGTTGTGACTTCACAAATGCTTTGCTGCATACCTCGGTTGTAACGAGTGGTTATTTCAGTCAAAGTTGCTCTTCTATCAGCTTGAATCAGTCGGCCCATTCTCCTCTGACCTCTAGCATCAACAAGGCATTTTCGCCCACAGGACTGCCGCATACTGGATGTTTTTCCCTTTTCACACCATTCTTTGTAAACCCTAGAAATGGTTGTGCGTGAAAATCCCAGTAACTGAGCAGATTGTGAAATACTCAGACCGGCCCGTCTGGCACCAACAACCATGCCACGCTCAAAATTGCTTAAATCACCTTTCTTTCCCATTCAGACATTCAGTTTGGAGTTCAGGAGATTGTCTTGACCAGGACCACACCCCTAAATGCATTGAAGCAACTGCCATGTGATTGGTTGGTTAGATGATTGCATTAATGAGAAATTGAACAGGTGTTCCTAATAATCCTTTAGGTGAGTGTATAGTAGCGCTGTTAGATATTCAACAAAGAGCTCCAGAGATGCATTATGTCTGCTCGCTAAAACCCAACACAAAGACTTCCTGCATATTTCAGTGAACCACACTCTGTAAACAAGACATTGGCTTTGTGTTCACTCTGATGTTTTTCTTCTCCAAACCTATACACCCTCATGAATCACAGTTGTAGCTTGACATACGACCAATGCGTGGCTGTAGTGTGGTTCTCAGGCTTTTCAGATCACACAATACTCAGGAAGACCACAGGAGGGGGGAAGAGTCCTTTGGTTTTCAGCAGCAGTTGAAAGAAGTAGATCCACTTGAAGAAACAGACTGGATCAGCCTTCCCAATTGTTTCTTGTTTTCCAAAAAGGGGTATAAGAATGAGAACATATGAAAATAACTGACATGTCCATTTTTCTGTCATGTTATAAACCAGTCTTCAATGCCATGAGGGATAAAACAAAAATAACATTACGAAGGTGGGTCAAAGAACGCAAGAAATGAACATCTCAGTATCTGCTCTGATTTATTTCCCTTCTCTTGCATAAAACATAATGAAATCATGCTGGGGAAATCCTGTTCCCTGTATCCACAGTACTGTGTGCTCTCATTTTCCTGCCATGTACGTTTGTGGAAGAGCACTCTACCGAATGAGGAACGCTGCCTCAATATTTAAAGTCCAATTCCACCAAGTGTAGGGAGCAGCGTATGTAGTATCTTGGCAGGCACCCTAGGGAAAGCAATATTGCTGAAGGGCCGCAAGAGCTGCTGAATGAGATGGAGATATGATTATCTCGGTAATGAAAGAGTCTCAGGAATGGAAGGAAGAACAACAACAAATGAGCCAATAGCAGGGGAAATTACTAGTCTCCGGCTTGAGCAATTGCAGACTTCAGTTCCGATAGCAGAGATGCATTTTTAGAGACCTCTGTAAAGAGAGTGAAATATATCTGATAAAATGACTTTATGATTAAAAATACAAAATAAAATAAATGCTTATTGATGTTAGATTCAATAGCAATTACTTTCAAGGCTTTGGAGTTCAAATTGTGTTTTGACCTTAGAATAAGACAATGAAGTGTTGACTATGATCCATTCAATATCCCATAAATAGTGAGGTTTATAGTCATATCATGCATAAAGAAACATAGTGTCTCCTCATTTCAACTTCAAATCTTGTTTTTTTTTTTTACATATTTTGTCAAACCTACAATGTGCAGTTTTAGGGTTTGACACAATACTTACTTTTGTACACCTGGGTAGAATACAATCACAGATGGTAAGAAAATGACTTTTATTATTTATTATTGGCACTGAGAGGTTGATTTAGACACACACTCAACCCTTTCCTTAACTATAAACCAAAATGTACACCAAAGCCTAAATTAAGCCATAACCTATTCCTAAACCCAACCCTAAATTACAGAAGACATTTGACTTGCTTGTTTGACTTGCACAAATGTCAAATTTAGGATAAAAAGGCTTTTCTAGTTTTTATAAGCATGTCCCTTCATTTTCAAGTATAATTGTGTAAAAGACGTGGCTTGTATTTATATATACCATAGTAGTGTTTATTTCACTTCATCAGGGTTACTAAGGAATGATGCATTTGTACCACATGAGGGCGACACTACCATATTAAATGGTATCCGTCTTGCTGTAAAAAAAAATGTTGTATATGTATTTTAGAATTTCTCTGGTGTCAACTGAAATGTATTGTAATTCAAATATATATTATTCGTAATTAAATGTATGTTAATTATAATTTTAAATGTATTACATGTTCAACAGTACTGTTTTTGCACTTTTGTTTTGCTCTTATATCCTTTAAGTCACACTGGATAAGGGCATCTGCCAGTAAAAACATACATACATAAATATTTTTAAACTACGTTACATTATTGCAACATATTACTGTGTGTGTTTTTACATGCTGCAATGTCTCAAAATACATTTTATGAACTGTTGTATTTATATTTCTCTTCCACATAAGTAGGCACAAGTACTGAACTAATTACAATCTTAATTAATATATTCATGATAATGGACATTTCAAATGCATAATTGAACCATCTGTTGATTGTCTTTCTCTACAAAGCAACCTGCATCCAACCACAATAAAATGAAATCAAAAATCGAAGACAGCATGAGATATGAAATTATAATAACGCTGTACAATATTATACATATCTTCCGATTTAATTGTATCCCAAGTTGTGTAGCACTTCACAGACACAAATGTGTTCTATGTTCAATCTGTACTGCATTATACACCTTGTAACCCTGTTCATTCAAAGCGTCTGACCCATATGGACATGATATAAAACATTTAACCCAGCATGAGCAGAGAAGGCTGCAGTCGAAAACAAAGGATTACATGGAAATGTGTTGATATTTCAAAGGGATTATCCCAACTCAATGAAATGGCTGATGCTGCCTCTTGTATTCAAAAATGCAGTTTCTTTAATCCTTAGCAACTACCCCATACTGAGGACAAGCAGTATTGAACTTTAAACTGTAAAGAAACACTGGCACTCCACATTGACAGCAGATGTTCACCACTGACAACTGGAAGTGAACTGATTTAATGATCTAAAATCTCTTCTTGCAGTGTCTAGTTTCTATTGTCGGGATGTGATTTGTTGAAGTAAATAAATACATACATTTATGTGGGTGATGTTGACGTCTTTTCCCTGTTTAATAAGCCTTTTGTTTGATGAACGGACCCACTTTCTCCTCCGAAATGACAATTTGAAGTAATACTCCATCTATCCCGTTTTCCTAAAAGCTCCTGCATGTTTGCGTCCTACTGTTTATGTGCGAAGTGATGTTCGCTGGCTTTTCAAACACAGCTTGCCCGTGTCAAGGAGTGAAGCTAGTAAACATATTAGCATTGCACCATTCTCTCAGCCTCACTTATGAAGCACTGTGCAGATTTTACAATTTTGACCACCCTGAAACACTGTCAGGTCCAATCTATGCACCATCCTCTTTAAACAACCTCTGACAGAAGAGTCAGCACAGATACAAATACAGAGACCAAGCTTTGCTGAATGTAACATGCATGGCCTTTCTGCAAGTCCAAGGTGCATGTAGCAAACTGTTGGCTCTATTGCTAGGAAGTCCTAGATACTGTGGGATCTGGGAGATCAGGGTTCAATTCCTGGTAAGGGTTGTCTCCCTCACAGGAGCACACAGATTAGGATATGAAGAGCACAGTAAATTCTGTTTCAGGATAATTTATTTTCTTTCAGAATATTTGTATTTTTATTCCTGGTAGATATGTAACTATTGGTTTGGCAAACATGTCTCTCTTTTCATCTGATTCTAGACACGGTCTGGAGGTCTAAGAACAAAGTCAATGCCAGACAGTAGAAACATCCATTGATCATCTGGAGGGATGTTAACTTTAAGCTTTCAATCTGTATCTAAACAGATCAATTTGCACAGGACGAATCATAGAAAAATGTTTGAATAGCACTTTGCAGAAACATTCAGCAGAAAATGTCAGCTTATTTGATTCTCCTTGGAGTTCAACTATGACAAATGCATTTTCATAGGGTGCCTACTCAATACCTAACCTGCTTAAGTAGTTATACATTAAACATTTTCTACAAATTCTGGGATACACAGGAGACACATTGAATTGTTCATATTTTTTTTCTGTATGCCTCACATTTTACAGGTTCAAAATTTCAATTCCAAAATAACTGTACCCTATTGTTTTCCCAGATCACATGCTAATTCAACTGAAAATGCATATTAACAGTATTTTAGATGAAACCAAACGCCTTGAGATTTGAAAAGGTTTAATCCAAATGTCTTTATTCTGAAGAGATGGTAAAGGGATAATTGCTTACTTCTTCAATGCAAAAGGGAGGCCTCTGAAATACTTTTAGCAATGTTCTTTTCTTCTTTTTAGTTATAGAAATCTAATAAATGACATACTGATAATCAAAATTAAATTGTGTAACACTTAACATGGAAATCTGGGTATTATTATGATTTTTTGTACTTCTGATCATCTGGAAAAGCATGTAGCAAAATCAGTTTCCCTGTTAAACTTTCTCTCATGCCATTTTGCATCATACTTTCCTAAGGGGGTGCTGGGAAAGACCTAGGCTTTAGGGCGCTGTAGCTTAAAAGCAAACATCAACACTGCCAACACTTCATCATATGAAACATGTAATGTGATGCAAAACCTGTGATTTTATGTACTATAGTTCACCAACAAAGCGTTTGTCAAGTGCCTTACAACCCAACATGTCCATCTTGAATCATATGAACGTACGAATTCCTAAAAGTCTTTGTAATGGTCATTAAATGTCTGACCTCACTGCATCTAACTGCTTTTTGCAAATCTGCGTATCTTGGTTCTGGAGGTTTTATTCTGACATCATTAACCACTTATAACACATCCAGTTTCTTTTATCATTCACAGCTATGTGCATTTTCCTCTAAGGACACTGAACTGAATTTGTCACAACGATTGTCTGGGGCAGCGCTGGGGGCGGGGCGGTCTAGCTAAGGGCTGAAATGGGCGTCCCAACCCAAGAAGAGGGCTGCATAGTTCTGGAAGTGTGCTGACTGTGTGAGTCTTAATTAAGTGGGAATTGGAGAACAAACTAAGGCGTATAATTACTCGGAGAACCCTAAAACGCTGCATATATGCTTAATAAATATACTATATTGATGTCAAGTTATATTTTATTATGACGTGGTGTGGTAACACTCAACTATAGCTGAAGCAATCAATACTACCAGTGGGATGTTTGAATTCAGGGGTCTTATTTGAATTATTTTCTTGTTTGCTCTGTGGGTGCTTCATATAAATATATATAGCAACTGTACCTTACGCGATGCATGGCAATGTGTTACACAGCCCCCCGACGAGCACAGAATTGATTAGAAGATCCCTACAGTGGAGGAATGGTTCTGTAAGAAAGGGTATAGTTAAGAAAAGTTGGTATTGTATTTATTTTAAACTCCTTTTATTGTAACAATTCAGACAAGTCTTCCCTCTATGAAAAAATAACTTGCAAAAAGACACTAGGGCATGAACAATTGTGGAAGATGCACACACTAAACTAAAATGATTTCTGATGGTTTGTTTGCTTCTGTTTAGCACATGTGGGTGTTAATTGTATACATTGTCTACATGGACTCCTCACTTTCTCCATCCAAACAATGTGGGGAAGCAATAAAAAAGACAAACAGGATGTTAGGGTATATTGTCAAAAGTGTAGAATTGAGAACAAGGGCAGTGATGTTCAGACTGTACAATGCACTAGTTAGAGCTCATCTGGATACTGTGTACAGTTCTGGGCTCCACACTTCAAGAAAGATATCGCTGCTCTAGAGGCAGTTCAGAAGAGAGCAACCAGACTTATTCCAGGTCTGAAGGGAAAGTCCTACTGAGAGACTGAGGAACTGAACCTTTTCACCCTGGAACAGAGGAGACTACGTGGGGACTTGATTCAATTCTTCAAAATCATGAAGGGCATCGACCACATCAAACCAGAGGAGCTTTTCCAGATCAGCAGGGACACACGCACCCGGGGACACAAATGAAAATTAGGCTTCAAGGCATTCAAGACAGAAAACAGGAGACACAGAGAGTAGTCACAATCTGGAACAAACAATGGTTGAAGCTAAAAGCTTGGGAACATTTCAAATCAGACTGGTTAGGATCCTTGGATCACTCAGTTATTAATGGACACTTAAACGAGCACGATGGATCGAATGGCCTCCTCTCGTTAGTAAACTTTCTTATGTTCTTACATAACTATCAAGAGCAGAATGTAAACTATTAAAAATCAGTTGTAAATACTATACATTCAATATTTGTTTTACTAAGGCAGTGGTTCTCAATCCTGTGCTGGAGTACCACCTACCCTGCTGGTTTTTGTTCCAACAGAGCTTTTAATTACTTAATTGAACCCTTAATTTAAGTAATTTGATTAAATCTGACTCTTTAAATTGTGTAACTGATACAATGTTGGTTCCTTAATAATTTCCTTATACCGTGTTATACTTAACTTGAAACCTGTACTGTTAAAAATAATTTAAAAACTCTGATTTAGGAAGTTATTAGTTAAAATAAGGGTTCAATTAAGTAATTGAGAGTTCAGTTGGAACAAAAACCAGCAGGGTAGGTGGTACTGCAGGACAGGTTTGAGAACCACTGTACTAAGGCATTTATTTGTTTCCTGAATATGTTAAAAGACGTGTGTAGATACATTTTGTAGCATAATTAATTCATGTTGAGTGGAGGTTTCATTTTATATTCAGTTAACTGAGCAGTGTGCAGTAGTGGTTAGGGCTCTGGACTCTGGAGGGTTCTGGGTTCAATCCCTAGGTGGTGGCACTGCTGTTGTACCCTTGACCAAGGTACTTTACCTAAATTGCTCCAGTAAATGCCCAGCTGTATAAATGGGTCCAAATGTAAAAATAATGTGATATGTTGTAACAATTGTAAGTCACTCTGGATAAGGTTGTCTGCTAAGATATTGGGTAGTAATAACAAAAGGATACAAATAAAACGTATATAGATTTTGAACCAATAAGAGAAAATACATACATAATGCCCAGAATCCATGTTCACACCATTTTCTTAAAACCAGAACACTGGCATCTTTCAAATTATTCACCTTGATGTAACAACTGAATCACTTGTAAGCCGGGCCTGCTAATGACCTGTATCCTTGTGATTATCAGAAAGAGGAGGCATGCAATTTGCACATAAGTGTCACTTCTTCATTCTCTAACTCTGTACTGACAATTGAAGATCTTCAATCACCTTTATACTGTAGGATGCATCACCTTTATGCTTTTTGACAATCAATATCACCAGGAGGATGTTTTAATTTTTAAGTCTTATCTGAAAGATTTTTCCCTTTTCTCTGCAGGTGGTTTGGGTGAAAATGCATAACGATTGCCTGGGATGCATGCAAATGTAATATATTCCCTGTGATATGAACCAAATGCTTTCACAACCCTACCTAACTATATATGTATATGTGTAAAGTTTCTTTTGAAACACGTGCCTAAGAATGCATTCCTCCTATAACATTATGTGCCACGAATGTGATAACTCACAAATGTATAGGTAGGTCTAAAGTAATTGATTGTAGGCAATGCTGGTAAGTGTCTTAAACAAGGAGTGGTTCCTGGTCAAATGCACAGCAAATACAAAACTCTTTACACTTTATTGGGTGAATGGACAACCTTAATGCATACATATTTTATTTCTACTCCCTAAGATAATTTACAGATTTAAGACTTTATTTGCTATGAGACTTCTGTGAAAAACCACCAATTCTGTAATCAACAAGAGCTGATTTTTAATGCATTTTATAAAGGTTAGTTTTATGGTATATTACGATTGAATCTAGTCCATGTATTAGTACAAAGCAAAATTAATAAAACAATGAACTAACAACCTATGTTCAATCTTAAAAGGCAAATCAAGACTAGAAATAAAACATTTCTGCTTCACTGCTGTGATTGTATTTAATCATTATATCATATCAGTATGCTCCAAAACAGCTTCATAATGTCACAGTGTCAGCATACCAAATCAGTGTTGCTGGTGTACACATTTATGAGCCATTTATCTTGTCATGGAAGTACTAAGAAAATCACTTAACTGACATGCCCTGTGTCGGAGAAACAATAAGAGTAAATTGTTCTCATTTCCAAAAATGATTAAATCAAGCTCCAGTTAAAAAAAAAAGTTGACAAATACAACTGTTGCTAGAAAAGAGAGTTCCGTCATCAACAGTGAGCCCCTTGATGCACTTGATGGAGAGTTTATAGAATCTGAAGTCTGTTATAATGACCATATCACTTCATAATCCCTGGGGCACTTTGAGACGGGACAAGGTTTGAAGTTTTAAAAATCACTGGAGAAGAAAGTTTTGAAAGGTACCCTGCTGGTGTATGCAAATACTGTAAATCTAATTCAATAAAATGTAACTCCTTTCAGATATCATTCTATGTTAAAATGGAGTGATACAATATGACACAAGAAAACCTTGAATATGTTTCTACATGAATTGGCATGTATATGAAAAGTCCCACCACACGTGTAGTAGCTGTAACACTGTGTGGGGTGTGGTACAGAATGGGAGCTGGGAGGAAATGCACACACTGACAGCCTGCAGGGCACTGAATGCAGTGGCTGCGCAGCTAGGACAAGCTGCAGGCCGGATACAAACACCAGCAGACTATAAAAGGACCCCACTTACCTTCAGACGATGCAAAGTACCTGAGGGGAAATGCAAGAAGGGTGTTTGGTGTACGACGGAAGAGACAAGGAGAGAAGCGACTTGATTTATTGGATTTTGACTGCCTGTGTGAGACCCCGAATAGGAAACCCGACCTGGACCAGCTAACGACTATGATTTCTGTATTTGACCCTGCTTCCCTATACAGACTCTGAGACTGTCTCTTCCAATGCTTGTGTGTTGTTTTGTAAATGGGAAATTGAATAGTGGCCCGGGAGTAGTTAGGGATGCCATCACAGTGGTAGTAAGCACCCTAAATCAGGCTAGGCTTTCGTATTGTTTTACAGACTTTTTCAAGGCTTCCCTGCATCTTCTTACTTCCCTGCTGTGACCTACAACCCAGACCCCTGTACGTCAGCGGTTGACACCCCGCACTGTGTCACATAGCCTAGACTCCTTAGCCCATAAATAACACCAACATTGTTTGTCTGTGGTTTTAAGACCCATTCCATGATTACAAAAAAAAGTCCATAGTCATCAGCAAAGCAAGATTGCCTCAAGACTACTTGTGATATTTGTTTATTACATAAATTTGTATCTGATCAAATAGATATTGTTATTTTTAAATGAAATGCTACTTGTTGATTAAATATGAATTCAGTTGTACGTTAATATTAATGATTTCAGATACACAGTGTATGTATATGGTAAATTCAAAGAGAAATTGTTAGGGGCAATGTTATTGGAAGTTAGATCAAATTATGTTTAAAAAACTAAAACAAAACTGGAGAGATCAATTTGTGGCCTTTCTGTTTTCAATTGTATTGTACCAGTATTGGCCTATGTTGTAATTTCCTGTTCACCACAAAGGAATTCAGTTGGATACAGTATCTGCTTAAGATTGATGCCTATTTAATAAACTACCCATCCATGAAATTGTTCAGTGGCAATCAGGCCAGTATGAAGTTTATTAAATGCAAAACGAAACCTCCTGCTTAAGAATTTCTTTACCACACATTTAAGATAGCTCCAGACAATTTATCTTTTAATAGACTCAATTCCATCTTTTATGGGTGAGCTAATGTTGGAAAACTAATATAGATACTGTTGAAAAGGAAATATATTAGCAGTGAATAACAAAAAGAACCAAAAGAAAAAGCAAACAAACATGATTTAGTTTACAAACCAAGAAAAATTATGTTTAACAAGTTTCAATGCTTCAACAAGTCTATAAGTAAGTCACTAACTAATATTCCTTTATATACAAATATTAAACTAGTTTATTCATGAAAAATCAAGATTCTTCGGAGATCCAAAGAGATTTGTGTTTTTCTTTGGAATGTGGTCAATTTTAGTTTATTCAAGATCGATGGTAAAATATGAGAATATATGGAGTATATATTGAAGTACTGTTGAACTAGTGTGATCGTTGAGAAAACTGTTTAATTCAGTTTTTGGATCAATAAGCTCCCTGAAGCCTGACAAGGTGTGTGTCAGGCTCAGATTTGTCTTTCTATTCTTATGTTGTTATATACAGTTATTATTATTATTATTATTATTATTATTATTATTATCATCATGATTATTATTGTTAATAATAATATAATAATAATATAATTATTATTATTTATTAATACTGGTTGGTTATACATTGTAATGTATAGACTGATATATAGTCATATCTGGACACTTACCGATTATAGTGATTGGTTAGACATTAAATCAATTTCTTTGTGGCAAATAATAGACAGCATTACAGAGGAAAACACTCCAATGTTTCTTCCTATATGTAATAACATAGTTCAGTGATCACAACACCAGCATGTTTAATTCAAAGTGCTTTGACTCAAATTGAATAAATGAACAAAGAGTGAAACTCAGTCATTTAGCAACTTATCGATTGCTTCTTTCTCCGCTATAAACAATTATTGCTGAATTTGCTACATGATTGCTGAAACCATTGTGCTAATTGGAGACAGAGAAATCAATGAACATGTCAGGGTTGTCTCTGTTGCTAAATGCTAGATCAGTTTGATAGAGGTCCAATAGATTTTAAAGAGAGAGGCACATCTGGTGTAGAAGGAAGATATCGTTTTGATGTATACTATATTTGCAAAAATGTTACTGTAGCACACTGATTCAATTTATCTTTAGTTTTGCATCCCGTTAAATAAGCCATCTATTATCTATTAAATTCACACACATCGGTTCTGCACTAAAAATTAGTTAAAAATTGAGAATGGACAAGAAATGTGCAAGGTTATTGGACACATTATGGATCTCAAACACATGGACTGTCGCCCGGTGAATATTGACACACCGGAAAATGTGTAGTGAAATAGTTTTGCTGGATAATGGAATATTCTCCACATTTGATCAATAGTATGAGTTTATTTGAAAAACAGCCTACAACAGAAAGCTCAAGAATGATTGCATAAGATCAATTAATCAAACCAATGTGAACTGTAATAAGAATTTAGGACATTTAGCAGAAATTATGCAGAAAATGTAGGATTTGGCATAAAGCTTGAGAATTGCCGTAGAGATGAATGCTCAATCACTGCATATTTGTTATTCACAGGGTCTTTGGAAAAATAGTATTTTCATGGCAGCACATCAAGTCTGTTAATAGCACCTAGATATAATCAAAATGAAACTCAGTCATCCATTCAGGAAATATAGTCTCTGTAAGCAGAATTAGTCAGAAGTATTTGTAGACCTGGCACAAATCAATTCAGTTTTCTGCTCTTTGTATTCAAATCTAAATAATTCACTGCTTTGCTTTGACACATATGCATGTTTCCAGTTTGCACAGGAGTTAGATCTTTCTGAGTTTTCCCCAGAGGAGGCAGTCATGCTTGGATGATCTATATCAGGGGTTCCCAAAGTGCGGCTCTGGGGCCAAATGCGGCCCTCGAGGAAGTTTGGTGCGGCACCCAAAACCTACCTTCAACTACCCCTTTTCTGAACCTTTTCTATATTTTTACATTTCTGAAAATGTTCTGATACAAACTGCACATTTAATTTGTGGGAGAATAATAAAACAACAATTACATAAATGTTCCCTAACAGATATATATATAGGAAATAAAAAGGTATGATTTCTGAGATATTTTGGTTTCATCTGTGGTTAATTTTCTGCTGAGGTCCCCACATCCCATGAAACCTCCGGAAATTGGCCCTCCATCATCAGACATTGGGGACCCCTGATCTATAGCATCCACTGCGATGTAAGAAAAATCCTTGGGAAAAGGTTGGGTAAAAATGGTCTCCTTCTGGAGTCATTCTTAACTTCGTTGGGTGTTACTGGAAGCCATTTGGTCAGCAACTGAGAGACCAAACCCCAGCTCTGATAACTCTACACCAAGAAAACCAGCAAAGACACCTCAAAAGTTTGTGTAAATGTCAAATCTTCTTTATCAATTTTGCTTTGTAATGAGCCATGGTAGTCATTGTGCAGACTCCTCTAGATTTCACTTCCCATTAAAATGAAATCTATGCACATGCATCATTGAACATGAACAAACATAATTAAAGTGGATCTTCTCCCTCATGTTTGTTCATTCCATGGTACCTCCATCTCCTCTCTATGACTTCTGGGAGAAGTTACATTCCTTAATTACGTTTTCATTTTTATTTTATAGGAGGGCAAGCAATCATGAAGCCAGCCACAATACAATCTAATAAATCAATCTAAAGGAATAAGATAATCTAAATCCATCCAAAGAAATGATCTCTTTACATGCACACATATCTTGGGCTGGTTTGTAGGATCACAACCTTTAGAGAAACTGGGAAATTGCTTGTTCTATGAGGCAATATTTGTGCTAATCCATAATGAAGTTTGCCCTGCAGCGTATTAGACCCCACTAACAGGATGACAGATGCAGCTTATCTTTGATCCATGATTCAGGCTCTGACCCCAAGGTGTTCTGAGCAAATGTCCAGAAGTTTGCTGTCTTTTGGAGTCATGCAAACTCTTTGGGAAGCTCAATATGGAGTTGGAATATGGAATGCTCCCTCCGCATTCTCCAAACAGCAACTGCTATACCAGATCAGCTAGGGTTAACAACAGTAAAGTATCGCCCCTAAATGAACCTGAATGAAAAAGGGCTAATACAGAAAACTCCTTGCATGACGACATGGATAAATCCTTTAATCCACAGCTTGGCATTTTAAAAGACAAAAAATATAAACATCCTAAAACACTGCAGATCTTGTTTCTGGAACAATATTGCATGACTTTATTCTTGGTATACTCACAGTTCAGGTGATGTCACCATTGTTGGTCACCAATTAAAAGTTGTTATATGCATATTTTTTCCAAGTAGTTTTACCAATTGTTACATAAAAATACTAGAAGTAGTTAAAACTACTAACATTATCCTACTAGTGTAATTAGTAATTTGTTATGATGCGATTATGTAATTCAATTGAATAATATTATTGCCACTTGTTATTCCACTCATGTATAGTACTGGATCAATGAAGCAATCTGATATCTACAATTCTTGTCTTTTAATATCGATAAGATTAGTATTTATTTATTTATTTATTTATTTAGCACCAGTTTTGCTGTTTCACAAGTTCTGTTCTTATCTTGTCAAGCAATTGTGTCAAGACATATACATTTTCAGAATTATATGCAGAATTTCTGATGCAGAATAGCTTATCTTTGATCACTTCACATTTTCATGCTTTGAGAATAACAATGATCTCTACTTCAGTCAACTCTTTAGGGACATCAATGGGTAATTGGACTAATTTAATCAATAAGTAATGCTGAACTTTGAGATGCACCCAAAGAGATTGCAGCATTCACAGGTAATTTTAGACACCAGCTAACAAGAACATTTTACAGTGTATTTTTAATTACAGACTCTTAGAATAAAAATGTGCTAAATTATACTATTTTAAAAACTAAGGGAGTCCTGTGTTTGTGACGAGTACGAAGTTATACTCTTGCCCCAGTCCAGAAAGTGTATAGAAACGCCCGAACCGGGAATCTGCGAGCAACTAATACGTAACATCCAATTGGCTAATAACCAGGAAGGGCTGCTACTAGGGTCCACACAATAACAAGCACTGAATTCAACAAACCTCCGTAATATTACATTAAAAAAAAACAATCATGATAATAAGTTAATTAAAGTATTTCTTGCGGTCCATTCAAAAGCGCCTGGCGGTCCGGATTTCGCCCGCGGTCCGCGAATTGACTACCCCTGATCCAGAGTGTATAGAAGCAAATCTTGTGGTAATGCTAGTTATGGTTCGATTGATAAAAGCAGGGTAAACAGGGATTAACAATTTAATGGAGTAACACAATTAGAGGAGCACAATGTACTGAGGAGTACATTGGTGAGAGTAGTGCAGTGTTAATAAAATAAACACTTATAAGAGTTGCTTATTTAGCTCCTTGAGAACAGAACTTTTAAAGGCAGTGTAAAATGCCAACTCTGTTGAAAGTGTTAATTTTACTCTGGTGAGTGTGGATTATATTAACACTTTTTTAGAGTTAAAATTAACACTGTTGGAGTTCATTCAACACTGGCAATTTACTGTGCAGAAGGAGGTGAAAGTATTTTTTGTTCATTTTAAAAAGGAAGTAGGAGACAACTGAAAGAATAATGGAGATTTACAACAAAATGCTAGGAAGAATATAAATTAAATATAAATCACAGGGCCATCATTTTAGATAAGTCAGTTTGAAATAGATTACTTTTCAATAGAGAAACAAACTTACACAGTGAACAATGTTTTTATAGGACAATTCAAACACTTTGTGCCCTCATACAATATACTGTCTACAGCAAAAACTGAGTTGACTTCAATACTTCATAATTTTAACCCTGTATTTAGCAATAATAATAATAATAATAATAATAATAATAATAATAATAATAATAATTGGCATCAATTATTAATGAATTAATGTATGAATCTCACAGGAATAGCATAAGAATGCCACTTCAAAGGCGTGTGTGTGCAGTATACAGCTGAACACGGTCCTCGATCAGGAGAGGTTTAGGAAGTGCAGGGCAGGGTTATGGTTAAAGGAAGTGATTTTTTTATTTACAGATGCTCTGTGCACAAAATAAATAGACACACAAAAACGTAAATAGAAGCCTCTGACATCAGAAGAAATTCTCATGTCTTCTTTGATGTTGGAATGACTGAATTGGCTCTACTTTCAACCCATGACATGAGACCCATTGTACGTATGATCCACAACCAATACTCCTAATTATGTCTTAATTTAAAGCAGCACTGTGTGCTACTATGAAAGGAAATGAGAAAGACACGCTGTAATCCTGGCCTGCTCGAAATAGTTTCTTTATTCTAGTTTTTATTAATTAATTATTTTATTAAGTTTGCTGTTATTTTTTTGGCTGATGTTGCACTGCTAATTTAATACAATTAAACACTTAAATTGCTCCTTTCCCCTCCAATAGTAAATTACTTTAGTGGAAGTACCGAATACACTTTAAATGTGATAGTTCTGTCCAGTTTACCACTCCTGTTTTAAGATAAATACTGATATTGCTTTAGAGGCAGTGCATGACTTTTACCCCCAAGGGGGTTATTATTAGCAATAGCAGGTTCCTCCAGAAAATTTTGAAATGTCAAAACCATGCCATGACATTCTTTTTTATTATTAATAATATTTGTATTTATTGTTAAACAGATTCACAGGAATTCTGCAGGAAGCAATGAAGTCAGGATTAACTTCACAAAGAGGGGGTGCAGTTTCTTTGATAAGCAATGCAAAGAGACAATCATGAAGAAGAAAAAAGAATGTGCATCCAGTTCAGATAAAGACTTTCCTATTTTCATATCACCTCATGGGCTTTACAGTGGATCTTTTATATTTATTTTTTAACTGTTTCCTCTCATCGCTAAAATAAAGGTTTAATCTTTGGGCAATTCATAGTAAATTAACTTATTTATTTAGTGATAAATGCTGTCTTCCAAAGTGCTCCTAGTGTTGCTCTTCCTATAGCCTCATCTTCAATCCCTCAGCAAAGCGGTTTAAGAGGAGATGTTTCCAGATTCCAGTCCACTCAGACACTTTTAAATTTGCCTTGAGCTCCTGGGTTTTCTTTTAAACAAAAGCATTTCTATTGCTGTGTAAATAGTTTAATGGTTATAATAGCAGGAAATGACTGACTATAATTAACCTGTTATCATTACTGATATGTATTTTCTTCTATGGGCCTAGATTGACATTAGACTGAGTTAAATATCTCCCTCATAGCACTAATAATATACCACAAGACTATATGAAGACTATATTTAATTTAGATCTCTCTAGATCCATACTAGTAATTAATAGTTGCCTATATAAATTCTACTAACAAATTAATTAATTATACATGGAACTAGAATTAATTAATTCATTTGATAATTTGTTATGCCCCAATTTATGCTTGACAAACTTTGTCAGGCAAACTGTTTTTATTGGGAAGTATTTTACATTATAAAATAAAAAAACATTCAACATTTTAATACTTATGATTAAATTAAAAAAAAAAAAAAACAATTCTAAAATTCTTAAAACTTTTTAAAATCTTAATATGATTCAAATTCAACCAAATTTGTCAGGCATATACAGGTAATGCTTACAAGCACCACCACAAACAGATCAATAGACAAATATTCTGGTTTGGGGTTGACTCATGAGACATGAGTTTAGACTTAGGGATGAAAGCGGACAACACAAATATAAATATATATAACTCTCAAAGTGTCAACTGAATCTTTATAGTGTTGAAACAACACTGATTTTAACATTATATTATTAACACTGGGATTTCAACACAACAGATTTTGCTGTGTGTATATATTGTATAATAAACAACAGCAAAATGCAGCACAAGAAACGTGCATGGTGTGAGTGTGCTCAGCCCATAAGCGTTCATATTAATTGAATTATGAAAAGGTATACTCTTCTGATCACATGGATCATATTTGGTTTTTATTAACTTGTGTTCAAAGATATACTAAGAATAAATAACTGTTGGTTTAATGAAAACATAACTGCAAGAATGTGTGTAGCTCCACTGCTCAAGATGCTTTAAACGTCTGATGTTAAATATTGCTTTTCTTACTTGTCTATATCAGATTTATTCCCATTAGCACCCCCCCACACAAACCCATGAAAAGTACAGATAATTGTAAAATGTATACATTTCAAAGGCACCAATGCTTGCATGAGGCAGACATGGCTTATTTCTGAATCTAATGAAAAAATGTCAAGCTGTGTAGTCCACTGTGTGTTGAAGAAGAAAACTGAAAAGTTTATATAAATGTATGCAGTCATTTTTACTATAAATGCTGCAACTTTTACAGAACCTTAATCGTTCCAGAGAGGTGGGAATCCTGAGATGAAACCAGAGACCAGCTGCCTGTGCATCCTGTGTATCCTGACCTTATCCATTTATACAAAGTAGAGCAGAGCCGAGACAACAGTGTTGCCATTCATCAAATGTTTCATGGAAGAAAGTATTTTTCCACAGGTTTCATGATTGTTGCAATTTGCTCTTTAGTCATGGCTTGTGGCTTAACTGACTTGGCCACCCCTCCTTAGACAATGTAGGTTCATCTGAGCAAAATGAACCAAAGCAAAACAGAAAAATAAAGCATGCCCTGATGTGATATGTAAGTTCACAGATATTTTAAAAGCACGTTTGCTCTTTATTTTTGAGATATAAAAGAAGCCTGGAAGAGCATTGAATTGATTGAACATGCAAAGTATTTTTCTCTGCTAAATCATTTACCCCTATTCTATTTAATCAGTATTTCCCAAAGGCTTCAAATATGACCAGAGTGTAGGACACAGTAACATGAAACACACAAGATATACATGAAAACAGGTCACAAAGAAATAGGTTGTATGAAGTGTGTATGCATATAATATGCATTATTACTAAAAGTAATTGAATAAGGAATGATACAGTACTCAGTTTCATAGCATGATGGGTCGAATGGCCTCCTCTCATTTGTAAACTTTCTTTCTTATAATGAATTCTCTAAGGATGTTATATAGTTATATAGGTTGCAAACATACACCTTTTATATTGTGTCTGTGGCCTCAATACTTTTGGTATTATAGTGCATATGTAGTCAATTTATAATGAACACACAAAACTTTGCAGAAGAATGTGCCCTAGCAATGATAGTCATTTAGTATGAGGTACATTTTTCCATATGTGAACTTTGATAAAGTTTAGGTTGCAACTTTGACAACAAGTTGTCATTGGATTTTATTCATTTATGTATTTTGTGTGTGCATTTGGCTGCCAGCATTAAGTCAGAGGAAGTCTGTTTGTAATACCTTCATAAGAACTGGCATGGCTTAACTAAGTAGCTACTTCATAAGCTTGTGTCACAGACAGTGACAGCTCATTTTATTTTTCTTGTTTTTGTGCACTTCATGGTTTATTTTGAATTACTTAAATGTATTCTTGTTAAATTGTATTACTAATTGATTTATCTTTTTAGGTGTGGGTGTCTTTATAAATTGTTTAATATATTTTTCTTTGAACACGAGCAAAATAACCCAAAGACGCACACCAGCACTAAGTGGGGCACCGGCCATGCTGCTGGCTATTAATGCTTTACACCTGCACCTGACATTCCAGATCAGTTTTAGATTGAGATGACCTTCTTGGTGTTCGTTTGTGCAGACTTGTGTTCCTGTGTTTATATGTGTAACTTTTCCTTATGAAGAACAATCAGTTTGATCTGGCCTGGCGTCCATCATCAGTGCCCAAGATTAGCCATGCCTGTGCAGAGGTTCTGGTAAAAGCGTGTTTGAGGGGTTCCCTGGCCTCTGTAATATAATCAGGGGTGGCATAGTCAGTTAAGGCAACGGAGTCTTTGATCACCCATGACACTTACCTCTTCTTCACTTTCTGAAAAGGGGAATGGAAGATGCCCTTTCACATGTATCTTATCGTTGCCATTGCCACAAAGCACAGACATCTGGCTTTCATTTCAAATTCATATCATGAAGTGAAAGACCTATGCTGCATTAATTTCTTCTCCGTTCCTAAGACTAAAGGCCAAAGCTTTCTTTTCTTTTCTGAGGTTTCAACTCAACCAATGCCATCTTCAAGTAAGTAACCATCTTCCGCCTTACATTGTGAAATTTACCTGGTATATGAGAGAGCAATGTTTTCCAACAGCTAAGTTTTTTGTTTGTTTTTTATTATACTTATCTTCCTAAAACATTTTAATCAAAGCTAAGTTGATAACTTAATAAGACCAGATATCTAATTGATTACACATTTATACAATACATGTTTATGTGATATGTTTTAATTCAAAGATTGTTACAAATGAATTAACATTTATGTAAACCAAACAAACAAAAAAGTGCTGTATTTTATTAATGAAAAAAAAAACTAATATCTATCAAATTTCAAATATCCTATCTCTGCATTAAGTTTTGGGCATAGGCCATGTACAGTGAGGGAAAAAAGTATTTGATCCCCTTCTGATTTTGTACGTTTGCCCACTGACAAAGAAATGATCAGTCTATAATTTTAATGGTAGGTGTATTTTAACAGTGAGAGACAGAATAACAACAAAAAAATCCAGAAAAACACATTTCAAAAAAGTTATAAATTGATTTGCATGTTAATGAGGGAAATAAGTATTGATACTCTCACGCTCTGCACACTGACACTCTCCACATACTGAAATATTCCCCGACTACTACACTACTCCTCCGCGTGGGAACTGGGCACCCCTATTTATGCCCTCGGCCCTGTGACTAGCTCCTCCAATCACAGCGCCTCCTGTGTTCCCGCACGGGGCCAACCCTTAACCCCGGAACTACCCCGCTACACTTAACACGCACCACACACGTGCACATCCAAGCACACACTCACTCCATAAACCGCCCCACCACCCAACACACAGACAGACCCCCAAACACACCCACACACATGAACATGCACCCCCCCCGCCCCCAGTCCCAGATCGCTACACTGTCCCCCCATCAGTTCCTTGCCCCCAAGGCGATTATAGTAGTATTCATTTTATTATTCAATATTCCTAATTATCAATCATTTGTCACTTACTGTCTGTGAGGTTGATCTTGAATGCTGGCTGTAATGGCTCTTATGTAGCAGCAGCAGGTTCTGGTTTGAATCCTCGCTCTCTATATATCCAGGCTGATTTCAGGGACACTTTAAAATAGGATTCGTTTTCTTAAAGTGACTTATTTCCAACAGATTCACTGCAATCAATCTGTTAATGATCAGGTTGAGCTTTTGTAGAAAATTGGATCCAGTGAACAGAAGGGCAAGAATTCATTCCAGGAGAATCTCTCCCCATCACAACATATTCTGTTCATTTGTGTGCAGTTTCATTTGATATGAAGAGATTTTATGTGAAATTGTAAGCTAAGTGCTGGTTAGGAAAATATTACCTGTACTGCAGCAGACTCATAGGCCATGGCAATGGTTTCCACTGTCCAATGGGACAGGTGCTGTTCAGACAAGCCTGCCCCAGAGACCCGCGCTCCACAACAGACAGCGGTTCAATCTGACACACAAATGGAATGAGGGCCGAGAACCATGGCAACCTTGAGGAGCACAGGAGTGAGCTTAAGGAGGCCTGGTTCTTCTGATGCACCTCCGCACTGCAGCAATAGACTGGTACAGGGGCAGACTGGGGCCAAAAAAGAGCCCTGGACTTTTACCCAGATGGTGACGGCTGGTGAAGTCTGGGTCCCAGTAAAGTGCAGTCTGGGGTTGGGGTTGCCAAAGTGTGGTTCTGGGTTCTGGGATGTTGGTGATGTATGGTTCTGACTGCAAGTTGCGGTTCGGGGTGGGGTGGTTTTGGTGATGTGCGGTTCTGGGTGCTGAGGAAGTGCGGAGTGCATAGACTACACTATGAAGTCCATTGACTCCACTATGAAGTCCATTGCAGCACTGAGGTCTTTCCTCACCTGGGGAGTATAGCCGTGCCCCAGCATTCCCCCCACTATCTATGCACCACTAAGCTGCCCATGACCACAAATCTGGCAGCCTGGGTATCAGCCATATAGGCCTTCCACATGTGCCTCTCTGTGACTTTGCTCTGCGTATTGGGGCAGGAGAAGTCCTGTGGCTTGACCAAGACCAGAGGTAGGGAAACCATTGTGGCTATGGAGAAGTCCATTACCGGAAAAGACTCCACTCCCTTCACATGCCCCAAGAGCTCACCTCCACATACAGATACAGGAGCTGACATGGGATTGTTGCAAGTGGACTAGAGCTTCTTTAAGAAGTCTGTGAACATGGGCAGGGAGCATTGTTGTTTTTGTTGATACACATAGTGAGACAGATGTTTGACTGGATCTTCTAGCCAGGGGACTGCAAGGTGGGTTGAAGCATGTCCTGACAATGATAAAAGATGAGCCTGGTTCCTCTGTTGTCCGCACTGAGGAGGTGTGAGTGCTCCCCTGTGGCCTGAGCGACAGGGAACAGTCCTGAAAATGCCATGCACACCACACAGAAGCTCCTGTCACTTAAAACTCGGCTAGCATGATCTGATCCTAGGCAGGCTACACCAAAATCATGCATATCTGCTGGAGGCAGCTTAGGTAGAATTGTGCACCAGGCTTAGACTCATTTCAGAATACGATGCACTAACATGTTGCAGTGTGTGTGGACACAATAGCAGGTAATAATAATGTGTGTGTGTGTGTGTTTGTGTATATATATATATATATATATATATATATATATATATATATATATATATATATATGTTTGATTCACTCCTTACAGGGAGTGAATGTACAATAAAATATATAGTAATATTGCGTATATATATTTTAATGTCAAGGATGACAGGCAATATTGTTGCTCCGAAATAATAATAAAGGTTATTTTCTATTCCGAGTGAAAGTTCCCTGAATTATATATTTAGATTTAATTTAATTTACTATTGCTTGGAAAGACCATGAACATATAACAATCAATGTACTGTACTAATTTTGTTTTCTCTGTGCTCGATTTTTATTAAGTGACATACTTTGCTCCTATTAAGATCTGAAAGAAACGTGTTAAATTTTTCCAAACAGCTATTACAGAAGACAGATTAAAATCAATCAAGAGGACAGACATCAATTACAATGTTCTGTGCCTGAGTCATTCGAGACTTGTACTTATGAACAGCAATATTAGAAATGTTGCCCCTATGAGATGCCAAGTTTTGGGAAGAGATTACTATTGATGTAACCCCAGTGATGTTAATGCAATCAATCAAGGAAAATGTGGAAATGCCTATTGCCATTTTAATTAATTACAGCGATGCTCCTGTTTTGGATTGCCACCTAGAAATTATTATTAATGTTATGTATTTATTGACAGATGCCGTTTTCCAGGGCGACTTACAGTGTACACAGGCATTACAAAGGTGAAGCAATGCAAATCAATCAAAAATTCTATTTAAGTATTAATACAATATAAGCTGCTATATTACAAGTACAGTGTGAACAGATGTGTCTTGAGTAATCGCCAGAAGTTGGTCAGGGACTCTACTGTCCTGACTTCAGTGGGAAGGTCGTTCCACCACTTAGGGGCCAGGGATGAAAAGGAGCGGCTCTGGAGAAAGAGCAGTGGAGGGGAGGCAGAGTTAGTCTTCAGGCACAGGAGGACCAGAGAGGTCTGGAGGGGATGTACGGAGAGATGAGGGTCTGCAGGTAATTCGGTGCAGTGTGGTCGAGACAGCGGTATGTGAGGGTCAAGGTCTTGAACTGAATGCGTGCCGGTATCGGGAGCCTGTGTGCGAATCGGGGCAGAGAGAATACCAGACGAGCCGCAGAGTTCTGGAAAAGCTGGAGCGGGCGGGTAGTAGAACAGAAATTTTCAGCTGGAACTAAGTTAATGATGTTGTGGTTGATATTAGTCTACTTTTGAAGCTTACCTAGAAAATAAATCTTTAATCTATGGGTGTGGATTTTCCATCGATGGAGGCAGTGTAAAACATCAAAAGGAATTAATGCTAGGTGTAATTTGTCCTTTTCTTGAGAAATGTAAATTTATGACAAATTCATAGAAAACAATAACACAAATTCAATGTATGTTTGTTGCTAAATATTTCTATATTGCTTAATTAGATCACATTCAATATTGCATTCAATACTGCAGTGATGGATCATTCAGGCCTGTTGAGTTGATCCCTGTGTTTTCCCCTGAATAAAACAGACAGGAAATAATGACATATAGAAACCCCACAAGGTAAAACCAGGACTTTGTGAGTAGTAACCTTTAACTTGTATTACACTTAAACATCAAATAGTTATTTTTATAAGCCTGTCTTATCAATTATTTATTTCAAGTTGTTTATGGTATATGGGATCCTTCTGGATCAATGCAAACTGGGGCTTTGTATACATTTTAGTTTTGGGTTTTAGACCTGGTTATACAATTAGAATTCTCTAACTATCCTCTATGCTGAATACAAACCTTTCTTTTCTTTTATTCTTGTATGCCCTGAATAATTAATACAATGTTTATCAAAGGCATAGTAAATCAAAGCCTTTTCTGGGCCCTTCAGTCTTCCATTGTTGGCAAATCTTTGAAAACATGACCTTAACTTTACTCAAACTTGTCTTACCTGAGGTCATCTGATAAGGCAGTCAAAGACATTGAAATTCAAGAGGATTACCAGTTAACAGGGTTCACTGCTAGAGAGGTGAAAATGGTACCAACTCCAGTAGTCCAGTAGTCCAGTAGACATGACATCTGAACCAGAAATTACGATCTCCAGTGAAGATCACAGTTGTTTGCTGGGGTTGTTTAGATGTATTATTCCAATCCATCCATCCATACATCTATAATTAATGCTGTATGAACTCTCCTGCAAGAAAATATAGAATGATATTGCCAATATATATAAAAGCAATTTTAGCATGATCAGTTTTTTAAATTATGAAAGTTAATTTGGCTTACCATTGCAGCCCTAGAACCAATGCAGGAGAGACGACAACAGTGCGCACGCATCCTCCTAAACATGCACGGTCCATCCGTTTCTTTTCACAGTAAATACCCTCTGCAGAGCCAAGGCCTCAGATCGAGAACTAACAAGGTCCTAGTATATTACAGATGATTATATTATATTAGGCAAGTATTACAAGAATTACAAAGGTAACAAAGTGCCCTCTGTGGATGAGTACCTCACATACTACAGAATATGCCATCATTTCTTCAAAGTAGTAGACTTTGTGCAGTAGAAGGGAGATGGTACAATGATTGGTCTAAATCATTCAATATTGTAGTATTGTGCAATAGCACTATTTTATACATACAATTCAATTACTTAGGCAGTGTTGTAGTAAGGTTCCTAAGTTTGAAAGGTGCTGCTTGAAAAGTTGAACATGCTGGTATGGAATTAAAAATGTAAACATTGTATGGATTAGAAATGAAGCAATATATTTGTTTTTCCTCCCTGTAGATAAATCTAAAACAATAGATTTTTTAAATGTTTTTCCCAAATGATAGAATTTTCTGAAATGGTTTATTTTTTAGGGCATCAGAGAGATATCTGATTCTAAAACAAAATGAGTTGTTTTACTGTGGTTTCCAGGGATGGCTTTGAAGTAGCTTTATAGGGCTGTATGTTTCCCCTTGACATTTCCGATTATTATAGTGTTTATCCCACCGATGAAATTACATGGCCTTTGGTCAAGAGGTTACTAGCTCTGACTTTATATAACTCCCTCTTTGAGAATTACAAAAAACAAAGTCTTACAGCAAAATGGACAGTAGTTGATCATTATAATATTGGAATAATAATAATAATAATAATAATAATAATAATAATAATAATAATAATAATAATAATAATAATAATACAAAAATCTTTGTTGATGGCTTTACCGAATCCTTTTGACAGTCAGTTTAGTTCAGACTGTGATATCTGTTAAACATAAAGTCTTGAGTCGGCTTTTCTTCAACATTAACTCAAATGTTCCCAGAGCTTGTTGTTTTCATCCATGTGACTTCCAAAAACATATTACTGTAGATTATCTGAAAAATAAAATGTCTGGGGCACACAATTCAAATTAAAGCCTAATTATCTATCTTTCAATTTCTCTCTCTCTCTCTCTCTCTCTCTCTCTCTCTCTCTCTCTCTCTCTCTATATATATATATATATATATATATATATATATATATATATATATATATATATATATATACACTCACCTAAAGGATTATTAGGAACACCTGTTCAATTTCTCATTAATGCAATTATCTAACCAACCAATCACATGGCAGTTGCTTCAATGCATTTAGGGGTGCGGTCCTGGTCAAGACAATCTCCTGAACTCCAAACTGAATGTCTGAATGGGAAAGAAAGGTGATTTAAGCAATTTTGAGCGTGGCATGGTTGTTGGTGCCAGACGGGCCGGTCTGAGTATTTCACAATCTGCTCAGTTACTGGGATTTTCACGCACAACCATTTCTAGGGTTTACAAAGAATGGTGTGAGAAGGGAAAAACATCCAGTATGCGGCAGTCCTGTGGGCAAAAATGCCTTGTTGATGCTAGAGGTCAGAGGAGAATGGGCCAACTGATTCAAGCTGATAGATGAGCAACTTTGACTGAAATAACCACTCGTTACAACCGAGGTATGCAGCAAAGCATTTGTGAAGCCACAACACGTACAACCTTGAGGCGGATGGGCTTCAACAGCAGAAGACCCCACCGGGTACCACTCATCTCCACTACAAATAGGAAAAAGAGGCTACAATTTGCACAAGCTCACCAAAATTGGACAGTTGAAGACTGGAAAAATGTTGCCTGGTCTGATGAGTCTCGATTTCTGTTGAGACATTCAGATGGTAGAGTCAGAATTTGGCGTAAACAGAATGAGAACATGGATCCATCATGCCTTGTTACCACTGTGCAGGCTGGTGGTGGTGGTGTAATGGTGTGGGGGATGTTTTCTTGGCACACTTTAGGCCCCTTAGTGCCAATTGGGCATCGTTTAAATGCCACGGCCTACCTGAGCATTGTTTCTGACCATGTCCATCCCTTTATGACCACCATGTACCCATCCTCTGATGGCTACTTCCAGCAGGATAATGCACCATGTCACAAAGGTCGAATCATTCCAAATTGGTTTCTTGAACATGACAATGAGTTCACTGTACTAAACTGGCCCCCACAGTCACCAGATCTCAACCCAATAGGGCATCTTTGGGATGTGGTGGAACGGGAGCTTCATGCCCTGGATGTGCATCCCACAAATCTCCATCAACTGCAAGATGCTATCCTATCAATATGGGCCAACATTTCTAAAGAATGCTTTCAGCACCTTGTTGAATCAATGCCACGTAGAATTAAGGCAGTTCTGACGGCGAAAGGGGGTCAAACACAGTATTAGTATGGTGTTCCTAATAATCCTTTAGGTGAGTGTATATATATAAGGAATAAACAAAAAGGATGCAAAAGGAATAAACAATGGTGGATGCCAATTACTTTGGTCAGTTTCAAGTTATTTCAGAGGAAATTGTGCATTCTTTATTTTTTGTGGAGGGGTACCAACAAATTTGAGCATGACTGTGTATATATATATACACACAGACACAAACTTGACATTACAATCAGATTACATACTCACACATACACACACACACATAAACAAAAATGGTCACAGATATTTGTTTGTGAAAGATCATGCCTGTCTAATATTTATCTTACAGACTTGCACTGCTGATACATTCTTTTCATGAGTTCATTAATTTATTTCCTCAAAGAAGCTAAAGTACTGGTGCAAATATATATAAATAGAACAGTATTGCTACTTCTGATAAAAGCAATTACAAGTGATGGCCATGCTGGAAAATATTTAAAATACTTTGCTGTCATACTCTTGGCATTTTCAGAAGTGTCATGTACATAATAATCAGTATTCTGTGAATCATTTTGTCTAGCAGGACCATTTAGTCCACTGAAAAACAAATACATAACCAAAATTGCTTTTTACAAAAAGCAATACCACTCAAGAAAATTAATTTAATGAAATGGTAGAGATGACTGTCAAACTTTGAGCACTCTACCAACTTTGTCTACCAGACAAAAAATGCAGTGATAGATTAAATATTTTATCTGGATCCCATAATCATCTTGGCATAATTTTCACTTAATTCCTGGTTAGTCTTTCATGGCACATTCAGTTGAAAGAAAGCATAAAAAACATGTTAATCCATGCCCCACTTTATTGTTTACAGTAACAAGCCTTCACAGAAGCACAAACATGTTGAAATCAAAAAGGACTGAATGACTTTCCTCTTGGACTATGGTGAGAGTACAAATAAGTTAATATTAATTTATTGATGGTGAAAAAAAGCAATTGGATGGATTCTTAATGTTTATGTTTTGAATGTGTAATATTTGAAACCACAGATAGAAGTATATGAACATGGATTAACATTCATGTAAATATCTTAATTGTGAAGCAAACTGCTGATCAATTATTTGTGATCTGTTTAAAAGAAAATCATGTATAAGCGAACTATGACATTGTATTTCTACTGGCATTTAACAAGATTGCTTAAACACATTTGGAACCTTAAATATATTAAATATATGCACTGCTATCTTTTTTCCTGCTATTACCTCAGAATTGGTGACCTGCAGTTCTGATTTCCTTTAGTATTTTTATAGTGCCGCTGTTTCTACCGTGGTTATATTATAGTTTGTCTCCATTGATACATAAATCTGATTACATTTCATTCGTGACTTAAACTCAAACGAGAGATTTAATTCTAGCCATTCAGATTACAGTTTGAGTTAACTTTGAAGAGAGACATGTAAATGCCTAATTTAGCAGCTGATTTTGAAGGTGAAAACTTGAGTTATTAAAATATAATTAGCCTTTGTGGTCTTTAACTCACAGGTTTACACAGCAGCTGAACAGCTTGCAATTTGTTGACAACCTAGAAGCAGATATTTTTATCATAGAAAAATAAATATAATCATAATATTGCAGAACTTCATATCTCTGTAATCACCCTTGCTTGTCTTCTTGTCACAGTTTACTATATATACAATATTTATGTGTGTGTGTGTGTGTGTGTGTGTGTGTGTATTATTGCAATTTACTGAAATGCACCAGGTTTTTGAAATATGTAAATAATCAACACGATCTTATTTTGAAATAACCTGAGCATCCTCTTAATTCAGAAGCAATGAGCAGTATTTATTTGTTTTCATTAAATAAATAAAGCAAATACAAAAAGTATAAAGCAAAACTGAAATGTTGAAATAGTAGCCCATTACTGTTTGTAGTTGGTGTTAGAACCAAGCAAAAGGAAGGAGAGCATAACATTAAAGAAGTTATTACTGGCAAGGGAGCCGGACACATAGATTTACTGAAAATCCTTCAGTGTATTCCACTAACACCAGATAAGTCTGCTGACCTAAACCACTCAATTTTTCCTTCCATTTTTCAACTGCTTGTTAAGTTGAGTGCCAATACATGTCCAGGCTTATACCTAAGCATCCATTCATAACTTCCCATACATTCCCATCTGAAAAGGAGCTCCAATTCCCTTCCAGACCAAATTCACTTCAGGTGTTTTAGACTGATGTTTTCATTAATTTTTGTTTTTGTGTTTTTTCTGTGCAAAACGAAGAGCCACAATTTCCCAGATAAGAAAGTTGATTGTTGCGTTTCACTAGGATGTGGGAAAGTTTCAGTAAAAAAAAAACATATTTAAAAAAATAAATTTCCCCCCATACATCAAACAGTTAGACAATTAGTACACAACCTCCGCAAACATTAAAAGTGTTGAGTCATGTTTTCTGTCTCAAATCGTTTCACATATTTCAAATTGAATGGACTGAAAGAAAAGAGCTACCAGACAGCACTAAGATACTGGAAGATACTTTTAATAGCTGACACCATTGTGTCCAGATTCAACTATCCTTACATTACAATGTTTGAGTTTGGTATGGTCTATGGAGTTGGGTTTAGAAACCCAGAAATCATTATATACGTTAAGAGACTCTATGGACAAACTGCTTTGATATTTCTCACAGCTGCAATCAGACTTAAACGCATATTTTTTCTCTGTCAAAATATGCATTTTATTCTATTTAAAATATCTGGTACTTTGAAAAGGTTTTAAAATGGTAATGCAACCCCCAGCTGACACTAGAAACAAACAGGTCATGATTGTCAAAATGAGCCATGGTGATTTAAATGAGTCATGATGCCTTTTGCACCAGTTATAATTATTCCTGTTCTCAAGAAAATGCCAGTCACAAACAGGTTCAAGGAACTGAATATCTTAGTCTATAGTAGTCTTAGACAGAGGCTATAACAAAACTAGCAACCCAAGAGATGTGAAAATCACCAAAACTAATGAAATGTGCTTTTTTAAAATTTTGCTCCTTTTTCTCTTCTGTCACCATCACTTTAGGTGAAGAAATTAAATTCCAATTAATCAGTTAGTAAGTAAATAACAACAAAAACAACAAGTTAAATCTATGAAAAATAATTCATATGCAAATGTAATGCATACATAATTTGGGAAATTCCATTGAGTTAATTAAAATTGTTAGAAATAACAAATACAGAACATCCTTTGCACTTTGGACTATAATGGATTTATCACAAGGAATGCATACAAACAGATGCTATTATCAACTGTTAATTGTTTCTGGAGATGTGTTATGTATTTACAGAGGAACAATTCAAATGGCCTTGCTGTATAATTATCACATCCTTATTAAACATAATACAAATTGTAGTTTTAATTAGCTATTGCCTTCAAATCAGTAGAGTTGCAAATAATTTTCAAATAATAAAAATGTTATCAAAAAAGATATATATTTTTAATCAAAATAAAATATATATTGTTTCATGTGATTGATGTTAGAATTTAGTGTGTGCAAAGTATATATCAGATATGAAACTGTATTTTCAGTTTTAATTTTTTGTGCCAAAGGATTTCAGCTCTGATCAGCACTTGCCAGTATTCATGTGCATTGAAAAGTGGAGAGAGAAAAATAGTATTCTAAATATGAAAAGTAATCAAAATCCCTTGCTGGCTTATTTTACTGATAGCATTTCACGAGCAAGAAAAACAAATCTCTGTAATAATCAATGAGACATGAAAAGGTCTTCAAACTGCTTTGTCACCAACAGGCAAAGGGAGGGGACTAGCATATGTAGTCCTTCTCGGGATCAGTGCTTTAAAGCCATCATAAGAAATCAACTCCACTTCAGCCAGACACGGCACTTCTAAATGCGCTTGTTTCTCCCCCTTACAGACTAAACATTTTCTTCCACTGCTGGGGAACATGCATTTGATTTGATTGCCAGCTGTTTTGGAAGGGTTTTTCTTTATCATGCCGTAGAAATGATAACCCCCCATCCACCATCCACAGTGTAAGGCAGCAGCACGACAGGAAAAGAAGTTTGACAGAAACCAAATGTTGGCATTGCAGAGGCGTGGGAACAAGACTATTTCAGCTGCTTCTCCTTTCTTATTTTAGACGCGCGATTCTCACTGTCGGACACTATGACCATTACGCATATGGCTGCAGTTTGGTTCGCAGTGTTGTCTCACACAGTTACCTAAAATTAACTTTTGTCATAGATGCATCAAGTACTCCGGGTTGAAGGCTGAAGATGAACAGAACAGATCTGTTCTGCGGGTACGAGGACCTGGGCAACCTCACCAATAGCTCCTGCGCCAACAGGAGCTTGCTCCGGGACGCGGCGATGGATTTAACCACTTTTACGCACATCTTCCCCTCGGTTTATGGCATCCTCTGCACCATCGGGGTGATCGCAAACAGTCTGGTGATCTATGCCGTGGCTACCTGCAAGAAAAAAATGGTCTCCGATATCTATGTGCTGAACCTGGCTATCGCCGACATGCTGTTTCTGTTGGGGATGCCCTTTACCATCCACCAGCTGGTCAGAGACAGACACTGGGTCTTCGGGAATTTCATGTGCAAAGCGGTGACTGTGGTGGACGTGAGCAACCAGTTCACCACAGTGGGTATCGTTACAGTGTTGTGCATAGACAGGTAGGATGTGCTCACTTTTCTACTTTTTATTTTACGAAAGCCGGAGGCGATAGCAGCGCGCATTTGGTGTCCAGTCTCTACTGGGAAAGACGCAGTGGTGGCGCAACCTCATCCATTCATCAAGTGGTGGTTAGTAAGTGTATCCAGCTAGTGCTGAACTAAATGATAGATTCGTAATCCGTGTACAGTCTTACAACGTGCATAAAGTTTAGCATTTACCCGAAACTAAACCTGTAAATCGGACATCACTTCTGAAAATGCGCCCGGGCTGCGAATTCAGTGACCCACTTAGTCGCATCTGTGATTGCATGGTGTGTCTACATCAGGGGTCATTCAATGACTTCAAGGCAGGCAGGAAACATACCATGGCGCTAAAGTAGAGGCGGTTGTAATACTGTTTGCTTGTGCGCTAGTATCTGTACCTGCAGGCGCGCAGCAATCCGAGGTGCCACCTGTAGCGACGCCAGGGCACCAGCGGGAAACATGAATGCATCTAGCTGCAGTGTAAGCGTTTGTATGGCAGGCTGGTATTTAAAATGCTCCAGCGGGAAGAGCAACAGCAACAAGAATAGTAATCATACTAATGAACACTGATAGCTGACGTCCGTTTATAGTTGTTCGAAGTATAACACATTTGAAAAAGTGCAATAATGAAGGGTAAGGGTTGTACCTGTTGAATGTGACACTTACCCACAGCCAGAAGCAGCTGTGCATCAAACACACAACTATGAAAATACACACAGGGATGGAGCCTTTAAAGGCATTTCAAATGGCTAATTTTCCAAACGTCTGTAACTAAAATAAATGCAAAAAATTAAAAGTAGAAGACACCTAGCACATAAGTATGAGGCGTTTGTCCTGTGAGCAAATATTAGCTATAGCGTTAATTGTGTTCTAAAGAGCATGTTTTTCAAGTATATTTAAAGAGATAGTCTTTGTGTTAGATGTTTTCTCCAGGGTAAGTTTAACCTCCGCAAAGAAGGCAAAGCAATATGTAAGCATGTATGTATGCATGTATGAATGTGTATTTATATGGAGTATTTTGCTCCAAGGCTCTTCCTTCAGCAGTGCTATGTATGGTGGCGAGTCCTTGTGGGCCTGGGGTGTTTCTGATTTGAATTTGGTCTTTGCTCCGACTGAGGTTTCTCCCCTAACTGAATCGAGCTGACATATTTTAAACTGGTGGATTGTCTTTGGTATTGTATTTTAACTTGTGCTTTTTCTTCTTCTTTCTTCATCTCAATTGCATGTCCTTGGTGTTGTTTCACACATGTGGATTAATTTACTAAATCCATACTTTGTCATAAAGAGCCCACACACCCACAGAGTGAAATCAGCTTTCAGAAATATTAACAGTACATTCAGCAGGGAATGTCTTGATCTCTCTGAGTTTCATTTTCTAACTGGGAGAAAATGTCTATCATTGCACTGTTTTGTGTGGGGCATGGCCGATCATAACAGGTGGGATGATAACAACTAGTTTCACAGTTTAAAAGAAAACATGGCCAGAAGGGTACATCAGTCACATTGTATTGCAAAACAACAGCTAGGGTGAATGACACGTGAGACCCCTAAGGATGTGAAACCATTAAGTTGCACTGGGAATGTAATGGATTTTTTTCAATTCAAACAATCACTTCGCTGACCTTCTAGCTGTTTGTATCCCTTCAAGACTAGAGTATTGGAAAGGAAATCCAGAATGGTCTGAAATTAGACAAGCTAGCTATGGATGAGTGTCAAAATAGTCAAAATAAGACATAATGGTCACTGGGTCATTGAACATTTTTAGGAGTCTCATGAAAGATGTATTGCTCCCTACACACACCAACCTTGAATCAATCCATAGCTAGTCCCTGTTAAAGAAAAGTAAAACCTTGAAGGCTGTGTATTATAAGGTTTGCAGTGCTAGGAGAACACTCTGTACTGAAGAATACAGAAGAATGTTCTAATACATCTGAGATAAGAGTTTCCAACTTTTCTTTCTACCAATTTTTATATGTGTGTATGTGTTTGTGTGAGTTTAAGGCCAAGGCATATTTGAATCCTGTGAGAAGGTGAAGTGTTTGAACATGAATTCGGTCTTTCACTCGCTGAGAGGTCACAAAACTACTTGTATATATGTAATCTTTCCAGTTCATCATCCCTGAGGGACGATGTTCTTTATGGATATGTGTTGCCGCATTGTGAGTTCATATGGTTAGCGTTACACTTGGAAGACTAAAAAACACTTTGAAGAAAGATTTGCAAAAATGAATAAAATGGCACTAACTTCTCCCTAGGTTTCCTGTTATCGTTGTATCTCTTTCAGAAATATACTATTAAGAGCATCAGTCATTTGGGATTTTCATAGTGTAATCACACCACTAGCTTGACATCAAACTTGACATTATGTACCATGTCTAAAATTAAATCCCGAAATACCCTTGAATTATCAGCAGTTGGTGTGTACCCCAGCTGCATCTAAACACAAATGCAAATTAAACTGAGATTCCACGAAAAGCAAAGATATCTGAGAGATCAAATTCATTTTTTCTAATACATATGGAAACTCTGCACCATTCATTGAAAAAGCAACAACTAATTAAAATATGAACAAGTATCAGTTCAAACATGCTGTAACGACTTCCTTTCACCATGCTTCTCATGTCATCGTGTCAATCAACTCTTTCATTTATAAACCGTCTGTCAAGTCTTGCATGGCAGGCCACTGTAAAAGGCATCGTTTGCATTTTAGTAAGAGGCATAACAAGATATTAGAGTTGTCAATTCAGGAAAAATGTTAATTATGTGTAACTGGAGCAAGTCTATTATAGGTTATGTAACCATAACATAATAACGCTTGGTGCATGCTCACAGATTCAAAGATTTTCAAATATATGACGGTAGCCATCAGGGCTCATTATGCCTACTAGGTCTGCAAGAATACTTAGATCAGGTATATAGTTGAAGACATCGAAAGACAAAGAGCATTAGATAAAAGCAATGTTATGTAATGAAGCCTCACTGCTTTGTTAAGGGGTGGATTGCAGAAAGAGACATTATTAGATCATTACTAGTTAATTTGGCTAATTTGGCTAAGAACTAAGAAACCACTACATACATTTAACCAGAAATGAAAGCTATGAAACAAGTCCAACTTTAGAGCTCAATTAATTATTGGTAACACTTTATATTACAGTGTGATTAATCACTTGAAATGAGTTAGGAACCACTAATAATTTAATTTATAAATTATCAATAAACCTTGATAAGATATGGGGCTGGATTAATAAGATATGATTTATCATTTACAATAAAGATTTGAAACAAAATAGTGTTAAACGATTAATCATGGGCCGGATTAAATCAAAACGTTGACCCACCCACTGATAGCAAACTACAAACCTGTACATCATAGCGGTTACAATTATGATTAGAAAAAAGTGGCATCTCACTAAAAATACAACCGCAACTGAGTACAGATTTGTAGTTTGCTATCAGTGGGTGGGTCAAAGTTTTGATTTAATCCGGCCCATGATTAATCATTTAACACTATTTTTTTCAAATCTTTATTGTAAATGATAAATCACATCTTATAAAGGTTTATTGATAATGTATAAATTGAATTATGAATGGTTCTGAACTGTTCCTAACAATGACACTGTAATATAAAGTGTTACAGAATTATTTAATTTAGACATAAAAGGGTCTGATAGCTGAAAACAGAAAGCCCTAAAGCATAAAGTTTTACATTTGAATCTGACACTATTCATAATATTTCACAAACATTGTAGGATTTCAAATTCCAATGTTGCTACTTAAATCAATTAAAAGCAGAAATAATTAATGTAAAGAAGTCTTAATAGATCGGTTGTGCCCAAGATATCAGTGTCATTCTCATGCAAACCACATGCTATGTATTGGATTTGTTGATGAAGAGAAAAACAACTTCACAGCACAATGGAGCCCATGCACTTATCTCTCATGAGACTTACACTACTACTGTACTGCAGTGTTTTTCATTAATGAAATATTGCATTGTTTTAAACTACAGCCAAAGGACAAATGAAACCCATGAATCCTAATGTAGTGGCTCCAGATCTCCCCAATAGAATCACCAGTTGTTCTAATTTGCGTAATATAATTGTAAACCAGAGGGGATGGATGTTAGCACTTTTCTGTCCAGGAGAAAGTTAATGTGATCTAAATGCTTATATTTATTTCCACACAAAACAGACATTTTTTGGCCACATAAAGAAAAGTTTGTTTTTTCAAAATGCAGTCTCTGATATTATTCTGCATATTATTTGAAAGGCATGAAAGTAACAGAATGTTTTCTTTCTCTCAGCACATCCTAATACACATTTTGTTTAAAGACTGACTAAAATATGGCAGCTTAAATATTTGTACAAATTACCCTATTCAAGTTGTCAAAATCACAATTCTATGCTAACCCAGTTTCAATGTGCCACAACAGCAAAACAGTACATTTGTTTAATTGGAGATGAAAGTCAGAGAAAACAAACCGCCATTTGTCTTTCGTGAACAGAAGGTGATGGACACAGAGCAATGCATAGGTGTGAATGTAACACCAGTTTTGGGGGAGTTACAGATTTATGAGGAATTATCTCTGCATAAAGCATGTGGGGACTAAAAATGCATTTAAACAGCATTGATTGGCCAGGAAAATCTAAATTTAGCAGAAAATAAAAAAGCTAAAGATTCCTGTCATTCTTGATTATCGATAATCATCACCATTAAGTTCAAAATAATAATTATAATAATAACACTGTACTCTTATTGAAATTTAACATTAAAAGTGTGTCTGAAGATTGTTTGGGGCTTATTATTTTGTCACTTAAAGCAATTTAGCTGACAACATTGTAGCAAATCGACATGTTCCTTTGAGAGGCAACCTCACAAATCTGTTTTCAGTTTGACATACCTTAAAACCCTCAGTGAATGATTCTCCCTCCCCACCCCCCCAGAACACTGGCCTATTTTCATATAAATGGTGAAGCTTTTAGCTACTTTAAACTTCTCTGAGACGTGGTACTTGGAGACATTTATTAATGTTGGACAGAGATCACAAAAGTGTGAGAATGACTGGGTGCTATAGCAGTGCAGTGCTATACTACAGTTTCTGCAGTCTATCATTGTAACAGGGCTGTGCACCACTTTCAGTTTCTGAAACACGGCTATAACTATGTCAGAAGAAAGTTTCATTAAATTAATAAAATAAATACATAAATATCTAATGAGGAGATGGGTGTATTTACTGGATAAAAATAAACTATTAGCAGAAATCTCATACATTTATTTAAAACAATGGTGCACAAATAAATAATGGATTACACTATACACTACACATATAAATCTAGAAACCCATGGGCATCTTCTCATTGGTGCAATGGAGACACCCCATCATATTTAGCAATGAACAGCAGTTTCTAATAACCATCACAGTTATCACCTGTTAAAATGTATTCCTAATGAATCACTTCTTCCGGAACAGTTGATGGGTATAATATAATCATGCCATCTTGTACTCGCTTGGCATGCTACTATGCAATCAATGGTTCACAGTTCACATAGAAAGCATGATAAGTATATTGTGATAAGTCCATCATGCATGCTATGTGAACTGTGAAACATTGATTATATTTTTCATTAGAGAAATATAAATGGATTATGTGGAAGTATGTACTGATTGCCTAAGTAGTTATTTCCAAAGGTATTTTGCCCGGAGTCAACACATTTTCAAGACATTACTAAATTTGAAAAGCAGACGTTTTTATTTTGAAGAATTTAGAAGTATTTTCAATATTTAGGTGATAAAAAAGGTTTAAAAACTGTAAACTGCTTGTGTTGACTTTTTCTGACTGTAGCTGTGTTGTCTATACAGTGCAGTCATGAGGTTTCTAATACACAAACAATGACAAATCTCTACACTGCCCTGTATGCAGTGTATGCAGAACTACACTGTAAGACTGCCGGCTGTGCGATGATGTGAAATGCAGCATGACGAGGTGTGGCTCGCACTGTGATGTGCGGTGTGTTGTATTCGCTCGCTGTGGAATCTTTCATAATTTTGCTGACTTGAATTCTCCTTGCATTGTTTATCACTTCTATAATATCTATGGCAAGGGAAAATCACAATGGCTCCTACTTTGGATTTAAAAAAGGAAGGGAAAGTTTGGTGCAAAATTCATCTGATGTTTCCTGCAATTTGCAAAGGTTCTTTATGTCAAATGATGGTTGCCAATTCATTAAAATAGCTTATAGTAACTGTATTGTGATGCACAGGCTATTTGGTTATTTTAGTCTTTTAAAGGTATTTTATTAACGTGTTTTGACTGTCTGTATATATTACGGTGACTGGATATGAAAGTCACAAGTTTTTAAATTCTTGAACGGCCTGAGCACACTATTAATTTAATTGATCATGACCGCACTGTATAAAGTCATTAAGACCATTAACGGGTGCAGTGTTGTATATTTTAATTATTTACCAATAACTAACAAGTTATGGCCCCAAAATACATATTTCCAAAGAAAGGAAAAAACAGTAATGAAAAATCGGTAAACAAGTGGAATCCATCCTTGTAACTACATTAACTGTAGTTCTAAAAGAACTGGAAGAATAAAATTACTTTTCTTCACTGGAGTAATTTTACAAATGCTGCAACATCCACATTGTTTTCTATGTAACATTTTTTCTTTAATGTTTTAATATGGCTTATATCTAGATATGCTTTACACTGACATTGCTTTCATCTCAATTTATTTCTACTTGATTTGACAGACACATAATGTGACACTTATGTGGTGCATTCAGGGGCTGGTGTATTATGCAACAACAGATTTTTTAAATCTCACCATAATTGTTCTAATGCTCCTAAAGCATGAGCATTTTCATTGGTTAATTAAACATTTGGCCTGGACATGTAGTTTTTCTGTGGGTTTCCATTTTGTTTTCTGTAGTCCACTTGTTTTTAAGCAGCCACCTTTCCACAGGACACATTCCCATTAACACCTCTGCCCTCACATATCTCCCATTGAGCACCCTGCCCCTTGGATTATCACAATATATATTATTGTAAAGTTGTAAAGTAACAGGTTTACTAAACTAAGTATGGAGAAAAAATAAACTTTATTTTATTTAATAAATCTAAAGTACTTGCTATTTACCATCTTGCATGAATAAAATACATTGGCTGCCTTTAGGTTTTAATTAGCTCGCTAAAACAAATTTACATCTGAAAGTATTTTGAAGGAACTTAACTACCATTTTCTGTGAACATTTACAATTATGTTAAGATGTAATTTAGGCATTTGTAATAGCTCACCAGAGACTCAGGAAGTTTTTTTTTTATTATGAATTTGACATTTGCTACAAAAAGCTGATAAAATAAGCTACTTATGTGTTTGGAAATACAGGAAAACCTTTTTTCATTAAGAAGGCACATACAGCACTAAATCAACCTTGTGCAATTTGTGCTTGCCAATTACTTTTAAGATAATAGTATAAGATAAGGTAATCAGGTTGATAGAGTATTTATTCTCAAGTGGGAAATACAAATCCCACATGGAAACAGTAATGCTATCTGTAAAACATAATAATACAAATGAAAAGAAAAGGTAATGTTTCATATGCAAATAAAAATGATATTAAAAGCTTTACTGACTTTTAATTGAAATAAATGTTCAATTATACAAAATCGTTATGTTCTTCATATTGTAATAGTGAGTTATAAAAGTAAGGCTAACTAAAACAGCTGCTTTGTGACATTGTCAAAAACCTTCCATTATTAGCATGGAATTCACATTCACTTAAATATCTCAAGCAGTCTCACTTAAAGATCCTATCATTACTTTGAAGAAGATTGCTATACACAAGGATATCATTTTATTGAAATCTCAAGAAAAATGAAGGTGGATTCTTCTGCAAGATGGGGAATTAAGGGATAAGTTATTTAAATAAAAGTGATGCCCTGAATTAATTTGGTAATTGGAAATCTCTTGTAGCTTTAAGGTGCATAACAGGCATGCTAATGAATAGCTTTACAAGTACTGTTTAAATGACTACAGATAAGTAAGCATGGTGAATGTCTGCATAAAAAGATATTGTAGTCATTCCAAGCCATTCCTTGTCAACACAAACTGTTACCCATAAGATTAATGATCTAACTCTACTTTCCATAAAAATATCTCGCAGTAAACAACCATTAGACATAGACTGAGGGTAACATCAGTTAATCTTCAAGTATACATATGGAGGCGCAGAGATGTAGACATAGTTTGTCCTTAAGAGGTTTAGACCATTCATGCCTTACTAAAACAGCACTTTTTTGAGTACATGATGTCCTGTATGTAGACAGACCCTGGATGTAAACTGTCCTCACAGTCACCCCTGTAAGCACCCAAGCTCCACTGTCCAAACAAGTGACAAAACCATGACCGCCTAAAGACTGGTTCCCAGGGGCAGCGGATTCGTACACTGCTGAGAAACAAAGGCGGTGGTGTCACTATTACTGTCTCATTAATATCAGGAACCCTATTACATATATACAAGTGTTTTCCAAGGCAACTGGGTGAGGTGGTTCAGGACATGTATGGCAAGCCTGTGTCTTTGACTAAGCTTATTTAAAAAAACTTCTATAATGTATTTTCTGACATAATCTTTTCTGTGATCAGTGGTGCAAAACCCTTTCCCTGTCTGCCTTTGCAGGATGAAGGTGATGGGATTAGTGAGGCTATATTTTGTTGTTGTTGCAGCATTTCGTGCAGGAATACTTAATGGGACCAAGTGCATATGCCTGATTTCTGGTGATACAGTATTTCTGACATTCACTTTTCCCTAAACAGATGCTTACCATGTAAGGTCTCTCATAGCATACTTACATGTATCCAGCATCACTTGGTCAGTTAATGCCTTATATTGGATCTATATATTGTTTTGTTTTTTTACTCCAATAACCCATACAATTCCTATTTGAAAAAGAAAAATAATCATCCACACTTTCTTTTGTCTTAAATAATATTGTGGCCTGCCAGTAAGGTGCCATAAAAGAGTGGAGCTACCTCTACGCCTGTTTTTCCATTTAAATTGTTATCCCTTGTTGGCAATAATAAACTCCCCTCTGTTTCCAAATAAAGACTGGGTCTTATCTTTTGCTACAGTATTAGTTATTTATTTTATAAATAACAGTGTTTAGGCAATAATTTGTTTGTCCTTCAATATGATTGGATTAAAGAACCAGAAAGTGCTTACATATATGTTTTGATATGCTTTGATATAATGGATTTGTTTTTGTTTTCCTTGTTGGATATGAATCGCAGTCCTGACAGAAAACAATTCTAAATTTAGTTTCTAAACTCACTTATTTTGGCTGACCAGACATCCAGGTTTCCATATAAATATACCCAGTGTCCGTATTCCCTCAGTTTAGAAATATTTCCTCTAACACTTGTAATTCAATTGCCATTACAGCTGTGTGCATGCCTTGAAATCCAACATGGGTTTAGTTGTAGGCTGCATGACAAGTCACATGCAATTCTAAAATATATAAATAAAGCTTAGAAATGCAACATGGCTTTAATTGTAGATCAATCACATGACAAGTCACATGAATGAGTAAATATATAAATAAATGTTTGTTTGGGTTTCTTTTTCATCTAGAGAACTAGGGGTAATACAAAAACATATTTTTCTGATAAACACACCAAAATATCACAATCAAATGGACTCAGGCAAATGAGATGCAGCTGTCTCTTTTAATTAATTTCTTAAAAGGAGGGGTTTATAAATAACATCTACACAAATACTCATTACATTACATTATTTGTCATTTAGCTGACGCTCTTATCCAGGGCGACTTACATTTGTACCCATTTATACAGCTGGGCATTTTACTGGAGCAATCTAAGTAAAGTACCTTGCTCAAGGGTACAACCATCCATTTTGACATGCACATTATTTGTAGGTTGTGCCCATTCTCTGGACATAATAAACATTTGAATGCAATAATTCATCTAGATCACATGATTAACAGCACTGCTACTGAATCAAGGATGTCTAACTAGAGTGAGCATCTCAATGGCAGATGAAAAATAGTTTGGATGCCAGAATTGTAATCAGTTTGTTCTTGGTGAATATTTTGAATTTTAAGAGCCACCACATCCTTGAAAGATTGATACATCTTGTCTGTGATCTGAATACTGGATTGGAGGCTAGTCTAAAAAGGGATGTTTATTTTTGACATGAATATAAGAAGTTACAGGATTTGAAAAGTGAATGTTTAGATGAATGAACTTGGACACTGTTATCAGGGCTGGTTGCTACACTAAGTAAAGAAGAGCAATCCCCATATCGGTATTTTTATTACTTCTATTCACTCAAATAAAAGTTTTTTTTGAAAGGTACCTTCCATATTTGTTAGTTAACAAGTAGCCATAGTGTTAAAAATGTTTATCATTCCAAGTACAAGAGCTGGTATAGTTTTTCTGTAGTCAAATTAAATGTATTCAAATTAAAAAATACATTAAAAAAATTATGTAGGTTAACTAGATTACTTAGAAATTAGTTTATTACATTAAAGCAATTATTATTATTATTATTATTATTATTATTATTATTATTATTATTATTATTATTATTTGCTTGAGCAGTTCATCATATATATTTTTCACCTGTCTGCCTGCCTGATATGTGTTTTAAAAATCAATAAAGCATATTTCAACCAGCAGATTTTGTGCTATGTGATAAAATTGATAACATTTGAAATTGGTCATCCTGAATCTTGTTTTGGCAGATCTCCAAAACACCAAATGTGTCTGATTCATGTTTCTAACATTTGTGGCAGCCAAGAAAATATAATTTTTTCAGTTTACACTTGTACACCACTGGCCACATCTCTCTTCATTGTTTCCCAATCTCTGTTGAAAATAAAAGAGATCAATTTTCTTTTTGTCCATGCTGTCTGTACAGAACAATACTTTACACACAGATCACTATTTACAGTCTTGTTGTGTTGCATTGTGCAAGCCTTTATCTCTGCAAAACCATTTCTAAAATTGCTCTACTTGCATCAGCTGCAACCCAATTCAAAAGCGAAGAGGTAACATTTATGAATTTCAAAGAGAAAGCAACAGATTTGTTTTAACATTGACAGAAAATAACATTTTACAGCAAATGAGCTGAGTGTCTGATTTTTCAATATTCTTAAGGTCTAGAATGTAATTATATCACGTTTGAATGTGCAAAGCTGGGGTTCAGACCTATTAACAAGCAGACGGTCCTTTTTTAAAATGTTCTATTACTGAACTGCAAAGGCAATTTAATATTTGTCTGTGATTTTTGATACAGCTGGTCATGAGATTGTGTTATGTTTCCTTGAATGGCTGCTGTTATCAGCTCTGCATTATTTCTGATCCAGTATCTCATTGAGTATCCCAAGATTTATTGTACGTCCTGTTGTCGTTTTGGTGAGTTAATGCAGAATAAAGATAACTTTCATATGTATGCCTACAATATTAAACTTGAAACCTCTTGTATCTAGGGCAGTCTAAATGGTGTTTGAATGTTGAATCCTGGAGCTATACAACTGTGGCAGAATCTGTGTTTTAATTGCCCCAAAAAACAAAACCTGAGGAATGAACAAGACACCGTGCTGGCATTTACTGCAGTTTAATGGAATACATTTTACTTTCGATAATTTTGTTATAGAATATATAAAAGCCATGTATTTAAACTGTTGACCTAAGTTTTGAAAAACAGAAACAGACTGAACAAACAAAACAGTCGAGTCTATTTTGTATTTACATTCTAAATACATTTTCCATGAAAGGTCAAAGATAAGCAATTCAGACTTTCTCTGAGTAATTCCCGGAACCAGTTGGCAAATTCTGCAGCACCACAGACAATATAACTGAGAGGTCTATCAGAAGTTCATCACAAAATGTGCCCTCATTTTAAATAGTACATTTGATAGATATTCATCAACCAAAACCATAACAATTTTACTTTGCATTTTGAGTTTTTTGTTTTGTTTTATTTTTTGGTGGTTGTGATGATCAATCAACAAACAAATATTCCAAACAGCACTCGGAAGCATATCCATGACTAGAACAAAATATGACAGACATTTTATTTTATTTTATTCTGTGTACATACCGTATTCTTATGGTTAATTATAATACAACCTTAAACTCATTGAGCAACTGAGAAGTTTTTGGAAAAGATTGAAAGTCCCTGAGGTAGAAAGAAGAGCAAGCATCTCTGAAACTGTTTTAGAAATGCTGTCATTGAACTGAAGCACTCTTCAAGCTCAGCAACATTCCCCAAACCTTTTCATTCAGATTGACCTACATCTGTGCCACATTTCTGTATAGAAACCTGATGAGCAAAAGGGTAATTCAGGTCAGTAGAAAGAGCAGTTTGTGTAGTCTCATTTATAAGTTTGTGCAAGCAAATAAAAATGAAGTTTTACTGGAAGCAACTATACCCTTAAAATGTTGGGGTGGCATCATGGGGTGGCTTCGTCTTGTGGGAGCCGATGTGCCTCTTGTGAGAAAATTATATGTTTAAGCTGTGACCATAACGCATGTGTTGTTTGCATTCCAGGTATGTAGCCATTGTCCACCCTACATCGGAGAAAAGGACTATCCAGTGGACAATGATCATCAATGCGCTGGTATGGACAGGAAGCTTTCTGCTCACGGTGCCGGTCATGCTTTACGCCAGAACTGTCTCCGTGAGAGACGTGGAGGTGTGCATGCTGGACCTACCTGCGGGCCCCAAAGATATGTACTGGTACACCTTGTACCAGTCCACCATGGGCTTCATCATCCCCCTGATTATAATCAGCACTTTTTACTCGCTCACTCTGTACCACGTTTTCAGGTCCATCCGCAGAGTGCGAAGGAAGCAGTCCGTCTGGGCCAAGCGGGCCACCAAGACTGTGCTCATGGTCATCGGCGTGTTTCTGGTGTGCTGGTCACCCTACCATGTCATACAGGTGCTCAACCTGAGCATCGCCTCCCCCACCATCTCCTTCTTCTATGCCTATAACATCAGCATCTGCCTGAGCTATGCGCACAGCTGCATCAACCCCCTCATGCTCCTGCTCTTTGCACAGAACTATCAGGAACGGCTCTGCAGAAAGAAGCAGTCTGGGAATGGCCACCATAGCTCCTCCAAGAACACTGTGGTCAAGACCGATGGTGGCTTTACTGAGACAAGTTACAGGGGCACCATTATTTAAGCAATCGAACTCCCTGCAAGATAAAGAACTTACTTTCTTTCTATAAGAGCTGATATAAATATATCTGTTGTCTCTTTAAAGGGCTCTAGCAGTAGCAGATGTAAGAAAGGAACAGTTAATCAGGTGAAGCACAATAAGGCTGATTGCAAACTTTTCAACTTTTTCTCCTGTTTTCCGTTAGTTTTCTTGTTCAGAGAGAAAAACAGAAGCCTGCCCCTTTGGCATACAATAATATGGCAACGTGAAGATCTAAATTTAACAGATATTTTGACTTTACCTGTTAGCAATCCAATATGGCTTGACAATGATTAACAATCATTCTGTGTTAAAATTACATATATATGTAATAAATAAATTACTATTTATTATTTTATTATTACTTTATTTTCTGAAATATGCATTGAATAAGCTTTACAACTGAACCATTTCTACAAAACTTCAGATGGTTTATACTGCACGGGACACATACACAGACAAGGATTCAGATTATGACCCTAAATGCACCTCAAGGGCCGTGAAGTATTAAAGTATAAAGATCTTTTTAAAAGTTTCCTGGAATACACTTTTTTTCCTTTTTAGTAGAATATATCACTTTTTAGAAATTTCCATACACCCAGAGAATGATCTTCTCCTTATTTGCTAGGCCTCTGTGTGCACTGTGATCAATTTCAGCTAATTTAGTAACTTTTTTTGTTGTTGTTGTGGTAAAATAATTTGCTTCAGAATAGTTAATCAAAATGTGTTGATGAAGGAAATATGTTTTGTATTCACTATTTGGTTGACTTTCCAAACGCTGTACACATTTTTGTATTATATTAAAAACATGTTTAGGAAGTTGTTTGTTAATTTGTTACTTCTGTTTCTCAACTTGTCAACCTGTGCAGTTATTTTGAAAAAATATATTGGTTTTATTTTATACTGACCATGTTATTATAATGCAGCTGTTTGTACAATGAAGTAACTGTAAGTAATAATTTTCATTTTTGTTTGTTGATGAAACCAATAAAATGCAGTGGCTTGAAATGCTTACACTGATTGTTTGTTTGTTTGTTTGTTTGTTTATTAAATGTCTATTAAAGCAAGAAACTGTACAGCAAAAAAAAAATAACATTTTGGAAGATGACACCCTTCCATGTGTTAACATTGTTTGTTCATAATAGTTTAAACTGGGCATTCATTTAACTGTTTAGGTTGTTGATTAATTATGACATTATGCATCCTCTTTACAGTGGGAACAATTCAATAGTCAGTGGAAAATAATGATCATTATTGTAGTTTTTTGTTGCTTTCTCGCTTTTTGCTGTTGTCGTTCTCCAGTTTGCTTCAAGAAAAAAAAGGCTTTTTTTCAGACAGTAATGTATGTAGGACTCTGCAATCACAAAAGTAGTTAAATTCACAAACATTTTAGCATGCCAACCATCGTTAGGCATATTTTGTAAAGCAGAACACACAACAGACAAATAAAAAATATGAAATAAAATTAAGAGAAAATCAAATCCTGTAAAGCTAAGACTTATGCTTTTGACCTTGATTTTTTTATTTTCTTAAGACTGCCTAGAGGTGGCTATGACCAGTTATTTTCAGCTTTACTGTAAAACATTACCAACGTGTGACTGAGTCACATTAAAACCCTGGCATTCACTAGATAATACACATATTGTAATATATGGCTCATGGTCATGAAATAAGGGGAAATGCTTGTTCGTTTTTTTTTTTTTATGTTTTTTTACATGAAATGCCAGCTGGAAATACCCCAAAAAGGAGACATACTGGTACTTCATACCAAAGGCAGGAATGGCCAAAAATGTCTTCAGTTAAAAAGGATAGTGCAACAGTAATACATATAAACAGTCTTAAATATAGGTGTGCTGCTTTACATACTATATCTGTTGAGACTCAAAAGATACACGCTATACAGCCAATTCTTTTGATGCCATTCACTGAAAGCACACACAAGCCTTTCCAAAAAATCATCTTCAATAAAGAATAAATGATAACACTTTATAATAAGGTGTTGCTTATCAATGTGTTATTTATAAATGTTTAATACTTTATAAATAATGAATACTACATTGCAAATTAGTTATAACTTGGTTATAGCAACACATGGAATGGCCACAGTTGAACAGGTACCTAAAAAGTGAAAGAATATTTATTAGGAATGTGTCAAAGCTTTTAACTAACACGTTTTAGTTACCTGTTGTGACCATTCAATAGTTTAGTTTATAATACATTATTCATGCTTTATAAAGTATCTATGAATAATGTAATAATAATTTATAATTATTAATATAATTCACATTAATAAGCAGCACCTTAATCTAAAGTGTAACAAAATAAATAAACACATAAGACGTTGAACTACTTAAAACAGCTACAACTCCAATGTGTCTTGTCTGCACTAAGGTATAAACTTAAACAAGACAGTCTGAACCATTTTACTATAACACCACAAAGAGTTCAAACATCAACTGCATTTTTAATTTGTTTCACATTCGATCATGTTTTTGGAGGGTATTAGCTGCTCTCTGTTTCTAGACATTTGTCATGCTACAGAGAAATTCTAGCCTGTATAAGAGTAATGTTGTGAGGACTAATTATCAGTATTAAATATTAGTTCTCCCTAAAATGTCCAATATATCACTTACCATGTGTACTTCTAGACAGTAGATTTTGAGAACTTATTTTGAGTTCCTAGAACAGTTTATTAGCATAAAAAAATAAATAAGCAGAAAACAACAGGAAACACTACAGAATAGACAGAAGTAGTAAGAGTCTTTGTGTTCTCTGTCAAGCTCCCATAAATAATTTAATCAAAAGGGATGACAAATGTCAAGGGAACCCATTCACATAACAATTGTGGCAATGTGCCTTCATTACATAGTTATTTACATTGATAAAGTACACTAAAATAGCAATAAATAACTTTGAGAAGCCTCAAACACAATGTAGTTAGCTTGTTCTTCCAATGGAGGCCTACCTATAAATTCTTAGACCTCTTTCTCCCCCAGTTGTATGAATGCTTTCTCTCAGAAGGTCTTTCTTGCCCCACCCTCTTGGTTGAGTACCTAGTTGGATTGGGGATAGACCTTAGATCACTTGCTGTAGGAGAGGTTGGTCTTCCAGTAAATGGACTGCCTGGCAAGGTCAAGTACTTTCATCAAGATTGACCTCAAAGTACATTATAAAATGTAATGAAGGAAAAAAGACCACAACTCATCAGTAGTCTACCATGTTGTCACAGTTGATAGAAAGAATGATATTGCTGCACTAGAGGCAGTTCAGAGGAGAGCAACCAGACTTATTCCAGGTCTGAAGGGAAAGTCCTACTGAGAGACTGAGGGAACTGAACCTTTTCACCCTGGAACAGGGGAGACTACGTGAGGACTTGATTCAAGTCTTCAAAATCATTAAAGGCATCGACCACATCAAACCAGAGGAGCTTTTCCAGATCAGCAGGGACACACAGGGACATACATGAAAATTGGGCTTAAAGGCATTCAAGACAGAGAACAGGAGAATTTAGCCCCAAATGAATAGGTTATTTTGTGTTTTTAGTATCATTAGACCTAGTGCATAAGCAAAATCACAGCAAAATTCAACTACTACAAATAACCTTCTCTGACTTTTTTTAAAGTTAGTTTGTTCACCCTTTAATAAGGTTCAGCCAAAGAACACCACAAATTCTACAAGGCCTTCTGGAGCCCACAACCTCTATTTTTTCATACCACCTCGACCTCATTTGTAACTTCCATCTGGATTGCCTTCCAGGAGTTTAACATTAGGTCACGTCTTATGTTTTCCCTTTGCGGGGACACATAATCCACTATTTAGATTTCTCTGTTGATATATTGCTTTAATGTCCTTGAAAGTCAACTGCATCCACAGCCACTGCTGGATTTCGTGGATGAATGGTAGGGGAAATAAACCAATTTGTTCATGCGTTTCATTAGATCAGAAGCCACACTCTGACATTCCAAAATTAATGTCCCTTCTTGTGCACTACAATGCATCTCCTGTGCCAGCCTTAGCATATCATTTTGTAACTTCGTACATACCCTGTAGTGAAATTATAGCGGTTACTTTTACTAGACTACCATTAGTCCACTGTAAGAAGAAAGATGCCAATATGTGGAATTCCTTAACAGGGAAAAGCTGAGATTTTATAAAGGCTTACTGTTAGAATATCTTAGGAACTGTATGCCAAAACTGCAACAGGTATTAAGTCCACTATGCTGAATTTTCTATAAGCAGGAATTATAGTAAAAAGTAATCAATAATAGTTATCTTCATCACCATACAATACTTTAAAGGATGCAACTGGTGGGTGAAAGGGTTTGTTTTTCAACCTGAAGACCCTGAACTTACATCCAGGCCAAATATATTTAAGAGAAGGAGGAATTAAGAAACATCAACAATGTCTCCCTAGATGCTCAGACATCTTCCCACTGAAGTTGTTTGGTATGATGTTTTGATGAGAAAGGTTTCCAGCAAAAGATAACCTGTGTTGCATGTTCTACTGAGGAATAAGAACACAAAGCTGCGGTATAATTTACTCTGATATTTAATTTCAATAACATCTCCAAGTAACCAAATCACTTTGGCCACCACTGTGAAAAATGAAAGGAAAGGAAAAATCTGAACCTTGAATGTGACAGTTTTCAAAGCCACCTAATAAATATGAATTGTCTAGTTTGAGTAAAGTGGATAAAAAAATGCACACACACACAAAAAAGCAAATAAGACCACTGCTATCTTCAAGCAATATGAATATGAAAATGGCCTACACAAACACGTATTGTGCTTTTAAAACACAGAGGCTTTTCCACCAAAAAATGCTAAATATGGAACAAAGTACCCCTTTACACATTATCCTTGAGAAAGCCCACTGCAGTAATATTTCTATAAATTAACTCAAAGAACTGTCAGAGACAAAAGACTGAAAGAGAAAATAATGATAAAAAAAAAAACTTCCATATGCTTTGATCTTTCTCTTGGCCCTACCAGAAACTAATCTTCACATGCTGGGCTTTGTCAAACAAGTACAGACAATTTTGGCACCCTGTAGCTTCTTTCAATATAGTTAAGACATTAACATTTTAGGTTATTATTTACACTGTTTGCCAAATTGAGTCTTGTTGCTCTGCAATAACTACATCCAATAAAGCCACATTTTTGTCTTGTTTGCCTTTATTAATATGAAAATGTGTTACAGAATAAATTGATTAAAAACACTATATCTATTCTTGATAATATTTACAGATTTACCCACTTCACATATAATGGATGTATCTTTATATATTTTGTACTTGTTTTTAGTTGACATTATGTATCTATATTGCTGTACACTGCATTTTGCAATTATTGGAATTTCCTGTATTATGTACATATTTTGAGATGTGTGCTTGGATAAGGGCGTTTGTGAAAGAAAAAAGAAAGCAAGAAAGAAAGTGTTACCTATTGAGTGAGCTTGGAAATTAAGTACCTTAACTCTCAAGTTGTGATTGCAACGCCATTAATGATTAACCATAATAATAATTAAAAAGTGCAGAGATACATCCATTATGCATGCAGTGGGTAGATCAGACACGGCCTAATTATACATATTGCATTTAGGGTTTATAATAATCATGTCTTCTTAATTGATGGGATCTAAACAGTGACTTTACTGTATTAATAATGGTAAACAAATAAGGAAGACAAATATTAATTTAATAAGAGCCTATTTAGCTCTCCTTTGGCGGTAGCCATGATTATGATCAAAGTTCTACTTTTCAGTTTTAAAAGTTACTAAGATGATAGAACAGACTACAAAAGTCACAGATACGCTTCACTCCTACTGACACATGAATACATATAAACCAATCATTTTGTTGTGCTAGTTGTCCTTTAAATAGTTAGCTGGGATGTTGCCTGGAAACTATTTAACACTATTTCACTATTTCTGTGAATTGTGTGCTGCATTTCCAGTGAAATTCAGCTGACATCAAAATGCTACATAAAAACAAATGTCTCTCCCTGCACAACAAAGAACAACAACTCAGACTAATACTTTAACTTCATTGGACATTCATTGCACAAGGAATGTTTGAGTTGAAATGAGAAAATTGCATTTCAATACAACAGTTTTTTTTTTTTTTACAAAAAGTCTTCAGCTTAGTTGTGACACAGATCCCTAATTCAGACCTGACAACCTTGCTCTCAGCATAGCACTCGTGCTTATTTGTGATGTGTCTACAATAATTAACGCTTCCAACTTGTATTTGTCCCTACTGTATTCATATATGAATAGTTCCTGAGTAAATTAAATCTACTACATTGCCCCAAGAGCATTGTAGGAAGTTATAAATCACAACAGTGAAAAACAAACAAGATCAAACAGCTGCATTTTAATTATATTTTCATATGCTAAATATCTTCAATGCCAAACCTTTCTGGGCCTTTCCTGTCATCATTCCTTTTAATAAAATGATCGTAATGATGTGACATCTGTTTTGGGACATAACAATCATGGGACAAGCCTGACCCCATTTGCCTTCACAAGAAGACGTGGAAAACATTCCAAGAGGGTGAAATACTCAACCAGAGTCGAAGAGAGACCTGTAGCCTGTGGCTGTTTTAAAAAAAGTGTTAAACCTATTAAAACTCTATGAAATATTCTGAATGTGTTTTTTGGACTTTCTGCTATAGTATTTTATTTAACTGTAACTCTTTTGTTGCATGTATTTAATCTCATGACTGTTCAGCACTGGGATGTGTGTCATAAAAGGTGCTTTTGGGGAATAAAGGATGCCATTGTTGTCGGAAACGTGTTTTGATATGATGTATTTAGGTCACAGCTTATCTTTCATGTTCGCTGCGAAAAAAAACATGCTGTCTGCAGGAAGTCATTGCTCGATTTATTTATTGCATTGACCTTGACCTCACAGAAGAACTTATTATCCCCAAGGTCGAAGTGACTCAATTTTCATGTCATGTTTACCATCCACAAGGGCAATGCACTTAACCTGCTTGATGTCAGTTTTATTCTTCACTGAATGTCCAACATTATTTTTTACAAACACAAACTTAACAAACACAAAAATGTCTGTATAACTTAAAATATTAACATTTCAAAGATGCATTTAACATTTTGAATACAAATTACAAATTATTATGGTCAGTGAATTTTTTATCAACAGTTATGTACAACCCCCACACCCCCACCCCCCTCAGGAGGACAACTTTATTGTTTATTACATCACTTTAACAGTTAGTAAATATTTGTATAAATAAATAAAATAATAAAAAAGGGAATAACAGTTTCTTTACCCCTCCCTACCCCCCAATAACTCCTCTAACCCCACCCCACCCTCATCCACCCACCCTCCCCTACTACCCTTCCCTACCTATCCAAGACCATCCGTGGCCAACCTGGGCTCCTGTGTCGGGGTGTCCAACTAACCCCCGGTAATAAATTGGGCCTCTGACTCTGTGAGGATGTGTCTGCTTAGTCCTGGTGACTAAGTTTTATCCCTGCAGTGACCCGTGTTCCCATCAAATGGAGCCCTTTCTCTCCCCATCCCATTACTCACCCTCCACCCCAGCATCAAATTGAGTGCATCAACAAACTATTCAAGGAGACAGACGGATGAAGAAAGATGATGTTTTGTTTATACCTTCTTGCCAGCAGTGTTGAGTCGGTGGACAGACCCAAAAGGCATGAAAGTAATTGTCAGGGGTGTTCAGCGTACAGTGTGAACAAGTATCAGACAAGTATCTGTGAATTATTTTGTATTGTATCAGTTGTGTGAGGGTGTTATTACTCATTGTAAATATATTCTTGCAGATTTGTGTCCAGAAGCTGGTATCTCAGTGTGGATTGCTAAATCTTTTCCCCAGTCGCCAATTGGAAGGGATATTGATGAGTCATTTTTGGATAAGAGATTATATAATTTTGATAATGGTTTCTTGGAGAGGGTTAATTTGTTGATTGTTTCCATAAAAGGGGGGGGGTTGTAGATTGTTATTGATTATATAAATTTTTGATTTGATAACATTTTTTAATTGAAGATATTGTTCTTTACCGATACCAGACTTCTGTTCCAAATCGTTGAATGCGAGGAGGTTATTATTTTCAAATATATGATGTAAATGTGTGATTCCTTTCCTTTTCCAAATGCTGAAGACTTTTGGCGTTGTATTAATCAGGAAGTCAGGATTATACCATATTGGGGTGAATTTGCAGGGTGTCATGGTAGAATGAGTGATTTTGTTAATTTTCCACCAAGCTGTCAGGGTTGTGGAGATTTCAGTGTTCTTAAAGAAGTTATGATGTTTAACAGTTGGGCTTATGGAAGTAAGTCGTTAATTGAAATTTCTTTGCATACTAACTGTTCAATTTCTATCCATGGATTGATCTGTTTATTTGAGTATAGCCATTTTGTAATATATTGTAGTTGGTTAGCCAGGTAGTAATGATACAAATTTGGTGCATCTAGACCTAATGGTTGTTGTTGTTTTATTTGCTTTGTGTTTGTTTTTTAAACAGAGTTTGTAACATTTGACAATGCCTACTAGAATATTGCCCCAACCAGTTCACCTTTTGTTAAATACTGCACAGATTTCTTGAATGGGTATTTTCACCATGACTATAAGGAGAAAAGAGCAAGACAATGCATTATTTTGTTTTGTTTTTATTTTCAGTTACTCAATCTAAAGTTTTCTCTTCACTGTGCAAACACTGAATGTTACCTTGCATCCTTGGATGGTACCAGAGATTCCTCCATACTTATACTCCAGTCTGGGCAACCCCAATTCCAACCACAAGCCTGAACGCAAGCGGAGACACCTCAGCTCTGTGTTTTTCTAAATTCACCAGATGCCTGAGTACTCTGAGAAAACTGCGGTGAGGTGGCAAAGGACATATAGCAGAAGAGCCTGATTGATCGCAGAGGTCAATATTGTGCTCCCTGTGGGGTTCAATTTTATATTAGATTGAGCTGCTGACTTCATGATCCTGTCACTCACTGTGAGCACCTGGCAGCCTGCTGTTTCACGTTTAAGAACCACGAGAAGTCCATTCTGGGACCTGTTGATATAACAACTCAAGCCACTCAGAAGATATTTCAGATAAATCACAAGGTGTCTATCTATTTACTACATGGTAAATCATAATAATTTGAGTGAGAGAGGATTTGTGTGTGGGGGGGAGTTACAGGTAGCATTTACAGGTAAAAACAGTTACAGGCAAAGATCTCTTTTAATGTATTATTTAATTATTTAATGTATCCAATTAACTAATTAAGCTTTTGATGAGGGGAAAAATAAAACAGAAATTGATTTCAAAGAAAGATACACGTGGTCTCCACAAAACAATATAGTCTTCTTCTTATTATTATTATGGTATTGACTTTAACCTGAATCAGATGATTATGTCAGTAACTTGCCATCAGTAATATCAGGATTTAAGTTTATGATGTTTAAAAAAAATAAACAAAATAAAAAGTCACACTCTGTAAGTTGTTCTACACAATATCATATTGTCCTTTGCCCTCTCTTCTTTCCTCTCTTCCTTTTGTTGTCTTGTTTTGTGTTGACAGTATTTGTTCATGATTATTCCGTGCTGCAGTTCTTCGAAAAGCTCCCATATCCTGCTGGTGAAATTATGAACCTCCTTCATGTTTGTCCCCTAGGGTATTTTCATAACATTCCAGCTATCACATTCAGTGGTTTGAGTGAAAAGGGCTCTATCGCAGTGCACTCCAGAGTATCAGAGATCTTTTACACATTGACTCAAGTTTAATCACATCTCCGGTTGCTTGACACATTATTTCTCCTACAGATTTGCATGGAGTACCTGTGCTTCCAGACCACCGCAACATGGGGGTCCCCCTTGCAACAGTACAGTATATAACCAATCCACAGCATAAATCTATCTTCTGTAATAATTGCAGGACAATCTATGGGTCTGTGTGTACAGTCTGTCATGGGCTTCCGTGTCTCTGTGGAAGGAGAATATAACCTCTTGTATTTTAGCCTAAAAGTGGATGAACTGGTGAGCTCGGATTAATCCCTGTGTATATTGAGTTTTGTGGAGAAAAATAAAGCTTCTGTCTGATCTGTCAACTAAAAGGCTTTATCTGCATCTAATGTTGTGAAGATGTTTTCCGATGTCTTTTGGTTTTGCATTTTGACAGACCTATTCATGACAAGATTATCTGTCTGAGGGATAAGAAGGTAACACAGCATGAGCTTGGGGTGTCTCATTGCACCTAATAAAGAAGTTAATTTCCATCATAAATGAAACGGCTAGGTTTGAAATGTCACATTCTTGTGAGTGAATTACAGCCTCACCGCTAATTAAATCAATCAATTTAATTAATGTGCAAGTTACAAGGAATATGAAATCCAATTTCTTGGATTGATTTTAGGAACAGAGATACATATTATTTTAAATAGTTTTAATTGAAATGTAATTTAATTAACTTTTTTGCCTCTAGATATACACCTTGTAAAGCTAAATTATATGCAAATTAAATACCTGGTAACAATGTGTACATGCATAGAATACAGTCTTGAATATACAGTGCCATGAAAAAGTATTTGCCTCCTTCCTGTTTTCCTAAATGTTTGCATATTTGTCACACTGAATGGTTCAAATCTCCATATGAAATGTAATAGAAGATGAAGAGAACCCAAGTAAACACAAAATTCAGTTTTTCAATGATAATTGTATCATTGAAAAAATGAAAAATGTTATCCAACACCAACTGACCCCGTGTGAAAAAGTAATTGCCCCCTTAATTACTCAATCAACCCATTAACCAAATTTAAATGATCATTGGATTAACTTAGAGCAGACACACCCAGGCTTGATTACTATCAGCCCTATTGAATTTAAACAAGTCGGCTACAAGGTCTCAACAAGCAGCACACTATGCTGCGATCAAAAGAAATTCCACAAGAGATGAGAACAAAAGTTGTCGAGATATATCAGTCTGGAAAGAGTTACAAAGCCGTTTCCAAGGCTCTGAGACTCCAGCAAACCACAGTGAGAGCCATTATCTCCAAATGAAGAAAACTTGGAACAGTGGTGAATCTTCCCAGGAGTGGCCGGCCTACCACAATTCCTCCAAGGGCACAGCGACGACTCAGCAAGTCACAAAAACACCCAGGAAAACATCTAAAGAACTGCAGGACTCTCTAGCCTCAGCTAAGGTCAGTGTTCATGAATCGACAATAAGAAAGAGACTAGGCAGAAATGGAATTCATGGGAGAATTTGCAAGGCACAAACCACTGCTGACTAAGAGAAACATTAGTGCTCGTCTCACATTTGCAATAAAGCACATTGATGACCCCCAAGCCTTTTGGGATAATGTTCTGTGGACAGACCAGTCAAATGTGGAACTTTTTGGAAGACACGGGTCCCCGTTATGTCTGGCATTAAAGCAAACACAGCATTTCACAATAAAAATATCATACCAACAGTCAAACATGGTGGTGTGATGGTGTGGGATACTTTGCTGCCTCAGGTCCTGGAAGATTTGCCATTATAGAAGGAACCATGAATTCTGCTCTCTAACAGAAAATTCTGAAGGAGAATATGTCATCAGTCCGTGATGAAGCTGAAGTGTAATTGGGTTATGCAGCAGGACAATGATCCAAAACACAAGAGTAAGTCCACCTCAGAATGGCTCAAAAAAAACAAAATTAGGGTTTAGGAGTGGCCTAGTCAAAGTCGTGACTTGAACTCCATTGAGATGCTGTGGCAGGACCTTAAACGAGCAGTTCATGCTCAAAAACCCTCCAATGTCACTGAATTACAGCAATTCTGCAAAGAAGAGTGGGCCAAAATTCCTCCACAGCGATGTGAAAGATTGATCTCCACTTACAGAAAGCGTTTGGTTGAAGTTGTTGCTGCTAAAGGTGGTGCAAGCTGTTATTAAGTTCAGGGGAGCAATTACTTTTTCACACAGGGCCAGTTGGTGTTGGATAACTTTTTTCCTTAAATAAATAAAATGATAATTTAAAATACTTTTTCACAGCACTGTAAGTAAGATATGTGAGAATAATTAAAACGCAACCCTTAAACATGTGCAATTGAGGTAATAAATCAATAGAAAAATTATAATGGATAATTTAATTGCAAATCAAATCTATAATTCATGTTTTAAAGAACTTCCAAAGCGTCTGAGGCAAATTTCCCTTCACCCAAAGGGTAGGAGAACATCAATGCTTCTGACCACTCACCTTTCAAATTATAAACCCAATAGTTAAGCCTTTTCATCCCATCTTTCTTAATCAATACGGCTATTTTGCTATTGTGGTTAATGCTGATATATATTTACATTTAGCAGGTAAAGCGTGTGAGAGATCAAACAGCTTTTCCCCTCACAGACATTCTCCCATGCTACGACTGCAAAATAGATTACATGCTTCAGACACATAGCATCGCTGTACAGATTCCACAAAACCAAACGTGGTGTTAAATATAAATTCACCAAGAGAGGCATTTCAAATATGTAAAGAAAAAACTCAACAAGATAGCAATGACAAGGATGGGATGAAAGTGCTCAGACCGGACAAAAGCACATAATATAATCTGAATGCTTTTATATTTCACCTAAAGACTCAATACTTAAATGGTTCGCTTTGTTTGATTTATTTTATCTTCATATATATATAAGTTAGCAAGACACTATTATTTAATCGCCTCAGCTGTCAAAGTAGGCGATGTATTCCGGGTTTGGATTTTGTGTCACAAAAGGAGTTGGCTAATAGGTTTTGTGTTAGGGACAAATGGCTTCATGAACCTATTCAAATCTCCTCTAAAAGGTTTTCAATCCCTCCATAATCACTGTTTCCTAAGTCTATACCTAAAGTTCTATTCAGACGAGATAATGCTTTGTGACATTTAACACATACTGAAAGGGTATACATTGCAATTAACTAAGTTACTGTTCTCTGATCGTCTCTTCAGTTTTCTGACTCATCTGAAAATGAGCAGGCAACTTTAGGTACAAATGTCAAATGTTAAAGACAATGAAAAAGAAAAGGTAACAGTATTCTGCTTACAGTCAGTCATGTTTAATTAGATATGTTATAATTTTAATCTCATAAATGTCTGCTATCCAGGATCATTTTAACATGTTTTATTTTATTTGAACTGTTTCAAATTTGGTATTATTCATTTGCTTCTTCGTATAATATTTTCATTCCAGAAATGGAGTGATTCCCTCAATGAAATCCTACCGACATTGGTAGAATACCGAAAGTAAAAGAAGAAAGAAAATCTCTATAGTTATGAATTATATCTATTTTCTCCATCCCCTGCTACTCTCGTGTTCAATTAAACTGGGGCTGTTTCCCACAAGGTCAGGCTCCAACCGATGCTCTCACTGTAGTATTTTATTTATTAATTTATTTGGGGCTATCAGCAGTTCTCACTTATATGACAAAGATCAAAGTTCCCATGTCCAAAAAAAGAGAGAAAGAGAAAGATTCATGCTGCTTATGTAGCTTAAGCACAGCCACAACTATAACTATAAACCAAAAACCTCTCTGTTAAATTAGTGGAGGTATCCTATTGTTTGCATCTAGTTTATTCCTAATAGTCTTTTAATTGGAAAAGGCAGGAAAGCAATCATCAAATCTACATGGCTTTCTTTTTTTAGTTTTCTAGTCAGTAGTAATGAGCCCTTAAAACATACTGTGGGGCAAAATGATCCTTTACATTATTTATTAGGTGGAGCGTCTAAGTGCAGTTTGATGTGAATTGGTCTAGTTATTGTTCTCCAGTGCCTAAGAGAACATCACTAAGACTTTTACACAGCATGTGTCACTGTTCTGACTAATTGATTTGCTTGCCTTGTTAGGCAGGAAAATACATTGGATATACAACATACAAAATGTAATGAGTAATAATAAATACATACATACATATCTATTACTAATATAGGATATTATTATATTCATGATTATCCTAGACTGGTCAATAATAATCCCATAACATAATATATAAAATGGTTTCCAACAGAACAGATATATGCCTTACTCTCAAGGTCATTTTTGGTTTTAAGACAAAGAACCACACTGACATCTCTGACATTGACTTTACAATTGAATGCTGAACTGAAGAAAGTTGCCTGCGAGTGCCATGAGTAGCAAGTTGTTCTGAACACACTTTTATGTCACACTTTCTTTTCCAAGAGAGACAGATGAATTGCTTTTTTATATAATGCACAAGATCCTATCCTCTGTCTGCAAGGTCAGCCGTTGTACTTCTTCTTGCGGTTCTGCTGTTCTTCAGTGATCCCCTTTTTGTAGTGGCTATGACATGCGTGTTCTTCTTCCCCTCAGTAATAATTAGGCTATTGACTCTTTTATCTGTATTTTTAGGTTGACCCAATCTCTCTTTGTTCCACTGGCTTTGAAATTCACTCTGTGTGTAATGAACACGGACATAACCAAGGGTTCCTGCATTAGTACTAAAACCCTTCCTAAGATACTACGATCAAACAATTCCTTCCTCTAGCTCTGTTGTTGCTCTGTCTTTCAGAAAAGTAGCTTGGACTGTCTATTTCACACATATTTTTTTTTTTTGTGTTGACACAGTACAAGCTGAATTGTACTTTGTTCATGTGATTTCTGTAATTATAAAATTATTTTTTCGGATGTAATCTCAATTCTTAATGTTTGAATGTTTGCCAAAACCTCTGAAGTACATCTAACCAACAACGTTTGCCTTTCCCCTTTCATCTGCATGTGCTGCGAATTTATCACGTCAAAGGTGATCACGGATTAATGAAACTGGAATTAGCACCTTGTTCAAATATAGCATTCCCTCTGCAGTTCTGTTAACTGCTGTAAAATGTGAAAGTCTACTCATTTAACAAATCCATGAATACTTGTATGAGCCAAAGAATGTATAGATAATTTTTTTCCAAGGTCTTCGAAATAACTGTACTGTTTCTAGCTTTATATACACCTTAAAAAAAAGATTTCAATGACCCTGGGAAATGGACACTGTCACACTGGGGAAAATGCGTTGATCTTAAAAGTTAAAAGTCATAATCATTTCCACACCTTTTCAAAATCGCTATTCTTTCTCAAGACATTTACTGTTTGCGTCAATAACCTCCTGCATTATTTATTACAGTGCACTTTTCCCTGCATTTTATTTTTAATTGCTTATAAAGGATGACCCCTTCTCTTACAGCTCATACGTGACTCCAGAGGTCAAGTCCCACCTTCTTTTCACCTAGTGTGTCCAATCACCCAGGAGTTTAAGAGGCCAATCACTTTTCAAACTAGCGAAATCACTAGGATACTGACTTGATAGGCTTCGACTGACCTAACTATGTACTGTCACAGCAGGGGTGTCTCTGGCACAGGGAGGCTAATCAGCACCAGCCAATATCTCCTACTCAGTCCAAGAGCACACAATGCAGGTCTTCCTCTGGAACTCATGAGTAAAAACTCAAAGCTCGATGCAATGGGGGGTACAAAAAACAGTACCTGGTCAGCTATCTTCTCCTTCCCACTGCGTCACCTGCATACCGTTAAACACTGAAATGCTCCCATCATAATGTGAAATCTAAATCTACAATGACAGAAAAGGCTGTAATTATTTGAATTTAGTTCATTCAGTTTTGTCTTTAAAGCAATCATTAGTTTGTATTTACTCCTTTCTGGGGGCTACTTTAATTTCTAGTTTCTTGTATTGTATACAGCTATTGTCTTTTGGTTATTTCAATCAGCTACTGCTTTCTAGGATATTCAATCAGCTAAAACAATTAAACAGAATAAAGGTTGTGTGTTTAGGTATATAGTTGAGGGCAATGTCTTTGATGAACATCTGCTGCCTGAAAAATGCTGACCAGCACCAATCAACACATCAAACACAACTACAACAGTAATACGGTCTGTGTTAATTATTATGCATGTGGTCAATGTATTGTGTATAACTGTATTTTAATGAGATATAATCACTTCTGGTAGATAAGACCTACTGTCTATCAGACGATATAATTTTTTTTCTCTAACTCACATCCTTAGTTCTTTTCTTCACTTCATGTGAGAGGAGCACTACGTACACATGTATGAATGCCAGGTCCAACTAATTCAGAGACTTGTTTAATACGTAATCATTTCTCTCTCTGGAGCTCTTGGAACATCCTATGTTGATTAAAAAAATTGAATTTCGAGAACTGCTGTGTACAATTATAAAGAATCCTACAGCTGCCTTTACCTTAATGCACGACTGTGTTTTCAGAATCATGCATATGGCTGAACTTCAGGGAACAGGCCTGCTTCAGACGTATTTGTTCAAATTTAACATTGATTTAGCACTGCCCCTTAACACAGACCCATTTTTATTCAGGCTTCAATAATACCAAGCTTTTGTTTAACAGAAATATCATTATCCTAAACTGTTTATCTGCTTCTCAGGAATTCATCACCATTTTACATCCTATTATCAATTTTTCCTCAGAACTGTTTTACGCTTTAGAAGGAAAATATGAATCATGCAGATTATAAAACAATGTTACTGAGTATATCAGTATCAGCCTATATGAATGGGTATATTCACATAAACAGTGGAATGATGTCAAATTGGCCTCCATATTGAAATTTGCTATGGCAATGTTTGTAACAAAACAGCAATTTCTGTTCTTCCTGTATGCTTTCCAATTATCCAATTATCAAACAAAGTACAGCTGAATTGAATCTATTTGTTTAACAATTAAACCTCAGTTGTCATATCATATTACACAAACTATAATAATTATTTTAGTGTGAATATTCTGCATAAAGCCCTTGATTTAATTTCACAGTAGAACAATACAAATGAAAGAGACATGACAAACATATTTCTACAGTTCAAATAATTGAAGCATCAGCTTCTGAAATGTATAGTTTCAAGTGCATAAATCCATTTTAATCAAAACAAGAGTGACAGTATCATGTATTGCAAGTAGAAATGAATGCTTAGATGACAAAGAACTGGAAACCAATTTATGTCAGGTTCCAGAATCCAAACAAGTTTATTTTTTTGTATCTTTCAATATACATATATTAGACTCCCAATTCTAAATCTACATAATGAGAATAAACTGATTATACCTCTGTACTGCTACATATTAACATAATGTACAAGTTCCTATAGGTTCTGCAATTACTTAAAATACATGTTGCTTGCATTTACCATTGAAGTTGTTTTTTTATTGTAGTTGTGTTTAGTAATGTGTTTCATTATGTATTTATTAGGATGCACTGCAAGTCTCCCTAGTTTAGATCATGCATAATTTTCAATCAAAGAATGCCATGTTTCATTTTGACAAAAAGGAAGTTAATCTCTTAATCTCTTCTTGTTGTAAGTAAACTGGAAGTACTAGAGGTATCTGTTCATTCAGTACACACCTATCAGTGACTGATGTGGTCCGATAATTCAGTTTCTTTATAGTAGTTACTTATATTATACTGTGGGCAGGTCAGTAATGCAGTGAGATCATACAAATTAGAGCTACAAATAAAAGCTTGATGAAACGTGAAATTCACTAGGATTTCCAAAAATGTGTCAACACTGGTGCTAAAACTGGTGCTAAACTATCAGACAAAGTCTTTCGGGGGAGCATTTAACTACTCTGGTCTATCAACTGCTCAGTTTAATGAGACAGAAGAGTCAGATCCTCTTGCTCTTCAGTGCCTCCAGGGTGTTAATTCACTGAAGCAGGATTGAAAAAGGTTATATGCTAAGAACCCATATCAACTGCTCATGCTGGGCCAGATGGAGGCTATCTGTGTTTTCCCTCCGATTATCTAAATGGGGCAACAGAATTGTTTTCATTTCAAAAGTCCTTCATTGTAGGGTCCTGAGTGAGGCTTTATTCACTCTGAAACACTGAAAAGTCTTTCCATCAAACTCATGGCACAGCCATCAGATTATTTCTATGACATACTGCTTTTCTAATGAATTTGGAATTATATAGTGCAGCAAGGCAACACATGGATTAATGTAATATGTATGCAGACCTTTGATGATCTGAGACCCCATGGGACTGTGTTATGGTAATTGGAGGGACTGCTGTGTTGTTTGTGTGTCTGTCTGTCCCTCAGTTCTGTGTGGGGGGAGGGTAGATTGTTTGGGGATCTGAGCCAGGGGACTCTGTCTTTTTTAGAGTGAAGAATTATGGTGGCTTCTTGGTCATGGGTCCCCGGTCCCTGCAAAGGTGATGAGTAAAACACAGAGTAGGACTGTGTATGTAAAGGCTGTGTTTTCTTATGGGAGAAACACATGTGTTGCATCAAACCCCAATTTTTTCTCATCATAGCTGGTGAATCCAACTAGTTAGTGCAAACGCTACAATATGAAATATTTGAAGATAAATACATATTTGCCTTAAATGTGTGCATTTCTAAACCAGATTAGAATAGTATTCTAAGCAGGCCCACAAAGCATACCCAATACAAGTGGATTAAATTAAAGTGTGCTTTAATAATTATTTCAGTATTGCCCGATCTGCCCTTGCTAATGACAGTGAAGTTTCAATATATAATGTGCTTCACTTTTTATATTTTCAAGCAACTTTGTTAACACTTTAGATTGCATGGCCTAATTGAATATTAAATAGATATTCAATTATAAATCTATTAACATTCCACTACTTCATTCCACTAGTTCAATAGACTGCAAGGATGATTATAGAATTGGTGAATGAGCTTTCTGGAGGGACAGCCAAACCCTGGTCCCTCGACAGCCAAATCTTTTTCCCAGGATGGTACTGTGGCACTGGCCATCTGTGGCGATTCACCTGTGCCTGGTGACGTCTGGGGGCTTGCTGGAGATGAACATGGGCTGCCTGCCAAACTCCATCACTTTGTCAGATTGTCACAGACGGGATAAAAGGCTTTTATAATTAATTAGTTAATTGAATTATTTTTTGTTAAATTTTATTCACTTGTTTATTACTTATTATTCCTTATGATTGTTTTGATTCACAAATTGCTTTTACGCACGGGTTAGTGTTTTTGAGCCAGATCCCTGAAGTGGTTACACCTGCGCTAGTTAGGGCATCGCCCGTTTATCCAGCTCAATCACTGGTCCACCTGTTCCCTGCTGCTGGAATAAGAGGACAGCCCTATAAGAGAGGAAGCTGAGGAGGACAAAGGAGTGCTGAACCAGATCAGAGACAGGGCGAGACGAGAGAAGTCTCGAGGCTGGCTCAGTGCGAGTGTGTGGCCGGCCAGTGAGATGGAAACAGAGGGAAGGAGGTGAGGCAGTTGAGGAAGAGGGACAAGAAACCCAGCGCCCACCCGGCATGGTGAGTGGAAGAGTGGGGTGCACCAGCCTTGCGCCCATGACTACTCATCAGGGAGGTCTGGGTATGGTGAAGCGGCGCTGGGTACCCTACACTGCAGGCCCAGTTCCTGTGCCCTGTGTTCCCCTTGATCATTGACTGTTCGGGGCTGTGGCCAATCAGTCACTACGCTGACCTTGCTCTGATCCATGTGGAACCCGTTGTGTCAATGATGTACCCCAGGAAGCTGATGCGCTCGCAGTGAACCTCACACGTCTCCACCTTGACAAAGAGACCATTCGTCAGCAAGCTTTGCAGAACCTGGTGGAATTGGGAAATATGAGTGGAAAAATCGGGGGGGGGGGGATATTTGAATGTCATCGCTGTAAATGATTGCAAAGTGGTTCAGATAGTGTCTCAGAGCATTGTTCACAAAGGTCTGGAATACTGAAGGGGCATTGGCCAGACCGAAGGGCATCATCAGATACTCGTAGTGGCCACTGTTGGTGATGAATGCTGTCTTCCACTCGTCTCCCTCCTGGATCCTGCTTAAATTGTATGCGCTGCGGAGGTTGATCTTGGTGAAAAAGTGAGCTCCTTGAACTTGTTCCAGTGCTGCAGGCACCAATGGCCAATCGTAGTGGTATTTGATGGTGAGCTTGTTTAGCCCACGATAGTCAATACCAGTCCCCAGTCTTTTTTGGTCACAAAACTAACCAAACAGGAATCACAGAAATGCCCTGCCTTTTAAAATAGTTGTGTGAATGTTCCCTTCTGTCCTGTAGCCATTAAGTTACATTTGTGGCTAATTCAGTGTCCTCTTACAAATAAAAACAAACAAACAACTCATTTCTGTGGCATCTGCACACACAATTCCTGTACTTTATGAAACCAACTCACTGAAGAAATATACACTCACCTAAAGGATTATTAGGAACACCATACTAATACTGTGCTTGACCTCCTTTCGCCTTCAGAACTGCCTTAATTCTACGTGGCATTGATTCAACAAGGTGGTGAAAGCATTCTTTAGAAATGTTGGCCCATATTGATAGGATATCATCTTGCAGTTGATGGAGATTTGTGGGATGCACATCCAGGGCACGAAGCTCCCGTTCCACCACATCCTAAAGATGCTCTATTGGGTTGAGATCTGGTGACTGTGGTCGCCAGTTTAGTACAGTGAACTCATTGTCATGTTCAAGAAACCAATTTGAAATGATTCGACCTTTGTGACATGGTGCATTATCCTGCTGGAAGTAGCCATCAGAGGATGGGTACATGGTGGTCATAAAGGGATGGACATGGTCAGAAACAATGCTCAGGTAGGCCGTGGCATTTAAACGATGCCCAATTGGCACTAAGGGGCCTAAAGTGTGCCAAGAAAACATCCCCCACACCATTACACCACCACCACCAGCCTGCACAGTGGTAACAAGGCATGATGGATCCATGTTCTCATTCTGTTTACGCCAAATTCTGACTCTACCATCTGAATGTCTCAACAGAAATCGAGACTTATCAGACCAGGCAACATTTTTCCAGTCTTCAACTGTCCAATTTTGGTGAGCTTGTGCAAATTGTAGCCTCTTTTTCCTATTTGTAGTGGAGATGAGTGGTAGCCGGTGGGGTCTTCTGCTGTTGTAGCCCATCCGCCTCAAGGTTGTACGTGTTGTGGCTTCACAAATGCTTTGCTGCATACCTCGGTTGTAACGAGTGGTTATTTCAGTCAAAGTTGCTCTTCTATCAGCTTGAATCAGTCGGCCCATTCTCCTCTGACCTCTAGCATCAACAAGGCTTTTTCGCCCACAGGACTGCCGCATACTGGATGTTTTTCCCTTTTCACATCATTCTTTGTAAACCCTAGAAATGGTTGTGCGTGAAAATCCCAGTAACTGAGCAGATTGTGAAATACTCAGACCGGCCCGTCTGGCACCAACAACCATGCCACGCTCAAAATTGCTTAAATCACCTTTCCTTCCCATTCAGACATTCAGTTTGGAGTTCAGGAGATTGTCTTGACCAGGACCACACCCCTAAATGCATTGAAGCAACTGCCATGTGATTGGTTGGTTAGATAATTGCATTAATGAGAAATTGAACAGGTGTTCCTAATAATCCTTTAGGTGAGTGTACATTGCGAAGAAAATGTGAACACTTCTGTTTTTCGCTTCTGACAAATTAGTTACCAATTTAAATACATTTGCTATGTAATGAATTACCTAACTGGCTATATATTGTAATTTACATTCACTTTAAGCCATTCCGCGATACAGAAAATTAAGAGCCTATCATTAATATTTTAATAATGTTATTTTGAAAACAATCACAGTTAATGTGTCATACATACAACATAGTACTTCAGACAATTAAATATTCTATTTTTCAGTACATTTAAACAATAGTACATTTAAACATTTTAATAATAGTCTGAAAGTGAACTTACCTTCCAGCATGCTCTTCGGTCTGACGTCATCTGAGGACACTCTTCAGTGTGGTCTCAAGGAAGAGCGCTCGAGCGCTTTCAGTAATGACGCTGGGAACATCTGTGACAGTATCAAACATATTTAGTATGATTATTATTCATACATATGATATTTAAAGTTATATAGGTCATTGTATTAAAACAATTTGGCCTGATATCGTATCTGTCAGCATTTAGTCGAACATGATCCGTCTCACCGACCGTAACTGCAGTCCGACCATGCCAACCATATGCCATTGTTGGTCATCCTCCACCTCCCCGACCTACTGCTGGCCGACCATGCCAACCATATGCCGACGTCGCCTATATGTCACTACCTGACTGCGACTGCTGTCCAACCATGCCAACCATATGCCGACGTCGGTCCAACGTCCTTTGCTAGCTGGGTAACTCCTGCTTTGCTGCCTGGATTCTTGCCTGGCGGTGTACACACAAAAAGCACAACTTTGGTAAAAGAAACTAATGTGCCCAGAATACAGATACGGGAAATACAATTAATTGCACAGAAATTTTGGAGTGACACAGTGACAACTAAAGAACTAAAACAAGATGCTTCCCTGTTGCAATAGATGCAGGGATTGCTTTTCCTACAGCAAACAGAAGAAAGATCTAAATAGATACTTTTAATCTATTTCATTTACATCCTACATAGATCTATAACATGGGGGAAAAAACACAAACAAAACGCCCCCTAAAATGCATATTGTCAACCAATAATTTCCCAAAAATTAAATGTGTACTGTCTTTCTCTCTGGGCACACACATTCAAACTTTGAAGTGCTTTATTTGTACGAAAAACAACAAGTGTTTCCAGTGCTATAATTTAAATATTTATAATGTATTGAAATCAAACTTTATTGTCTTTGTTGGCAAAATGTTAGTGTTGAAATGTTGAAATGTTTCTAATATTGGCATACCTGCACTGCTATATATTATGTATTAAAATAATAAGTTTATTCATCTGTTCATTTATATATGTATGTAGCCTGCATGTGTATGTATGTATGTAGGCTAAGTAATATACAATGTCGTTACTGTTTAACACATGTAAAATAATTAACCAACTCGATTCAGATATTTAAAGTTATATACATATATTTGGACAGAGATGCTGTTGCTGCAGGAATCAAATTGTAAGTGTGTGCAAAGACAGTCTGAGTCACGGCAGAGCATTTTAAACATACTGGTCAAAAGGTTAAAAACTGACATGGTCGCTAGGCCTGTATATATATATATATATATATAAACTATATTAAAAATATATAATTCACTTAAATCATCTTATCAGTTTATCCAAACATATTTACTATTTTTAATACCCTTTGTCTTGTAGACACCAGGCTAGCCTGAAGGCAGTCGTAACTACGTCACATTTTTACAAAACCTTGTTTTAAAATCCAAAATGTAGCCGAAACACATACATAATTGTGAATTTTAACAGAATGAAGATTAAAAAAATTGTAGTGCAGTTCCCCTTTAAGCAGTTTTAAAGAACTTTTTTACATTATGAAGTCAAACAATACAAGACAGTCTGTCACATCCTGTTTGTATGTGCTCATATCCTTCTAAAGCAAATACCAGCATTTCAAAATAACTCCACAAACACACATATTTAACGCATGATTTCCAGAATACCGATGACAAATAATGTTAAGCCTTTAAACATTTAAACAAATCCAATAGAGACTATGAGATATTGCGTACCCAAGCAGTAGAGAGGGCGTACAATATACAGAAGCCCTGGAAAGCTATCTCCGAGGACTGTGGTGTACAAGGACACAAGGCAACCACTGAGACAAAAACACAAAGGGTCCGAGCAGGCCTGGCCACAGCATGAACACTCTGGGGGGCATCCACTTATTTGAGGAAGGCCGATTTGTAAAATCAATTATATCATAGTATTTACTTTCCACTGCCCACTGACAAAGAAATGATCAGTCTATAATTTTAATGGTAGGTGTATTTTAACAGTGAGATACAGAGTAACAACAAAAAAATCCAGAAAAACGCATTTCAAAAAAGTTATAAACTGATTTGCATGTTAATGATTGAAATAAGTATTTGACCCCTTCGACTTAGTACTTGGTGGCAAAACCCTTGTTGACAATCACAGAGGTCAGACGTTTCTTGTAGTTGGCCACCAGGTTTGCACACATCTCAGGAGGGATTTTGTCCCACTCCTCTTTGCAGATCCTCTCCAAGTCATTAAGGTTTCGAGGCTGACATTTGGCAGCTCAAACCTTCAGCTCCCTCCACAGCTTTTCTGTGGGATTAAGGTCTGGAGACTGGCTAGGCCACTCCAGGACCTTAATGTGCTTCTTCTTGAGCCACTCCTTTGTTGCCTTGGCTGTGTGTTTTGGGTCATTGTCATGCTGGAATACCCATCCACGACCCATTTTCAATGCCCTGGCTGAGGGAAGGAGGTTCTCACCCAAGATTTGACGGTACATGGCCCCGTCCATCGTCCCTTTGATGTGGTGCAGTTGTCCTGTCCCCTTAGCAGAAAAACACCCCCAAAGCATAATGTTTCCACCTCCATGTTTGACGGTGGGGATGGTGTTCTTGGGGTCATTCCTCCTCCTCCAAACACGGCGAGTTGAGTTGATGCCAAAGAGCTCGATTTTGGTCTCATCTGACCACAACACTTTCACCCAGTTCTCCTCTGAATCATTCAGATGTTCATTGGCAAACTTCAGACGGGCCTGTACATGTGCTTTCTTGAGCAGGGGGACCTTGCGGGCGCTGCAGGATTTCAGTCCTTCACGGCGTAGTGTGTTACCAATTGTTTTCTTGGTGACTATGGTCCCAGCTGCCTTGAGATCATTAACAAGATCCTCCCATGTAGTTCTGGGCTGAAACTCCACAAGGTGAGATCTTGCATGGAGCTCCAGACCGAGGGAGACTGACAGTTATTTTGTGTTTCTTCCATTTGCGAATAATCGCACCAACTGTTGTCACCTTCTCACCAAGCTGCTTGGCGATGGTCTTGTAGCCCATTCCAGCCTTGTGTAGGTCTACAATCTTGTCCCTGACATCCTTGGACAGCTCTTTGGTCTTGGCCATGGTGGAGAGTTTGGAATCTGATTGATTGATTGCTTCTGTGGACAGGTGTCTTTTATACAGGTAACGAGCTGAGATTAGGAGCACTCCCTTTAAGAGAGTGGTCCTAATCTCAGCTTGTTACCTGTATAAAAGACACTTGGGAGCCAGAAATCTTGCTGATTGATAGGGGATAAATACTTATTTCCCTCATTAACATGCAAATCAATTTATAACTTTTTTGAAATGCATTTTTCTGGATTTTTTGTTGTTATTCTGTCTCTGACTGTTAAAATACACCTACCATTAAAATTATAGACTGATCATTTCTTTGTCAGTGGGCAAACATACAAAATCAGCAGGGGATCAAATACTTTTTTCCCTCACTGTAGCGTCTGAGCCAAGTTAAGTACTTTGAACAGCCCTCTACAAAGTGAATACACAGGTTCACATATACACAGTTACCATAAAGTAAGGAATGCACATATAATGCTTACTTTTAACTGACTATTCAAAACTGAACATACAAACCACACTCTTATAAATAAACCAATTCCCTAGGACGCAATTCTTTACTTGGGCAAATTATACTAAACAGAAAGATTACAGGCTATTAATGGTACCTATTTTCTCTTTGAAAAGTGACAGCACTGCAACTGAGCTATTGTATATTAATCAATGCAATTATGAATTAGCAAAGTAACATTTTAATACTATCGCAGTATGTCCATTATTCATAGGAGAATGAAAATTAAGGAAAATGAATTTACCAGCCCTAATTTTTTTTTAGTTGCAGTACGGGTCACTTGTTTTGGGAACCAATAGGGCTAGGTGTAGTTGAAAAACCTGGAAACCCTGGTTTTGAAATAGTAGTAGTTCCATTAAAATTTACAGAAGCAAATACAGCATTTTTAAAACTATTATTGTGCTTTACTTTACTTGTATTTGTAATTTTTTAATGTCAAATCTAAACTAGGGGAGCAATGCCCCCTAAGGCCCACCCACAGAAGGTCCAGAAGCTTATCTAAACCAAGCATGGGAGGGCTGATAGATGAGGCCGGTCTTGTGACATCAAGCCTGTTAAAACAAATACGTGTGCCCACATCACTGCAGCACAGACCTGCTTGAAAAAGGACCCAGGCCTCTAGTCGATGCACCACCGGACGGTCAGGTACTGGCAGGACAGCAGACTTGTAGGCCGTGGCAATGTTGTTCAGTATCCAAGGGGACAGGTGCTGAGTGACAGCACACAGAGCCTATTAGCAGCTTTGTTATGAGTTTTCAAGACTTCCCTTTGAGTGCAGCAATAACCCATAGTCCCTCTGGAATTTATTTTCAACTTCAAAATAATGTTTGATTTAAATGTCTTTTCGTAACCTTGTGAACATCATGATTGATCAGGAACATTTTTCCCCCAGAAATCATGTAAAATGTTATTTATTTTATTTTTAGATTTTTTAATACTGTAAACCTTGAAACGAGTCTCTTTGGAGGTAGATGTGTTGTTTGAGGTTCAGCTTACAACAGGATTCCTTGACACAATTTATTGTTCCTGGCACTTTGTTTATTTTTTTTTTTCTTAAAAGCCGAGTTGCAGTTACAAGTACAATGACGAGCACAACCGTCCAGTGCCATTATTCCTCTCAATCCACTACACAAAGACGTGCGTCACTCTAACCTGTCCGGCTTTACAACATGCGACTGAAATAATATGTTCTTGGGGAACAACATAACACATAGTGATTTCTCCATGCTATATAAAATAAAATATTGTATACAGTATTTCTAATTTCTTTTACGTTACCTTTTCCTGCATATTTATATTTTTCCAATAATAAACTAATGCCACAATGCTAAAATGATATATCTATACTTTAATAAAAAGTAATCAAATACATACAAATTACTGGCAGAATTGGTACTGTCTTTGCAAGTCCTGCAGTTATAGTGGTAGGGATGAAGCCTGTCACATCCTGGCCAAGCCCCGCATCCCACTAATATGCCAGGACTTCAGGGACAGCTTTCCTCCAACCTGTCTGTTTTCCTTTGCAAAAATGGCAATCAGTTTCTGTCACGTCCTGTCTCCTCCTCTGATACTGTGACCAAGTTTGAATCTCATGTCGTTAAGATACAGCACAGACTCTCTTCCCCTTACCAGAGTCTCAAGGGGAGCCCGATATTCTCCTGCACTCACTGAAACTGCAAGTTCTTTTGCAGCGCAAACACTGACCTCTAATGAGCTCGAGTAGCCTTATTGAAATTCATCATAACATTTCAGGAGTAGTCAACTCCGATTCAGCTCTCACTTACACTCTGCATCCTGGGACTAGTCCAAATCAGTTTTGCTAATCTTTCCGATGTGACAAGAAGACCTGAGGGTAATATTTGTATTCAAGTCTCTATATACATATACCTATAAAGTTGCAATTTCATTCCTTTGTCTTTATGCTTCCATGTCTTCTCCTATGTGCTGTTACAAGTCTATTTCTAATATCTCACTATCTCAAAGACACACTGTATTTGAGAAATCAAGCAATGAGTTTCAAGAAGGGACTGGACGCTTAATATGCCAAACACATTCTACTTCATTGCGGACCTTGTAGCAGCAATATTCCTGGAATGAGAGGGGCACACAACCAAATTCATGTAATTAAAAAAAGCAACAGGAGAAATCCGTCTTCTCCAGATAAGGTCAAGTTGCTTATTTCATCCAACACACATTTTATCTTGTTGCACTGCAATTTTGAAATCACTCAGATGTCTCAATCCCTAAGGCACAGTTTTTCATGTTTGCTCTGTGAATGGGGTATCTCTGGAAGGTAAATCTTGTCAAAGTTACCGCACCAATAATCTGAAAAATAACCAAGGTCATGCATTTAATATCTGAGGTACAAGAGCACACACATCACCTAGAGTCCATTCATGAGTTGCATATTTATTAATTTAATTACATTTGCAAGACATGACGACGCATTGACAGTTTGCATAGCCACAATTCAGTTCATTTAGTTCACTTAGATGGAAGTGGAGCATTGAGAGTCTTGAAGAAAACAAGACGATTTTTTTTTTGTGGAATACAAAAAGGCAATGAAGAAAATATTGGTGACCTTAGAGAGAAATTAATTAACATAAATAGTTTCAAAATAATTTTCTGAAATGGCCAATTTAAATCTGAGTCATTATGGCTTCTTCTGAATTTATTGAATGCTTTCAAACTGCACATTAATCATGTTGAAGCATCAGTTCATATATTAATTAATAAAGCTATTTTATTCAAATCAACTCAACCTACAAATAAAAGCTTGGAGGTTTGGAAATTTAAAACAAACCATTCTGTGTCCAACATATCAAGGAACCTTGGGAAAAGTAAGTATGTATAAATATATATATATACCATGTACAATAAGCTGCAATATATATGAAATAGAGTATATATGTTTAGTGACAGAGACCACGGAATATATGAAAAAATCCATCAAACATTACAATCCATTAAAAATAATGTTTTATTCTTCAGCATTCTTATAATTCTTTTAATATTCTGGAAATGGAAAGATATTGGATAGAGATGACCAATAGAGATATTGGTTAATTCAATCACCATTGAATTTAAATAGTGGCTAGGAGTTACAGTAAGACATTTGTTTGTACTGTTTTTTGTACAGAGGCTACCACATAAAGTTTCATTAACAAAGGGCTGGGTTATGGTTAATATTTGCTACACAGCTAAGAAATGCAATAAAAAAGAAAAGCAATTATACCTACTTGAATATGTCTTTCATGTAGGATTTTGACCACTAATTTAGTGTCACGGAAATTAAAAAGCTATATAAGTGGTTACAATATTATGCAGTCTAGCGAGAGGAGTCAGAGGGGCAACTTGCATTTAGCATTTGATGCTGGATCAGACTGGCTGTGCATGCAGGTCTCACAAAGTTGCTCAAAATTCAGGAAAAGGACATAATCGGAACAGAAGAGCAAGATAAAGGCAAAAATTGATCCATTGTGTGCAGAAGGACACACAGAATTTGAATGGGAGTAGTTGTTCATTAATGACACACAAAACTTTATATCAGTGTGGCCCAAACACAGTCCTGGAGAGCCCCAATCCAGTACATTGTGTCAGTCACCCTAAATCGCTAATTTCGACAGATTTGGAATATATGGAAGTTATTGATCAATTAACTTGTTCAATTAAGGGAATTCTGGTAATTGAGGGCTGAACAGGGTAGTTTGTTTTCTTTATACCAAATCTCTACAGAACTTAATTTCATAAATCACCTGCTTAATTGATCACATTGACATGGTTCCAGGTGTTGGGAGATTGATCATTAAAGGTTACCAAAAAATGAATAGGGGTCCACGAGGATTGGGCTTGAGTATCACTGCTTTTTATTGACTTTATAGCTACTAGAAACTCTTACATTTTCAGAGATTTCTCACGTTATTATGTTTTTATACAGTTGTGTGTGTGTATATATATATATATAAGTAAACACAAGCAAACACAACCAAATTCTGTGGAGCATTCAAGACACTGGAAGTAATTGTGTATTATAAACTAAGGTACGCATATTGATCCAGGTGCTTTGGGTTTGCGTACCTCATGACAGAGAAATAGTACAGGCCCCTTCAGCTTAACCTTGCACCTTCAAAGATGTGCTCAAGGGATTTACTAGTGATTAGGGATGGGACAGAAGGCTATACCATTTCCACAGTATGATAACAAAAATACCACAGTAACCTTAATATCATGGTATAAATCATGCAACCATATTCTCTATAGGTCTACTATATTTTAGAGAATAACATAATATCCTAAACTATGGAGCTTAGTTTATCTTTAACGCTTTAAAGTCAGTGATAAACAGCAGAAATAAATGCCGAAAGTATGCAGTCCTCATTATTATTAACATTTACCCTTTGCTCAAAAGAATGCTGAGCTGCATGGTTTGCCTTTTTATTTAGGAGCTTAATTTTTTTTAAACTTTAGATTAATTTGTGACGCTGCAGATAAATCCAAACAAACAAAAATGTATAAATATGTGCAGTTTATTTGCTGGTAAACAGAATAAGGAAATAATCGGTCACACTGCTTAAAACACTAATATTGATTATTTTAAAGCATGCGCACAGAAGACTATATATAATGTATACGTTGCTTTGCAAGAGAGAGAGGTTGCAGAACAATTTGTGCTATACAGGATCATAAATTAATTGAATTAATGGGGATAGGTTTATAAATATATTTAATTAATGTGGACAGATATATACACAAAAACAAACATAAAAATGTGTTAAATATTAATATAAATGTGTTGTTAATCAAACAAAAATGATACATTGACACTACTACGAATACTACTAATAATATTAATTGACATATTGACATTTTAATTAGTTACTGGCTCCTGATTGATGTTTTTTTGCTTCATTCAATCCTCCCTGAGAACTTTCACTTACATTTTGGACATATTATAATTATTTTTACATTTTCTTTATTTTTAAGAAGTAAAATATTGAAGCCAAACCAAACGGATCTACCATTCTCAACACTTTACTGAAGGGCATGGGGAGTCAGTCTGACTGCAGTTAAGGAACATGTTCTTTGTTTGATTTTTGACTCACTTTGTGGATTTGAATAATTTTATTTTTAAATTACTGAACAGTTTTTAAACCACTATGCTACCTATCTACGCAAGGTGATTGTTTCAGTTTTGTTTGATATTTTCATTATTTAAAACATGTCATCCAAAATGCATCCATGCAGTAGATTGAATACGTTTTGCTGGTTGGAAAAGATCTCCATCAGGTATTTTGCCAAGACTTGAATTATCACTGCTTAGATTTGAAGCAGACTTTGCTAATAACAAACTGTTGCTCTCTTTCCAACACAAAATTGTGCTGATGACCATTAACAGGAAGGCATATTGAAAAGAGTTGGTTCAAGACGTAAGTCATCAATGAGCTTCCCAAATAAGGGATAAATGAGAGAACAGATAGATACCTCTACATAGAAACTACTTCTCTCACTGATATCATGTCTTCCTTTAATGAAGAATGCTGTGCATCTGCAAAGGAAGTGCAGTATTTCATGGGTCAGCTCATTCATGTTTTATTAAAGCTTTTTCATTAATGTCTAAATTTGAAACACTGGCCTTCAGTGTAACTACAGTTTTTAAAAAGCCTGGGGCAATACTGCAACATTTGCCAGAGATGGCAGAGACAGGCCGTAGTGTAATTCAGTTGTATATATTTATATAAAATACTAATGTGTCTGTCCAGCCATCCAAATTCAATCATAAAGCTCTAATTAGTCAGAAGCAAATTCTCCATACTATAGCAAAATGGAAAGAATATTCTGAAAACATGCATCTTTGATCAAGAAAATGTAATTCAAATAAAATGATTGGTGCATAATTGTAATATCAATAACAAACACCACCATCTGTGTGAGTTAATGAAGTAGTGCAACTGCAATACACACACACACACACACACACACACACACATATATATATATATATATATATATATATATATACATACAGTGATGGTGTGCTGGGTGGCACATGGAATATAAAGTATGTGTATATATAGAAAAAGCTGTTACCATTAGTGAAACAAACAGTACTAAAGACATATAATTGATTAAGATTTGTATGTAATTATTCATTCAGTAAGTATTATAGAATCCATGTGTGAAACCATGCTTTTGAAACTCTTGAAAACGCTGTTATAACAGTGAATGAGGTATCAAATTAAGGTACTATATTTTCTGATATATATTTTTTTAATGTATCAGAAGGGCTAAATTTGAATTGGATCATTTGGAATTTACCCATGACATTATTTATTTGGTTTACCTGGATACTTGTTAAAAGATTGTTTAGGCTTAAATTGTGTTAATTGACACTACAGTGTAATTTAATAGCAATTACATTGTAGAGGGAGTATTGTATTTACCTGTTTTTAATAAACTTAGAACTGTCTTGTTTTCATTCTGTTGCAATTTTCTGACCCTTCCCACTTCCTGTTCTATAAAACGTATTGTCAGCGCAGGTTCGTCCTCTTTTGCCGAGAGCTAGGACTCCCGCATGACCATGCAAGCCTTGGGCAGTGCTTCCTTTTTTAGATAACCGGCGTTGCATTCGCAACCTATTGTTATCTTTCGAGGCGGCGTAGCAGAGCTCGATCCCAGCAAACTGAAAAGCTAGATCTGCTACAGCCATAGCCGTGGGTCACATTCTCGGGTCCAGGGAAATGGCAAAAGCGCAGACGTCACATTTTATAGAGCAGGAAATGGGAAGGGACCTGTTCAGAGTGACGTGCGCAGGGGCCAATGGCAGCTTTGATAGAGTGACGTTTTCAATCGGGTTCACATGGAAGTGCGCAGAAACCCCTCCCCCTTGGACAGTGCTTCCACTCTCTGCGTCCCGGTTTTCCAGCTGAGCCTTAGCTACTAGCTCTGTTTTTTTATTGTATTTAATATTGATAGTCTCTACAACTTTAATTTAACTCAAATTATCTTAGTTTGTACACTATACATTGTGGTTGTTTCCAGTTTTCAGGGTTTTCCTTCCACAGCAAGAGCAGGACAAATCAACTGTAAATGTGAGGCCCGGCTGTACCCATGGCCTGCGGCTCACCAAAGTGTAGTAGAGATCTCGCCCGCCTGAGAGGCTCCTCCACCAGCTTGCATCTGCACTACAGTCCATGGCTGCGGCGGTAGGAGATCTAGCTCTCCTAACCTGCTGGGATCGAGAATTTGTTCCGCCCCTCACTGGATGCACGGAAGAATGTGTTTTGGCTGGTGGCCACTACCTTTGGACCCTCCAGAGCTCAAACAGTGTGGTGCCCAGTCCTCTCATTATCCACGGCTTTTCGGTGTGGCTAGGCCTGCAAGGTCCCCACGTTGCTTGTCCTTCAGCACTCGGTGCTTCCGAATTCAGTGCTTGGTGCATGGCGCTTTGATCAGCACACCTTAAGAACATAAGAACATAAGAAATTTACAAATGAGAAGAGGCCATTCGACCCATCATGCTTGTTTGGTGTCCATTAATAACTAAGTGATCCAAGGATCCTATCCAGTCTATTTTTAAATGTCCCCAAATTTTCAGCTTCAACCACATCACTGGGGAGTTTGTTCAGATTGTGACGACTCTCTGTGTGAAGAAGTGTCTCCTGTTTTCCGTCTTGAATGCCTTGAAGCCCAATTTCCATTTGTGTCCCCGGGTGCGTGTGTCCCTGCTGATCTGGAAAAGCTCCTCTGGTTTGATGTGGTCAATGCCTTTCATGATTTTGAAGACTTGAGTCAAGTCCCCACATAGTCTCCTCTGTTCCAGGGTGAAAAGGTTCAGTTCCCTCAGTCTCTCAGTAGGACATTCCCTTCAGACCTGGAATAAGTCTGGTTGCTCTCCTCTGAACTGCCTCTAGAGCAGCGATATCCTTCTTGAAGTGTGGAGCCCAGAACTGTACACAGTATCCAGATGTGCATCGTACTAACTAGTGCATTGTACAGTCTGAACATTACTGCCCTTGTTCTCAGTTCTACACTTTTGACAATATACCCTAACATTTTGTTTGCCTTTTTTATTGCTTCCCCACATTGTTTGGATGGAGAAAGTGAGGAGTCCATGTAGACTCCTAGGTCTTTCTCATGTGTTACTTCATCTAGTTCTATTCCTCCCATAATGTAATTATAGTGGACATTGTTGTTACGTGCATGTAATACCTTGCACTTGTCCACATTGAATTTCATCTGCAAGGTGTCGGCCCACAATTGAATAATAATAAGTCCCTTTGAATAACCTGTGATGCTGAGATTGTATCTGCTGAGCCACCTATTTTAGTATCATCTGTAAATTAGACAAGTTTGCTAACTATCCCAGAGTCCAGATCATTAATATAGATAAGAAAAAGCAAAGGCCCCAATACTGATCCCTGTGGAACTCCACTAACAACCTCACTCCAGTTAGAAGCAACTCCTCTAATTGACACCCTCTGTTTCCTATACATCAACCAGTTCATAATCCATCTACTTACATTACCCTGAATGCCTACAGCTTTCAATTTGATGGTCAGTCTGTGGTGTGGAACCTTATCAAAAGCTTTTTGAAAATCTAAGTATATCATATAATTTGCTTTCACATGATCTGCAGCTGCAGTTGTGTGCTGGGTGTCACGGGACACTCAAAATATTTGTAGCCAACTACGCCACCTAGTGGTTAGGGGCACTAGGACCCAAGACACTGGTCTACAACCTACTAATGTTTCCACGCTCACAAGTTCTTAAGTAAGTAATTATGGCAGTGGGATTTAAAACCAGCGACCGGCATGACCCAGGGACAGACAGCACCAAGTTGCAAGTATAAAAGACAGGTTTATTGCTAGACAACAGGGTTTAACCATTTTAAACCCATGAAAGTCATTAAAAACTGATACATAAAAACCAGCACTTAAAATACACCCACTAATTTACTAGGGCGTAAAGTAGCAAATAAAAGAACACCCACTACTTTCCTAGGGTGCAAAGTAGCAAATAAAATAAAAAAACAGAAGGGAGAAAAGTGTTGAGGGCAGGACTGCCAGGGGAGGGCTCACGTCAACAAACTCTGCAGCCTAATGGTCTGGTCCTGCGCCTCCAGTAGCTATAAAAAAGAAACGACAACAGTGCTAAAATCCTATATATTAAATCAGCCTCGCCTCACTCTTCCTCGTCCTTATTTCCAAACGATAAAACGCTACTTTAAAATAAAAGCCAGAGTAAAAGGTTAAAAAATAGATAAGTTTAAAATACTAGCAATTAAACCATAAAATAACTGGGAAAGCAGTTACTTGAAATCAATCTTTTTGCAGGTGAAACAAGAGAATAAACGGTGTTACTTCCCGTGTAGATTTTCGGTTCACTGATTTGCTGTCCTGCAACCTGTCTCCTCCTGTGGATATGGCTGGCGTTTTACTGTGGCTGATCTGGTCCTTTTCTTCCACCCCTTTCACCCTCTGATCCACAGTCTGCACTTGTTTCCCCTCACTCAAGGACTATGTCTGGCTCTTCGGGTGGACCAACGGCTGCACCCGCCTCTTCCAAGGGGCCGGGATCCGCGTTCGTCTCATCTGGATGACCAGCAACACTGGGAACTTCAACCTGAGGAAGAGCAGAACCGTAGGCACCTTCAAAGAACATTAACAATGGGTCCTGGTTAAAGTGAGGTTGTACCTGCCCATCTGGATCTATGGCTCGAGGAGGGAAAGATGCATACCCGGAGCCGATTACGGTGGATAGCTTTCATGGGCCCGTCACTTCCTTATAGTCGTACCTGATAAGTGTGCATATCAGGTCGGGTCTGGCCTACTACCACCGATGGCCGATGGTCCCATCGTTCAGCCAGCTTACCACCTCCATGCCTTCGATTGGTCTGCATGAGGACCCTCTCACCTGGTAATAAGGGCAAATCTTTACCACCTTCATCATACCTGGTTTTGTCCCGTTGGACAGCTTTAGCCGCGTGCTCCATTGGCCTTGCTGCTCAGTTTCCAAAGTGCCCAACATATTCAGCAGGGTTTGATTAAACCACTCGCAAGTACCATTGCCCTGCGGATGATAAGGCACGGTACGACTCTTCCTACAACCATAGTACTTGCAGAGCTCTGCATGAGCCAAGAGTGCAGACTCAAAATTTGGGCCTTGGTCAGAATGAAACCGTTCAGGGCACCCAAAAGGCTGGATAATGTGCTGCCAGAGTACTTGAACCGTAGTACATGCTGTCTGGTCATGTGTCAGAATGGCCCATGTATACTTAGTGAACAAGTCAGTTGCCACCAGGATATTTTGGAACCAGTCTGTGGGTCGGCTCAAGGTTAGAAAATCAATGGCAATTACCTCCAATGGTGTGTGAGTGATTATAGGAATCAAAGGTGCCTTCTTCGGCGGCCGTGCCAATGTGATGCGTCTTTGTCCATCCCAGGCCAGTAGAACCCCCTCTTCAATATTGACAGTGTCTTGTCTACTGCCAAATGTCCCATCTGCACATGGTATGTCTCCCATGTCATCCGCTTCTGTTCTTGGGGGACAATAATCTGGCAATATGTCTCCTGGCTTCCTGGATCTTGGAGATGTCGCACCCCATTGCAGAGATCTAGCCGAGGCCACTGTGTCAACAGCCTAACCGTCTCTCGGGATTCTCCGTATCGTTCCTCAGTAGTAGGTACATCCTTTCATCCTACATACAACCTTACATAGAGAGCATAGAATCTGCTTGTTGGAGTCCTTTCCATCGTTCTGGGTCCCATGATGACAGCGGGCTATCCTCGGTTACAGCAGCCACCTGAACAACGGAGCTCAGTCCACAGTCCAGGCCTTCCACCGGTTCTGTCTCTTGAAATGGTAACCGAGACAATTCATCAGCATTGACATTGACTCTCCCTGGTTGATACTTTAAGTTAAACTGGTAGTTGGCCAGCTGAGCTGCCCATCGCTGCTCCGTTGCTCCTAATTTAGTCATTTGCAGGTGGACCAAGGGGTTGTTATCTGTATAAACCTGAAATTTGGAACCCCACAGATAATCTTTAAACTTTTTGGTACTGCCCACTTGAGAGCTAGCAACTCTAGTTTAAACGAGCTATAATTAGCATCATTCTGTTCCGTTGGATGAAGACTTCGACTTGCATATGCCACCACTCTCTCTTGACCGTCCTGCGTCTGAGCTAGCACTGCTTCCAGCCCCTTCTTACTTGCATCAGTGTACAATATAAAAGAGAAAAGTCTGCAAATGCCAGTACAGGTGCTTCCTTCAACTTTAGCTTTAAGGTCTGGAATGCCTGTTCACAATCAGAATTCCAGGTAATATGGAATACCTCGCTTGGGCACACGATCAACAATGTGTGGAGTGGTCGCACAATTGCTGCAAATCCTTTGATAAAACGGCGATAGTAACCAGCAAACCCTAGAAACGATCTCACCTGTCGTACAGTTTGGGGCACAGTCCAAACTCACACACTGTCCACCTTCTCAGGGTCTGGGGAAACAGCTTCCGCACCCACCACATATCCCAGGAACTTCACCTGCTTCTAGAATAGGTGGCACTTTTCTGGTTTCAGTTTTAGCCCATACGCTGACAGCCATTCAAAGACAACCTCTATATTGCGGAGATGAGTCTTAAAATCTGCGGAGAACACAGTAACAGTTTCAGTCACCAACCCGCCCAAACAGCTTTGCATGAGCCGTTGGAAAGTTGCAGGGGCATTACATAACCCGAATGCCATTTGGTTAAACTCGTATAAACCCATGGGGGTAGCAAAAGCAGTTTTCTCCTTGTCACAATCATCCACCTCGACCTCCCAATAGCCACTGGCTAGATCTAGGGTAGAATAGTAAGTTGCTTTTGACAGTGTGGTCAAGGCAAAAGATAAGCATCCTTATGGGTCACTGCGTTCAACACTGCGTACACAAAACCGCCATGACCCCTCTTTTTTGCGAACTAACACAATAGGTGCTGCCCATGGACTAACACTCTCCCTTATGACTCCATTTTGCAACATACCTTCCAGTAGCCCACACACTTCCTGGTAGAGAGTAGAAGGAATTGGACGATATCATTCGTGAACAGGGGGAGCGTCGCCAGTCGGGATTTGAAGACGTACTCCACATGTACATCCAAAATCATCCACATTAAAGGCAAACGCATTACCCCACTTATGGAGAAGAGACGACAGCTCCTCTTGCTGCCCCTCAGACAGCCCCTCTCCTTGCAAGGCCAGATTCCTCAATGCTTTCTGCTGCCCCACCTGAGCCTCTACATTCCGAACTCCAACTTCCAACACTCCAGGACTCACAACTATCAATTCTAGACCATTAGGCCCCCTCACCTTCACAGGGCTGCAGGTCACAGTGGCGAGATGTTGGTAGCGGCCTAGTGAGATGGGAAATTGCTTTAAATGTCTTACCCGAACTGGGACACGATCATGCTTTACCCTACCAACGATTCTTGCTACATGAATTTCCCCCGAGGGGACTCTGGCCCACAACACCACCTCACTCTGAGCAGGCACTTGAATGGGATGATGATATGCCGGCCACAACACCCCTTGAATCTCGGCAGAGGACTGTGCCCGAACCTGTTGGCAGTCTTGGAATGCAGCCTCCCATGCTCCACGAGTGGCTCCATTACACTGTCTAGACAAAAAGGCATCTTGCATCTGCGGGTCAGCAAACAAGACTTCCCAGCATGCGGCAATAACGTTCATTCCCAATATTGGCAATTTGTCCACCCCACCGTCTTTTGTGACCACAACACCTATACCAGGAAGTTTAACTTCCCCAACCTGAATGTCCATAATAGCATACCCCACATAAGGAATATCTAGACCATTAGCAGCTCTCAAGGACAACCAGCCTACATCCCCCTTTGAACCCAAACCCTGTTTAGGGAACACCCTGTGGTAGTATCTTTCAGTCATAAGGATCACCTGAAACCCAGTGTCCAATAATTCTCTCGTCATTAAACTGTACTTCCACTTGAGGGCATGTCCCTATAAAACCCTGTTGATTAACACGAGGAGGGTCCAAAATGGGGTTGTATGACAGTTGCATGTTCAAAAAATTCTAATGAATTAGTAAGACATGATCTGCCTCGTCTAAACCCATGTTGACTGTCTCCATGAATATGGTTTTCATTAAGATGCCCCTCTATTTTCTGTCTAATATTTTTTCCCAACATTTTACAAGTAATGCAGACTGATTGGTCTGTAATTTCCTGGCTAAGTTTTGTCCCCTTTCTTGTGGATTGGTATGACATTGCTGGTTTCCAGTCAGTTGGCACATCCCATGTTCTAAGTGTCAATTTGAATATTTTAGTTAGCTGCCTTTAAATAATTTCCCTACTGTACTGTTGGAAATATACCATCTGTCCCAGGTGATTTGTTTGTTTTTAATTCTGCTAGTCCCTTTAGTACCTCCTCCTCATTTATCCTGATCTCTATTAGAGTTTGACTGCACTGATTGTTAACCTGTGGCATGTTATTGGTTTTTCCATTTGTAAAAACCTCTGTGAAATACTAATTTAGAACATTTGCCACATCTTGTTCAGTTTCTAAGATACTTAATTTTTTGTACTTTTTCTGTTTCACTTCCTCCTTTATTGACCCCTTGCTGTTGTAATATTGAAAAAGCTCTATGCATTAGTTTTAGCTTCAAGAGCTATGTTTCTTTCTATTTCCCTCTTTGCTTACCTGATCCCTTTCTTAACATCTCTTTGCAGTTCTATATATTCCATATATATTCTATATATTTTGGCCAATGTGTTTTTGTCCTCAGTTTGCTAAGTATTGGTACAAATTTCTCCTGAGCCTCCTGTAGTATATTATGGAAATATAACCATCCATTTTCAACTGAAACTGTATCCAGTGTGCTCCAGTTTAACTTTTGTAAGTGCAAGGTTTGCTTTTCTAAAATTGTAGACCATTGTTTTAGACTTGGTCCTTGTTAATTGAAAGCATGCCTGAAAGCTAACCATATTGTGATCACAGTTCACCATTAGTTCTCTAACTAGTGTCCCTCTGACTCAATGCAAAAGTCAATGCATGCGCTCTCTCTGGTTGGTTCCCTGACAAATTGAGTTAGAAAGCAGTCATTTACCATCTCAATCATTTCTATTTCTGCTTCTGTAGTCCCAACTGGGCTTTCCCAGTCTATGTTTGGGAAATTGAAATCCCCCATTATAACAGCCACATCCTTGCTACATGCAGTCCTGAAATCTTTCTGAATATCTGAGTTGGGTGGTCTGTAACACACTCCTACCACTAATCCTACGGATCTTTTATTCAAAAGTTGAACCCAGAAAGATTCAGTTTCGTTAGCAGTATCTAATTTGAGTTCTACTGCCTCAATGTAGTTTCTGATGTATAATGCTACCCCACCACCTCTTCGGTTATACCTGTCTCTCCTAAACTGTGTGTATCCTTTCAACTTGTATTCATCCCCATCATTTTCTGTAAGCCGTGTTTCTGTCAACATCATATTCATACACCAGCACTGTAGCTTCTAAGTCTAACATCTTGTTCCTTAGATCTATGCAGTAAGGAGTTGTTGTGCTTTTTTTAATGATTTTTCTTCTAAAATGAAACACTGCATGACTCAACACTTTGAATTCTGCACTGTAGCATCTGCAGCCACGGGTTCTAAGTCTGAGGTTCAGGGATGAAGATTGCTAGGAAGGACTTAAAAAACTATTTCAGAGAAATAAAATGAATGCAAGTCTATTGGAGATCAAAGCTTGCCTCCAGGCATCCTTGGAAACATGTCAAATGACCTTGCATGCTAAAATCTAGTACACATCTTTGACTATGTTTTTTGTCTTTGCTTTTAACCCAGTTAGACACCATGATAGCTGCTATTAAAGTATACAGTTGCACAAACATCTTGACAAATTATTATTTTCAGTTTTAAAAAGTAAATGTCCAATATTCAAATGTCAATTAACGCATGTTTATAAAGTGCACCAGTCATTTATCACAGTAACAGCAACAGTTATATTCAAAATCCAGGCAGGTGTCAAACTAATTTCATACAACATTTTCATGTTACGAGTGGTGCGTGATGGCACAATCACTAATTGGTTTGATTATCACTGATTGATTTATATTATTTTATTTTTTCCTGTACTGCTGTTGCACTTATTTTTTGTGTTGCTTTATATTTTTGTTTCTTTTGGTTGTTTGGTGGTTTGATTGTGTGTGTATATTGTTTAATTATATTATTATTTGGGGTGATGGGTTTAATGGTAAGGTGCTGGGTACAGCCCACTAGAGAACATTTCCACATGGATTCTGCCTGTCATCAAATCAATTGTTTTCACCTGTCCCCCCTAACCCAGGAAATCTGCAATAAAAGACTGGGAGTCTCCTTTCTCAAGGGGGGAGTGGAGGCTGTGTGTTGCGCCATCTGGGGGAAGAAATCGAAAGAGTTAGTGAGATTAGGATCAGTTGTGAATTTTTAGCTATATATTTTACTAGTATTTTTTCTATTCCTTTCTTGTTATATTTGATTAGGTTAGGGTTTTAGGATTTTACATGCCCAGATATATTAAAGGCATTTCATCTAGTTTTAGTATTAGTATTATACCCACTATTGTATAATCCTTGGTGCAATTAATTGTAATATTCTGTGTGTTACTGAACAGACTTCCTGCCCTGTATGTAACAATACAATTTGTCCTTACCATACTCATGCGTGTGGTGGTGCCTTGGGGTCCGTCGAGCCTGCTCGGGGAGAGAAGTCTAATTGTGTCCTTGTAAAAAGCAAGTCCGGTTTGGCGTGTTCACCCCTAGCACCCATAGGTGGTGACATTCATACACTTGTATCCAATTGAATTAAGTCAACTATATTATGTAAAATATATTTTTTTACGTTATGTGCTCAATAGACCCATATAAATCGGAGCAATTGAAACATAATTTTGTGTGTTTACTTAAAACCATAAAAGACAAACAAATCTTTGAAGAATTACTAGTGAATGAAACAAAACATCAATCCAAATGTTCATTCCAATGGAAAGGTCAGGATATTAAACAATATATTTTTATCTATTTTCACCTTAAAGGTTTACTTTGGAGACACAGCCTGCCTTTGATGACACACACACACTGCCATTTAAGATTATTGATGAAACAGAGAAAAATAATGTATGAATTATTTAAGAATGGTTAAATCCCTTCAGAGAGAAGATATTCAAGTGAAGCACCAAATACAGCAAAGTAATGGGATACAATTCAGCCCTTCAAGATACATTTCAGAAAACTTTGGCAGACCAGTAAGGCAACAATGTGTTGATGATGTACTTTCATGGAGAAATTATTAGGCTGTTGCCCAGAGGCAGGCACTATTTATTCAACATCTAGGCCACCCTGTTCTCATGTTATCAGTCTTCTAAGAAGATTGGTAATATTAGTAGAACTTAGAACGCAAATAACAATGTATACACATTGAAATTAAACAAGTTTTAGCTTTAATGTGTCCTTGGGTGTCTTTTATTTTATTGTATTTATTTTGAAATTTGTAATATTATGTATGCATTGTGGTTAGCTGATGTTAAATAATATTTTACTACAAATAATATTATTACAGTCAGCTATTATGGAGAACTAAAATTGTTTTTATATTTGGGGGCTAAGATCATGTAAAGCTGAACTCTAAAAAAGTACCAAAAGCTACACACCAGTAAGTCAAAGCACAATAATAAAAGTAAAAAGAAGAACAATCTAGATACCTTCTGAAAAAACTAAAGTTTAAATATTTAAACATATAAGTGATTCATAATCTGTTTCACATTGTAAACTACACTGACCTATAGCTTAGAAAACATGTTTTTACTGTACTAAATAAATAATTCTTAAACAAATTGCAAATTTATGGCAAACACTTGAGAAGTGAAACCAAGAGACATCTTAAGCCAACCTCTCAACATTTGGCATCTCTTCTCTCAATGATGTACAGAGTTATCAGCTATATTATTATTATTATTATTATTATTATTATTATTATTATTATTATTATTATTATTACTATTTATTTCTTAGCAGACGCCCTTATCCAGGGCGACTTACAAAATATAAGTGCAATACAAAGTGCTAAAATACAGTGCAGTACAAGGCATAATATTACAAATTTCAATTCACATAATACAGTGCAATTCAAAGCATAATACATTTTACAAATTCCAATTTACACAATATATGGGGTCTTACATCCTGGACTGTAAAAGCTGATAAATGCAGACAAGATGTGAGGTCACAATATATACAAAACTATACTATATACAATACACATGCATAACATGCAAACGTTATATGCTGTATATATAACATTGCAAATCATCAAATATTTATTCTTCGGAATGATTTGAAAGGTTAATTTCCTTGTTAACCTGCAGTGATGATTCAGAAAATAAATGTGAAACTAAGACACAACAAAAAATATTATTAATTATTAAAATCTGATTAACAAGAATGGGAAAAAATTAAATATTGAGGTTTCACAGCATAAAATTAAAAAGTCAACGTGGCTTGGAGTGCAAAATGAAATACAGTATTCAAATATTAATCACCTTATGTAAATTATACATTTTCAGAGGGATATTACACAATTATACATTTCACAGGCATGGACAAACATTTTTAAAATATGTATTTTTCTTAAGGGTGACAATGGTTTTGTTTAACAATTTTTAATTGTAATTAATTTAGTTTTTTTGTTTGTTTTTTAAGTATTAAGTATTTTTACAATGCTCTGTAGATGCATTTAAAATATATTTGCAGGGTGTATCAGCAAATTGAGTAGCTGAATATTTGTATAATTATTTCAAAAACTTTGCAAGTGTATTTAACTTCAATTAAAGCACTAGACCAGTGGTTTTCAAACCTGTACCCCTTGCCCTGCTGGTTTTTGTTCCAACTGAGGTCTTAATTGCTTAAGTTAACTGTATATTGCTTTATTAGTTCAATTAAGGATTCAATTAAGCAATTAAGACCTCAGTTGGAACAAAAACCAGCAGGACAGAGGGTACTCCAGGACCGGTTTGAAAACCACTGCACTAGACAAATACATTCCTGACAAACTGCATTTGGCTTGTGGAAGAAAGCACATAAGTAAGAAATGAAATGGCAATTGTAGCTTCTTCATAAATAAATGGGGAAAAAATATTGGATTTCTTAAAAATTTGAATTGAATACAAGCATAGAGATTTTGGTCCTAATTTGAAATATTTACTAAATTAATGTCATAGTTGGTGTTTATATCTATCTTCAAAGCAAGGGTGTCAAAAGCTAAATCTATTCTGAATGCACTTCAGTGGAGTGCAAATAGTCTGATGTGACATTTTTCCCAGGGGCGTTGAAACATATCAGTGCATTTTAAATGTTAGAAACGGATCATAATAAAAATCTTGATCTGCAACAGTGAGCACAAAAACTGCAAAGAACCACAAAATGTTTTTTACTAAACATCTGCATTACTATACAGCAGGGGTTTTCAAATCGGTCCTGGAGTACCCCCTGTCCTGCTGGTTTTTGTTCCAACTGAGGTCTTAATTGCTTAATTGAATCCTTAATTGACCTAACAAAGCAATATACCATTTAATTAAGTAATGAAGACCTAGGTTGGAACAAAAAACAGAAGGGCAGGGGGCACTCCAGGACCGGTTTGAAAACCCCTGCTATACAGAATAGAGCATATGGTGGCTGGGATTTTGAGTGCAAAAATAAAACATAGAGTGACAAAGAGCGGGGGTAAACTGCCCCCACATACCGCCTCAGAAATCAGGCTGTTATGGTATAGTGGAAATAGTATTAAAATAATAGTAATAATAAAAATGTGGTTGAAATCATAAAGTAAGAAATATATTTGTGGTGTGGTGTGTTTGGGGATATAGTAAATTATTAGCAAAATTAAGGGTTCAATCTGGATTTGAAATTTGCTTTGAGCTTATTAGAATGGGAATTATATTTCAGTTTTCTGTAAATTTAAATGAGTGCTTTTGACACTTTGGATACCAGGGTTTCAAAATCACTCTTTAGACCAAATTTATTAGCAGCTGTGGCATGTGAGAAACACAGGTATTGCACATGTTACACAATGAAGGCCTTTGTGTGCTGTAGAATAGAAAGATTTCACTCATCTTTGTGTTTGCAGAGAGACACTTACTCAATGGAAATAGGTTTAAATACATAATGGAGAAGTCAGTGTCAAAGTAAAATATATAAATAAATTAAACAATGCATGAGTTTTAAGAATAAACATCACTGGAAAAAATGAGATTAACAACATATTGATGTTTCTTTTAATCAAAATACTCTATAGATTGGGGCTCGGGAGATCTTATTTTTAAATGCTTCCAGGAAAATGTAAAATACTTTTCTATTTTAATAATTTTTATCCCTCCAGGCTGTACAATATGAATTCAAAAATCGAATTGTGTAAATGCATACAAATTTCCCTTTTACTTTAGATACAAATCAGTGTTTTGTCATTTTAAGATATAACATACATTGCACATTAGTTGATATGAAATGTGGTGTGTTTGTTTATTTATATATGTTTGTTTAGCACAGCAGTTAGCATTTAGCTTAAGTAAGAATGGTCAAACTTAAATAGCTCTCCTTGTCACAGTTGTTCAAGCCAATATTTTGAATGAACGAATAACACATATTTAACTGCAATATATTAACTTGGTAAAAGCAATCCTGGGTACAGTACCGTACACAAATGTAGCTTTAAGACATTCCCTTTCACAACATTCATTATTTACACACTTCAGTCAATTCTAAGTTGGGTTTCTAAGTGATAATATTGCCTGGAGCATGCCAGAAGGAAACGGAGAAGGACCCTCTCTTCTAATAATTTAAATTAAGTAAAATTCACATTTGCAGAAAAACAATAAATGTATTGCAATTAATCTAAATCAATCATAGATAATTTTGTAGTATAAATCAAATACTTTGCCATTCTTTAATTCATTTTGTTCTCTGTATACTTCTGTATAGGTGCACAATGGACACTTAAACCATTGAAAGAGGTGATACAATTCTAAAGCAGGTCCAGCAAAAAGAACAGCAGTGGGATTACATATATTGTCACATCAGTCATTCCCAGGTGGAATCACTGCCTAAGTTGTTCTTCTCAAACCATAGAATAAATGTCACCAGTTGTTTGAAATTAACATTGGGGATTTGAGAGGTTAATATAAGTGAAACTTCTCAGTGGTTTTAAAGAGTATGAGGTGATTAACCTTCTTTTTAACTGTTGTCCTAGGGTTATCTTTACAGGCACTAAGCCATTAAATTGGCCAAGGCAACAAACTGAGTAGCAAATCAATTACGCTTCTCAAGTTTTAAGAATGTAAGCAAGGAACCAGGAAAGACTGGATTAAAAGCATTTGAAGTTGAGCAATCAAAGCCTTTGAAATTCCTGGTACAGCTTCAACCTTTCCGTTTCAATCTACATACAGTGCTTTTCTTGCTTAGAACAATATTGGTTTATTCATTGGCAATTTCATTTTCATTACTGAGGTTTCGATGATATATAAGTACTGCATAGGAAGTGGTGGTGGAGGGGTAGCTATGGCTTATTCCTTCAGATGTCATTTTCCATTTAAAGTCCACAATTAGTGTTGAAAAAGATTTATTTCCACTTTCTTCTGCAGGGTAGAGGATATTTGCCCTAAACAAACAAGCCTATCTCTCCTGAGACCCACAGCCCTGGTACATCCTGTTTATAATTCAGAAGCAAAAGTATTTACAGGGAGATGGTGGAGAAGTGAGTTTATCCTCATCAATTCAGCCATCACAGTCACTAACACCAAAGGGATAGAGAAGTCAGAGTTGGCACACACAGGTGCTCAGCATGTGCAGGGGGTCAATGCAGCAGGAAATGTTCACGTAGAGAAACCATTTCCAGTTTAAGATTATAACTAGTATGTATACTAGGCAGAGCACCACTTCTGGCTTGGGCACCCTCTTTATTTATACAGGTTAAAAGGGTAATGGACAATATACAAATATGACAACTTTATAAAGATGTATACGGGAGGGGTGGGTGTTGGCAGGAGGCAGGGGTTAGAGGGATAAATAGAGTACACTACTGTAAATACTGTACTGTTTAGACACTATCGCCACAGGCACTGGTTACTGGTTACTTGATCAGGATCTGTCATGGCAATAGTTGTTAGTTTTGGATTCTAATAACTCAGACCTAGACCTTAAAGTTTATATCAACCTCACCTCACACATATATATATATATATATATATATATATATATATATATATATATATATATATATATATATATGTATGTAATGCATATTTAAAAAATAAAAATATTGCAAGTGTCTGTCTTTGAACAGAGACTGCAGCACACAGCTTGGCAGACGAGAGTTGAATGTTCAATACTGTAGCCTCAGGGTTAAATCAATATTTTGTTATTATAAATTCTGTTTCACAATTCACAAGTGGCAGAAATTCCCAGCTGTACTCATGTCCACTGGATGATTGTCCTTAGGCCATTTCTTCCATAAAAGTCCCTAAAATATGATTTAATATAACATAAATGTCAATCCTCTAACTGTACCATTTAATATATTATGAAAAGCTTTATTTCAAATGTTTGTGTACACTTTTGTACAAACCAATATCATCTTTACCTTTTTTCACAAATTTGTGCAATTTTAAATGACCAATCTAAGTTTGAGTTACAAGCATGCCATCAAAATTATACAGTTGAAGCAGAGTATCACAATCAATCTGTTGTTATAGTTTAATCAATTAAAAAGCAAAAAGGGCATACAAGCCCAAAATGATGTGAATCTGTAACATGCAGTAAGTTTTTGGCAGTCAGATGGATAGCCATACCAAAATGTGCCATGATAATTTATTAATCCTGATATCATTTTACATTCTCTGGCACCTCAATCAGAGACTCTAGTAATATGCTTTTCAGTCATTCTAAAAATGAATATGATAATATGTTGTGTCATCGTACAGGGGTGGCCATCCCTGGTCCTGGAGGACCATGGTGCCTACAGGCTTTTGTATTCTCCAGAACTGCTTAATTGCGCCAGCTTTGGGTCTTAATTCGAACTATATACACCAAGGGGCTCAGGAACCAACTCATGCGCCACCCGCGGAACACAGGAGCAGTTGACGCTTGCTGATTAGACCAGCTAACGCAGGACAACATTAACTCTACTGTGCCGGCAAATGAACTATGTACACAGTGGAACACGAGAGCCTGCTCAAATGCTTACCGCTGAGGACAGCAGCAGCGGTCTCTTGCTCTATGGCACACAGCCAGAGTGGGCCACAGACTTGCTGACCAAGGAACTATATACACAGCGAGGCAGCGAGAACAGCTGGGAACAGTGGCACTGAGCTCCAGTCTACACAAAATAGAACAGAGCCACAGTCCTGCTGTTTACACGTTATATATATATATATATATATATATATATATATATATATATACCGGGGTACAAGCCAGACGCATGCACCACCACAACACAATGCAATAATGAACAGGTCGGCCTCATAAGGCAATGTACCTGGAGGCTAAATGACAGACACTGGGACACATCAACAGGTTGTCAGCAAGTCCAGCTTAACAGGGGCAGACAGGGAGAGGAAATCAGCCAGAGCCCGTGGGCTACTGGGGCTCGACTGCAGCCAACACCGGTTTCCCAATGGAAACAGTTGGCACTGCATTGAAAGCGCCTGGCCCTGTGTCCGCGCTCCATAAGACACAAACAGTTGTTCTGAGCACCGAATGTCTTTAGTGTGTTCTAGATAGCACCCAAGGGCCCACCCAGGGCAGAGCAGGTGAAACCGACTCTCTTGCTGTGAAGCGAAGGGAGGAGGATGAAAAGCCATCAACTCAATAGGCCTGTTGAAATGAAATGGACACAGCACTTTTGGGAGGAACACAGGGTTAGGCCGTAGCAATGGGTGTACGAACAGGGCGTGTTACTCGCTCAAGCATTTTGCAGAGGTGATTGCCAGCAAGAACACAGTCTTAAGTGACACCAGCTTCAGCTCAGCTGAGTTCAGTGACTCAAATAGGGATTGGGAAAATGCGTCCAGCACTACATGAAGACGCCGTGCGGGCAGTGAAGGGGTGTGAGGAGGCCGTAGCCGTCGAGTTCCCTTCAGAAACTGCGCAGCCAGGAAATTAGACCCAGGGGGTGAGATGGCCGCCAGATACACTTTGAGCATGCACGGGGACTTGCCCTGGTACAACAGCTCTTGTAAAAATTGTAATATGACCCCAATGGGACAATTAATTGGGTCTTGACTGCCATCTTGGCACCAGGTGCTAAACGTCTGCCAGCGGTAGGAATACTTTGACCTTGTCGAGGGAGCTCTCGCTGACTGAATAGTGGCTATTACCACTAGGGAGGTCGAACGTTCCCTAACAGCATTCATCTCAAAGTGTAGAAGCTCTCCGTGAAGAGGTTACAAGCATTTACATGCGCCGTTTTCAATTACTATTAAGAAAAAATTTAAGAATCCAATCCAAATACTACATAGATTAGTAATTAAAAAACACATCAAATACAGTGAACATAAAGCTGTGTGTCAAAACTAAAGGCTTTTTTCTCTGCACACTGGTGTGAAAAGGCAGCTTGTCCTATTGAGTGACAGGGAACAGCGCCTCTCAGGGTGCAGCAGCACAGAGATTTTCAGTTCCTCCCCTTCTCTAAGCCCAAATGGTGGTTTCATGCATACCCCTAATGAAGGTGTCATTTAAAAGGTTACATCCCCACCAATAGCAGGTTAAGAGTCAGGAAGTTAGAAAAAAATAGGTTTGTTTAATTTAACACAAGTGCTGCTAGTCTGTACATAAAACGCCTGTGTCACCACTGATATGAAAGGTGACCAAACCCCTCTACTTTCAATTTTTATACAGACCTAAACCAGACTTTTTGGTCTCTGTAATTCACAAGGTTTGAAATACAGCATACGCCATATATTTCCCCTCAGAGTGGGAGCGCGCACATATTCCAACATTCCATTCTATAATAAGCGATGACCCGCAGGTTTGATTGGCATTTTAATGTTGTATTTCTTATTTCTCTTTTAATTTTAAGTGTCAATGCATGCTTTTTGTTGTTGTTGCATATGACTGTGGGATTCATTTGAAGTGTACATTTGTACTATTGCCCATATTATGAAAAATACATTAATGTATATGACAGAAAGGAAACTAATAAACTGAATCCTAGTTGTAGATTTGTCTTGCTTTTATGTAATATCTGTTTTGTTAAAAGCCAATAAGCACAGGTGTAAAACTGATACCGGTGTGAGCTTTTAAAGTATGTAAAGACATTAGCCCCATTCACACTGAAATGCCACCAAATTGCCGGCAACGTTTGCCTGCTTTTTTCCTGTTGCCCCTCCATTCACACTGGGTTTGAATGCCGGAACATTGCCGGCAAGGACCCATTCACACAGAAAACAGAGACTGCCAGCAAGAGCGCTGTGGCCCTGGGGAAGAGACACTACAGAAGCCTGTGGATCCAGAGAGCAGACCCGGACTGGCACTCTGGACGTGTCTGTACAAGTTCGATCATTTCCCTTTTAAAGATATGGCAGTAGCAGTAAAATACTCCGAGATGGATATTTAGGAGACGTCACACTACTGTGTCATTGTATATTTTTATATAGGCAAACCAATCACCATTCGGCAGCGCAACGCTGATTATAATATTCAAAAATATAGCAGCCTATTGCTGTGTTTTGTATAACTGCATACAGTGTGTTTGAATAGACTGTTGGATTCATCACTGTTCAGACTTGTCATATAATTATGAAAATGAATCGCTTTGCTGGTCAGATCTGCGCACATCCTACACAATGTGAACGCACCCATGTATTATTTGGTTGTATCAGAAGTAGTCAAATGTGTTAGACTACTTGTAGTAACTTTATTGCCGTCATTATAATTATTATTAATTTATTGGCAGACAATACAAAGTGCAAAACTACAGTACAGTTCAAAGCATAATGCAGTTTACAATTTACACACATGTATAGGAAATATACAGTAAACAATACAATGCAGTCATATGTATTTGTTATTGTACTCGTTATGCTGCCATTTCTTATATGCATTAATCATGTAAAATGTGAATATCCGGTGTTTTATTTATACAAAAGGAACCACGCTCCCTTGATTATTGCAATATGATCATGAGTCCTGAGAAAACACGGAGTGAATCATGAAAACGAACCCAAGTTACGAACTGAGCAGTTTGTACACAAGGCAAGTGAACAGCAGCACTGACTGATACATTGTTTCAGAGCAAACAAACCGAACCAATTTCGTTTGAAACTAACCCAGTGTGAGGGGGTAACACGTTTGCCTGTATAGAGACAATATATTTTGTATTATTTATTGGTACATAACTTCCGACATGTGTGACAAAAGTCAAAATTACATATGCCAACCTGTAGGTTCATCAATCAGCCTCCGCCATTTCTAACAATCTGGTCCGTTTCTCGTTATGGTCACAAGTTCTTGTGCAAAGGTGGCTTAACCTTGTCATGTTGTGGTCGCAAAAAATGTGCCCCTATTCTGATTGGTTACGCCAGTTAGCTGACGCACTGCATCGACATGCAAGGACTTGAGCTGAATTTGTCTGCAATCATTTTCCTGCTCCATTCACACAGACACGTTGCTGGCAATGGTTTCAGTGTGAATGGGGTTATTGTAAGTGAAGTATAGAAAGACAACATTCAGTAGAAGAGCAGAATTAGAGGTGGCAGGATTCATAGTGCCATTTGGAGGAATCGTACATGACTCGGGAGATGGTGAGGCTTCAGATGCAGGTGCAAGAAGCGGGGTGAGCCATTTGTTTAATTTGAAAAATGTGGATTCTGTAGTTAGGATACGAAAAGAGATGAGGAAAGTGAACGACTTGACCTCAGAATGTAAAGCTCTGGCAGACGAAAGAGGCCGAATAGACACTGAGAATTGAGAATTGAGAATTGAAAATAATTGAGAACTGTTTCAGGCAAATTGGCCCGGACGAGTGTTAGAAATGTCAAAGGATTAGATGACAAAAATCAAGAAATGCAGAGAGAGGCACTTCAGCTTAGGGAGGAGAAAGATCAGCTTGCATTGGCTAATGCAAAGTTAGAGCAGAGCATTGAGGTGCTAAAGGAAGAAATGTAGAAGCAGATGCATAGTAAAAGAAAATAGACCATGAAATTTAATTCATATAAAAGAAAATCTGCAATGGATGGTGAACAGAGCTTAAGTGTGGCAGACAATGTTAGAGAGATAAATGAAGAGGTGCTGTTCTGGCAGGGCGAATATGAAGAAGTGAAGGGAGAGTTGGACAAGTTCTTAGAGAACAAGACCAAAACATATGCGGAAAATAGATACACAAATACAGATGAAGTGTATATGGACTTAGTTGCTAATATGGGAGTTAGCACGCATAAAGCATCTCAGGTTATTTTAGAAAAACTGTCTGGTACACAGATAGAAAGACTACAGAGTAGAATTCGTACAGAAAATGATTTGACTATATGCAGAGATGGGACTACAAAAATAGGTCACTAGTATGGCACTACTGGCATATTTTTTAAGGATGGTGCAAGGATGCATTTAGGACTCAGGGAACAGGTATCAGGCTTGATTTGATACTGTCAGAGAAATGGTTCAGGACGTAGTCAGAAAAGTCCTTGTGTCCTGTCTGCCAACTCTATGAGTGCTGCTCCTGGGTCCTTACTCCTGTGCCCTGCGGTCCTCCCCTGTGAGACCGTGACAGAACACTTCGCCACCAAAATGGACACAGCAGTGCTCCTCTTTGAGATACGCCAGGGAAGCTGTTCCATTGAGGAATATGTGGAGGATTTCTGCTCCCTGGCTGCCGAGGTAGACTTCAATGATGTCGCCCCTTAAGACCATTTTTCGTTTTGGACTGAACAAGCCCCTACACTCCTTGCTACCTGATGGCAGATGTGGCTGGTCCTTGGTATCTTTTATTGACTTTGCCCTCCTTTTGAGTGGCTCAACCTACACGGTGGGAACAGTAGAAGAGTTCCTGGTCCCGGCCCCGGCCGCCCAGCCAGAGTTCCTGGTCTCGGCCCCGGCCGACCAGTCAGAGGTCCAGATCCCGGACGCGCCCGCTGCCGAACCTGAGGTCCCGAGGAAAAGAAAAGAAAAAAGAAACAAGTACCTGCCCCAGTCCCGGCCGCCCAGCCAGAGTTCCCGGTCCCGGCCGCCCCGCCAGAGTTCCCGGTTCTGGTCCCAATCCCGACCGAGCCCGCCATCAACCCAGAGGTCCCAGGCCCGGTCCCGTCATCGTCTGCTGACCCAGAGGTCCCAATCCCGGTCCCATCAGCGTCTGCCGACCCAGAGGTCCCGGTCCCGGTCCAGTTAACATCTGCCGACCCAGAGGTCCCGGTCCCGTTAACGTCTGCCGACCCAGAGGTCCCGGTCCCAGTTCTGGTCCCGTCTACCCAGCCCGAGGTCCTGGTCGTTGTTGCTGCCCAGCCCGAGTGCCCGGCTGCCGCCGCCGCCGACCAGCCCGAGTGCCCAGCCGCCACCGTCGCCGTCCAGCCCGATGCCCCAGTTCCGGTCCCGGACACCGCCATTCAACCCGTACTTGTACCTCCCAAGGTCTGCGAACCAGCACCCGTGCCAGCCTCGCTTATAATGGAGCTTTCCACGGTTCCTGCTGCTCCGCCTTCCGTGCCCCTCTGCAGCCTCCTGAGGCTTCCCAAGCTCCGCCTCTTGAGGCTTCCGAGGCTCCGCCTCCTGTGGCTGAGGCTTCCGAGGCTCCGCCTCCTGTGGCTGAGACTTCCGAGGCTCCGCCTCCTGTGGCTGCGGCTTCTGAGGCTCCGCCTCCTGTGGCGGCTTCCACGGTTCCCAAGGCCCAGCTCTCTGTGCCTTCCACGGCTTCCACGGCTGCGCCCTCCATTGCTTCCCCGCCTGAATTCAAGATTTCCATGGTTTCTGTGGCTCCGGCTCCTCCCGAGCCTTCCAGGGCTCCACTTCCCACGGCTCCGCCTCCTGCGGCTTCCACGGCTCCTGCAACTCTGCCTCCCGAAGCCCCCTCGGCTCCGCCTTCCCAGGCTCCGCCTCCTGAGGCTTCCGCAGCTCAATTCTCCGAGCCTCCGCCTCCTGAGGCCTACATGCCTCCTGAGGCTTCCACGGCTGCGCCTCCCGAGGTTTCTGGGGTTCTGGCTCCTACGGCATCGCCCCCACAGCTTCCCTCGGCGCCGCCTCCCATGGTTCAGCTTCCCTCGGCGCCGCCCCCTGTGACTGCGCCTCCAGTGGCACCACCTCCCGTGGTTCTGCCTTCCTCGGCGCTGCCTCCAGTGGTTCTGCCTTCCTATGCGCCGCCTCTAGAGTGTCCAGCACCTCCTTCGCTTCCTCCCGAACCCATTCCTGTCCAATGGTTGCCTCACAGACCTCCCATCCTGGTCCCTAGCAGGTGGCCGCCCCCCAGACCACCCGAACCCGTTCCTGTCCGGTGGCCGCCTACCAGACCTCCCGAACCCGTTCCTGTACTGTGACCGTCTCCCAGACCCCCCGACCAAATCCCTGTTTTGTGGCCACCTCCAGAACTTCCTGACTCAGTCCCCGTTCTGTGGTCGTCTCTCGGCCTTCCGACCCTGCTTTGCGGCGATCTCCTAAACCTCCCAACTTTTTCTTCTGCCACTCCTTCTACGCCTGCTCCTCGGCCCCGTGGCCGTCCCCGTTGTGTCCGCCCTGTTTTGGCTGCGCCGATTGTGGAGGGGGGGGTACTGTCATGGTTCCCTAGCCATTACCCTCTATCCCCACTAGTGGCCGCCAATGTTCCCTTGCCTTTTCCTTCTCCCTTCACTGCTTTCCTTTGTCACTCTTTCAATTAACATTCCTCCACTCCCTTGTGCACTTATGTTCCTTTCCTCTGCTCTCATTGGTCCTGCTCCTGCCTTTCTAGTTTCTGCTTCCCTTTATAAACCCCTCACTGCCCTCACTCAGGGCAAAGTGTCGTCAGTGCAACCTGCGTCACCAAGCCTTGCTTCCAGTGCTCCTTGTTTCCAGTGCTCCTTGCTCCTTGTTTCCTGTGCTCCTTGTTCCTAGTGCCCTGTGCCCCATTGTTCTTCCTAGCTCTTTGTCTCCAGCCTCTTCTATCTCTCTTTCCATCTCTCTCTCTCTTGCTCGCTTCCAGTCCTCTCTCTTGTTCGCTCTCAATCCTGTCTTAGTCTGTCTCTCTCTCTTTCTCTCTTGCTCGCTCCCAGTCCTGTCTCGCTCTTTCTCTCTCGTTCCCAGTCCTAGTCCTGTGTCTCTCGTTCGGCCTCCATGATCTAGACCATAGCCTGTGACCTCGACCACGTCCTTGATTAGTCCTTGTGTCCTGTCTGCCAACTCTACGAGCGCTGCACCTGGGTCCTTACTCCTGTGCCCTGCGGTCCTCCCCTGAGACATTGTGACAAGATCAGATATTCTTCCAGAGATTGTGGAAGACTTTGAACACCACAGTGAGGCTGATAAGGCTAAACTTAGATTTTGTGTGGATTTTGTGTGGATTGCATATAGTAGATGGTTTGGCCCATCAAGCTGATGTAACACTTTCTATCTGGGAGAGATTAATTTTTGGTGGAGACAAAGTAGGCAGTTTGTGCTTACATTGGGTGCACAAAACAGGCGAAAGCAGGACAGTTAGATTGATCAGAACTGTATGCAAGGCAGTGCAGGAAAGAGGCTGTAAAAAAGTGGAAAACCAGTGCAATTCATGACATTTCTGAATTTGTGCCACTGGTACCATTCAAAGGTAACAGAATCAACGTTACATTTTTCGCTCCATTTGACAATGTATTGTGGTGTAGTTCACACAAATCGATAAAAATGTATCAACAATCCCATCCAAACCTTAGACAAGGGTCTTGTACTATGATAAATGTGGTGGTTATTAATAGTTTTACTTTTATTAAGTTTTAAAACATCTTTTTAATGACGCTAGGTAAAGAAAATCCAAGATGGAGGATTTGATAAAGAAAACATGGTTTTGGTGCGTAAAAATACATTTATTAGGGTTAAAGTCACAATTTAGTATTTTTGGTATTGCACATATCTAAGTTAAGGCATAATCTAGTGTATAACAGCTTTAATTAATTATTTTTAAAAAATCAATCAACCACCCTACTACCACATCTGACAGACCCCAGGCAATCAGTTGCTCCTGCTCAGGGGCCAGGCCCAAGAGAGGAGGTCCGCCGCCGTGTTGGATAGGCCTGGAAGATTAACTGCTCTGGTGGAGCAGAGCCATAGCTGCACCCACAGAAGCAGACGGCATGCTAGACAGTACAGTCTGCACAACCTGAGACCTCCTTGCCTGTTGATATAAGCAACCACCGCTGTGTTGTCCGTCCAAACCAGCACATGTCTGTCCCGCAGGACTGGCAGGAAATGAGAAATGAGTCCAAGGAGTACTGCTTGTAACTGCAGGACGTTCATATTGATAGCCCGTGCTGGCTCCGTCCACCTGCCTCGGACTTCACGTCCAGACTAGGCAAACACGATGTCCATGCACTTGGAAAAAGAGCGTGGGGCTAGCAACAGGCCGAGGGGGAGAACAGCAAACTTGAACGATCCATCATAATGAACCAGTCACCAGGCTTCATGGCCTGGGACATGGTACGCAGGTTGAGCGTGCTGAAGCGCAACACCCTGAGGTGGCAGTTCTGGCATCTCCAATCCAAGATGGGGCAGAAACCACTATTTTCCTGTCTTGTAGGCCTTCCGGAGCAGGGTCTCCATCACTCAACATTGCAGGACAGGCCAAGTCATGTGATTCCGCAAATAACGGGGTTAAGGAGACCGGCCCGGTGACGGTAGAGTTCGCTCGGGGGAAGTCCACCAGGCCCACTTCAGAAGCACCTTGGGTTCTGGCATAGGCCTTCCCACCCAAGCCAGGGACAGGGAAAATGCAGCAGGGGCACTATTCAGTGTTTGTACAAGGACACACACAACAACTGACCCATACCATGCCAGGAAAATGACCCCAACAGCATAACAGAGCCTCTGGACCCCCTCACTGTAGGGGTCAAGCAGTCAGGCCTGTACCGTTCTCTTGGTGTTGCCACACATGCACTCGCCCACTTGTTGAGAATATGGTGAAGGATGACTCATCTGACCATATCACTTTTTTCCACATCTCTGTATGGTTAAGTCGGAAGCACTGCTGGGAGGGGTTTCTGCGCACTTCCATAGGAACCCAAAAACGTCCCTTCCCACCTCCTGTTCTATAAAACATGACATATGAAAAGAAAATTATGTGAATCATATGCTATGGCCTTCACAGTCACCAGATCTCAACCCAATTGAACACCTATGGGAGATTTTGGACCGACGTGTTAGACAGCGTCTTTATATATACAGGGTTGGGAGGGTTACTTTTAAAAAGTATTCTGTTACAGAATACTGACATCTTAGCAATGGTTTTCTTACTGCCACTCGACCTGTCAAACCTGCAGCTCAAAGTCTTCTCTTCACAGTTGAAACTGAGACTTGCTTACTGCGACCAGTGTTAAGCTGTGCTTGAAACTGTTGTCCTGTGAGCCGCCTGTCACGCAAACTGTTGACTCTCATAAACTTGTCTTCCGATTCTGTTGTGGCTTTGGGTCTGCCAGACATCTTCCTGTCAGAGTTTACTCCAGTTTCCAACTGCCTTTGGTTGGTGTAGGAAAATGTACTCACTGACACCTTGGCTTTCTTTGCAATTTCTCTAAAGGAAAGACCTACACTTTTAAGGGTTATAATGGTCTGTCTGTCTTCCTTTGTTAATTGCCTTTTTCTTGCCATTATGACAGCAATATACTACTTCCTGCAGCATAGGCGGACTGGCCATCAGCAAATCTGGCAATTGCCAGAAGGGCCGGACCAATTTTTAGTTTGGTGGGCCGCACAGCTCGTGTGGGACAGTCGCCCCATGTGGATTTCCGGACTGCAATCCGCCAGCATCCCCCCCCCCCTTCCCCCCATCCGCACTTCGCCAGCAGCTGCCCCCCACGAGTCCAGGGCCATTTTTTGGTCCTAGTCCGCCCCTGTCTTGCAGTACAATACTGTCCAAATAATGACTAAGAGGGTGTAGTATCATAGTCTGTTCCAACACTGCTTTTATACAGAAAGAGGGTTTGTAAGTAATCAATAAAAAAAATCAACAAAAGTTGTGACACCTGTAGGAATTGTTAGCATCAACTTTCCACACTTAATTTACTTCCATTGCTGCAGAACAGCTGTAAGTTGTTAACCAATTACTTGTTCCCTGAAAAAGGCCTTTTTGTACTCTGAAATGTACATTATTTTTCAGTTTTTAAACTAAACTAAACTCCAGATGTTATAGGCCTACTTATTAAAGGTTTCCTTAAAGAGTTCTTCAGGATTACATTTCTTAACCATATATATATATATATATATATATATATACACCAATCAACCATGACACAATGACCACTGACAGGTGAAGTGAATAACACTGATAATTTCGTTATCATGGACCCTGTCAGTGGGTGGGATATATTAGGCAGCAAGTGAACATTTTGTCCTCAAAGTTGATGTGTTAGAAGCAGGAAAAATGGGCAAGCGTAAGGATCTGAGCGACTTTGACAAGGGCCAAATTGTGATGGCTAGATGACTGGGTCAGAGCATCTCCAAAACTGCAGCTCTTGTGGGGTGTTCCCGGTCTGCAGTGGTCAGTACCTATCAAAAGTGGTCCAAGGAAGGAAAAGCGGTGAACCGACGACAGGGTCATGGGTGTCCAAGGCTCATTGATGCATGTGGGGAGCGAAGGCTGGCCCGTGTGGTCCGATCCAACAGACGAGCTACTGTAGCTCAAATTGCTGAAAAAGTGAATGCTGGTTCTGATAGAAAGGTGTCAGAACACACAGTGCATCGCAGTTTGTTGCGTATGGGGCTGCGTAGCCGCAGACCAGTCAGGGTGCCCATGCTGACCCCTGTCCACTGCCGAAAGCGCCTACAATGGGCATGTGAGCATCAGAACTGGACCACGGAGCAATGGAAGAAGGTGGCCTGGTCTGATGAATCACGAGTTCAAGGTGTTGACTTGGCCTCCAAATTCCCCAGATCTCAATCCAATCGAGCATCTGTGGGATGTGCTAGACAAACAAGTCCGATCCATGGAGGCTCCACCTCACAACGTACAGGACTTAAAGGATCTGCTGCTAACGTCTTGGTGCCAGATACCACAGCACACCTCAGAGGTCTAGTGGAGTCCATGTCTCGACGGGTCAGGGCTTTTTTGGGGCAAAAGGGGGACCTACACAATATTAGGCAGGTGGTCATAATGTTATGGCTGATCGATGTATATAAACTACTATTTGGGGTCACTTAGAAATTCCCTTGTTTTTGAAAGAAAAGGATTTTTTTTTTCCAGTAAAATAACATCAAATTGATCAGAAATAGTGTAGACATTGTTAATGTTGTAAAAGACTATTGTAGCTGGAAACGGTGATTTGTAATGGAATATTTACATAGGCTTACAGCAGGGGTAGTTAATAGGCGGCCCGTGGGCCAAATCCGGACTGCCAGACTCTTTTGACTGGACCGTGAGAATAATTTTAATTAACTTTTTATCATATAAATATTTAATGTAATGTTACGAAGGTTTGTTGCACTCGTTGCTTGTTATAGTGTGGGACCTAGTCGCAGCAATTCCTGGTTATTAGCCAATAGGATGTTACGTATTAATATGGGTTGTCCTATATAGAGCTGGTGTTCACGTTAGTCAGTGAGTTGATTGCGGGCAGATTTCCTGTACACATTCTGGCCTGGGGCAAGAGCAGCACTTTGTACTGTCAAAAACACAGGTATTCGGTTTTCCTGATTTCTATAAATAAGCAGCTAAAATGTGCATCATTTTGTCGTGTGGACATATGTCAACCTTGCCTCTAAAAAGTGCACACACACGACCGGGAGGGCACGGTGTCACAGCTTGTGTTCACCTAGAAACTCCTACATCAGGGGTGGAAACAGATGATTTCCAATGCAGATGCATATTTCTAGCAGCGCACACATCGAGAGTTGTGCATCCTCCCCCATTTCAATTACAGAGACCCACCGACAGATCTGTGATTGACCAGCACCAGAAACCGTGTCTAGTTTGCTGTATAATATTGGTTGATATGGGATTTTTCGCTGGTGATATGTGGTTGTGAAGCAAAGATATGATTGAGTCCAAATCTGCCTGATTTCATGGAGTTTTTGAGCTATGTTTTTTTACTTCGAAATGACTCAGAATCACACATTTCCGGTCTCCAGCTGTCAAAATCTTCTGGGGGACCCCCAGACCCCCGCCCTCAATTACTTTGCCCTCATTTTTCAACACTAAATGTGGAGCGGAGCCGCTGCTCGGCCTGGGAAACAGCTGATCTTTTTGCGAACCGGCCCGCTTTTCCACCGGTTTTGGAACCGAACGCCGACGTCACTGGTGTGGGCGTTCCCAAGCATGGAGTAGAAGTGGAGAAACACATGCAGTAATAATCAGCACCGAGGCGATTGCGTCTTTAAACTTTATTTAACCCATTCAGCATCTACACACAGCACAGATACACTGTAAAAACAAAACAAAAAACATGAAATCACATGTAGACAAGCAGAAATGAAAATACAGCTATACAGCTATACAGTCGTGGGCAGATCAATAACTGTCGGACGATATAAGGTGATGTTAATGGTTTGATGGGAAATTGTGCTTATTGATGAAGTCTGGGATGATGGTCCCAAATCAGTGTTGCATTGTCCCTGTTGCCAGACACGCAGCGATGCTCTTATGTTTTGAAGTTGCCCTGGATAAGAGCGTCCGCTAAGAAATACATAATAATACAAATAATAATAATCCGTTGTCAGCACTGCTGGCATGTGAGCACAAAGCGCATGACTGTAACAGCACTTACACTGTGTATTTGATCTTCTCTTACTGTACAATATGTATGTTTTGTGTAATTCGCCCTGTGTTAAGAAAAAATTATTTATTCATAAATTATTAATCATGCGCAAACCAACCCAGGACACATGACTCATAGAGGCACTGGATTCGGCGTCACACCGGACCAGATAATGACCAGTTCATTAAAACAACATTTCTGGTCACTCTATATCATCGCATTAACTCTCATCATCATAATATCGCTGTAACACATCTTTCCTTTCACGGAAGGTGAGCTCAGTCGTCTCTCATTGCTGCCATTTGCCAACTCCTAACTAGTTAATTGACCTGGTGAGACCATATTGTTACTGTAGTGTCTCTATCCTCGACAGACCGCTGTTTGCTGCTGATTTAGCTCATTTTTAATCAAAACTCTCCTCACTGCTTGTGTCTCTGCCGGCATTTTAAACATGGCAGCTGAACTCCAGCAAATAACTTTTGGTGGAGTCATCTTTACCCCGCCCCTGGCTCCTGACGTCACTGGTTCTTAGGTTCCAGACCAGCCAGTTCTTTTGCAGTGGAAAAGCAAAAAATGGTTCCAAATTAGGCACCGGCTCCAAACTAGCACCGGCTCCTTGTCGGTGGAAAAGCGCTAAGTGGGACAGGGGAAATGGTAAATACTTGAATCTAATAAGACACAAAATCCTTGAAAGTTTGTATTATTTTTATCTATATGACTACAATTATCTTTAACGAATTAAAATGTAAGTGGTCTTTTTTATACTAATATATACATTTATTTTATTATGTACATTTCATAACCCCCCCCCCCATGTTTGGACCTTGGCTATACCTTGACCCTTTGGACCCTGACACAAAATAATTGACTACCCCTGGCGTACAGCAACCATCAGTCCTGTGTTCCAATGGAACGTTGTGTTTGCTAATCCAAGTTTATCATTTTCAAAGGCTAATTGATCATTAGAAAACCCTTTTGCAATGATGTAAGCACAGCTGAAAACTGTTGTGCTGATTAAGAAGCAATAAAACTGGCCTTCTTTAGACTAGCTGGGTATCTGGAGCATCAGCAGTTGTGGGTTAAATTACGGGCTCAAAATGGCCAGAAACAAAAAACCTTCTTCTGAAACTCGTCAGTCTATTCTTGTTCTGAGAAATGAAGGCTATTCCATGCGAGAAATTGCCAAGAAATTGAAGATCTCATACAATGCTGTGTACGCCTCCCTTCACAGAACAGTGCAAACTGGCTGTAACCTGAATAGAAAGAGGAGTGGGAGGCCCCGGTGCACAACTGAGCAAGAGGACAAATACATTAGAGTGTCTAGTTTGAGAAACAGATGCCTCACAGGTCCTCAACTGGCAGCTTCATTAAATAGTACCCGCAAAACCCCAGTCTCAACGTCAACAGTGAAGAGGCGACTCCGGGATGCTGGGCTTCTAGACAGAGTTGCAAAGAAAAAGCCTCTCAGACTGGCCAGTGAAAATAAAAAAGATTAAGATGGGCAAATGAACACAGATCCTGGACAGGGGAAGATTGGAAAAAAGTGTTATGGACAGACAAATCTAAGTCTGAGGTGTTCAGATCACAAAGAAGAACATTCATGAGACGCAGACCAAATGAAAAGATGCTGGAGGAGTGCTTGACACCATCTGTCAAGCATGGTGGAGGCAATGTGATGGTCTGGGGGTGCTTTGGTGGTGGTAAAGTGGGAGATTTGTACTGGGTAAAAGGGATCTTGAAGAAGGAAGGCTATCACTCCATTTTGCAACACTATGCCATACCCTGTGGACGGCACTTGATTGGAGCCAATTTCCTCCTACAACAGGACAATGACCCAAAGCACAGCTCCAAACTATGCAAGAACTATTAAGGGAAGAAGTAGTCCACTGGTATTCTGTCTGTAATGGAGTGGCCAGCACAGTCACTGGATCTCAAACCTATTGAGCTGTTGTGGGAGCAGCTTGTTTTTGTTAAAGCCGAGCTCTTAATTACTTAATTTAAGTAACAGTCTGCTTAGATTTTACTTTTTTAAATTGTGTAAGAAAACAGTTGGTTCTTTAACAAGTTATTTATACAAGTATATACTTAATTCAGTAAAGTTCAATAAAGTAATTGATAACTTAGTTGGAACAAAAACCAGCAGGGCAGGGGGTCCTCTAAGACAGGTTTGGGAACCACTGAATTAAGGTATCACTTTTAGGCTGATAAAAACATACACTTTTCACAGATGGTGACAGCTGGGTTTTTCACTATTTTATTATTTCTGTATTTATTTTTAATTATTCATTTTATATATATATATATATATATATATATATATATATATATATATATATATATATATATAGTTTCTTTATGTATTTAATTAATTATTCACTTTACTCTTGGCTTGCTTTGTCTAACTACTTTTCACTCAATTGCCTAATTGCCTCGGAGTGGACTGGAGCCAGGGCGAAGGCAGCAGAGCGCGGTGCATGGGACTGGGATGAGACGGGAGGTGGTAGTGGCGAAGACGGCTTTCCCTGGCATAGCAGATGGCACTTCCATGACCAGAAGACTACAAGTCCTGGTGCGGGTTTAGAATGGCTGGCGAGGACGGTGAACCCGTGGTCAGAAGATGGCAATCCCTGATGCATGGTGGAAGAAGCCATTGGGTTGGAGTACAAGGGGAGAGCCGCTGCCTGTGCCTCCCGTAGTTTCTCCCTGTTGCCTCCCTTGAGGATTGCGTGTTCTGCACGTTTTGTTCCTGGTCATTAGATTGCGGCGCCAGGCGGAGGCGCTCGCCTGCAGTGGTGAGAGTGCTGTCTGTTGGGAGACATCTGGACGAGACAACAGACGAGGTAAAGAGGTAATTGGCTTGCAAAGAGGAAATCCCACAGAGCCCCGATATCACGCTTACCTAGTGGTGGTAGTGCGTGGTGTTGCTGTCTGTGGGGACAAGCCCAGGGGCATGTGCACTCACTTTAATGATGACTGTTTTAGGTTAGTATTTTAGGGTTTTTAGTTAGGATCATTATATTTTATTTTCTATTTTTGTTTAGATTAGGGTTGGGATTTTATAGTTATGGCCTGGGCCAGCAAGCCATTTTAAACCAGTTTTAGTTATTAGTAATTGTCCCTCTAATGTATTGTGATTGTTTGTCCTTTTATGTTTCTGATTTCTGTGAAAATAATTTGTACTCTGAATGAACCTGGTGTCTTGTTGGTGTGCCGAGATCCAAATGTCCTGTGCGGGGAGGGTATGGAATGAGCTCTCTGCCTCTGTACAAATCAGAGTGGTGTAGTCGGATTTTAAAATGTAGATTTTTTTTTTTTTTTCAGTGCCAGTGTACCCATGGCACGAGACATTCATATGACCACAGAAGTTATTGCTGTATGGCAATCGAATGGTTTTTGAAAATTAACCTACTGTAGAAGGAATTTCATACTTTCTGACCAAATGTATTCTTTGTTTATTGCCCCTTTGTGCTTTTTAGAAATACAACAAAAATCAAACAATAACAGAATTGTTCTGCATGACACATACTCACTCAAAAGTGATAGATAGGAAAGTCATGTGTATGATTTCACACTGCGTAAGCCAAACTGTTACTTGCAACTGTGTGTTAGGAGTGGTAACTTAAAAACCATAGGCTATAATAGGCTGGCTGTAACTTGCAAAACATAATAGGTTGCAAATGCAACCCTGGTTCTCTGAAAAAGGAAGCACTGCCCAAGGGGGAGGGGTTTCTGCGCACATCCATAGGAACCCGATCAAAATGTCACTCTATCAAAGCTGCCATTGGCCCCTGCGCGTGTCACTCAGAACAGGTCCCTTCCCACTTCCTGTTCTATAAAATGTGACATCAGCGGAGGTTCATCCTCTTTTGCCATTTTGCTGGATCTGAGAACGTGAGCTATGTGTGTCTTGTCTGTGCACTAGACCTTATTATTACTATTACTTGTTGTTTAACTGCTTTTCGGTTGGTTGGCACCACCATCTTACTAGTGTATGTCTCTATTTGTTTTTCTGTATTAGTTATTTTGACATAATGGCATAAAGGTGTGCCTGTCTGTAGAGGTATGATTGGTTGATTGGCCAACGTGAGACTGTGGAAAATAGCTGTGTCATGTATAGTTGACCAGTCAGTAATACCCCTGGATGGACACCAATCCCTTGTGAAGGAGAAATTCTAAGAGTAGGAGACGTAGCTTTCTTATGGTATGTTTTAGTGTCTCATACCCGTGTGCCGGTGGCTTTGTTAAGGTGTTTAAAAAGAGAAAAAATTAAATAAGCAATTTGCCATGCTAACCTACTGTCTAAATAAAAGAAGCCAAAATCAGCAAGGCAACATTGATTAGTACTTTTCATTGGATCTACAGCATGTCAATATCATCTGCTCTCAGCAACCAAAGTAATGAATCCTTGATGTGTTTCGTGCTATTCTGATACAGAGATACAACCTCTCCACTTCTCGCCTTTAACAGCTCGTGAAATATACATTAGCCTTCTTATCAGCATTTGATTAAAGTGCTGTGTATGGTTTAATAATAATTTCTTTCTTTCTTTCATAAAGCAGTGGGTATGGACAGGATGGTATATATCTGTTTATCTGTAGCCTAAAAGCTTCCTTGTCAGATCTTGCAATTACCACATAGTTACATGAATGAGGGGACACTTTTGATTGGCATTTGATATGCTAGAAACACTATAATCCTAATAATCTCTGTCAGGATACCATGATTCAATTACGAATGTTCATTAAACAAATGTCTGCCTGTTTCACAAATATTACATTTCACAATCAGCCCCTTTCACTCTCAACCATTCCATCTCAGTGTTTGCAGTTCAGGTGGACCACAGCATCTGTTTCTGGGAATTCGTTGTGTTGTTGAGAACATTTTGTTACTTTGGCTGGTCGTTAAAGTCACATTTAACTTCTACCTGAACACTGCAAATTGAAATATGGACAGATGTGTGTTGCCAATGGAAACCAAAAGTTAGAGCTGATAAATAAAATAAGAAGTTGATGTAATTATAATTGTCCTGTGATTCATATTCTCATGTTTTACATTTTATAATTAAATCCAGACTAAATATATACAGAGAGAATCTATTAGCATTGCACCCTAGTAACTAACCATTTGCCAACCAATATGGGTTTCAGCCAGTGTAACGCTGGTTTAGTCCAATTCATCTAAGTTATCTCTGTGAAAGCTTTCAGTTGCAAGCTTCAATTTTCAGATGGTGAAACATTGCACAAGAATGTGGCATTTTATATAAAAACATTTCCTACTAAAGTCAAGTTTTAGCTAGAGAAAAATGCAGGTTTCGAAAAAGAGAAGTGCTATTAGTAGTAACAGTACTGGTAGTAGTTCTAGTAGTTTTAACTGATGTGTATTTGAACTGAGAAATAGTGTCCTAGAGGAAATATCCCTTGGTTGTTGTTTAGAATGGCAAAAGAGAAAATACTTCATACAGATCAATAGTATGTAGGGGGGGGGAGTATGAAATAAAACAAAAACAGGATGATTGCAACTATATCTGTAAGTCAAGCACAAGTTGTTAGCTGAGTCATGCCTCATAACACCTCATGTGGTACTAATTAAAACTGTGTTAACCAGGCACCCTGTAGTGCTTCAATGCTTCATTAACTCCAAAACAATCTTGAGGGTTTATATCCTGTGTAGACTCAAAGTTTTTAAAACATACAGCTTTTGAGGTAGCATCTTTTGTCTAAAATATAATAATGTATACATACACTACAGTCAAAAGGTTTAGAACACCTCAATTTTTCCAGTTTTTATTGAAATTTACACAGTTTAATGTCTCAATGTACTCTGAAATTAAAGCATAGAACAAATAAACAATTGGAGATAAAAAAATAAATCATGGAATCATTTATTCTGAAATGGCAGGGGTCAGGGAAATCTCAGAAAATATTGACAATTATGATACATTTTGGAACCAGACAGTCTACTGATCAAAACAAGATCATACACGTTTTGGTAGAAGCAACACACACATGTAGAGAGCTCAAAATTGTTTAGAGTGTACTAATACACAACAATTTTACATTACTGGATATGAACTTCTCTGTGTTTGATAGAACATCAAATAATATATACTGGATTAATCGTTGTTCTGAACAAAACAAGCCTATTTGCAAAGAAATACGATCGAAACTGAGTGATCTGTGACTGTCTGAATGAGACCCCCCCCAGAGCAGACTGTGTGTTTACCCCCCAGGCACTGAATGATGGCAGGCGACACGGAAACTGTAAATCGGATGTGTTTGAGAATGAAACGCGCTGCTAACCAAGCTTTCAAACACTGTGCGCATTGTAGGAATACAGTGTAACTTCTATGCACCGGAGCTTTGCATTACACTGCTAAATAATGCTAAAGAGGGTGTAGTAACACAGTATATACAGTACTGTGCAAAAGTTATAGGCAGGTGTGAAAAAAGAATGCTTTCAAAAATAGATGTTAATAGATTATATTTATCAATTAACTAAATGCTAAGTGAGTGAACAGAAGAAAAATCAAAATCAAATCCATATTTGGTGTGACCACCCTTTGCCTTCAAAACAGCATCAATTCTTCTAGGTACACTTGCACACAGTTTTTGAAGGAACTCGGCAGGTAGGTCGGCCCAAACATCTTGGAAAACTAACCACAGTTCTTTTGTAGATTTAGGCAGCCTCAGTTGCTTCTCTCTCTTCATGTAATCCCAGACAGACTCGATGATGTTGAGATCAGGGCTCTGTGGGGGCCATACCATCACTTCCAGGACTCCTTGCTCTTCTTTATTATTATTATTATTATTATTATTATTATTATTATTATTATTATTATTATTATTATTATTTATTTCTTGGCAGGCGCCCTTATCCAGGGCGACTTACAAAACATAAGCGCAATACAAAGTGCAAAAATACAGTTCAGTACAAGGTATCAGACATTACAAATTTAGATTTACATAATACAAGGCAATTGAAAGCATAATACATTTGACAAATTCCAAATTACACAAGTGAATACAATAAAGGAGGTCTTACATCCTGGATTGTAACAGCTAAGTGCAGACAAGATGTTAGGTCACAGTCAAGGGCCACGGGAAAGGGAGCATAGGGGAAATCAAAATAATACAAGTACAAGTAACGCAAGAAGTATGATAAAACATTGTAAAGTGCTATCTTACAGCAGAGTAAAGGACTAATATTACAAGTACTGTCTGAAAAGATGTGTCTTGAGTAAGCGCCGGAAGGAGGTCAAGGACTCTGCTGTCTTGACTTCAGTGGGAAGGTTGTTCCACCACTTAGGGGCCAGGGATGAGAAGGAGTGGCTCTGGAGGAAGGAGAGTGGAGAGGAGGCAGAGTTAGTCTTCTGGCACCGGAAGAGCGCAGTGGTCTGGAGGGAATGTATGGGGAGACGAGGGACTGAAGGTAGCTTGGTGCAGTGTGGTCGAGACACCAGTAGGTGAGGGTCAATGTCTTGAACTGAATGCGTGCCGGTATCGGGAGCCAGTGGAGGGAGCGGAGCAGTGGAGTAGCATGTGTGAATCGGGGCAGAGAGAATACCAGGTGAGCCGCAGAGTTCTGGATGAGCTGGAGCGGGCGGGTAGTAGTTGCAGGCAGGCCGGCCAGGAGGGAGTTGCAGTAGTCCAGGCGGGAGAGGACCAGTGACTGGACGAGCAGCTGAGTCGAGTAGTTGGTGAGGAAGGGACGGATTCGGCATATGTTGCTCAGGAAGAATCTACAGGTGCGTGTCAGCATGGTGATGTGCTGGGTGTAGGAGAGCAGAGGATCGAGGGTGACTCCTAGGTTTTTAGCGGACGAAGAAGGAGAGAGTGTGGTGGATTTCAAGGGGGTTGAGATGGAGAGGTCAGCAGAAGGTGAGGAAGAGTGGGGAGAAAAGAGGAGATCCGAGGTTGAGCTTGAGGTGGTACGAGTGCATCCAGGTGGAGATAGCAGACAAGTAGGAAGAGATGCGAGAGGGGATGAGATGGTCAGAAGAGGGAAAAGACAGGAAGACCTGGGCATCATCTGCATTGAAGTGGAAGGAGAAACCATGGGATGCGATGAGGGGGCCCAGGGAGCGAGTGTAGAGAGAGAACAGGAGGGGGCCCAGGACGGAGCCTTGGGGTATGCCTGTGAGGAGAGGTTGGGCAGTGGATGAGGAACCTCGCCATGTCACTTGGTAGGACCGGTTGCTGAGGTAGGAGGAGAACCAGGTGAGAGCAGTCCCAGAGATTCCAAGGTCAGCGAGGCAGGAGAGGAGGATGGAGTGATCGACAGTGTCAAATGCTGTGGAGATGTCAAGGAGGATGAGGACTGAGGAGAGGGAGGCCGCCTGAGCACAGCTGAGGGAGTCAGTGACTGCCAGGAGAGCCGTCTCAGTGGAGTGAGCTGTGCGGAAGTTGAATTGCAGAGGATCAAGGAGTGAGTGATGGAAAAGAAATGCAGAGAGCTGACAGTGGACCGCACGCTGAAGATAATTCTTAATGACTTTTGCTGTATGTTTGGGGTCGTTGTCATGCTGCAGAATAAATTTGGGGCCAATCAGATGCCTCCCTGATGATATTGCATGATGGATAAGTATCTGCCTGTACTTCTCAGCATTGAGGAGACTATTCATTCTGACCAAATCCGCAACGCCATTTGCTGAAATGCAGCCCCAAACTTACAAGGAACCACCACCATGCTTCACTGTTGCCTGCAGTCACTCATTCGTGTACCGCTCTCCAGCCCTTCGGTGAACAAACTTCCTTCTTCTATAGCCAAATATTTAAGATTGTGACTCATCAGTCCAGAGCACCTACTGCCATTTTTCTGCATCCCAGTTCCTGTGTTTTTGTGCATAGTTGCCACGTCAGAGGTATGACTTTTTGGCCGCAAGTCTTCCATGAAGGCCACTTCTGACCAGACTTCTCTGGACAGTAGATGGGTGTACCAGGGTCCCACTGTTTTCTGCCAATTCCGAGCTGATGGCACTGCTGGACATCTTCCGATTGTGAAGGGAAGTAAGCATGATGTGTCTTTCATCTGCTGCAGTAAGTTTCCTTGGCCAACCACTGTGTCTACAGTCCTCAACGTTGCCCGTTTCTTTGTGCTTCTTCAAAAGAGCTTGAACAGCACATCTGGAAACCCCTGTCTGCCTTGAAATGTCTGCCTGGGAGAGACCTTGCTGATGCAGTATAACTGCCTTGTGTCTTGTTGCTGTGCTCAGTCTTGCCATGGTGTGTGACTTTTGACAGTAAACTGTCTTGTTAGCTGAGTTTGGCTGTTCCTCACCCAGTTTTATTCCTCCTACACAGCTGTTTCTGTTTCAGTTAATGATTGTGTTTCAACCTACATATTGAATTGATGATCATTAGCACCTGTCTGGTATAATTGTTTAATCATACACCTGACTATATGCCTACAAAATCCCTGACTGTGTGCAAGTGAACCTAGAAGAATTCTGTTTTGAAGACAAAGGGTGGTCACACCAAATATGGATTTGATGTAGATTTTTTCACACCTGCCTAAAACGTTTGCACAGTACTGTGTATATATATATATATATATATATATATATATATATATATATATATATATATATATATATATATGTACAGCTCTAGAAAAAAATTAAGAGACCACTTAACATTGATTCATGAACTTGGAGTAGTCTCTTAATTTTTTCCAGAGCTGTTTATATATGTCTGTGTGCGTGCGTGTGTGTGTATGTATATGACACACATGATTTTTGGTTCTTTTCAGAGAATTAAGCGGGGAGAAAATCTATATAGCTTTATTGTCATATTGGTACCACTCCCTATTGATTCTGAATTAAATATATGTGATTCAAGGGAGTTGGGGCATACACACAATTTGAATGAACTATTTTTCACACAAAGATTGCCCAGCTATTTCTGTGTTGCTGTCTGCTAGTGACATGGATGATATCACACCAGGCTGACAGGTGCAGACTTTATTTTTGACAGTTCAGACCAAGCAAATATCTTTACAAGAGGAGGTTCTTGGGAAGCACATTTTCCTCGAACATAGGAACAGTTTAGCATGAAATGTTATTATTTTCGGCTGTTAGTTTGTGCCTTGTGGTGTGATGTTCAACTGTTTACCTCCATAAGAAGACATTTTCTACTTCCTCTGTTATCTATAGCTACTTCCATTACATGGGGGTCAGTTTTCCTTTACAGAGCATAAAGAGTATTTCCCTATGTTTGCAAAATAGTTGTATTTAAATTTTATTATACATTATTGTCAAAAAAGGTGAATCATATCATTTTTACCAAGTTTATCTTGTTCTTACTATTATTGCTTTAACAGTGGTTCACTCAAAGATCAGAGACTTTGAGAGTTCCAGCTGAGTAGTAACAACTGCCCACTGCTCCCATAGACACACAATCTTGCCCATTTTCTAAATTTTCATATGAAAATATCATCCCTGAGGAAAACAATATTACAGCGGCTGACATACTATATTATTTAAACAAAACTTCCTATTGTCTTCATATTGTAGCTGCTTTTCCCAGATCCTCTTCATATATTTCCTTGGATACTGGACATGAAAAGTGCTTCTATGGTGCATGAATTATGTATGATAATGATTCTAATTTGTAACCCAACGTCGGTGATAATGAGAACACAATGTATCTAGTTAATCTGTCTTCTATTAACATGCTCTTCACTTTAGAATTAATTTAATATCTGGATTAGCCACCATGGGATCAAATATTTAAGGATGTCTGCAGTATACAGAGTTTCTGATAACAGCTTAATACAAGAGAACAGATATGTTATAATTTCGGAGTTATAATTTTGTGTGTGTGAGGATGTGTGAAGAAGGGTGGATATATTTTTAATATAATGAAGCAACTTGGAAATTAGAAAATGTTTTCTTTCACAGGTATGAAAGGACAGCAGAAAGCAATTTCTATTTCAATCAATGAAACTTTTTCAAATGAAAAGTCACTAAAACTTTAATAAGGACATTGTATTAAAATAAACATACTCAAAGACTTCAAATATCTTTGTTTCAGATCTCTTCACATCCATTCTCTCGATCACATTATGAATACATATTTCTTAAAAAGACACCGAAGTGGGATCCTATTTTACCAGTATAATGTATTTTTATATATATTTTGGTTTTTGACCATGTTATAGCATACTTAAAAGTGTGACCAGTCTGTACTGTTCTGACTTGTTAAAGGTACAGACAGCAACAGCAGCACATAAACCTTACCAAACTAAGGTCTGGAAAATGTAAAACATTGACCTACTCGTGAATCGCAAAGTACAAAGTAACCTACCACATATAAATTAATTGTCAGAAGCTGATTTCTATTACCTATAAATCAAAAGGCGATAATTGAAGATTCACGGGTGGGCCGAAGATGCGATTTGGTCAAGCTCTAAGACATACTTTCTGCTTAGATCATGTGGTAACAAAGAGTTTACATCACTTGTTTCACTGTTTGAAAATAAGGGAATGGAGACTGTAAATCAGTGCATTCAAAGAACAAAATGGACTGAGATCACACACCCAGTTTTTTGAAATCTGAAATAATGCTTTGGGCTGATCTCCATTTCTGAACACTGTTTGCTGATAATGACAGAATATTCTCTGTTAATCTTTTTTTTTATTATTAATTGCCACCACTAATCTCTGAAGATATGAGCACAATGCTTGCTCTTAAAAGGCACTTAATTGAACTAAGTGCTGCATCATTTGCATTTTGGAAAATGTAAATTTCCAAGATCTAATCAGTAGATATTTTAAAGAAAGAGACAAACACAAAAATATTTACAATTCTATTTGCTCCATTTCCACTTGCCTTCAATTAACCAAATTCAACAGAATAAACTGTCACCTTGCAGTGCATTCTGGTAGATCAATGTATTTTATTTTATTTTCTCCATCTGCCCTCTCTCTGTTTCAGACAATTCCCGTTTCTATGAATATATAACATCATCAAACTGGAATTTGTAGAAGATTTTCTTTTAATTTTGTGCTAGTATGCTTTTCTTTTACATTCACTGGTACACAAGGGGCTGTATTTTTCACCTTTTCATGTCACAGTATTGGCTTAATTTGTATTCCTCCCTCTATCAACCCTTCTAGCAATTAGAAGCAGTGTCCAAACATCTGTTTTTTTTCTTCCCCTCCATCGTCACCAGCTGTTATTCCACTTAGTTCAGAACTAATGTAAAATGATAGCATCTGTGCTACACTGGTATTTATATCGCACTGGTTTCCATTAGTTTCACATATGGGAGAGCAGTGATTTTAATCAACCCGTAGGCCTGCTCATATGAAGTTGCAACTGTTATTTTCTGATAGCATTGTGTTCAGGACTAACTTAACCCTTCTGGAGTCTGGAGGGCGAGCAAGACAAATCAGCAGAAGATGAAATAAACTATTTGGGTGCACTACATCCATCGACAGGTCTAATGGAAACAGTGCTTGGGATATATTTAACCACAAAGCTCAAATAGGAGCAATTGTTCACCTTGATAAACAGAAGAGAAGAAAAGGTAATGATAGACACAATCCAAGAACAGTAACATTTATAACCGCTCCTCACTCAGAAAGTGATTGTATTTTTTTTTTAATACAGTGCTTACAGTCCTTATGACAAAGCTAACAGAGGATTTATTCTTATTCTGGATATTTGTATGTCCTATTATTATTATGAATAATTATTTATTTTAATTGATTTCTTACACACACACACACACACACACACACACACACACATATATATTGTATATATATATATTTTAATTTTGTGCTAGTTTGCTTTTCTTATACATTTACTGCTACACAAGGGGCTGTATTTTTCACCTTTTCATGTCACAGTATATATATATATATATATATATATATATATATATATATATATATATGTCACATGTCATGTCACAGTATGTGTATATATACAGTGGGGGGAAAAAGTATTTGATCCCCTGCTGATTTTGTACGTTTGCCCACTGACAAAGAGATGATCAGTCTATAATTTTAATGGTAGGTGTATTTTAACAGTGAGAGACAGAATAACAACAACAAAATCCAGAAAAATGCATTTCAAAAAAGTTATAAATTGATTTGCATGTTAATGAGGGAAATAAGTATTTGACCCCTTCGACTTAGTACTTGGTGGCAAAACCCTTGTTGGCAATCACAGAGGTCAGATGTTTCTTGTAGTTGGCCACCAGGTTTGCACACATCTCAGAAGGGATTTTGTCCCACTCCTCTTTGCAGATCCTCTCCAAGTCATTAAGGTTTCGAGGCTGACGTTTGGCAACTCGAACCTTCAGCTCCCTCCACATATTTTCTATGGGATTAAGGTCTGGAGACTGGCTAGGCCACTCCAGGACCTTAATGTGCTTCTTCTTGAGCCACTCCTTTGTTGCCTTGGCTGTGTGTTTTGGGTCATTGTCATGCTGGAATACCCATCCACGACCCATTTTCAATGCCCTGGCTGAGGGAAGGAGGTTCTCACCCAAGATTTGATGGTACATGGCCCCGTCCATCGTCCCTTTGATGCGGTGCAGTTGTCCTTTCCCCTTAGCAGAAAAACACCCCCAAAGCATGTTTCCACCTCCATGTTTGACGGTGGGGATGGTGTTCTTGGGGTCATTCCTCCTCCTCCAAACATGGCGAGTTGAGTTGATGCCAAAGAGCTCGATTTTGGTCTCATCTGACCACAACACTTTCACCCAGTTCTCCTCTGAATCATTCAGATGTTCATTGGCAAACTTCAGACGGGCCTGTACATGTGCTTTCTTGAGCAGGGGGGCCTTACGGGCGCTGCAGGATTTCAGTCCTTCACGGCGTAGTGTGTTACCAATTGTTTTCTTGGTGACTATGGTCCCAGCTGCCTTGAGATCATTCACAAGATCCTCCCGTGTAGTTCTGGGCTGATTCCTCACCGTTCTCATGATCATTGAAACTCCACGAGGTGAGATCTTGCATGGAGCCCCAGACCAAGGGAGACTGAAAGTTATTTTGTGTTTCTTCCATTTGCGAATAATCGCACCAACTGTTGTCACTTTCTCACCAAGCTGCTTGGCGATGGTCTTGTAGCCCATTCCAGCCTTGTGTAGGTCTACAATTTTGTCCCTGACATCCTTGGACAGCTCTTTGGTCTTGGCCATGGTGGAGAGTTTGGAATCTGATTGATTGATTGCTTCTGTGGACAGGTGTCTTTTATACAGGTAACGAGCTGAGATTAGGAGCTCTCCCTTTAAGAGAGTGATCCTAATCTCAGCTCGTTACCTGTATAAAAGACACCTGGGAGCCAGAAATCTTGCTGATTGATAGGGGATCAAATACTTATTTCCTTCATTAACATGAAAATCAATTTATAACTTTTTTGAAATGCATTTTTCTGGATTTTATTGTTGTTATTCTGTCTCTCACTGTTAAAATACACCTACCATTAAAATTATAGACTGATCATTTCTTTGTCAGTGGGCAAACGTACAAAATCAGCAGGGGATCAAATACTTTTTTCCCTCACTGTATATATATATATATATATATATATATATATATATATATATATATATATATATATAATTTGTTGTTATATGTCAAAATTAGGTTTGCAAACATGGAGCCAACCTTCAGCAGAAGAGTCCAAGTAATAAAACATGCAAGCGATTATATGATACAGGAACTCCATTAATGAACAGTTGTGACTCTCAGATAATTCTAACATCCCAGAAGATTGCAAGATGTTTGAATCAAAGGTCATGTGAAAAGTAGCAATCATTGCTTTTGGCAGTATATCATTTATTTTATTTCAAATTTGCTGCAGCGAAACAGAACTCATTTTCAGCTATAATGGAGCAAGTAGCAGTACAAATGGAGCGCGTGGTGATATGGTATATTTTGGGGATATACAGTTTCTTTCTTTAATGTTTAGTTTATTCATTTATGAATGATTGTAAAAAACAACTTCAGCTATACACCATAAAATACATTTCATTATATATATCATAATGAGAAATCATTAATTTGCCTCACAAAGCATTATATATATATATATATATATATATATATAATGCTTTGTGAGGCAAATTAATGATTTCTCAGTGTTTTACAGATGGTGTATTACTTCAGGCATGATAGATCTATCTAAAGCTATTTGAAGAAGCACAGTTGTACTAATTGAGAGTGTCATATTGAGTGTTTATAGGAAATAATGAATGGAAGTAAGAAAGGTACTGTACTGGCAACAGCAGATGTCATCAATAAATCGGAAATGTGTTTGAATTCAACTTCTGAAAACTTGAATAGCCTTTTAAAGTTCTGACGTATTTGTTTTCGAAGTTGTTGAAAGGAAAATGAGGAATCTTTTGAATTGGAAGGAATTAGCAGATACCTTGAAATTCTGTGGGAGCAGTGTGTGAAGCACAATGAAGTAACAGAGCACCATGTTGAACTCATGTGACTCACAGATAAACTAAATTACTGAAGGGAAATTATTATTATAATAATAAATACATTATATATCTATATATATATAGCAACAACTGCAATTAAAATGCATTGAGTATTAGTTAATTTACTGGGATTTCTATAGAGTCTCTGTATAAGAACATAAGAAGAACATAAAAAAGTTTACAAACGAGAGGAGGCCATTCGACCCAATATGCTTGTTTGGTGTCCATTAATAACTGAGTGATCCAAGGATACATTCCGGTCTATTTTTAAATGTTCCCAAATTTTCAGCTTCCACCATATCGCTGGGGAGTTTGTTCCACATTGTGACAACTCTCTGTGTGAAGAAGTGTCTCCTGTTTTCTGTCTTGAAAACGCCTTGAAGCCTAATTTTCATTTGTGTCCCCGGGTGCGTGTGTCCCTACTGATCTGGAAAAGCTCCTCTGGTTTGATGTGGTCGATGCCTTTCATGATTTTGAAGACTTGGATCAAGTCCTCAGTCTCTCAGTAGGACATTCCCTTCAGACCTGGAATAAGTCTGGTTGCTCTCCTCTGAACTGCCTCTAGAGCAGCGATATACTTCTTGAAGTGTGGAGCCCAGAACTGTACACAGTATCCAGATGAGCTCTAACTAGCGCATTGTAAAGTCTGAACATTACTTCCCTTGTTTTAAATTCTACACTTTTGACAATATACCCTAGCATTGTGATTGCCTTTTTTATTGCTTCCCCACATTGTTTGGATGATGAAAGCGATGAGTCCACATAGACTCCTAGGTCTTTCTCATTCATTACTTAATCTAGTTCTACTCCTCCCATAGTGTAATTATAGTGGACATTTTTATTACCTGCATTTAACACCTTGCACTTGTCCACATTGAATTTCATCTGCCAGGAGTCGGCCCACAACTGATTATCCACTGCTGAGCCACCAATTTTAGTATCATCTGCAAATTTGACACGTTTACTATTCCAGAGTCCAGATCATTAATATACACCGACCACCTGCCTAATATTGTGTAGGTCCCAAAACAGCCCTGACCCATTGAGGCATGGACTCCACTAGACCTCTGAAGGTGTGCTGTGGTATCTGGCACCAAGACGTTAGCAGCAGATCCTTTAAGTCCTGTAAGTTGTGAGGTGGGGCCTCCATGGATCGGACTTGTTTGTCCAGCACATCCCACAGATGCTCGATTGGATTGAGATCTGGGGAATTTGGAGGCCAAGTCAACACCTTGAACTCGTGATTCATCAGACCAGGCCACCTTCTTCCATTGCTCCGTGGTCCAGTTCTGATGCTCACGTGCCCATTGTAGGCGCTTTCGGCAGTAGACAGGGGTCAGCCTGGGCACCCTGACTGGTCTGCAGCTACGCAGCCCCATACACAACAAACTGCGATGCACTGTGTGTTCTGACACCTTTCTATCAGAACCAGCATTCACTTTTTCAGCAATTTGAGCTACAGTAGCTCGTCTGTTGGATCGGACCACACGGGCCAGCCTTCGCTCTCCATGTGCATCAATGAGCCTTGGCCGCCCATGACCCTATCGCCGGTTCACCGCTTTTCCTTCCTTGGACCACTTTTGATAGGTACTGACCACTGCAGACCGGGAACACCCCACAAGAGCTGCAGTTTTGGAAATGCTCTGACCCAGTCGTCTAGCCATCACAATGTGGCCCTTGTCAAAGTCGCTCAGATCCTTACGCTTGCCTATTTTTCCTGCTTCTAACACATCAACTTTGAGGACAAAATGTTCACTTGCTACCTAATATATCCCACCCACTGACAGGTGCCATGATAACGAGATTATCAGTGTTATTCACTTCACCTGTCAGTGGTCATAATGTTATGGTTGATCGGTGTAGATTAGAAAAAGCAAAGGCCCTCGTACTGATCCCTGTGGAACTCCACTAACAACCTCACTCCAGTTAGAAGCAACACCTCTAATCGACATCCTCTGTTTCCTATACATCAACCAGTTCATAATCCATCTACTTACATTACCCTGAATGTCTACAGCTTCCAACATTTTACAGGTGCTGCAGGTTAGGCTGATTGGTCTGTAATTTCCTGGCTCAGTTTTGTCCCCTTTCTTGTGGATTGGTATGACATGGTCTTCCAGTCAGTCTCCTGTTCTAAGTGTCATTTGGAATATTTGAGTTAGCGGCCTAAAAATAATTTCCCTCATTTCTTTAAGTACTGTTGGAAATATACCATCTGGCCCAGGTGATTTATTTGTTTTTATTATTATTATTATTATTATTATTATTATTATTATTATTATTATTATTATTATAATATATATGTTTTAATTATTTATTGGCAGACACCCTTATCCAGGGTGAATTACAACATAAGTGCAATACAAAGTGCAAGAATACAGTTAAGTACAAGGCATCAAACATTACAAATTAAAATTTACATTAAACAAAGCAATTCAAGATGTAATACATTTTACAACTTCCAATTTATACAGTTAAGTACAGTAAGTGCGGACATACATCCTGGAAAGTAAAGCTAAGTGCCGTCAAGATGTAAGGTCACAGTCAAGGGTTACGGGAAAGGGAGCAAGGAGGAAATCAATCAATAATGCAAGAAGCATGATAAAATGCTGTGAAGTGCTATCTAACGGGGATTAAAAAGACTAATATTACAAGTACTGTAAGTCTTGAGTAAGTGCCGGAAGGAGGTCAAGGACTCTTTTGGCACTGGAAGAGCGCAGTGATCTGGAGGTGATGTATGGAGAGACGAGTGTCTGAAGGTAGCTTGGTGCAGTCTGGTCGAGACAGCGGTAGGTGAGGGTCAATGTCTTGAACTGAATGCGTGCCGGTATCGGGAGTCAGTGGAGGGAGCGGAGCAGAGGAGTTTTTTTACGAATCGGGGCAGAGAGAATACCAGACAAGCCGCAGAGTTCTGGATGAGCTGGAGCGGCGGGTAGTAGTTGCAGGCAGGCCGGCCAGGAGGGAGTTGCAGTAGTCCAGGTGGGAGAGGACCAGGGACTGGACGAGCAGCTGAGTCGAGTAGTCGGTAAGGAAGGGACGGATCCGGCGTATGTTGCTCAGGAAGAATCTACAGGTCCATGTCAGCGTGGTGATGTGCTGGGTGTAGGAGAGCGTAGGATCGAGGGTGACTCCTAGATTTGTAGCGGAAGAAGAAGGAGAGTGTGGTGAATTCCAAGGGGATCGAGATGGAGAGGTCAGCAGAAGGTGAGGAAGAGTTGGGGAAAAACAGGCGATCTGATTTGGAGAGGTTGAGCTTGAGGTGGTGTGAGTGCATCCAGGCAGAGATAGCAGACAAACAAGAATAGATGAGAGAGGGAATGAGAGGGTCAGAAGAGGGAAAAGACACGAAGATCTGGGCATCATCAGCATAGAAGTTGTAGGAGAAACCATGGGATACGATGAGGGGGCCCAGGGAGCGAGTGTAGAGAGAGAACAGGAGCAGGCCCAGGATGGAGCCTTGGGGTACGCCTTGTGAGGAGAGGTTGGGGGGTGGATGAGGAACCTCGCCATGTCACTTGGTAGGTCCAGTCGCTGAGGTAGGAGGAGAACCAGGTGAGAGCAGTCCCAGAGATACCAAGGTCAGCGAGGCAGGAGAGGAGGATGGAGTGATCGACAGTGTCAAATGCTGTGGAAAGATCAAGGAGGATGAGGACTGAGGAGAGGGAGGCCGCCCGAGCACAGATGAGTGAGTCAGTGACTGACAGGAGAGCCGTCTCGGAGTGAGTTGTGTGGAAGCCGGATTGTAGAGGATCAAGGAATGAGTGATGGGAAAGAAAGTCAGAGAGCTGACGGTGGAGACAGGGCGGTAGTTCTGAGGAGAGGTGGCGTCACAGCCAGAGAGGAGTGAGGAAACAGCCAGAGAGGAGTGAGGAGTTGAGGAGGGAGGAGATGAAGGGGAGAAGATCAGGAGCGGTCGCTTGGAGGAGACGAGAAGGGAGAGGGTCCAGTGCACACATTGTAGGTTTGTGACGTAGGAGGAGAGTGGAAACTTCAGAGTCCGAGAGAGGTGAGAATGAAAACAAGGAAGCTTAGCCGGTGGGAGGTTTGGAGAGGAGGGGGGACTGTTGAAGAGCTTGCGGATGTCTGAAATCTTGGAGGAGAAGAAGGAGGCAAAATCATCAGCAGTGAGAGATGAGGGAGGAGGGGGGGCGCAAGGAGGGAGAAGAAGGTGGAGTAGAGTTTGTGGGGGTTGTTGACAGTGGATTCAAAGAGTGATTGGAAGTAAGACTTCTTGGCTGAGGTGAGTGAGGACGAGGATGTGGACAGTAGGGAGCGGTAGACTTCGAGGGCAGCTGGGAGTTTGGTCCTTTTCCACTTCTGTTCAGCGGCATACAGACTAGTTCGGGTTGAGCGGAGAACAGCAGAGAGCCAAGGCTGAGGAGGGGAGGGATGGGCAGGATGAGACGTGAGAGGACAGAGAGAGTCAAGGGAGGAGGTGAGGGAGGAGAACAAAGAGGAGGTAGCACAGTTGACAGATAGATGGGGAAAACAGTCAATGGAAGGTAAGAGAGTGAGGGCAGTGGAAGCAAGGGTGGAGGGGGAGACAGAGCGGAGATTACGGTGGAAGGTGACAGAGGGAGTGGGTGGGGTGGGGAGGGAGTGGAGGGAAAGAGAGAAGGAGTGGTGGTCTGAGATGTCCATGGGTGTCACAGAGAGTGTCGAAGGGGAGCAGTCTCTAGAGAAGATGAGGTCTAGCTGGCGGCCTGCCCCATGAGTGGGGGGAGACGGGGAGAGAGAGAAGTTAAAGGAGTGAAGGAGAGGAAGAAATCCAGCACAGTGGGAAGAATTGGAGAGGTGGATGTTGAAGTCTCCCAGGAGGATGGTAGGGGAGGATAGCGAGGGGAGGGAGGAGAGAAGAAAGTCGAGTTCATCCAGGAAGGAGGCGAGTGGACCGGGATGACGGTAGAGAACTAGAAGGAAGAGGTGAGAGGGAGAGGTGAGTTCCACTGCATGGAATTCAAAGCTGTCGGTCGTGATAGAGGAGAGAGAGGGGGGGACAGAGAAGAGGAGAGAAGGGGAGAGCAGGAGCCCTGTTCCTCCTCCCCACCCGGTAAGACAAGGGGAGTGGGACAGGACAAATATAGAGGATAAGGCAGCAGGGGTGGTTGAGTTCTCAGGGGAGATCCATGTCTTGGTGAGAGTGAGGAAATCCAGAGAGTGGAGGGAGGCGAAGATGGAGATGAAGTCGGCCTTGTTGGAAGCTGAGTGGCAGTTCCACAGACCTCCAGAGAGGGGAGAGGAGGGGAGGGAGGAGGGAGGAGGAGGGGAGAGGCAGATAGATGAGGTTAGAGGGATTAGGGAAGCAATGGCATGCAGGTGCACGCCGAGAAGATGGAGAGAGCAGGACAGGAATCGGAGAGATTGTCATGGCTTCTTGCTGTTGCTTGTGTGGCGTCTCCTCGCAGTCTTCTCCTCGCTGGAGTCCCGCAGCTAGAGTCCCTGCCCTTTGGAGATAGGGCCCTTGTGAGTCCCACAGCTAGAGTCCCTGCCCTTTGGAGATGGGGCCCTTCAGAAGGGGGGGCACTGAAGGCTGCTGGTGCTGACTGCTGGCGCAGGGGTCCAGGGGGCTGTTAAATACATCACTTCACTGTGTTGCGTTGAATGACACAAGGCTGTGAGGATGGCCCTCCCTCCCACGCAGGACTGCTAATAGCACAATTAATGGCTGCTTTATATCTGAATACAGACAAAGACCTAGCCGGACACACGCAGTTATACTGAACAATAGCGCGTAGTAATGCTAAATAAATGCTAAATAATCACAGCCTACAATGTAACGCTTCTGATTTACAGAAAGGGCGTGTCGAGTGTGCTACATAAATTGCTAAATTAACTAACAAACAGTCGCTGCTCTTATTACAATACAGGTGCAAGATATACAATTCTTAGCTAAACAAGTAACCACGTAAACAAGAAACACAAGAGAAAAAGCGATACTTAACTGAGGCGAGTTAGTTGACTCCTCAGCTGGCTTGCCCGAGTGTCTGCTAGTCCCTTTAGTACCTCCTCCTCATTTATCCTGATCTCTCTTAGGGTTTGACTGGACTGGTTGTTAACCTGTGGCATGTTATCTGTTTTTTCTTTTGTAAAAACCTCTGTGAAATACTCATTTAGAACATTTGCCACATCTTGTTCGTTTTCCAAGATACTTCCATTTTTGCCCTTTATCTGTTTCACTTCCTCCTTTAGAAGAGAAAAAAACTTTAGTGCATTATACCCCCTCTCCTGTTCTGCCTCTCGAATCACTTTGCTCAGTTTTGTCCACATGCACGAGTCCTAAAATCCAATGGTTTTATGCATTACTTATTTATTTAGCAAATAAATAATGTATGCTATTTCAGGGTTTCAGGGCGTATTGTGTCATAACTTCCTTGGATAACAGAAACCATCAGATTTCGGTGCTTTGTAGGTTTTCCACTGTGTTTCTGCTATCCAGGAAGTTAAGACCACATTTCCTGAAACCCTGAAAGAGCACGCATGCTGACTTTGACATCTGCCATTATTTGGTAAATTATATTATAAAGTTTTAATAGTTGCTGATATGATAGATTCGAGCTGGGAAAGTGCTATTCATCTTCCTTATAGACTATAGCAACACGAAAAGAGGCATAAAACCACAGTTTTTCGAATGGTATGTGTTCCCCGTTAATTAGAATCTAATCATGCAAGCAGAGCATTCAGCTTCTGCTTGACACAATCTTTATGGACAGCACATATTTATTCTACGTCAGTGCAGATAAATATCTGATGGAACAAACCTGAAAATAATTTAAAACAGTGCACTTATTATAATACAAACATAAAAATACAGTTTGATCCTCTATATGTTTCCCACAGGTACACTGGCAGGTAATCTATTAAGCAAACACTGAGGAATATATGTACCATTACTCATAGGCTGACATTTAAATGATTATGCTTTCTTATCTTAAACATATTCATTTAAAAACAACCCCTGACTTTTTTTTTTTTATCTTAAGAATTAAGATGAGTTTCTAAATTGTTTTAAATACGCACATTTATGTTTTACTTAATTATTGTCTGTTCTCTGTTCTTATTGCCTGTTACTAATTTCTGAAACACATCCCAGATTACTGCAGCAAAACAAATACGCCATCTTTATATTAAATGAAAGGGTGCATTTTTCCTAAATTGACCTCATTTGATTTCTCTCAGTCAGTCTTGTTTACTGTTATTTCTAACTCATTCATTTCCAGTCTGTAGGCTTAGTAACTAAGCTACACATTCTTCAAGAGACATGGGTTTCTGAAGCTGGACTGAGGTAATATTATAATTCAGGTACTTATTACAATGAAGTGAACAGTTGTTATGTGCTACTTTTAATTATATGCTTGCACCCAGCTGTGGTACAAATTCAAATTCAGCTCTCAGATGTTTTCCCTTTTTATTCTACATTAAGTCAAATCAGAGGTATTTCTCTGTAACTTATAATTAAAAAGATTGTATCCTTATTTTTCTTCTCTTCTTCTCCCAATGTTTTTTTATATAATGAAAGAGTGAAGTTATTTCTCCAGTTCATGAGAAATATGTTTATGTTTAGAGCCATTTGGTAAGGTGATTTCATGGCTTTGTGCTCCAACATCCATTTTCCAAATTTGAATAAAAAGGAAATCCAACCTGTTATTTGCAGTTAATCATTCATACTACAGGAGCAGATTAGGTCAGATTTGTTGTGAAACCATAACTGTAACCATTATTATACCATACAGATCCTATATTACTTTAACTTCCTTTCTTTCTTCCCCAGTCTTTGGCACCAGTCCCTTATCCAATTGAAGTCAGAGAGAGCGCAGCTGGAAAGGGGTCAGATTTAGAAGAGTGAATTAACTAATCTTCTGATTAACCGAATAATGCTATGATTCTATTCATTTTCGCTTCCTGGCAATACTTGAAATCAAATTCAATTAGGCAATCATCTAATCAATCAATAAGGAACTACAGATGTCATGAATTTTGCATTTCTCATGGATCGGGCCCTGTGGAGTTCACCGGGGAATGAGAACGGACTGACTAGGCTTACATTCCTCACGCCAATGATCAATCTACTGCAGTAAGCCTGTTCTGAAGAAAAATTAAGTAATCAACACATCACCTGCAGATTAATTACTAAATATCCACTACAAAATAAGTAAATACATGCTGAGCTCAAGATTTGCACAACTACTGAATAAACAATCGATATCCCGGGGCCACAATCCTCCTTATGGTACATTAAGATATCTTGTTTACTTATTAAAGCTACAAAAGGAAGTATCGTTGTGCAAAAGCAGAGACAACCCGACCTCCATGAAAAAAGTTCTGATTCCCATCCTTCAAATTAATTAAACTGAGCGATTTCAGATCCAGAGCATGACGCAGAATGGAGTCTTTCTCATTCATAGCCAGTGTTTTGCTTTCAGGCAGGTGCTGAATATTCACCGAGGATTTAGAAACCAGCAGAAATAAAAATAGAGAATTCCTTTCCCACACAATGCATACATAACGTCTACATAACGTAACCCTGCTTCTGAGGTGAAAGATGTTTGTGGGACCCAAGATTAACTTCTCTCCTCCAATAGGTAGAGCTCAAAGGACTTTCTGGAACAAGGCTTCATTTTTATATGTGAGCAACATGTGGTTATGAATCACCCACAAACAAGTGTCCTTGCAAGCTGTGGAAAAAACAACAATGTAACAAAAGAAAACGTTATTTTTCTCTTGAGCAGCATCCTGAATTATTATATTTTTGGTTTCTTGAGCAGCCCCAGCTTTCATCTGGCACTGTGACTCCCCTGAAAGAGCAGAATGGAGAATACCCACATCAAGGGGAGCTGAGTTGAACTGAGAAACATCTTGTGACGCCCAGCTTTTGCAGATGATGACGTAGAAGCGATAATGCACACTGGCACCTTGGTGAATGAGAGGCTTTGAAATGTCTCATACCAAAGGCTCAGGCTGCTTTGTGAAGTTTTATTTCCAACTCCACTGACAATAAACATGTATCTATATATCCATATTTACAAACATACATGTATATGTTTGATCTGATTAGGCCAATAGCTGACATTAATTGTGTGTGTGTGTGTAATTGTAATAAAATAATAAATATGTATGAAAATAAAACAAATAAAGTATATCATCATCAACAGCCTATATCTATTCACTGCTGTCTGAAGCCCTGCCCCAAGATATTTCCACTTGCGTCAATCTGTAGCTGCCTTTTTTTTTTCATGTCACACTTACAAAATGTATTATTTAATCTTCCCAGCTTTTATGTAGTCATCTTCTAGGTATTTTTTCATCTCTCGGGATCTTCCTTTCCCCATCTTTGATCTGTTCTTCTTGCAGTGTATCCGGCCCATTGCCTTTTGAACTTTTTCTCTTTTTCAATGATGTCACAGATTTATTTTTCTATCTCTTGTTATTCCAAGCATACATCTTTCCTTGCTTCTTTATGTTGTTCCAGGTTTCTGTTACATTTTTGCATTTAATGACGAGGTTTCACAGCCATAAGTGAGCACTGGTAATATGTATTAATCAAATACTTTTTACTACAAATGGGGGGTAGATTTCCTTTCAACAACGTTCCGTTTCTTCCAAATGCACTTCACCCTATTTTCACTCTTCTTTTGACTTCTTCCATAATATATCCATCTGCGCGGATTAAACATGACTTGTTTTTACTCAAGTAAGAAACTAATTTTACTCATTTTAAGTCCAGTTTTCTTTCATGCATCTGAGAGTTCTTGAATTTGAAGCTGCTTTGAATTCGAATCAATTAAAATAAGCTCTGTTGAACTTGATTCCTTTTTCTTCCCGGTCCAAATTCAAACACTTCTTCAAGATTTGCCATGATGAGTTTTGGAGATTGTGCTTACATGACGTAGTTCTTTGTGGATCTTGATCTCTTGGTGGAGTCAGATATATTTAATTCAAGTTATATAGGTTTCCTCAATGTTTTGATATCTTAGAGCTCTGATGACTGAGTTTGTATGTATTGAATCAAATGGTGTCTCATAGTCAACAAAGCCCAGGCACAGAGCAAGCCCATATTTTCTGCATCTTTCCAATACTTCTCATATAACTTGATATGATCCATTGTGTTATATCCATTCCTAAATCATGCAAATGTATCTATTTGTTTGTTTGTCTGTTTGTTTATATACATACATATAAGCATACTAGTTTGAACTGGCATAACTACTTGATGAAGATAAGGAATCGACACATCCAACACACACACAAATGAAGTCAGTACCAACCAGCTGATACTGACATGCCTTGAAGTCACAGAGAGTCTAATAGACTATAAGACACACTTTTGAAGCCTCAATCTGGTGGAAGCTTTGAAGATTCTTCCCATGTTCTGGGGGCAAAAATAATATCTTTGAGGACTGGCAACACACTTCCCTACCCTGTGTGTTTATGTAATAGCTACGAAGACAAACAAAGTGTGTCTTCTGCTGCTGCCAGTGTAAACGAGACCTCTGATTTGACCAACCATGAAACCTTTGCAGGGTCTTCTAAAATTGCTTCCACTTGTGGGCGTTTTATTTTGCAAATATGTTCTCTTCATAGTCTCTTTATCATGGCATCTCGGCATATTGGCCTAAGAGCTACAATTTGATGTTTGACTTTAAGCATAGGCAACCGTGTTAAATTCAGTTCACGTCATAAAGGACTTTGATCTTCCCAGGATATGTGTAACTGAATTGTCTGTTAATTACATAAATGACCGATGAAGATATTGTTAGGAATAAGCTAGAGCAAAGGCTTACAATGTAAGGGGTTGTATTCTGTAATATTATACACAAAAGCTTATTTCTCCTGGACATACATTTTGATTAATATGATCAAAGTGGGAATCAGCAAACAATTCATTATCTATCAATCAATCAATGGTACTGGACTAAAAACGTATTCGTTAAACTTTACAAAAATTACATATGCTTTCAGTATAATCCTCCTTCTGTCAGCTGCAAAGTCACCACATTTTACAGTTATATATAAACTGTTCTAAGGTTTTGCTAATTGTGAGATTCCTGCAATACTAATAAAGATTGTTTAAGTGTTTATTTTGTTTCTTTGGAATTACTACTAGAAAGAACACACAGTGGAATGAATTACATTTTCATAAAAATAATGAATTTGCAGTATGTCTGAGAAAGCAGAGTTCAATTAGACCAATCTAACAATTACAAATAACATGTTCCATTTGGTGAAAGGATCCCTTGACTAAAAGCCACCATCTATCTTAATGCATTAGCCAGGTCACTTGAAAATTGCATATTTTACAGTTTAATTTACTTTTAAGCAGCTCATAGAGTAATGCATATACAGAGTTGCAGTCTTCAGTTCATACACTTCATTCCATCAATGTTATTCTGCGATTCAGCTGGTTTAATATTGTTCATTTAACTAGATTTATCAATCAGAGTTTGTTGAACCCAGCATTCAGAAAACAGTAAAGACAAGGGTTGAGTAAACTTATGCTAGTGACCCCTGTAAATGCACGTCATTCCTTCACCTCTGAAATAGCTCTAAATTAAGACGTTTTCCTATTATTTTGCAGGATACCGCGAAATGAATACATGCTTTCGTCATGTCTAGACTCAATTACTGTAATCCAATACTCGCAGGCAGTGCTAACTGTGTTATCTGTTATCTTCAGCTCGTCCAAAATGATGTTGCTAGGATTTTAGGACAATTCTCCTGCCCCCCCAGGAACCCCAGGAACCCCAGGAAATGTATTTTCTACTACATCCTGTAGTTTTTGCTTTTATCTCCGTGCTTAATATTTGTACTTTATTTTTTGTATTAATAATGTATGCTTGCTTGATTTCAGTGTAAAGTCTTCTGTGGAAACTGTGAAAGGCGCTATATGAAACAAAGGTTGATTGGTTCATTGATTGATTGACCTCTTGGAACCGGATGTTTTGCTACACCAGACACAATGTAAAGGTCTGAAGTCCGCTGTTAATTCATCATATGACAATTCAAGAGCGCTGCAGGTAGGCCAGAGACACACAAGTCCTTCTTGAGGTGCACATCGGCTGGAGGCTTCAAAAAGTTTGCATTTGTCGCCACCCTGTGGCCACTTCCAGCAAAGACACAACAAGAGTAGTCGAATCACTTCTTTATATTGGACACAATGCAATCCAGATTGAGAAATGAGGTCATTATTATGCCACAAATTCAAATAACCCCCCAAAATGTAAAGATGGCTAAATATTACTAACATTGATATTCGTGTTTTCCGTACTTATTTTCGATCATCAAGTAAACATTTGAATATGTTTATTATTTTAAATATTTAATTAATTTACTGTTCCACCCTAGATAAAACAATATTAATAATACGTTCGTTTATTATACTTTTAATAATAATAATAATAATAAAAACAGACAGGCTCCCGGAAGCACATGGCACATTTAAAGCTTGAATCAGCTGCTCTGACACTAATTGATTTCGCTGGGAGTCAGGATGGCGTCTGCAGTAGTTCAATCGGTATGACTTTAAAAATGCGGCTCCTAAATGTGCTGTTGCGCTTTGAAACTGGCATTTTTAGGACGGAACTCAAGTTTGCATGTTTTTTTTCCCCCCCAATTATATTCACATTTATACAGTTACTGTTAGGTAAGAAACTTCGCATTTCAATTGTTTTGGTACATAACAACACTTTGCACTGAACTGTTTTGCACACCGTGTTTAGTTTTTTTTTATTTTTATTTTTAATATGTAGGAGGCCATTGTCGTAAATGTGACTTCAGTTTTAGGACACACGCAGATTTTGACTTTTTAAGACGTTTTAAGCTCGTTTTGTGAAGGGGGTGTGGGCATGCGCAGAGGGTTCGAGCTTCCATTAGATTGCATTGTTTGTTGTTGTCATCCAGCTGAGTCTGCCTTCAAGACGGGATGTGGAGCAGAAGACCACCAAGAAAAGCGGAAAAGAGACCCCCGCTTTGTTGGAGAGACATGTGAAGCACCCCTTGCAACATAGGTTGGAGTTTGTAATGTGGGCCCTTGCATTCCTGCTTCCCTTGTTTTAATTTGCTTCAAACATTGTGGTGAATCAGGTTGCTGGAAGTATATTGTATTGGTTTTTTTTGGGGGGGGGTGGGAACTTCAGACCTTTGCCATTCATTATTTTGCTCCCTGATGCCACATTAGCAGATTTCCTTAACAATGGCAGATGTTGAAAGCTGCCAAGGGCCAGGTGCCTCTTCTGTTGTAGTAAAGGCTGTCATTTTGGCAGAAAACCTCATGCATTACCTGCTGGCTAATGCAACCAGAGATCTTGCAGAGAAACCTCAATCTTGAAAGTCTGGAAGGAACACAAGAGGGGAGATTAATGCCAGGATCACGATCAAATCCAATACAAATTAGTCCTCTAGCCTGCCTAAATGCCTCCTAGTGGCAATGCAGATTAGTCTATCTGCCTCCCACACATTGAGATGTGTGTATAATCCAGCTGTTTGCTGCTGTGGTGAAAAGGGCTTCAGAGTGGCGGAGGTCCTGCTTTGAAGTAACTTCAAGTATTTGAGTTTCCTTTAAGAAGTGGAACGGAGAAGGTATGCACTAAAGCTTAAGTGGGAATGATTTGGTTGGCTTTTTTTTTTTTTTTTTAATTGCTAAAGCAAGTGAGAATTGACCACAAAACTATGGAGGCTGTTCACTGAATTTCATCTCCAAATGCTTGTTAAATTGTTAGATTTAATTTAAGGATTTTTTTTTTTTTTTTTTTTTTTGTTGTGGGTTGTGCGTGTTCCCTTATTTGAACTGGCAAGTTTTTATTTTATTTATTTTTATTTCTTGCTTGTCCATTTGGGGCAGGTGGGCACTGTGGTTCTACAAGAATGACAAGAGCAAAACCTGGCAAGAAAACCTGAGCCTCATCACCAAGTTCGACACCGTGGAGGATTTCTGGGCGTGAGTAATCTTGATGTGAATCTTGGAACCCCGTTGCAATCTTCACTGCATAATGGCACTTCCATTTTCAGTCAATGGCAGACCGTGCCAAGTCCGATTTAAATCACCCTCAATTCACAACACCTCCTTAACCCGGTTCTATAGTAGATACAGAAGGAAATCTGCTTGAGTCTTGTGGTCTGCTTGCTATGTTATGTGTTGTATAAATAAGTATACCATTTGTCTCTGTATTTAATTCCTATTCTGAACATTGAAGGTTCCAATGAGAATGCAGAGTGATTAGTGTTTTTATGGAAGTAATTAGGTTTTTGCACATCATATTGTGGACCCTTTATTCAAGGTTAGCTGGTATGGTTATCGGCTGATATCCCACAGTGTTTACATTTCCTTTCTCCTAAATCGGCATGCCTGAATTCCATTCGTGTAACCTTCCTTTACATGGTTTAATTTGACATTCTTTCTCTAGGAACTAATATAGATGGATAGATATCAATGCAATGCTAAATGAAGCCCTGCACAAGATTCCACTTGCATCGATCTATAGCTTCCCTTTTTCATGTCACGCCTGCACATTTTTTCACCTTACCATCTTTTATGTGGTCATCTTCTAGGTCTTTTTTTTTTTTTTTAATCTCTTGGGATTAATTAGTTCGCCTCCTTTATCTGTCTTTGATCTGTTTTTTTTTTTTTTTTTTTTTGCAATGTGTCCGGCCAAATGCCAATGCGTGGATTCTTCTCGGATCCGTTAATTTATTTTTCTCTGGTTATTCCAAGCATATATCTTTTATTCAATTATAATGTATGTGATCTACATAAGAACATAAAGTTGACAATCAAGAGGAGGCCATTCGACCCCTCGTGCTCGTTTGGTGTTCATTAATATCTAAGTGATCCAAGGATCTTATCCAATCTATTTTTGAATGTTCCCAAATTGTCACTTCAGCCACATCGCTGGGGAGTTTGTTCAGATTGTGACGCCTCTCTGTGAATAAGTGTCTCCTGTTTTCCATCTTGAATGCTTTGAAGCCCAATTTCCATTTGTGTCCCCGGGTGCGTGTGTCCCTGCAGATCTGGAAAAGCTCCTCTGGTTTGATGTGGTCGATGCCTTTCATGATTTTGAAGACTTGAATCAAGTCCCCACGTAGTTTCCTCTGTTCAAGGGTGAAAAGGTTCAGTTCTGATCTATAAGCAACCTTCTCATTGTTAAATTAAGGCTGCCACCTGATAGTAAAGGCAAAGACCTTTATAATCCCATCTGAACAGTGTAAAATAAAAAATTAGGTTAGGTTTCAACTATTTGTCCTGTGTTTGTAAAATGTACAGTGTAAAGCAATTAGTTCTGTTGCATTGAATGTCAATCTGTGTTCCTGTCTAATGCAAACATTTTCCATTTTATACATATTTGTTTCTGAAGATTATATAACAATATCCAAGTGGCAAGCAAGCTGTCATCAGGCTGTGATTACTCCGTGTTTAAGGTAAATTAAGTTAAGATGCCTTCACTTATGGTCTGAAAATCACATGAGAAAACACCCAATCACAGAGCAGCATTTCTAAACATTCCTATTAATCTTACCATGTTTGTAAATGTCATCCGGTTCATAGAATTGTCAGGATAAAAAAAAAAAAAATTCAGGACACTTAGTGCTAGTGGGGCCAGTTTCACAGGATGTACATTGGTTTTCAATAGTTTCATTAAGTTTAACTACCATGAAAACAAAACAGATCAGCTAATGTAGGTCAGTTACAGTGGAAACTGGACCAAAACATTTTTAGATGCAGAAAAGGGAGGTTAATTGTTAGACTGAACGAATATATATATATATTATATAATTTGTTTTCATTATAAAGATGTCTAATCCTTACATGTTTGAATTATAATAATTAAATGGCTTGTGTGGAGGGGTGTCTCTTATTGTCTCAACTCTTTTCACGCAGTTTGGGCGAGATCTCTTGTACAGTAAGAGACCTTATTCACTTATATAACAGAGACCTGTGGGTTTTGACCAAAGATGTCATCCCACCTAAGTATGGATGTTCTGTAGATGAAACTGCTCTATTATGGACAGTATTTTCAGTTCCATCCTTTACAATTACAGATCGGGCAGTGGGAAGTTGGTAGAATAATTTAACATGTAGGAGGCAAATTACAGTGCAGTACTCTCCCAATTCCCTGCTTCAAGTGTTTAATGTACCGCTTTCGATTAGGAAATCTTCGATCCTCTGGAATAAAACTGAATATTCCACCGTCTACTGTAGAAAGTTAGAGCTTCGGCCTTCGTTTGAAGAATAATAAACATTTGAAGAGGTTGAACGGTAAATGGATGATCCTGTGTTGTGTGTTTGTGTGCTTGCAGGCAAGTAATTCTAATTGTTTCATGTAGGATGGAATTGAACCAATGTGGGAAGACCCGCAAAATAAGTGTGGCGGACGCTGGCTCATCACTCTATCCAAACAGCAGAGACACACTGAACTTGATCGTTTTTGGCTTGAAACTGTGAGTGGTCCCTCCTTTCAGCTTTGTAATCCCACTCACACTTAATACTAAAGCTAGTTCCAAATGTATAACTTCTAAGTTCAAAGACTACTACTCAATCTCCCAGTTCCATGTGCTACTCAAACGTTTAACTACGTGTCCGTGTGATATTGTGATCAGTACTATCTGGTTAATGGTTATTTGTCTTCCCCATAAATGTAAATTGTAAAGGTAATGACTTTATATGTTAAGAATTCCAAATTGTCTTGAAATTAAATGCAACATTTGTAAGACCATAAACATTGTTTAGAAGTCTCTTAATATATAATTGAGGTTGTTTTTCTAAAGCTGAATGCAAGCCAGAATACACATCTGTCCTTTTGTTACTCTGCTTAATTTAAGTTTACGAAACTTTTTTCACTAATTCCCCTTCGCAGCTCTTGTGTATTATAGGAGAGGGCTTTGATGTCTATAGTAGGGACGTGTGTGGTGCTGTCATTAATGTACGTGCAAAAGGTGATAAAATTGCCATCTGGACCACCAATGCAGAGAACAGAGAGGCGGTCACCTACATTGGGTAAGTCTGCTTTCGTGATGAAAACGGTTGGGTTTAAGCACATTTTAAATGCATATACTGGACAAATGTGTGTATTAATTCATTATTGTACAGCCAAAGTATTTGTTTTAGTAATTACTATTCAAAGGTGGCTGGTTGGAGGAAGGCAAATGGTATTACTTTCTATATCATTCAACAACATCTATTTATTTTCCAGATCCAAAAGGTTAAAAGTATGTCAACTGATTTTGACACTTTTTTTTTTTAAATCTATCTTTCCTGTTGGTTGGAACATTTAATAAAGTGTTTATTTCAGACGCAAGTACAAGGAAGGACTGGGCCTACCTATGAAGATCATCATTGGTTACCAAGCCCATGCTGATACTGCGACCAAGAGCAACTCGATAACCAAGAACAAATTTGTCGTCTGAGTGTTCGGGTTATTGCTACTGAACTACCTCTTTCTTTTTTTTTTCAGACCTGATATAAAGTTGATTTGACACAAAATATATCCCATAAATGGAGGATATTTCTGTGTACTTTCCTTTACTTTTTGTACAATACAGTATATTTGAAAGAAGACTATGTACTTGAGCTAACTTAATAAAATAATAAAAAGCTTCTAATAGGTCTGTTCCAGACTTCCGAAATTTAAGAATGTACTTTCTAATTTTGATGTTGCACTTAATGTGAAATTGCTCGATGGCAGTTACCTTCTGTATTAACTGTGCTGAGTGAATCTTTTGTTCTTGACTGAATGTAAATTCTGCTGTGTGAAACCAAGGCACTGGAAAGTAAAAGACGTACTGAATTCCTCTTGGTCTCATATGTAGGACTTTTTGCAATGTTTGTGTTCGTCTTATTTGTTTATATTCTGAATGTATAATGTAAATGACAGGAAGACTTAAAAAGTGAGAAGCACACTTTCTGCCCTTTATTGTGGTTGCCTTGGAAATTCTTGCTTTAAAAGGAAAAAAAATCCACATCTGTATTGCAGATTGATTATAAGTGATGCCAAGCTATTTATTAATGTACCTTTTTGTGGCTACCTCCTTCACTCTGCAATTATATTAACAAAGAATGTTTTTCTGCATGACAGACAGTGACAGCTTCACTTTATAACAGATTTAGCATGCAGATGAAAGGGGGGGGGGTTCACTGGAATCGGATCAATCCTACTGTGTAACTTGTTATTGTGGACTGAAGATCGGTAATTTGTTATTTTCTCTACATAAGAGATTTATCTTCTGGTTTCCTCAAAAATATATTGGAGTTGGTATCATATTCCCTAGTTTCAATTTATATGTTATTGGTTAAGGTTATAAAAATGATATTAAACCAGAAGGCACAATTTTAGTACTATGGCCATTAACTCACAAAGAATGGGTAAAGTAGTCAGACGAGCCATATGCATGCTCATACTTTATGATGAGCGTGCTTTTTAAAATGTTATTTGTCTCGTAAGGGGCAAACTATCACAACTGGGCTGTGTTCGATCAAATACAGCCGAGAAAGACTTCACCGCAAAGTAGGATGTTAAGCACATGTGGGCTCAGAATTAGAAATGTTTCTTTCCTACCTTGGTTGTCAACCGTTCTCTATAGTTTGATAACAGAATGGAGCATTATTTGACAAAACCAGTGTACCCATACATCTTTATATGACTCTTGGGACCATAATTAAAACCTTCATGACATTTTAATTGACTATAATCAACATCCCTATCTATGGCAATACCTGGTCTTCCCACATTTCTAGTGCTACACAATTACATATAGTAATTAATAATACATTCAAATATTCTAACATTTAGGAATAGATGAAGACCATCTTCGTTAGGGTGCATTTCTGTTGCACACTATTGAAAAGCCTGTTTGCTAAACTAGTGGGACTAGCACATTTAAAATCCTCAAATGATTGTAGAAATCTAGTCACACTTACTTGACATCTACATATAACGTTTCCTACCTCTATAAAAACACCAACAACAGGAAGGGTCATGCGTTTGCCTTCAAATTAAACGGAAGTATGGATCTATATAGGGACTTCGAATATGATTGCTTTTATAGAGTGGTTCAAAAAGAACGCCATATTCTGGGGTTCCACTAGAGGTCCCTACTGAAAAATATCTTGGATTAGCACCAGGATTTGTCTGGCTCCCTGTCTTGCTCCATCTCTGACAGCCCTGGAGTGTAAGCTTGTTGTCTTTAGAACAAGTCAGAGGTACATTGTTGCAGCCATGGAGGTTACTTCCAGACGAGCCTGAGACCCAACCAAACAACCCAATGCAACCTGGGTCATACCTCGGGGATTATCGGCTCACCTCGCCCGGCTTTCCTGATCGGTTTTGTTTTCTATAGCATGTATTAATCTGACCCTGCAGATGAATCGGATCGGTGCGTTATTAGTATTATGATGCCCCCGTATTGCTACAGCCGCGGGTGGGCTATTGTGTAGAGCTGTGCTGTTGATTGATGGTCTTCCATAGTCCCATGTTCGTTTTGGTTGATTGTCCTAGACTTACTGTACACACACTTGGCCTGCCGTGTAGTATCTGATAATACGAGGAGAAGGATGACTAGGAAACATCACCATTTTAAAGTAGCAGAAGTTAGCTGCTGCGTGAAATATTTCTTGTTTGGATTCAACATTATCTTTTGGGTAAGTACTTGTATTCCTGTGAAGTATGTGCATTGATTGCAGTTTGGGGTTAACTTTACATGAAGGGTTGTACGTTTATGACATCGACGTAGAAGGGGGGGGGGGGGTTTCCCTGTGGTGGGAAATTTGGCAAGACATTACAATGAAGGAAGTTGATATGTATTCATAATAATATTGAAGAGATATGTGTGTTCATTGTTTTGAAAAAAAAAAAAAAAAGAAAGAAAGAAATGTGCCTTAACATGTCCTGGTGTTTTTGATGCTGGGATTGTATATTGTCTGGATATAAAGCAGCCAAACAACGAGCGGTGGCTGGCTTAATAAGCAATGTCTTTAATAACATGCTACAATGAAAAGCCATTTTCAGACTCAGATTTGGGGTGCTGATTCCTCCATGCCGGGGGACATGTAATGTACAGCTTAATGCATGAAACAAATCATTTCTTTTCAATCTAGCAAAATAACCAGTGTTTCTATACCACCTGTGTTAGTGTGCTGTAACCTTAACAGTGAACTTTGTAGAGAACTGCTAGTGATCCCTGGCCAACTGGAGACATTAGCAATGGGCAGGCAACTCATTCGGTAGAGAAGTGTTGGATATGAATACATTTAGGCAACCTTTTCCCAGTTTCCCCCCCCCCAAAAAAAATGTGATTCACACTAGCTTTAATTAATATAAATGTGGATGTATAGGAGGATGTTCGTCAGTGCAAGTTATTTTTAGACTAGGGCATCTGTCCTCTTGAATTAATCAACTGGCACAGCCTATAGGAAAAATGGGAAAAAAAAAAAAAAACTAGTTATGTAACACAAGGTATGTGAAAAGTGACAGTTTCTCTGATACAAAAGAATAAATACAATGTATGTGTGTCCCATCCAGCCCATCTGTGAAGTTCCGTGGCAAATTGATGAACTGCTCGTTAAATAAAGTGAATTGGAAATGTGTGACTTTACAGTATTCACACAGTCATAGTTGTGAAATTCATCATTCATAGGATTTCCTAGCACTGCATCATATGGTGATTTTTAGGTCTTTGGGTTTGTTTCCCCTGGAGGTGCTTATATGTTATCTATAGAAACGCCTGGCTTAATTTTGGTGCATCTCGTCCTTATTTAACATTTCATTAAAACAATATGAAATACAAAAAGGTAACAAGTTGTTGAGCAGAAGGATTGCTGCATTGTACCATTCGCTGTCCAGGTGCATCCTATTCGTGTGTGTTTCCCTTAGTGCACAGCAGTTGTTGAAGACTACCCAGCGGTCCGAGCAGTAGGCAGCTCGATTGGTTGGTTGAGGATGGTATCCTCAGCCAACCTTGACCTGTGTTCACCTCCACTCTAAAATAACACGCTGACCGTATTTCGTGAGGTAAAGCCTAGTTTATTGCTTTTTTGGGGTTGAGCACAATGAATGGTCAAGGGAGCATGTTGGCTCAGTTGGACAAGCACCTGTTGATTGACACCAGCTGAGTTCTTGTACTGCTGTCGAATCGCCGCAGGATTTTTTCCTAGTTTTCAACATTTCTCACAGCTCGCGTGCTTTCCATGTCAGTATAATGCTTTATTGGTTCTTGTACAGTTCCTCTTCTTCCACCTCTAGTGAAGACCATTTAACACAGTCAGGAACACTAGTGAATCCTAAACACTGAAACTCTTTCAAGAGAATGGATGTCAATGTCCACATTTTTGCGTACACGACTTTCTTGATCATAAAATGCGGTATCTATACTTGTCTTGTTTGCTCATAGTGCGGTGTTAATGTTGCTCACATTTCTAAACCTGGTCAACCACTCTTGCCCTGTTTTACCCCCAATTAATTTAATTTAATTTCCACTTTTATTTCCATGTCCGCACACAACACCACACTTTGGAGAGAAGCACTGCAGTGGACTGGATACTTGAAATCATATGTAGGCCCACATTTGTAATAATCTGATGCAGCTAAAGAAGTGCAGGATTCCAGTTAATCCCTTTACTGCTCTTAATTTAAGTAATCAATTTGTTTAAATGCCCAGATTAATATTGATTGGAAGTCTTTATTCATTGATCCTTTCAAATTACCTACAAAACATGCAGGTTTGGTCCAAAACCAGGATGGGCGGCCTCAGGTTTATATTGTGTGCTTTGAGGTCTCTATCTGAGAGAAATATAGAGAATCTCCTAACTAGGAATGCCTCAGTTGTAGCTGTACTATACATGGTTGTATAAAGTGACTTATTTGTATTGTATTATTACTAATGGCCTGCTTTATCAAAGTCATTATAATTATTATTACATGTAATTTACTTGCTTTAATAGGATCTAAATTCAAACCTGTGCAGGAAAACATTACTTACCATCCTTACTAAATATTAATGTTGTTATGTATTAAATCTGTCTTGTAACCTGTTGTTCAATGAGCTGTGGGCTGGGGAAATATGGGGCTGTATATAATATAATAATATATGTATGTACTATATATTAAAGGTGCACATTGTTAGCAGCGTTGTCTTTGAAACTAAAAAGTCCAATCATAAAAGATTATCTGCATGTTAAACTTAAACTTGGGCCTAATTGTCTTGATTCCTACAATGGAGACAATCGGTCATCCTATTTCTATCCAAGAAAGCAATGTCTTTGTCTTCGGAGACAGAAGGTTATTGTGCAGTATTTTGAAAAAGAATGTACAGTACGGGCAAATGAAAGGTCTCTGTAGGCGTGTAATAAATTAGAGATTTTCAGTACACTGGTAGCCCTTTTTCCTTCGTTCTTTTCTGGTATAATAAAAGGGTTTTAAACCGCGTTTATACTTCCTTGATAATATATGAGTGGTGACTATGGTTTGCACAGCAGATCTGGTTGCGATGAAAGTAGTATTTATTTTAGAATGGCGGTTCCAAATTGGTAAGAATCCGTCGTTGGGCTCAAGGAGTTCATCTGAAACACTGTTTACTTTGAGTATTTTTTTTGTCTCTGAAGAGCTCTGTGTAACTGTTGTGTGTAGAAAGTGCCACTGAGGGTTGGGACAGAATGAGCTAGCTGGAGAAAAATCAATTGAAATGTCTTAGCGAGCCGACAGAAGAGACCGAGGGAGAATATGGATGGAAATCAGAATGCATTTCTTTCCTTCTCAATACATTCTTATCAGTGTGGTTTCACCCAATGAAAAAAGCACCATGTGACGGATTGATAGGGAAGTGAAGGCTTGGGCTCTGTGGGCACCGGGGGGGCTTTTGTGCTCATCATTTGGTTCTTTTCCTTTTTTATCATCTTTTTTTTCTTTTCAGCAGCACCCTGCTTCACACTTACACTGGGAAAACGCATTAGCCAAAAGCTTCCAGTTCCCATTGAAAATACCAATAGGCTCGTATAAGAAGCTTTGTGTGTAATACATACATTTATGAATGCAGTTTAATGCAAATTCTTAATCTTCTGTATCCCTGAAAGTATTTTCTGCACTTAGTTAATAGGTTCGGCATCATACAATCAACTGTGGAGACAATGTATTTCTTTATCAATATGGCTTGACAAAATAAATGTATTGCAGCTTTGCCTTTGATAAAATGTCAATGTTCTTTTAGTTTTGTGGGGAAGTAAATAAGAAAGGTTTCACCCCAAAGTAGTAGCCTATATTTTACAGAAGTGCAGAATATACTAACAAACAGAAACATTTATCATACAAGGTTAAGTGTTTCAATTACAAAATATAAAAATGTTCTTTTTCTAAAGATTATAAAGCGGCCTTGGAAATAAAAAGGACAGGTTTGTATGGTTCTGATTATCTAAATGAGACATTCCTTATAGGTTAGCTTTTAAATACAAATAAGTTCATAATAAACATGAATTATTTTCTTGCTTAGCCCAAAGGAATGCCTACCCTTTCTCATTATACCAGTACAATAATTGTGATACATGACTTGCAAATTAAATATTACAGGACATTCCTTTGCCCCTACGATTTGGGTTTTCAATATCAAGAAATCAAAAATGCTTTAAATGAGCTATCCAGAGGAACTAGAAAAGGGCAAATCTGTACTGCGGAATTGAAAATGGGAAGCAGGGCTCTGTCACAGTATAATAGGTCACGTTTCAGATACTTAGTCTAGGAATATACAGTACACTAAAGACTTTCAACAGTATTGTGTTAGTTGAGAGATGGTCCTGGAGGATCAAACTCAGGTCTCTAACTCATTGAAAGAGCCAGGGAAGGAGGCCATCATCAGCAGTTAAATTAGGTATTCATTAAATCATTGTAGTTGTTAACTCCGGGTAGAAGAACAAACAGATGCATTGCTTCCCTCGAGGCCCGGGTTTTGAGCACCCCTGTGGCCATCAGTGGTGCAGCTCTAATCTGCTTTTATACACTCCGAAGCAGAGAGTACAAACCCATTAAAAAAGGATCTTCATGTACACTACATTGCCTATTCAAAGTTGCGCATTACATCCAGTATTTGAATTTGCGGATGGAAAAAAACACAAACACTCATTTCACGGCCTCACGTTTTTTTTTTTTATTCAAATAAGTATCAGAACCTTAACAGAGTCATCGGAGAACTCTTCCAATTAGACCTTACTGGAGCTGCAGAGCCTGGTTTAAAAATTGTAAGCGTCTGATGCTGGCTTCTCGCTTAGAAAAGCATGCAGCAAATATTAAAATGAACAACTCTGGGCTTCCACAGAGAGTGTGGAAAATGGGCTCTCGGTATTTCAGTTTCCTGCCATAGTGGAGAATGCCTGAAGAAATGCCATGCGGTCCTCCCTGCACTGTTTGAACAGTACACTCAGCGCTGTTCAGTACATCAGAAGGTTAAGGAGCTCTGCTGTATGAGACTAAGACGTGGCGACTTTAAGGATCTTAGTCCCAAAGACAAGAGCTTTCACTATGCAGGGTTATTTGCCCTCACACAGTTAAGCTCTTGAGACCTGCCCACATGGCTACACATACTCAGCACGTGCGCAAACGCACTACACGCAGTAAACACATTACGGCTGAAAGACATCCACTGGCATGAGGCGTGCATTGAAACAAATAACATTGAGTTATAGTAGAATAACCCATAGCTTGCAAACTCTACTTTGCATTTTGTTTTTCATTTGCCCACACCGAATCTAACTTTAAATCTACCTATTAAGTACAGAGCATGTTATTTGTTTTGTACTACTGCACTATTGTCAAAAACTACAATTTACAAAACTATAGAAATCATAATGTATCGTGTGTGTATATATACGTACATTTTAGATGTTATACACTCCATTTGAGTTCTTCCTAGAATATATAATTCTCAGAAGCCTGTATGCACAATATGTAACTTTTAAATAATATATGTGTATAGATGATCAAAAAACACAGTGCTTAATTATATAATGTTATTATCTATGCAGCCAGCATTGTAGAGTGTGTCATCTGGGGTGAACAGATTTCTGTGTTTATTGGATTAGTAAGGAAAAGCAATGGGTTAACATTTATAGGGAATGGAGACTCGCGGTATTTATAGGTTTCCTGCCTACTCACATAGGATTTGTCCTGATTTGTTATGGTTTGTTATATGATATTCAGCAATGGTAAATTTGATAAGTTCCCATTTCCATGCCCTTGGCAGACCTTTCTTATTTTATTCAGCCAGATTGCGTATTATTATTATTGCATCTTTTAGTGGTAGAGGGACATGTCTGGCATCGAAATGGAGTTTAAGCAAACTATTTTTCGGCTGACCTTAATCACATTACACATTGACGATTTTTTGTTTTCTTTACGGCTTAATCAACCTACTTTCCGTTTCTGAGTAAAAACCAAAGGTTGCATTCCTTCACCTTCTAATCGGTTTGGCTTATTGTAGCTGAATTCCCCTCTGTGTTTCTGTTCTTCACAATTGGCAATATGTAAATATTTCTTTTACCGTCTTTTAGCCCTGGTTTTAACAACAGAAGTTTAACATCCAACCATGAAACAAGAGGCACATGCTTTCCCACGTCGCCCCATTACACACGTATAGATCCAATCCATATAGCTATTTCTTAACACGGCATGTTCAGTTTCTTTCCATTGTACACATTCATCTTCCCACAATATAGAGTCTACTAAACAGATTTGTGACTTGCTTTGAAGTGTTTCTTACAGTATGTTTAGTTCTTGAGCAGAGGAGTTGCTTTTTGCTGGAATGCTAGGCAGCTGTTTAACTCATCCCGTTTCTTTAATGCATGTTTTCTAACACTCTCAAATTCTGTGCCCCAACAGAAAGCCCTGACAGAACCAACATATCTTGAAATGTGAAACTTTGTTGCACTGATTCCCTGTGCTAGTGCTATACTGAGGAGATGATGAAGTGCTGGCTCAGGCCTCTGCAACAGTACCTCAAAGATTGATTACTGTAATTCCTTGTATTGTGGTTTCCCCTGATGTCTGGTTAAATAAGTTTCAACTTGTGCAAATTGCTGCTTCCAGAGAGTGCTTACCTATCCTTGTAGGCAGTTGTTTTTTTTGTTGTTGTTGTTTTTTCTGCTTAGCTGCATTCTCCTGCTTTGCAAACCCCCACATTTGAAATTCAAATCGCTCGCATCCATTTGGAATAGAACTTTCAGTTTCTGAAAAAGGCCTCGATTCCTTTGATCTCGGGAAAACAAATAAAATATGTATACTGTTTATTTAAATCAAATTAAGTTTTACAATAATTATTCTTAAAGATCTCAGTCAAACAGACCAGTTAAAAAATAATAATCTTTATTGGTCTCTCCTTCCCTTAACAGCCTCTTCTTGACTTCATATCACAGGTTAAAGAGGGAACACTAGTTCCCATCAGAGCCTATAGGATTTGTGAGATGGCAGGATTACAATTCGCTATGTGTTCTGTGCACCATCCAACCACATTATCTTGCAACACACACAGAAAAGTGCAGGGCTGCCTTTGGCGAGGATGTTTTTTCCATCAGAAAAGTCCAGTTATATTGAAAATCAATATGTTCCCTGCTAAATGGTTGCCTGAGTGACAGTTCCTGGGTGCTCACTTCCTGTTCAACAGTATTAACACAGATGGGAAGTTCCTTGACTCCCCTCACAGCAGCCGAGCAGCTGCAGTACCTAGCAAAAGCATGAGCAATAGACTGTGTTTGATCCGGTGTTTCCCAGAACAAAGCAAGAGTGTCTCTTTTTACCGCACATCCTCGTAAAGTGTGCATAACTGGAAATGTGGGAGAGCTGCCGCACCCAGTACCTGATTGGATTTGTCCTGAAGTAATTACACAGAGAAGCTGCACAAATTACAACTCGTGTTCTCTCATAAGTAGTCATGATTGCACGACAACATATACCGTGGTGTGGACGTGCGTTAACAATGTGCCGTGCGCTTCTGCTGTTTGATAAAGTATCAAAATTTGCACAGTTGATACAGCATTTTCTGTTGCAGCAAGAGTTGTGAAGATTCAGGAATGAGTGGCAGAAATCAATCAATCAATCGGTTTCAGTTCTGTTTGCTTGTGGGAGCTCGTGGGTTGCTTCACTTTGCCCTGCCTGCCCAGCCCTGTTGATCGAGCGCAGGTCTCTCAGCAGGGGAGCGCTACTCAGCCCTGTCTCCACATGCCCCGAACATCCGCAGGCAGACAGGAAGGCCGAGTGCTGCTTTCACTGCTGTGTCTCTTTAATCTGATTGGATTAGTCTGAGCCAGAGCAATATGGGATTTGTCGCTTTCTAACCCCGTTACCTGACCTGGGCAGATCTGGAACCGTGTGTGCCCTTCGGATGATCTTTATTGCTGTAGAAAACAAAAATGTCGATAAAAGGGTCTGTAACGTTTAATAATGCACTCTGGAATAATTCTTGTCCAGGTGCATTGTTGATTAAGATTCAAATGAGTAAGTGACACTTGCAATCTCTGCTCCAGTGATCAATTTATGATGATCATTCAAGATCAACAAGAAATATATCCTCAAATGTATTTATTTTTTGGCAATCATTTTGGCCACCTTATCCGGTGAAATTTTTTCGTCTACTTGTCCCCCGACTCAGTGACAAATATAAATCTTACTAAATCTAGTTTTAATAAGGTGTTTAGTTTAGTTAGCTGTCAGTTTTAGTTTAGTAACCAAAGAGTTTTCCGCAGAAGGATTTCTATGAAGAGGTAGTGTGTTGCAACAGCTCAGTCCAGTGTGTAATGTGCAAGATGAAGACAAATTCAGTGACCTTAAAAGTCCTTAATTGATGATTAACTGTAAAAAAAAATGTTTTTGCATTCCAGTGCTCCTGTACTTCTCCTGCTGCACGACACTGCTGACCTGTTGGTCAACCTTTTAACTTGTAGTGAGGGGACACTTGCATTACACCAAGGAGCTGCACGCAGTGGGCTTTAAATCACAGCCTAATTGCCATATGATGCAAAGAGTTGAGGGGGTGGAAAACAGGTCACTATGGTAACAAGCTGTAGGAGGTGGGATGATTCTTTTAAACACACACACACACACACACGCGCGCACACACACACACACACACACGCACACACACCGAGGTGGTAGTGGTGTTGGTAGTGGGCGGGCGGCACAAATGTCTTCATAAGAACGCGGTGTCATCACCCAGGCAACCACTGCATTTCACGCTGGCTTCAAACCGAGGCAGCGTCCGGGAAGGCCTGTCCAAAGGTCATAGCAGTGGCTCGAGCAAAGCTTTGGGAACCATGAGGCGCAATTATGTCTTCTTGTGTCGTCCCGTATGTGATTAATGCATGGGCTCAGGCAGGGCCCGGGCTGGATTTCCCAAACAAATGACTCTTCTCTCTGGGATTTTGAAAGAGCAGTACTAAAGAAAGTGGGTGGGGGGGGGGCTGCCACTGAGACTCTGTGATTCTGCCCCTTGAGAAATGTCATTGACCTGTGAGACCGCTGAGAATATCTGGGCCCAATGAGACATGAACGTCTCAGACTGTTTCAATCAACTGAGGTTAGGACGGCACTAGTGTGCAAACTGGAGACAGGAGTCTTATTTTCCAACAAAGTGGAAGCGGAACTTAGAATGGATCGTGAATATGCAGTAATCTGTTGAAGGAGTTTATTTATGTAATTTTAATCCAGATGGAAGTTTCCCAGGCCTTTAGCAAAATGTTGCACTGCGTAAGACATTTGACATTAATAGTGACACTTCTCAATGTACAATACTACAGTAGAGCAGTGAAATACACTATATCCTATCTATACAGATCAATTCTCTGCAGAGATTGCATTTAGTATAGTATATTTAATAGGCTGTATTTTCCTGTTTTCTCTGTTTTAAAGTATATATGTTTTATAGAGTTCTAAAAACAGCAGATGTTCTCATATGGACTGGAGATGTTAATTACAAAACGGATAAATTATATATTGATTTTCTCTGTACCGAATAATAGACTTTTGTTTTACCTTTGGCAAAGAAAAAAGACTGATACAGTAGTAAATGTATAGAACAGGGCACAGCACACAACCCTGTTGATAAATGGGTCTCTGAAAATAAATCCATACTGTAACAAGGTTAGATTAATTGGTACAGTAAGTCATTGCAATATCCTAGAATAACCTTTTGATTAAGACTCAGAATGAATGAAATTAAAAGCATAAAATTGAGTGCAGTGTAATGGGGGAAGCATCTGCTCTGAATGAATGAATCTTGGTATCTTGGTATCAGTTTAGGAGGTATCTCAAATTGTTACTGACTTCCTGATGCTGCTCAAGCCAGTTCAGTACATATATATCAGTACGGTATAATCATGGAAACTCAGGTCAAAGATCCACAGGAAGTATAGCACAGAGAAGAAAGGATCAAAACGGTTTGCTAACTAGTCTCAAAAAAGCAGGAAACACCTGGATATTGCCTTAGGGTCCCAAAGTGTTGCGTTAACAGGAAAGACATACTATCTGGATCTCTTTTTTTTAAAACAACATTTTTTTTCTGAATACTTTAAATATGCTCATTGTTTCCTTGATTTGCCCAGATAAATTATGATTCCTATCTATCACTCTCAAATTCAATATTGCTGTATGTTTCTTTATTATCATCAAACATTACCATATAATTTATGACAATATTGATGTTCATACAGCAATACTTGCAGAATTCCCAGCAGAACTCTTTAATGTATAGCAGCTGAGGTAAGGAACTTATCCATTTATTTAAACATCAAGTATAAAGTGTTTTGCTGCAGCATCTCCTTACAATAAAGGCGGGTGGAAATAAATGGACCGAAATCTGTATTCAGAAATTCCAAAGATTAATCACATGGGCAGTATAATTTAGTCTCCCCTCACATTAGTCTTGATGAAACTTAATGATTTAGACATTGTGAGAGATGAATTCAGGGCCTTGAATTCATTGCAGTTGTATAAAGGTGCAGGCCCTACTGCATAAATCTCTTCCGCGTTTTATGAAGTGAGATAACAAGAAACCGACTGTCTGTGCCAAGTTTCCTTGTGCATTTCTGATGGGACATTGTCTGAATTCAGGCGGATAATGATTGTTTGCAAACATCATGGCAGATCTGTGAAACTGTGTTTGAAAACAGTGGTCATTGGCAACTCCTTTGACAACTGTATCTCTGTCTTAGTTCCTGCTAAGAAATATTTGGTCCCGATTGTGTTCATGGTGATTGACAGCGGTTTCAGATTAGCTGTACAATAATAAAAACATCCCCTCTTGACCAGACGGAACAAACCGCCGGTGTAGTTTGTATGTTGTTTTAGTCTCCAAACTCTGCAGGAAACTGATCTGTATTCATGTTGATAATTAGCAGAGTACGCGAGTTTGGCCCCAGGCTCCAAGTGGTTGCAGTTATTATATGGAAATGGATGGGGAAGTTTCAAAATCCACTTTTCTCTAATTCTTGCAGTGTGCTCTAATTGAAGATTTTGGCATGGCCTGCTCTGTTACGTGTGGCTTCAGTGAATCCTAAATAGTCTGTTTGCTCAACGTTTGAAAATGATATCATGTTTTATGCAGAATGTGAGTTTTTTATTTTCACCTTTTGATTTTTTTATTGTAATTGTCTTTACCCATACAGACCTAGGGACAGGTACTGACTGGTATGAAAAGTTAATTTCCGTTTAGCTGAGCAATTCATGAATAAAGGATATAACTATTCGTTTACACAGTGTCGGCTAAGATAACACATCGTTAGATCACACATGAATGGCTTAGAAGAGAAACTGCAATCTGGGGGTAAAAACCTCTGGCATGTGACGTCTGCTGTGATATCTCGGGTGAAAAATACTAGCAAGAATAGATCTCGGTGACTGCCTGAGAGAGACTTTTAAGATTTTAAGCATGCAAGAATGGGAAGCAGGACAGGAGGGCAGGGCTCGCGTTTGAGTGTGAGTGATCTGGTTCCAACCAAACAGTCCTTAGCATTGTTTCAGAAGCTGGCGTTTGTTACAGGAGTGGGCTGAGGTTGCTTCTAGATAAAGGACCTTCTCATTTTGCATTTAATCTGAATCCAGTGAAAGGAGGTTAAATGTGCACCAAGTGGAAGCCTCACATGATGTAAACATCCAGCTGTAGGAGTAAATTAACTTCTGGCATTTTGAAATTGTTGAAATAACTTCAGAAGGAGCTGCCAAGAGCATTTCTCACTGCACTGCCATCTCTTTCTGCTAATTATGATGTGTACAGCATGCTGGAGTGAAATTAGGCATATTGTAGAGAGAGCATAGTTAATATGTCTGTATACACCGATCAGCCATAACATTATGACCACTGACAGGTGAATTGAATATCACTGATAATCTGGTTATCATGGCACCTGTCAGTGGGTGGGATATATTAGGCAGCAAGTGAACATTTTGTCCTCAAAGTTGATGTGTTAGAAGCAGGAAAAATGGGCAAGCGTAAGGATCTGAGCGACTTTGACAAGGGCCACATTGTGATGGCTAGACGACTGGGTCAGAGCATCTCCAAAACTGCAGCTCTTGTGGGGTGTTCCCGGTCTGCAGTGGTCAGTACCTATCAAAAGTGGTCCAAGGAAGGAAAAGCCGTGAACCGGCGACAGGGTCATGGGCGGCCAAGGCTCATTGATGCACGTGGGGAGCGAAGGCTGGCCCGTGTGGTCTGAACAGACGAGCTACTGTAGCTCAAATTGCTGAAAAGGTGAATGCTGGTTCTGATAGAAAGGTGTCAGAACTCACAGTGCATCGCAGTTTGTTGCGTATGGGGCTGCGTAGCCGCAGACCAGTCAGGGTGCCCATGCTGACCCCTGTCTACTGCCGAAAGCGCCTACAATGGGCACGTGAGCATCAGAACTGGACCACGGAGCAATGGAAGAAGGTGGCCTGGTCTGATGAATCACGAGTTCAAGGTGTTGACTTGGCCTCCAAATTCCCCAGATCTCAATCCAATCGAGCATCTGTGGGATGTGTTGGACAAACAAGTCTGATCCATGGAGGCCTCACCTCGCAACTGACAGGACTTAAAGGATCTGCTGCTAATGTCTTTGTGCCAGATACCACAGCACACCTTCAGAGGTCTAGTGGAGTCCATGCCTTGACAGGTCAGGGCTGTTTTGGTGGCAAAAGGGGGACCTACACAATATTAGGCAGGTGGTCATAATGTTATGGCTGATCGGTGAATGTATAGTTATAAATGCATATGGTCATCTAAAATATTTTCAAAATTAGTTTTTTTGTTGTGCTTTCTTAGGAATAAAAAACAACATTAAACAAAATGTAGTGGTTATTTTTTGTATTGTCAGCTGTGTATGTACTTCACTGCAAGTGAGGATACTCCACCTTAGTTACGTGCAAAACATGTTTAGATAAAAAAAAAAATTGTTAAAGCAGGATAAGCCTCCAAGTCTTGTTCTTGAACAAAATTGCACAAACTTGAACAGCGTGCATGATGTGTAGATATCGGGAAGCCTTTAGTTTCCAGTGCAGTCTAAAACTAAAACTCCATTGCTGTACCTGAGACCAGTAAAGACAAGTGTGGCTTTTATATAAATTCTGATGTGAACTTCCTAAGGTTAAATGGCATTGTATACAACCTGCTGAAGAACTATTAAGAGGAAGCGGTTTCCTAAAACAAATGAATGTGCATTATTACATAAGCTATTATTTTCCCCAGTTATCTGGAAGGAGCAACAGATACAAAGACGGTTCCAGAGAAGCTTATTTTCATGTTAATGTACTGCCATCTGATGCATTGGTGATTGATGACAGATCGGACTGTCGAATCACAGTATCCCATAATACAAAACAAAGGTTTTTCTCTTTCACCAAAACAAATGCGTTTCCAGTTACAAAACGCAAGCCGTATTTTATAATACGACACGGTAATTGATAGAATGTTACTTTGCTTTTACACTCCCTGCCTTGTAAGTTGGTAAAGCGTGATAACTTGTCCTCCAGCGCTTTAATACATTTATGAGTGGCCTGTTTGGTTGAGTTCTTCTGTCTTTTTCTCCTGCAGTTGCTGGGAGCTGCGTTCCTGGGCATTGGACTGTGGGCATGGGCAGAAAAGGCAAGTACACAAGCGCAAAAGTATTTCTGACATTCTTCACGTTTTTAGCTAGTCTGTTATGAAACCATGGCAATAAAATATATTGTTTACAGTAGGTATTTCTTTTTTCCCTCTCTCTCTCTCCATCTCCAAACTAATGCAACACCCGCCTTTGGCATATTCATTTTCTACTGGGTGTACCTTGTTCTTGTTTTCACAGTTTAAAATCTCATGCCAAGCATTCCTTTACTCCCAGAGTCAAGACATGGGTGGCTGAACAAATCAAGTCCCTGTTTTAACTCTGACTCATCTCTAGCATCTCAAACCATAATTTCATGTGTATATATTAAGATTAGTTGGTTTTCAAACCAGGAAGCGCTAATCTGAGCCATGCATTGTTGGAATCCAACGACTGGCATTGCCACATTGTAATGCACTCACTATATCAACAGCATTATATTTGACTATTAACTATTGACAGCGCTTCCTTCACTAGTAACTTGTTAATACTAGTTTTGGAAAATTCCTAGAAATGGGTTCAGAGATTTGCATAATCACAGCATCACTTATTGTGTCCGTAACAAACAGTATTTCTGTAGCTATATCTTGTAGCTGTTGTGCTATAAAATATACACATTCGGGTTATAGAAATTCAGTAGATTTAAGAAAATGAATGGGAAGTTTGTAATTGTTTTAGTTGGATTAAGCATTTTAAACTGGTATTTGATGGTTTCCTCTCAAATCTTATTTTCAGAATGATCCAGTTGAATGCAAAATTTCAATAGCCACCATGATGTGCAAATAAAAGTAGAATATTTCACAGGAAGCCAGGAGGCCATACACTTTATGCAGCTCATCTAGCTAGATATCGATCCAAGGACATTGTCAAGCTGTTTCATGACAGTTCCATAGCCGTGCGAATAAAACAATGTTAACTTTCTACTTTTTTTTCTCTCTTGCCTGTAGGGAGTGTTGTCAAATATCTCTTCAATTACAGACCTGGGAGGATTTGACCCAGTGTGGCTATTTATAGTGGTTGGAGGGGTGATGTTCATTCTAGGATTTGCTGGCTGTATCGGCGCTCTTAGAGAAAACACATTCCTCCTCAAATTTGTAAGATTTTACCTTTTTTTGTCTTCTAAATCTTAAAATGTAAAAGTGAATATGCCTGTTATATGTAAGGTATTTTAATATTTCTTTGTGTATATAAATGTGTGTGTGTGTACATTTCAGCTTTTCAAACCAGAACTTCTTCGATAGGCATAGTAAGTAAAGTAGACAGCACACGCCTTTGGGAACAGTTTGATAAATTTGAATAAATATTGTTTGAGTCATTAAACAAAAAAATAAGAATTGTTTGTGTGTTCTTTTTAATTCATGCATTCAAAATTAAATTTAGTTATAATGTAAAAGTGACTTCTTCACTCTTCACTTGTCAACTGAAATACTATGTATAATGTCACCGCATTTGCATTTGCCAGACAGAAAATGGGCAGTTTAAATTTAAATTCAATATACAGAGTCCATAAAGCCAATCACAGTTTGATATTGAAATCATAAACTGTATAGTTATGTACCTAATTTTATACACATTTGAATTTAAACTGAAGAAGGCTATGCAAATCAGTATTAATGGCCTTGAAAGACATATGTAAATGGTAGTTTTTATCCTTTTATTTCTAAATAAAACAAATCGATGAATCACTGGTTGTCCTTAACTCCTGACATAGTTAAGAGTACTTGTATATTTATTTTATATTGCATCTTACTCTCCTTGGTATCTCCTCTTGATAAAAACAAAGATCCTCCTTTTATGTCAACAAATCTAAAAAAGAAATCCTGCCTCAGGTGTATGGTTCTTCATTTCGAATGTCTTGAGTGTGTCTGAATACTAAATCAAAATGAATTGCTGTACAAATGTTCTCAGTCTGTGTGAGAAACCATTGTTGGTCGATGCAGGTGCAAACTGAGCGCTGATACCACAGATGCTGCTAATAGATTTTCAGTTTCAGCTATACAATTCCTCGGTGATACTGACTCAAAGCAATCTAAGCCTGTCTCAGACCAAGAAAATGATTTATGACCAGAATGATATAGATAGCCTTATTGCCTGAAGTGTTTACAGTAAACACATTACAAGTCTAACAGATGGGACACACACACCTCACAATTTAGCTTAAAGATTAACACAAAATTCAGCCTATTTTGTGTTTACAAGGATAACAGATGCATGTCTACATATTTTTGCCCTGCTTTGTTTTGTGCTCATGTCAGCCTTATCTCAGTACTTAAAATAAATCCACTGTATATTAAGATACCTGGAATTCTACTTGTTTTTTAAATGTATATATTTATCACATTATGAACCACAAGATATGTTTTGTATTGGTGCTTGAAAAAGTAACCTTAACCAATGCAACATTATAGGAGGCCTCATTTGTTTTATGTGAGAAGGCTGTAAATTATTCATTTTCCAGCTAATAATATGCAATATGAAATGCATCGTTCTATCACCTTTGTAACCCTATGCAGGTTTAATACTGTAGTCTGGAACAGACTGGAACAGATTCATGCTTTCAGACCTGCCTTTTGACATTGTAGCTTTGAACTGTGTCTATGCAGCTGTCATTATGCAAATAGATTTCTTCTAAATGATTCACGCATCATTTGTTTTAGAAATATTCTCAAGATAAAGAGTATTTTGTTCATTTTCTATGCAATTATTTCTAAAATAACTGTGTATAAAAAGAATGAATAAGAAAAACATCTCCTTTTTTCACTGAAGATTTCTCTTTCCAGAATGATGTCTAAACCTTGCTTTCTATCTCTTGTTTGTTTCTTTGTTTGTGTGTGTTTCTTTCAGTTCTCTGTATTTTTAGGTCTTATTTTCTTCCTGGAGTTAACAGCTGGGATCCTAGCTTTCGTGTTCAAGGACTGGATCAAGGACCAGCTGAACTTCTTCATTAATAACAATGTCAAGGCTTATCGCGATGACATTGACCTTCAAAACCTCATAGATTTTGCCCAAGAATATGTGAGTTAACAAAATGTGTTATAAAACAGACAAAAAGAGTGTGTCAGTGCCACTACATAAGGAGACATAGATTTACAATCTTTGTCTTGATATTGGAGCACAGATTTGGGAACAATTCTCGATTGTTGTCCAGCACTTTTCATCCACCTTTGTTTGAGGATCTTAAATTAGCCAGTAAGTCTGGAGGGGGTTTATTTGTCTTACTGTTGGGATCTGTCTAAACTGTGCAATTAACCCAGCCACTGTGGAGAAATGTGCTTGGCTGGCTAAAAAAAAAAAGCTGAACGAACAGTTTCATGGCAGCGATTAACCTGATTTTTAGATATTATTATTATTATTATTATTATTAATTGTTATATTGAATATCGAAATACCAGTTTGTACACTCTTCAAAAAGGGGAAGTTTTATATCTCCAATTCCTTGGGTTGGTCCAGTGCATTTGGGAAGCAGATATGACATTTTTTAACTGCAGGTTGTGCGCACACAGTTTGATAAATAAATAAATACAGGATGTTATGTTCCAAGAACTGGAGAAATGCATGTTCCGAGGACGACTTTGTTTGTGGTTTGTGAAGAGGCCTGATTAGGAGTTCAATTCTGAACAGAAAGATCCCTTGTGGTGTTCTTTTGGAAACACTGATATGGGAACTGAACTGAGTAGAAAAAATACCTTTCATTTAGAGAATCACCAAAACACACACACACACACCTACATACTACTCCGAACAAAAGTGGAAGTTATTCCCTGCCTGGTAATTTGCAGGAAGTGATCGTTTTCGTTGGAGGAACTACTTGTTATACTGTTATGCATCATCCAGGTAGCATTGTGTTTTTGAGGATGTTTATCGTGAGCTCTTACAGTAGGTTGCAGAAAATGGAGTATAGTGTAGTGACAGTACTATAGTAGACTAGTGTATTCATTAAATCGTGCAACTCTTGTAACTCATTTTGCAGACTAACCCCCAAACGGCCAATATTAATATGGGATATAAAGTAGGTCACATCTTAAGATCGCTGAAGACCGTTCCCAGGGTTTGATAAACCATCTGTAGCTATAGTGTAATCAGTTTATGCAATTGCGTCTTTGCTGCCTTCTTTGTTTGGCACAACTGTCCAGTTGTCTTCCTTGTTTAACACGCATGTCCTTGCAGTGGTCTTGCTGTGGTGCACATGGTCCAAACGACTGGAACCTGAATATTTACTTCAACTGCACTGAGCTGAACCCGAGCCGAGAGCGCTGTGGGGTCCCCTTCTCCTGCTGCCTCAAAGACCCAGCGGTAAGAGCATGGCTTTACTCCTCCAGCGGACCGCGTCTCCTTCTGGTCTTCTGTTCAGATTTGGTTTACTTGATTTGTTCTGTTCAAAAACTGGTCGATTTGTTTCTAGTAATCTTCCAAACTCATGAAGGGCAAAATGTACTTTTCGTTGCAGCCCTAGAATAAAAACTTCAGAAGGAACCATAGCCTTCTACCACCACTGAAACCCTGGCCTAGAACTTTGTGCTCTGTTGAAACATCTCACCAGGATGGACGTTACTTCTAGTAAATGTGCTCTGTTTCTTTTCCCTCTTCGTGTAGGAGGATGTACTTAACACACAGTGTGGCTACGATGTGCGGCTTCAAGGAGTAAGTACTAATTACTTTATTCTTAAACATATAGTCTTGGTGTAAGGCTGATACAGTAGGTCTCTGAACGCTTAAGATTTTGAAGCCCATTAGCCACTGGTAATTTGACAGATTTTAGTTTTTAGTTTTTTCTTCTGTCTTCTCAAGCTGCTGAGCTTTTTTTGTTTCTTGTTTTTCCTAGTGGTGTGTTGGCCTGGCTCCATGTTAATCAGAGTGGGTTTGTGGAAATTATCCATATTTCTGACAGGCGAGACAGTTAGTTTAAATAATTAAAGGGGCACTTTCTCAAGAAAGCTGGTTCGGATCCTTCCAGAGGAGCACGCATTGTGAGTTAGTCAGGGCCAGGAGAGGAGGCTGGATTTGAGTCCAATGTGTTTGTTATCAGCATTTATATGTGTGAGCAAATGGGCTGCTTCGCTGTGTCATCTCATTCTAAGTTTTAATCTTTATTTTTTTTAAAGGATGACTCCAAAGATATATTTTCATTGGCAAACAGTGTGTAGGGTATATGGTTCCATTTCAGTAGTGGTCTGGAACATAGATTATGTATGTGCAGGCCTGTATATGCAATTTATGAACATTATGCAAACTGAAAATGACAGATGAGGCCCCTCTCAGAAATGGGTTGTGCTGGCAAACTTCCAGTCCATCACCAGGAAGAGGCTGTGCAGAACAGGGTTTTTCAATTTACTGTCAGTAAAACACTGCATAATCATTTATGTGCGAGCTAAGGTATGGGCTGCGGTTTAGTGGATCTTTGATTGGGGTAGTAATATTTTACCGTTCCTGTTTTTAAAACCATCAGCAGAACATGCTAAAGCCTTATATTCGAATCAGTGGTGTTTGGTGTTGTGTGGGTGTTCTCTCTTGGCCTTCACACTGCTCTTTATCAACAGGGCGAATGGAGTCACATGCCAATGCATGGTGATGTACATCATATAGCGTTTCTTTTCCACCCTTGCCCCTAAGTGGTGGACCAACCTTCCCACTGAGATCAGGGCCGCACCTGTAATACATGAGTCTGAGCACTCTTGCAGTAAAACAATAAACGTGCAAAACAGCAACGTCTCCTCTCCTGACCCCTCCCTTTAGCACATGTGTACGACTTATCTGTATTATGTCTGCCCTGGTTAGCTCATCGTACTTGTATGCTTATTGTATGTTGTATTGATTTTGCTACTGCACTTTTGTAATGCTTTAAAATAATTCCTGTGTAAACTCCTGTCGTCCTGGATACGGGCATCTGCTAACAAATAAAATAATAATAATAATGGACCCTCTTCAAGTGACTGGTACCAGCCCAGTTACTCTGTGCCTTGTTTGGCATGATCAACGCACATTTATAACTCCTTATGAATTATACTAAAAAGTGCACGACATGTGTAATCAAACAAAGACACAGATTTATTTAATGAATATATTTCTGGAGGGTTTTTGATTATCAGAGATGGTTACATAGAGTACGAGTTTCCAGAACATCCCCAGTGGGTTCAAAACAAATTGGGAAATGATTGCATTTTGTTTTTAGCTTAATTATATGGTTGTTTCGTTTAGAATCGTTAATTAAGTTCCCTTTTTAGTCGGCTGTGAAAGTCTGAGCTTGTCCTTTGGGATTTCATCGTGGTATAATTCCTCTGTGATTTTGCGTAGGTCTGGTTACAAGTCACAGCAGATAGACAGGAGTGTAGGTAGGCGTGATCAGCCATTGTTTTGCACTTGTTTGTGTGTCTGTGTTTGCCAAGGTATTTGTGACTTAGCCTGGAGCAGGCGATGTCATCTTTTAACCCCTTGCAGGCACAGTCTCTCAGATCTGGGATATGAGTAAATATTTAATCTAAGCTGACGAGCAAACCAGCTGAAGAAAGCATCATCTATGCACATTTTTTATTTTGCCCTCTTCACATGCAACGATGGGAACTGTTACAAGTGAGCAAATATCCTATCTACATAAGGAGTACATGAAAATGTTGTTTATTCTAGTTTTTACTTTTAAAAACCCGATGTCCTGAAATCCAAACCCTTTCTCCATATGTGAAATGCATGATCTCATGTGTTTAAACATAGCACAGCAAGTTATTAAACATGTTCATATATTAACGTGTGAATTTTAGGCCGTCTTTGAATATTCCACCATTCTTGAGTAAAGTGTGTTGGGCTCAAGAATAATAGGCCTTTTCAGAGTACAGGGAGGGGTCATTCTTAAACAAAATACAAAACCACCTTTCAGCCCCAGAGTCATATTTGCGTTCTGGAACTAGGGTGGTTCTCGTAATGTGCTACCGAGCCACTTTCCCTCGCAGACCACAGAGCGGCCGGGATTTGAATAGCCAAACCCTTTTTGTTTGTTACTGGAAGAAACAAAAGACTCCTTCTGTCTGTGTCTGCGCAAACAAAGAAGCGTCTCTGGGGGGGTTCTGTTTTTTGCTACTTAATCTCCCTCCCCCTCCCAGCAGCATAGTCCTTCCAGCTTCCTGTAAATTGCATGCTGTTTTTTTCAGCCTTTTTAATGTTCGTCAATAACTTCGGATGCGTCCTCGTGAAATATCTCGTTCCAACAAGAATTAGCTGCTGTAGCGCATGGTTGGCTAGGTTTCTTTGTAACGGTCACAAAAGAATCAGTCTAGCCACTCACATGTTGATATTTGTGTGCCTTTTTTCTCTTTTCCCCCCAGGATGTTTCAGCTCATTTAAAGAAAGACCTTAGATATTTCAGATTGCTTGACCAGGTGTATCTCCCTACAAGTATTTTGTATCAGTTTCTCTTCGTTGCCACAATAGAGTTGATTTCACACAACAGTGCTTACTGCGGCATTGGGACCAACTTTTATTTATTTATTGATTTAGTTGTTTCGCACGCAAAAACAAAGTGACAAAGTAAGCCAAATAATAAAAAAAAAACTGGATAAAATGTGCAGGGTGAGGTTGGAAACGCAAAAGGGCTTCTAATATAACCACACCTAAAAGAATTAATAAACAGTATATGTTACAGATAATAATAATTAAAAAACAGACAAAAGGCTGTGTATTCATGCGTGTGTGTGCGTAACGTGTACTACATGGCGGAGTCGACCACAAGACTATCCCCGTTGCTGCGTCAAACAAAAGTAGCACTACACATTCATTTTGTGTTCTTATCTTTTTTTAATTTTTTTTCTTACAGGATATGGAACAGCAGAAATACATTTATACCAAGGGCTGTGTGGGACAATTTGAAAAGTGGCTCCAAGACAATTTAATAGTTGTAGCTGGCATCTTTGTTGGAATTGCACTACTACAGGTGAGGAGAGGTTTGGTTTGGCTTGGTTTTGTATGGAATTGTCCTTGGATTAAAATGCCCAAGAGAAGCAGAATTCCCTGTATCAAAATCAAGTGTGCTTCAGTGATTTTCAGTGTGTGACTCTTTTCAGACAACCCTCTTGTCAAAGGCATTGTGCCTCTTTTAAGACCGCCCTCTGGTGGTGGTATTTCATATATGCACATTTGTCTTTTTTTTTTTTTTTGTATTCATAATTTAAATTAAAAAATAATTTTATTTGTATTCAGTGTAACTGTAAGAAAACTTTCTAACATAGTATTTCTTGTTCTTAAACTGTCTGTCTTCAAGTTTTAAGGTTGAAGTAACCCACATCTTCATCATTTTTCCCCATACTATTTACAAAATAAGATCAGTTTAGTAGAATTGAATTAGACATTTACACTCTTTAAAAGATTGTTGTTTTTTACTTCAGCTGTCTTGTTAGTTGTTTTAGTCCACCAGTTATACGTGCTGATGCCATTGACTTAAAACTAATTTTAATATAATTTATGAAAACTGCTTTTTAGGTTCTCTCTCTCTCATTTGTTTTCTTTTAAATGTGTATTTAATACTGTTTGCCCTTATACTTATTAATAGAATCATATTTTTGTATTGAATATTATTTACAATCTTGCCCTCATGCCTTTTTAGATCTTCGGAATCTGCCTGGCACAAAACCTGGTGAGCGACATTAAAGCAGTAAAGGCAAACTGGTGACGCCAGGCCCTGAAGACATGACAGTGGCAAGAAACAGTCCAACTCCCGGCCTCCCCTGCCAAGCAGCTGTAAACTGGACTAATGCATGGAGCAGTGTTTGCAGCAGCGTGGGGGGGTTAGGGGTCTTGAAACGTGGATTCCTGTGGATTGATCTGTTTTTTTTTTTCCCCTTTTGAGTGATTTTGCAGAAGATCATAAGTGAGCGATCACAGAGCACACACTCCTGAGAGAAGGTTAAAATATTTACCCTAGAGCACAGGGAGAAAAAATACCAGTTTGGAGACTGCCATTCTTTATTATTATTGTTATAATAATGATAATGATAAAAAAATAAAATAATAAGAGTAACGACAACAGCGGATCAGATTAATAGTGTCTGCCATTCCAAGCAGAACCTTTTGTTCAGTTTTGAGTTTGCGTTGCTCGCCTCCCCCTCTTTAATTTTTTGGTCTTCACCACTCAAGCCCTTCCATCCTGAATTGATAGGCTGACAGAAATCAGTTAGCTCGGATTTCAGTTTTGATTCTGGCTGCGGGTCCCTATTGAGTTCAATATCCATCGTTTGGTGGACGTAACGTCGGAGGAGTGAGAACGACGGAGGATGCGATCTGTCAACAAACTCTCTGGGGATCTTAGATTCAAACTGACCAGCTGATGGGTTGAAACCTTGTGCGTCGTAAGAGTGGCCGAGTAAATATAAAACCAGTGTTCAGAATCCTATTAACCATTTTAAACCTGGAACCATCTGTTTCTCTTTTATCCTTTTATTATGATAATCTAGTTGTTTTCAATGCTGTCTGTTTATTTTTGTATGTTTTTTTAAGCCACTAAAAGGAAGGCGTTTATCTGTGTAATACTTAGTACTTCTGGCCTTATAGGCAGGACGTTTAAGTTCATTATTACTAGGCATTAGTTAGCATTATTTTATTTTGGGGAAATTTCAGAAGCCAACATTTATGTTCTCAACAATATGTATGTTCTATTAACCTTGTCTTAACTTTTTTCCTCACTTTCCTTTTGCTGTTTCTCTAAAATCTGGTAGAAAGACAGAGGAGTAGATTGTGGTGATTGTAATCACTCAACCATGAGTGCGTTGCGGGTATAGTCAATATAATGCACCTTTGGGATGATCACTGCATTCTACTATTACACGGTAGATCTGTTGCTTCACACTTGTCTGTAAAAACAGTTGTGACCAATACTGAGATATATTTGTAATTTGTAGACGAGAGACTTTCTCTCACAGTGTTGAAGCTGTGCCAGTGCCTCCCATTACCTGGAAATGTCAAGGGCTGCAGTTTCCTCGACAGGGACTAAACACCCTGGTGAAACAAGCCAACCCTTTATAGTAATGTTAAGCCCTAGGAAAAGAAAAACGAACATGCTCGAAATTGCTCAGCCATTCTAACTCCAAAAGACAGGGTTGATTGTATTTTGGCAATGGCCACTCCATCTTTTTCTTTTCTTTTTTAGTACATTCTGCTTGAAAAGAACACTGCTATCCTTTGTTTGTAATGTGTTGAATTGGGCAATGATGTTTTTTTTTTATTTACACGCAAGTACATTCCTGTCAGAAATGACAGTAAAAAGCTTCTATGTACCTGCAGTCTAACATGCTATTTTCTCCTTGTTCTGTTCTTCACCTTCAGCTTACGTGTCTTACTAAGGCATTATATATAATCTAAGTTCAATATCTCAGAAATGAGGTCAGTGGTTCTTTGCCACTGATATGCGAGTGCCAACACTTTGCCTCCTGTAGTGCCAACAAACTGTCTTAAATCACAAGTGGCATCATAACACAGGAAACTATATAGACATTTTTATTTAAAGATAAATATATTGTGGCTTCCAGTGGAAGATATTATTTTTTTCAAATGCCGTCTCTTTAAGATCATTTTCTAAGCCTTTGCATTCCATCCTTTCTGACAGAAGTCACTAACTGCTCCTTCAGTGGTGATATATATTTTGGGGGAAATGGAGAAGACTACATGTTGGCATGTTAATGAGTGCTTGCAATAGTCTGGAGAAATATCATGCATGTTAGAGTCTTAAGTGTAGGGTCTGATGAAAACTCAGCTCAACTGCCTCTCACAGACATGTATGTAGATGTCTGTGTGCAAAATAGTCTACATTCGGTGAATTTCAACACAAAAGCTACAGCACTTCTACCTGTGTGCGAACTGCCTAACGTTCTTTAGTCACATATTATTATTATTATATTTATCAAACTTCCAGACTGTTTAATTTCTACCCATTTTTGCTGACACAGTTGAAACAAGTGCTGGATAGAAATATAGTGCGGCCCAGAATTTAAATGAATAGCATTTTTTTAAATATGCAATTGTCATGCGTCTTCCCATTCAGACCCATGACATCCTGTCCTTGCATTTCTCTACGACTGAGGAGCTTCCCTGGCAGTTTCTCTGCATCTCCATGTTGAACTTGTACCATTCTTGGTACAGAAATACTGGCCATAATCTGTTTTTCTCATAGTGTGTGTGTGTGCGATTTAGTACAATCTCGCTTTCCTTACATTGTACTCCATTCCTGTCGAATTGTCTCGCACATACAGGTCAGCACCTTGATTATATAAAAGTACCTTAATGCCCTCCGCATCCTTTACATTTTATTTTATTTCAAACAAGAGCTATCTTTTTTAATTTAGATTGTGCTTGTTGTTTAGTTGGACTGCCTGGTAAGTGAATTTCGGCTTGGAACAAACTAATAAAGCCCACTGATGGGCCCGATATCTCAAAATAGATTGCCATAATTAATTAAATTCTCTACAGATGTCTTTAAGGTAAAAAGGGAAGGTCTCTGGCTTATTGCGGCTGTCTATGAAGAAGCAATAATTGTAAGCAGATGAGTTGGAGCGATTCCCGTCGTTTGAAACCGTTGTTAAAGCATTGTAAGATATCGGCACTTGTTGTTTTGGTCTTGATTCCGGTGTCTTCAGTGTAGTATCACTGAATAAGACACGTTTTGTCTTTTAGACTTTTTGCCATTTTTATTTAACTTTTTTAATAAAGTTTCTCACGTTTAATTGTACATTGTCTTATTTTAGTACATGTTGCAGGGAGTACTACATCAATGCAAATGTTGTAATTGTAGGTCAACATGTATATGATTTAGCCTTTTGTTCTCCGTGATACTTAAATCCGCATCTGGCAGTGTGTCTTTGGCGATAAATTGGGACCTATTCTAAACTGAGTAATCACAAACAATAGACCAAGAAAATAAATCATTGTGTTCGCAAGCTGTCAAAATGTCTGCACTTGTATGAACCCGTGACTCTACCTCAAGACAGAAAACAAAGTCTTAAAAAAAAAAAAAAAAAGACAGGATTTTTATTACCTCCTGTTTCTTTGTGTACCGCAGAACATCAGACTTACCAATTTACATTTCTGTGCTGGGTGATGAAGAGAATCTGTTATGACTGCAGAATCCTGTCAGTCTAGTGCATATTTTATTTTCTCCAAATATCTGTTATGTTGCAGTCTCTATTCACTTGACTTTGCGCTCTGATTCAGCACAGCACATGGCAACAGCAGAATTATTCCAGTGACTTACAGCCATTAGGTCATGAAGGGAATTCTGATTGTTCAACCACTTGGAAGATATTCTTTAAATATTTATATGCCAGAGCAGTTATAAAGAATAGAGATGGACCGAAAATATAGCCATCAATGAAGACATTGTTGGCAGCATCTACCTTCAGAATTCTAATTTAGCATTCTTTTATTCGTTTTGATTGTTTGGATTCCATGTTGATCTGATCGATTTCACGTCCCTTTGTAGATCTGTCCTTCTCTTGTCCAGTAACTTGAAGGGGGAGAGGTGGGATATCTAGCTTTTACACTTTCCACAAAAAATCAATCCACAGTGGCGTTCCATTATTTCTAATCGCTATCATGATGCTGGCTGGCATATTCCATGCTCCCCAGATTACAATACTAATATCTGGGTCTTTGTATTTGTGTACCATTCGTGAATCGCAACCAACCACATATTTTAGTACTCCAAAATGTAAGAGCATATTTATATTTTTAAGTAAAGGACAGTACATGTTATTTTCTCATAGTATATATTCTTTTTTGTTTGTTTCGTTTTTGGTGTCCACCCTGTCATTGTTTGTTTGTTAGTGTGCTTTCAACCTCACTGAATAGGATTGAACTGTTTGTTTTCTGTATTTTCATTTTATTGTTTTAACCTGACAAACAAAAGCTATTGTCTGTGCACAGGCTCAGTACATGTGAAGCTCAGTTATCATTAGGGTATACACTAGTTACTGTATAAAACCATCCTCCCTTTACTTTTTTAAAGGGGGCAGGGTTCCTATTTTGTTCAAATCATGAGCTGCATGAGGCCCCAGTGAAATTACCGCAGTTGGGCTCCTATGTTTTGTGATGTAATATTACTAATCCAGTACAATTAAACATAATACACTGTTACACTTCAGTCTTACATTTGTGTTTTTAAACCTGGTCTCTTGAGGGTGCTGAGGTTACTGCTCCCCCACTCACTACTTTGAATGATCTGTGATGCAGTATTACAAGGTCCTTATCCATTAGTCATTCAAGGAGAAACAAACGTGAAAGAAAAAAAAAAATCACTGTCATTTTTATTTTCCAAGTAGTAAACGTTAACAATGTTGAATTGTTTACAAGTTTGATTCCTAAAACAATTTGTTAGAACTACTAGTTTTGATGAAAATAAATAAAAAGACATTGATTGTTGGACATGGTCTGTTACACTGTATATTGTCTTATAAATATGCTTCTTTTTCATATTGAATAAAATGATTTATGACACAGTTGTGGTAATTAGATTTTTTTTAGGCAAGAAAACTGGTTAATTGTGGTTAAACAAAATATGGAGGGTGATGCTGATGGAAATGGTGCTTCTTTTGTAGGCCTGAGCTTGATTTAATAAGTTAAGTTTACATTTAAGATGCATTTTACAAGCCAGTTTTCCCCGATTCTGATTTTTTTCCCCCAATTCATGTGTTCCCATTCCAGATTGAAATTCACTTATTTGAACTGAAGAGGGCACTATTTGCCTGCTTTGTCATCTACATGTATATAACTTTCTCCATCGCTAGAGGGACTCCTTGCTTGAGTCCGGCTGGGTTGTGTAATTCACAACACTATTGAAATAATGAATAAGGAAAGGGAGGGTAGGGAGAGAGCTGATGTTCTTCACTCTTGATTTCAATGCCTGTCTGTCTCTCTCTGTGTGACTTCTTCTCTCTCTGTTGGACTGTCTTTCTCTCTCTGTTGGACTGTCTGTCTCTTTTCCACAGCGCTGGCACTAGAACCAATCGGCCACATAGTCAAAGTCCTTGAAGAGCTCTTGCTCCTCTTCAGTCAGGGCCCTGCGCTTGTGGGGCAGAGTGAACACGGGGGCCGCGGAGCTGCACAGGGCCTCGCGCTCGCTGATTGTGGGGATGAAGGGAGGCGTCACTCTCTTGTCAAGCAGCGCTGGCCAATCCACACTCTGAAACGAGAGAGAAGAAAAGAAGGATAAGGGGGTGCCACCTTCATGGGACAGAGCCCTAAAACGGTTGTGTGTGCCACGTACCCTGAAGAAGGGGTGGGCCTTGACGTCTTCCACTCCGCGCTCCCCGGCGCCCAGCCGCCACTCTGGGTCTTTCTCCAACAGCTGCAGATGATTCAAAACAAGAAGGAGAGGCACGTTATTCTCAAGCAATGGACTTAGAGCTGAAACGTGATGCTGGAGAGGAGTCCCGTCACATTTCAATAACAGTGACATGCGTTCATTATGGTTGGGAAGCGGGATACCGAGGCACAAACTGGAGGAAAAAACTTGGCACACGAACCCCTGTGATGATGGAGGTGGATTCTGTGGAGAGGTGGCTGGGGAACTGCACTGGGTCTCTGATGATGCTCTCGAACATGGCGTCCTCATCGTTGCCAGTGAAGGGACGCTACGGGCACAAGACGAAAGACAGGAGAGCACATTGAAGGGTGTCTCCAGACCGAGCCTTTGAATTTTTCACAATCTGAGCCCAGGACTGCAAAAGCCACACGGACACCAATAGTGTAAACTGCGCAACCAAATTCACACCTGAGACATGACTTATTAAAGAAGATCAATTATAGAATAGGAAGTGAAATTCATCTGCGCAGAAACCGCAATCCTTCCGAGAACCAAACCTGGTGGACAAAGTGTCAATGCAGGCGTGTGCTTTCGGTTCTGTGTGCACGAGAGAGCTGTTTGAGATTAAACACCGGCTTGTGTTTCAGCTTTTGGAGTTATTAGTTTACATTTTCCTTTAGATTGGCATTTGCAAAATCAACAGGTTTAATGAAGTTGTGTTAGAATACCCACCTTGCCGACGAGCATTTCATATAGCAGCACCCCCAGTGCCCACCAGTCCACAGCTCTGGTGTAGGTCTCCTCTGTAAGGGCTTCGGGGGCAAGGAAGTCGGGTGTCCCAATGAATGTGCCGGTGACATCACTGGCACCCATGCCTGGCAAGAACAACGAAGAGGAGTCGGGAACAACACACTGGAGTAAAAATGGAAATTATACATAGTGCTAAATGAGGAAATCAACACTATTGTTTTTGTAATTTACCTTCTTTGCATATCCCAAAGTCAGCAATTTTAATGAAGCCGTCTCTGTCCAGCAACAGGTTGTCCAGCTTCAGGTCCCTGCAATAAAAATACAGTATAATCACATGGTAGCAGAATAGAGAGAGGACATGCCCGGAACACGAGCACTGTTTCACTGTCAGCCATTAAAGGAAACACACACGTCTCACACTGTGTGCATTCAGGTTCATGTCTGCACTGATATTAGGACGTGGCTTCTCTTATGAGTCACAATCAATCATTTACAACATCTATCAGAAATTAAATGAAATGGGAGAATAGTTGTGGTGGGGTTTGTCTTTTCTGTATGTTGTAAAAAGTGCTGATGTGTGAGACCTTACCTGTGAGCTATCTTGTGGCTGTGTAGATGCTCCAGACCCAACACCACACAGGCAGCAGTAAATCTGTTCAAGAAAAGAGACCAACAACAAGATATTTTATCTGAGCTATCATTTTCAATCAATTCTGATTATGTAGGTACACAGTTGAACATCATTACTGTTGGCAGAGCGAGCTTCTCTACCGAGACGCCATGCAGCTCAGTGTTTCACTCACACGGCCCGGGGCTCAGGAAACGCGCCCGCGTCTGGGTCCATCTTCAGGTCTCCCCCAACGACATACTCCATTTTGAGGCACACGTGCCCGCTGGTCTGGAAGGCGCCAAAGTAGTTCACCAGGAACGGGTGCTGCTCACTGTTTAACGTCTCAAAGACGCGCCTTTCGCACATGAGGCTGGGAGAGACAAAAGACAGACAGCAGCTGAAAATACATTTATCAACAGCTTGGGTGAAGAAGTCCACAGAGGCAACAAAATGGCAGCTTTTCTGCAGAGTAAGACAGTTAAAAAAGTCAATGAAGATCTTGCTAATGTGGTCCCTAGGTCTAAAGCATTAAAACCATGATGAGGTTTATTTATCTTTGCTCTGCTGAGAAACCCAGAAGCTTCACTAGAGCCAAAAGAAAGCCATACCTGCCAAAATCTTCACTACCTAGGTAGTCTGCCTTCTTCAATGCTTTAATGGCGTACTTCTCTCCAGTGTGTCTGGCCTCGGCAAGCAGCACCTGTCAGAGCAAGACAGATTCAAGATGGGCAAACTCCGCTGTCAAGCCCAGGAGCGACACTCACAACACAGGCATTTAGAAGTACGTCCTCACTAATTGCGCTTATAAGTCACAGACAATGTTTCTGTTAGAGGATAGAAAGTGGACGTCAGTTCTAAAGTGTCCACAGATATGTTTTTGAAAGACTGGTGTCGAGCAAATATCTATTATCCACATCCTCGACTGAATTACCGATCGCTTGGAGCCGCCCCACATTATAACCACCATGACTCGGGTCACTGGGATATACCTTTCCAAACGTCCCCTGACCCAGGACAGCAAGGCATTGGAAGTTGCCGTGGCTGGCGATGGCAAAGTCGGATTCAACGTGGCAGGGGTCATCTTCGACTTCCCAGAGGTCGGCTTCGAAGTGGCTGGCATCGGCATCGACGTCCCAGAGATCGGCTTCGACTTGGCAGGTGTCGGCATCGACGTGCCAGAGGTCGGCTTCGACGTGGCAGGTGTCGGCATCGACGTGCCAGAGGTCGGCTTCGACGTGACTGGCGTCGGCTTCGATGTGGCAGGCATCGGCATCGACGTCCCAGAGGTCGGCTTCGACGTGGCTGGCGTCGGCATCAACGTGCCAGAGGTCGGCTTCAACGTGACTGGCGTCGGCTTCGATGTGGCAGGCATCGGCATCGACGTCCCAGAGGTCGGCTTCGGCGTGACAGGCGTCATGATCGACGTGGCAGACGTCGGCTTCGATGTGGCAGGCATCGGCATCGACGTCCCAGAGGTCAGCTTCGACTTGGCTGGCGTCGGCATCGACGTGCCAGGACTCGGCTTCCATGTGGCAGGCGTCGGCATCGACGTGCCAGAGGTCAGCTTCGACATGGCAAGCGTCGGCATCAACGTGGCAGACGTCGGCTTCGACGTGGCTGGCGTCGGCATCAACGTCCCAGAGGTCGGCTTCGACTTGGCTGGCGTCGGCATCGACGTGCCAGGACTCGGCTTCCATGTGGCAGGCGTCAGCATCGACGTGCCAGGGGTCGGCTTCCACATGGCAGGCGTCGGCATCGACGTGGTTAACGTCGGCAGAGACGTGGCTGGCTTCGGCTGAGGCGTGGCTGTCGTCGGGTTGGTTCTTCCGTGACAACCACCACCACCAGCCTATGACCGCCAGGACTCCAGGTAATACGTAGGGCAGGAATGACCTAAACCCCATCTTTGCTGGAATCTCTGTCTCCTCTGTCTCCCGGGGGAGATGGCACCCCACCGGGCCTCCGTCTCTCTCTCTGTCTCTCTGTCTGTCTGTCTCTCGCTTCTCCTTAACAGAACAGATACTCAAAGAACAGATAACAATAAAGAAAGGCTTTAGCTACGTAGAGGATAGTGGATTGTCTAACAATGTTTGCACAAAGTCAAAACACGTCCGTTCTCTCTCAGGTAAGCACAGCAGTGGAATGCTTGGCATAAGGAGGATGGTTTAGAACTCTGGAACCACTGTGATGTCACACTGGGCAGTTGATCATCATACGCAATGCTTGTATTGATTGGGGGGGGTGCTGGCGTTTTGTCTATGTGCCCAATAACCCTGTGGTCCTAGAGCCTGTATGTTAGTTCATCTGTTTATCGATGGATTTAAACATTCTTTCAAAATATATGGGTACTAAAGTCACGTATAAAACACGTTGAAAACAGCACACATAGGTTTGACTACCTATATCTCCAAATCCTAGACTGGGGGCCGGATTAAAACAAACGTTTGACACACCCACTAGTAGCAAACTACAAACCTGTACATTATAGCGTTTATATTTATGATTACAAGAACGTGGCATCTAAAATTGAAGGCGCAACTGAGTACAGTTGTCTAGTTTTCTATTAGCGGGTGGGTTAAAGTTTTGATTAAATCCTAGCCTGGGATTCTAAAATCCTGAATACACTTTCTTTAAATTAACCTGATAAACTGAAAACACACTAAACACATAATAGGATTGTTTTCACACACATGCACAAATTGATTTACAAGCAGGTCTCACAAATGAAACACTTAGGACGTTGTATGGTTGTTGAAAGGCAAGCTCCATGATACCATTCCCTGCATTGACAACACAGAACCATGCCCTCTCTCGTTTGATTGGTTCATTTACTTTCAAAACTTAGCAAACTAATCTACAGCAGAAAAATGCACAATACTTCATATTTGATTGCATATCACCTATTGCTTTAATATTAAAATTGAATAAAATAGAAATAACTTATTGAATGTCAATTTCTGTGAAGAAATGGATTAACAATATAATTTACAATCTGCACAGGGCCTCGCGCTCGATGATTGTGGGGGTGAAGGGAGGCGTCACTCTCTTGGCAAGCAGTGCTGGCCAGTCCACACTCTGAAACGAGAGAGAAGAAATGAAGGATAAGGTGGTGCCGCCTTCATGGGACAGAGCCCTAAAACGGTTGTACAGTATACAGTATAATCACATGGTAGCAGAATAGAGAGAGGACATGCCCGGAACACGAGCACTGTTTCACTGTCAGCCATTGAAGGAAACACACACGTCTCACACTGTGTGCATTCAGGTTCATGTCTGCACTGATATTAGGACGTGGCTTCTCTTATGAGTCACAATCAATCATTTACAAAATCTACCAGAAATTAAATGAAATGGGAGAATAGTTGAGGTGGGGTTTGTCTTCTCTGTATGTTGTAAAAAGTGCTGATGTGTGAGACCTTACCTGTGAGCTATCTTGTGGCTGTGTAGATGCTCCAGACCCAACATCACACAGGCAGCAGTAAATCTGTTCAAGAAAAGAGACCAACAACAAGAAAGCTCAGATAAAATATCATTTGCAATCAATTCTGATTATATAGGTACACAGTTGAACATCATTACTGTTGGCAGAGCGAGCTTCTCTACCGAGACGCCATGCAGCTCAGTGTTTCACTCACACGGCCCGGGGCTCAGGAAAGTCAATCTATTTAATATGTCTTTGGTTGTAACATATTTAGTGGGGCTGGGAGTAAATATTGCGGGCAAATATGTTATTGCTGGGCACTGTTGCCAGATTGGGGGATTTTCCCCCAAATTTAGGGGATTTTTAAGTGCCCAGGGGGACAGTTCGGGGCAATATTTGTATGGGGAAATCTTGGGGGTTAATTTTTTTTAACCTGGGGGGATTTAGGGATTTGAACAGTGGATTTGCACTTCTTCCACTGGTGACTTACAGTGATCTCTGGGAAGCTGCTGAAAACACTGGGTGCCTTCACGAGATTCATTCTGCGTAAACTGTGACCAATTTAGCCAATTACCTTTTAAGAATGTCATGGCTAAATGTGTTAGTCTGAGACTCTGCCTCACTGTCCCTGTCTGGGATTGGTTGACGTCAATTGTGTGGGAGGGTCTGATACAACAACATACTCTCACGCTAGTCTATTCATGTGGTGACATCTCAGTTTAAAACAGCACAACAAAATACTTCTTGTAGTCACGCAGTCATATGCTTGTTCTGTGCCACCCAGGACAGTAGATCTTAAATGAAACCAGCCGCATGCACCCTATAAATACAAAGGAACCAAAAACATAAATCAAAATCCCAAATGAAGAAAAATTCAAACTGTGCAAAACTGTGGGAAAGTGAACCTTTACTGAAAGGTGAGTTAAAGACCATATGCTTTCATGAATGTCTATAGCGTTAGGCCTATAAACGTTACTGTAATGAAAACAAAAAAAACATTTATGGAAAAATAGTAGACCTATACTGTAGTAAATAGTAAAATACCACAATTTTATGAGCAAGAAGTTTTTGGGGTAAAAAAAAGGTATGTAGTAAATAAATGCACTGTAGCCTAAGAAAAGGCGCAAATTAAGCTGATGCCATTTTCCTGTATAATTTGTAAAGTGTAAAGACAAAGATTTAGTACCGTGCGATTTCAAAAATTATATGTTGAGTTTTTGTTTAATTATGCATTGCAGTCGATTTTTGAAATTTAATTAATATAATCTAATGTGTTATATTTCCAATGTGGTATGCATATGTTATATATCGCCCTATTTCACCCTTTGGTATACAATCAAATTATTTATTTTGTTTGCAATGTGTACTCTGTGCAGTGGTTTGAACACATTAAATTACTCAATATGTTTACATCAGGCGTTCCTGATGTCTGGTGATGGAGGGCCAATTTCTGGAGGTTATATGGGATGGGGGGGCCGCAGTAGAAAATTATCCACTGATGAAAACAAAATATGTTCCAAATCATACCTTTTTATTTCCTAAACATTTCTGTTAGGGAACTTTTATTGACTTTAATTGTTGTTTTATTATTTCCCCGCAAATTACATGTGAAATTTGTAACAAAAGTTTCAGGAAGTGTAAAAATATAGTAAAGGTTCAGAAAAGGGATGTTTGGCTTTGGGGGGCCTTACCAAACATCCTTGAGGGCAGCATTTGGCCCCTGGGCTGCACTTTGGGAATCCCTGGTTTGCATTATTTTGTATTAACAGTGATTCCTCAGCATTATGGTGTTTTTTTTATGAATCTTCTCATGAAAGAAGTGCATCTCTATCGGTCATTTATTTGTTTATTTACAGAATGGATATCTTCGGTTCCTGGAGACGATTTCTCAGCTCGCTGTAAGTACTGTCAGGCAATTCTGAAAGCATACAAAAAAGATTTGTTGGCCCACGCTAACTCAGCTAAACACCACAAGTGCATTAAGTTGAACAGAGAAGCAAGAACATCGTCCATGGCATCCTTTGTGGTGCCAGAAATAACAGACAGTCGGAAAGAAGCTGAATTAAAAATAGAGGTAGATGTTGATCACCTAACAGAAATGTTGTCATCTCTTGACCCTCAATCACATCTACTGAATCAGATACAAATGCACAGCACAAAACGTACTGCATTAATAAAACAGGCCATTACTCCCACATTTACAGAGGAACTGTTGGCAGACATTGGAAAGAGCTACTACTCATTCATTTTTTAAGAAAGTACAGACATCTCAACATCTCAAGCTATTTTGTGTGATGATTCGCTACTACAGTGAGTCCCAACATAAACTTGTAACTACATTACAAGTGGCAAATGGTTGAAGTGGCAAATGCACACTCTTTGACAAACCTCATAATTAAAACACTGCATGCTGATGCACTTTTTAATTGGCATTGGTGTGGATGGTGCAAATGTGATGGTAGGACAACATTGTTCAGTGTCATCAATGCTTATGTGCAGTCATTTAGTTGTAGTGAGATGTTTGTCATTCTCTCCATCTAGCAGCAGAAAAAGCTTGTAGTATGCTTCCAAGAACCCTGGAGTTTTTGGTTCGAGAATCTTACAACTGGTTTGCTCATAGCAGCAAGAGGCAACATGAATCCAACAAATGTTTGAAGTCCTAGGAAAAGAAAGATGAGTCAAACTGGTTCAACTGGCTAACACTAGGTGGCTTTCAAGACATGAGTCAATATCTGTCATTTTAGATCAATGGGATACACTGAAGCTTCACTTCATGCTGGTCAAAGACAAGGAAAGATGCTACACAGCTGATCAGCTTTACCAAATGTACAATGACCAAACTTGTAAGATGTACCTGGTGTTTCTGAAGGGAATACTTAAAGATGTGACCACAGTAAATAAATTCTTCCAAAGTGAAGACCTTACTGACTTTTACATGTCTTTACTCACCCGGTTTGTTGTGCCAGACTGTGAAAAGGAATGAATTGTTAAACTACAATTTCAAACATTACATTATGCCAAGAGCAGCTATCAATTTTGGATATGAATTCACCTTGCAATGTGGGAATGCTGAACATAACGTCATGTGGATTGGTATGACATTTGCTGTCTTCCAGTCAGTCGGCACATCCCCTGTTCTAAGTGTCATTTGGAATAATTGAGTTAGCGGCCTATAAATAATTTCCCTCATTTCTTTAAGTACTGTTGGAAATATCCCATCTGGCCCAGGTGATTTGTTTGTTTTTAATTCTGCTAGTCCCTTTAGTACCTCCTCCTCAATTATCCTGATCTCTCTTAGGGTTTGACTGGACTGATTGTCAACCTGTGGCATGTCATCTGTTTTTTCTTTTGTAAAAACCTCTGTGAAATACTCATTTAGAATATTTGACACATCTTGTTCATTTTCCAAGATACCTCCATTTTTGCCCTTTATCTGTTTCACCTCCTCTTTTATTGACCGCTTGCTGTTGTAATATTGAAAAAAGCTCTTTACATTGGTTTTAGCTCCAATAGCTATGTTTCTTTCTATTTCCCTCTTTGCTTTCCTGATCCCTTTCTTAAGATCTCTTTGCAGCTCAACATATTCTATGTATTTTGTTTCGTCACCATCCCTTTTGTATGCGCTATACAACGTTTTATTCCTCTTTATAATTTTTTGCATACCTCTATTAAACCATTTTGGCCACTGTTTTTTGTTCCTCAATTTGCTAAGTTTTGGTACAAATTGCTCCTGAGCCTCAAGTAGTATATTCTTAAAATATACCCATCCATTTTCAACTGACTCTGTATCCAATGTGCTCCAGTCTACCTCTTCTAAGTGCCGCCTCATACCTTCATACCTATTGTGATCACAGTTTGCCATTGGTTCTCTAACTAGTGTCCCTCTGACTCTATCTTGGTCATTTGAAAATATCAAGTCAATACATGCGCTCTCTCTGGTTGCTTCCCTGACAAATTGAGTTAGAAAGCAGTCATTTACCATCTCAACCATTTCTATTTTATTCTATTTCTGCTTCTGTAGTCCCCACTGGGCTTTCCCAGTCTAAGTTTGGGAAATTTAAATCCCCCATTATAACAACCCATTTTAGGGCCAGTTTGGGGGGAAATTAAGGAGAGGACCTGGCAGCACTGTTGCTGGGCAAATTGACGGCAAATTGAGTAGATCATCGATCCATGATGAAAAGCTGTTGCCAGTATAAAATAAATCAATAAATCAATCAATCAATAAAATAGAAAATAAATAAATAAATAAATACATAAATGTTTAAATAAAACATTAACTAAATAAATTAATACATACATAACGAAATACATGTATATTTCAATGTATTTCCTTTTATATTCATATATGTATTCATTTATTTCATTTTTATTTCTTTCCTATTTTATTTATGTATGTATTATTAATTTTGGAACAAATGACCCTCCATAGTATGTAGCCTATATCCGATGTAGTGGTAAATGCCAACATGGTATAGTCCCGGCCTGTTCAGCGCTGGGAGCTCAGCTCGGACCGCAGCTCTGTACAGCGGGGCGGGGTTGGAGGTTTAGAGATATCTTTAAAAAGCACCTTATTAAGATATCTCTAAATGATTTGCAGATATCTATACATGATAATTTGGCTTGCCATACACACACACACACACACACACACACACAGGGCCAATTAGCTATACATTGACATTACATTGACCAAAACCCTTGTGTTATAAAGTAGATCAAACAACTGGCCTATCTTCTCATTGTACTTTCTTCTTAGTTCAGTTAGTCTTAGTTTCTGTCTTTGCATGTCTTTTCAGAGCAATAAATATTGACCTTTTTATAAAACTGCAATGCTGAACTGTGTCTGTGGGGCTTATTACCTCAGGGAGTGCAAGATACAGTGTGCTGTGTGTGCTACCCTGGCCCTTGGGATCTGGATCGGTGTTAAGGTCCCTGAATCCGTCTTAGTGTAAAAGTCGGAAAGGTAACAGTTCAGAAACAGAAGAGGATAAAGATAAAGATAATGATCGACACCAGTGGATAAGTAACAGTAAGTAACATTAATTTAAAACAGTTTCTCACTCAGAATGTTCACATTCATTACTTTTCAGCCAAATGTGCATGATTTATTACAAAAAAGGTAGATTATTTGCATCCATTTCCAGGAAGTTTAAATATTAATCATGCACACTTTGCCAAATAAATTGAAAATACATTGTTATATTTTAAAGTGAAGACTTCTCTTTGCAGACTGTTGTATAAAGCCACATGTCAAATCAGTCATATATAATGAAGATAATGATTTAAAAAAGGATTTTAATTATTATTCACAGTATTATGTTACAGGGTTTGAAACTGTGCAGGTGCAATCAGTCATTCAACGGGATGTCAAATATGTCATAACACCGGTACTTTTAAAATTTCCATTTTGACCGCTGCAAATATATACACCGATCAGCCATAACATTATGACCACTGACAGGTGAAGTGAATAACAATGATAATCTCGTTGTCATGGCACCGGCTATATTTAGTGTCCAAGCACAATATAGAAACAAGTTTAGAAAAAAACAGTCTAGATCAATGATTTTCAAACCTTTCTTTGAAGGCCCCTGTTCATGCAGTCCCTGGTGTCATTAGGAAAACTACCCTTAATAACAATTAATAATTTCTGCTACAGAAAAACTAGTATATCTGTGAGCAGTTTAAACATTTGTAGAAAAGCACTCAACTCTGTTAGATTTTCAAAAACTTGTGAAATAAAAGCGCTTTCTGTGTGGCAGTGGAATGATTCTCTAGATTCCCAGGCCAGCATTCCAATGTCTTTCCAAACTATTCCCCAATAATAAGAGTAACACAGTCTTTTAGTCAAACAATCATTGCTTTATTGTAATCAAATCTCATACTTGACAGATACAAAAGTATATATAATATATATATATATATATATATATATATATATATATATATATATATATATATATATATATATATAGTGAATAACACTGATAATCTGGTTATCATGGCACCTGTCAGTGGGTGGGATATATTAGGCAGCAGGCAAACATTTTGTCCTCAAAGTTGATGTGTTAGAAGCAGGAAAAATGGGCAAGCGTAAGGATCTGAGTGACTTTGACAAGGGCCAAATTGTGATGGCTAGACGACTGGGTCAGAGCATCTCCAGAACTGCAGCTCTTGTGGGGTGTTCCCGGTCTGCAGTGGTCCAAGGAAGGAAAAGCGGTGAACCGGCGACAGGGTCATGGGCGGCCAAGGCTCATTGATGCACGTGGGGAGCGAAGGCTGGCCCGTGTGGTCTGATCCAACAGACGAGCTACTGTAGCTCAAATTGCTGAAAAAGTGAATGCTGGTTCTGATAGAAAGGTGTCAGAACACACAGTGCATCGCAGTTTGTTGCGTATGGGGCTGCATAGCCGCAGACCAGTCAGGGTGCCCATGCTGACCCCTGTCCACTGCTGGGATGTGCTGGACAAACAAGTCCGATCCATGGAGGCCCCACCTCGCAACTTACAGAACTGAAAGGATCTGCTGCTAACATATTGGTGCCAGATACCAAAACCCGCCTTCAGAGGCTGATCAGTGTATATACCTACATATACACTCACCTAAAGGATTATTAGGAACACCATACTAATACTGTGTTTGACCCCCTTTCGCCTTCAGAACTGCCTTAATTCTACGTGGCATTGATTCAACAAGGTGCTGAAAGCATTCTTTAAAATGTTGGCCCATATTGATAGGATAGCATCTTGCAGTTGATGGAGATTTGTGGGATGCACATCCAGGGCACGAAGCTCCCGTTCCACCACATCCCAAAGATGCTCTATTGGGTTGAGATCTGGTGACTGTGGGGGCCAGTTTAGTACAGTGAACTCATTGTCATGTTCAAGAAAACAATTTGAAATGATTCAACCTTTGTGACATGGTGCATTATCCTGCTGGAAGTAGCCATCAGAGGATGGGTACATGGTGGTCATAAAGGGATGGACATGGTCAGAAACAATGCTCAGGTAGGCCGTGGCATTTAAACTATGCCCAATTGGCACTAAGGGGCCTAAAGTGTGCCAAGAAAACATCCCCCACACCATTACACCTCCACCAGCAGCCTGCACAGTGGTAACAAGGCATGATGGATCCATGTTCTCATTCTGTTTACGCCAAATTCTGACTCTACCATCTGAATGTCTCAACAGAAATCGAGACTCATCAGACCAGGCAACAATTTTCGAGTCTTCAACTATCCAATTTTGGTGAGTTGTGCAAATTGTAGCCTCTTTTCCTATTTGTAGTGGAGATGAGTGGTACCTGGTGGGGTCTTCTGCTGTTGTAGCCCATCCGCCTCAAGGTTGTACGTGTTGTGGCTTCACAAATGCTTTGCTGCATACCTCGGTTGTAACGAGTGGTTATTTCAGTCAAAGTTGCTCTTCTATCAGCTTGAATCAGTCGGCCCATTCTCCTCTGACCTCTAGCATCAACAAGGCATTTTCGCCCACAGGACTGCCGCATACTGGATGTTTTTCCCTTTTCACACCATTCTTTGTAAACCCTAGAAATGGTTGTGCATGAAAATCCCAGTAACTGAGCAGATTGTGAAATACTCAGACCGGCCCGTCTGGCACCAACAACCATGCCACGCTCAAAATTGCTTAAATCACCTTTCTTTCCCATTCAGACATTCAGTTTGGAGTTCAGGAGATTGTCTTGACCAGGACCACACCCCTAAATGCATTGAAGCAACTGCCATGTGATTGGTTGGTTAGATAATTGCATTAATGAGAAATTGAACAGGTGTTCCTAATAATCCTTTAGGTGAGTGTACACACAGTATATTTATAATGTCAGTTCAACATTGATTTGAGATGCTTTAGACTCTTCTAACAACAATCCCGAACACTGTAGCTGAACTGGAACTGGTTTAGTGTTGAGGCTCAACATTGTTGTACAAAGTTTGATTAGAAGTTCTAATAAACGCTGTCTGAATTACCTTCAAATATGACACTACTGTGCAATAGAAGACTTTTCTAATCTAACTAATATTCATATAGACAATGTGGGATACCCCTCAATCATTAATATCCATTTACATCATGGTCCCTGCTAAATACGCCACTGGTCAGGACCTTTGTGGACTGATGGACTTCAGACTGCACATGACGGGGTGCTGCTGACTAGGACTAAGCCTGGGGCAACAATGTGTAAAACTAAGCGTCTGTCATTGTAAAAAATGGGTTTGGGAAATGCAGGTCTACTTAATTATTTCACAAAATAATTAATGAATTTAGGCTAACGAACAGGTAGATTATTACTGTAATGTGAGAACTACAGATACACCTAGTATGCCAGCAATTGTGTTTAATACATCGCAGGGGGAAGCATTTCTAATTCACAACATGCTGTGTGCATGACATTGTAATGCATGTTCAATCTCCTCAGGAGCCCTATGGGAGTATTTTGGGGAGGCATCCTCAGCTCAACCAAGACTTACTGTTTGCACTTTGCACCTGCCTGACTTAAGGGCCATTTTAATGTTAATTTAATGCAATTGTTCAGTGAAAGTTTAAGAATATTTTATGCTTTTAAACTATTAAGCATTTAATGACGTTTTTGTTACCTGCAGGTCAATGATTGTCTTGTGTTATATTTCCAAACAGTGTCATCTAGTGGCCAAATATCATAATGCAATTTGAGCTTTTCCAATTGTGTTACAGACTTTTATTATTAAAAGATGATGTTGCTGCGGACAGGACCCTCTTTCATCTGTACAGGTAGATTTGCACATTGAATGTGTGTTTGCTCTCTCTAGAGAGGCCTGCCACAGGGATATTGTCAATTTGCACCTTGAGATCATCAGGTAGTTCTTTACACAGCTGGTCAATGTGACTGATACCTATAATGTGTATAGAGACTGCAGGGAATATTCCGTTGGCTTTAACAAACATATCATCTGTAACTGTTTATGTGATTGTTTGCAGTGTGGTTATACAAATAAGATGACGCTCATCTATGGGATTGAATATAACGTCACTACTTCTGCCAATGGTATATATAGCAAGCTTCTTACAGTAAAATCTGAAATGGCAAAACACATCGACTCCCGTATTGATTCAATACGGACCGCAACATTGTTCTCTCCATAACGGGACGATTCCGTATTGTAAGGGACGGGTGGCAACTCAAACACCGACTCACACTGTAAATAACCTGCAGCTGCATTAACTCACCCAGGACTGATCACGCTGCGTCATGACGTCACTGGCGTGCGTGTGCCGCGTCACTCGTATGTGGTTCTCTTTGGAGGTGAGTCGCGTTTCTATTTACTGAACATTTATACACACACGGGCTGTGACTCGATACTGAACACAATGCAAGCGACGAAACATAAAAACATAAACGTCTGAAACAAAACTAGTCATTCCCTATGATAAAGATCTAGGTATTTAAACATGTTTACATTCAAAATATGAGTCGTTTTTCAGCGCAATCTGCTCCTGTCCTCCTCCATGAAACAGTTTCACTGCTTGCCCTTTGTTGAGAAGCACTAGCTGCGATTCAACGCGATTAGAGCGACTATAATGTCAGACTGGACGCCGTTTCTCGACTCGTCGAGTGCGGCCAGCGACTCCGAGGCCCACGGCGGCCTCCCTCCTGCAGCGCCGAGGTATATAGCGCCTTCAGCGGCCCAATGTAAAGATCACTATTGCACAGCTCAATACTTGTGTATAATGACATGGATGAAGCGAGAAATGACACTTGACAATATAACTCAACATACAGTATGCACTTCTCCTCAGTTTCTCTCCATTCAGCACCAATATCCAGGGCCTCTTATGAGCTGATCCGCAGGCTGTAAAATGAGCAATGTGTCAAACTGCTGTGCAACGGGAGTCTTATTCCTCCCCTGCTGTCACAATCCCTGTTGATTGTTTGTGCGATGAGGGGAAGATATGAGCAACATGTCTAATGTGTGAATTACTGCCTTTTTAATGATCATTATCTGCAGCCCGAGACATCGTAAGAGGCGGCCTGATGGAGGGGTGTTGGAAGAGCGTAGGAAGGTCAGTGTCTGTGAGGAATTTCTGAATGTCCTGTAGCCTCCTATAGCATACAGTACAAACAGGGCCGCTCGGCCATCTTGTTTCATTGTGAATGTGTGTGTAAAACATGTTCACTGGTTTCCCCTCTGAGGGTTTGTACTGCATTTGCAGAAATGTACACAGATAACAGATTGATCAGCAGCAGCAGCAATGAATAGTTTTCTCTGCAGGTCTATCAGATGAGTGACACCCATCTGTGTGCTCGTTGTCATTCCTCTTTATGGGTCTTCTCAGGTTTTTCATTTCACAGTTATAGTTTGGGAATCTGAAATGGAATCTGTTTCAAATCAAACCCGGCTGTTGCACAAAGGCTGGCCTTTAAACAACATTAAACCCCACAGCTGGAGAAAAACAACAGCATACAAATGTAGCTGCTTTAATGGGACACTTTAAATGTGTGCTTTTCCATTTCCTTCTCCTTCTCTTTCAAACAATCAACATGACAGAAGCGGAAGCGCAAGAAGGCAGACAGGACGGACCGTGGAGAGACCAGTGCTCAATCTGCACCATCCACACCGGACCTGTCCACCTCGGCCCCTGCTTACTCCACCTCTCCCTCTCACTCCACCTCTCCCACTCCCTCCCTCTTTCCCTCCTCCTCTCCCTCCTCTCTCTCCCCCTCCCCCTCTGATTTCTTCCACAGGAGCAGCGAACCCCTCCTGGAGGAAGCAGGACAAGCGGAGGAGGTTGAAGATAATGAAGATGTGGTGTTTGTGGCAGTGCTGCGCACTGCTCAGACGGAGCAGTGCACCCCCTCTCCCATTCCCACTCCCTCTCCCTCTCCCTCTCCCTCCTCATCTCCCTCCTCATCTCCCTTTCCCTACACCTCTCCCTTCACTTCCACCTCTCCCTCTCTCTCCCCCCCTACACCTCTCCCTCTCTCTCTCCCTCCTCTCTCTCGCCCTCTGATTTCTTCCACAGGAGATGCAATCCCCTCCTGGAGGAAGCAGGACAAACCGAGGAGGTTGAAGATTATGAATATGTGGTGTTTGTGGCAGTGGTGCGCGCTGCTCATATGGAGCAGCGCACCCCCTCTCCCTCCCCCTCCCCCTCTGCTTTCTTCCACAAGAGCAGTGAACCCCTCCTGGCAGAAGTAGGACAAGCGGAGGAGGTTGAAGATGATGAAGATGTGGTGTTTGTGGCAGTGGTGCGCACTGCTCAGACGGAGGAAGAGCGTCTGCAGGTCAGTGGCGCTGCTGCAGGCGCTGTGATGCTTGTGGCCGCTGCACAGGGCCTGTCAGTGCTGCCATCCTCAGTGCCTGGCTCAGCAATTCAGTGCCACTTCTGGTGGCGCAGAGAACAACTCAGTTTCGTGCTGTAGCGCTTGCTGATGTATGTGTTGTTTTCCACAGCTGGACAGAGAGGAGCAGCAGCAGCAGAGCAGCTCTCAGAGCGCACAACCCGGACAGGACCCCTCCACCTCGCCTGTCTCCTCCCGCCCCTCCTCTCAGGTTAGTGTGGACCCTCCATCAGAAGACGATGCGCCGGAGCCTGGGGAACATGAGGACTATCTCCTGGTCACTGTGGGAGCTGATGGACAGGAGCTGGAGGGTCATGATCAGTATCTCCTGGTCGCTGTGGGAGCTGATGGACAGGAGCTGGAGGGTCATGATCAGTATCTCCTGGTCACTGTGGGAGCTGACGGACAGGAGCTGGAGGGTCATGATCAGTATCTCCTGGTTCCTGTGGCAAATGATGGAGAGGATCCTGGGGTACAGGAGTGGGAATACCTGCCCGTGGGTAAGAAATGGTCACTCAACAGGTGGTTTCGGCCTGAGATGTGTCTGAGTCAGACGGATGTTTTAGAGCAGGGTCCCCAGCTGATTTTTAGTTTATTCTTGTTTTATGGGTAATTTCAGATTTTGCTCTGTGCTGCTTTTCACTTTGCTTTACAAACCCGCAGTGCTTTAAACCAGGCTTTGTGCTCTTGTTCCTGCTCAGATGGCGATCTGGAATCTGGTGGTGCTTTTGGAGACGAGGGACTGAACGCATCGCAGACTGAACTCCTGCCCACCAAGCGGTTCGATCCGGCCCACAGTGGAGGGAAGACAGCGTGAGTTGCCCTCCTGCAGCCTATTGCTGAGTCAGAGCAAGTTCTCCTCACCTTGGGTCTCTAGACGCAGTGAAATCTAATGAAACTCACTTCCAGGCGTCTGTATCTAGAGGCAGAGTTGTGAGACCAGCAGCCTGGGAGTCCCTGTTTGTAGACGTTGCTCCAAAATACAGTCTCAGCTTAGACTGACCTAAGAGAGCAACGCAATAATGTAGTTACAACCTTATATGGGTGCATTTCTCTGGTCTCAATCTAATATGCTGGAATTAATATACACACAGTTCTACCAAGTATGTGTTGTACGTAATTAAGCAGAGTTTGGTCCCCTGACTGAGCTGTGTCCAATACTGTTCTGTATTTCAGATGTCAAGTGTGCCTGATGGACTTCGACGAGGACGAGGAGCTGAGGACCCTGCCCTGCCTGCACGACTACCACGTGCAGTGCGTGGATCGCTGGCTAGAGGTGAGCCCTCCCTTCATTCCTAGACTGTGTGGTTGGATGCAGAGTACTGGGATTGATTTCACTGCAATTGTACTTCACGGTAGAACATGCCTTAAAAATACGATGCCTCTCTGCACAGGATAAGAGGTCAGGAATATTTGGAAATGACGACTGGTTGCTCCTGTGTGATTTATAATGTCAGTTGTGTGTGCTGTGTCAGCTGTACTGCACACACACAACAAGGTCATGGTTAAATCGTGTGTTGTTAAGAGTGCAGTAATCACCTGCAGCAGAACCAGTGTTGCAGGAGCCGACAATGGTCATTGTATTGCATTTGTGTTTTGTGTTATATTTGGTTTCTGATAACTGAAATTAATTTTTTCCACATCGACCAACATCATTAATTAGAATTGCTGTTGCGTGTGAAAAACACATGATTCCCATTATCAATCGTTTAATCCTAGGAGGATTAAATCTTTATTAGATCAAACGTTTAATCCTCCAGGACAACACATTCTGCCCCATTTGCCGATGGGACGTCAGATCAGCCTTTGAGTGACCAGTGAAGAGGCCCCCCCACCTCACGGCAAGAAATGTGAGTGTTCCCCGTACACGGACATCGAAATCGTGCACATCACAGAACACTTATTGCACTTAAACATACACTGTGCATGTTGGAAACATAGATTTAGTAATAAATACAAAAGTAAATAGTGCAATGTGCACATTGAAATAAAAGCAACAACTAATAAACACTTTAGGTAAAAGACGCCCACACCAAGAACCCTGGGCACTGCTGAGACATTGGAAGAGGCAGTCACCCTGCTACGGCAGCACTTCACTGGGAGACAGGGGGTGCTCCTTCTGCGATACAAGCTACGGAAACGGCATCAGTGGCCGGGTGAGTCCATTCAAAGCTACGTGGCTAACCTGAGGGATGTGGCTAGATCATGCCACTACGGGGTGCTTCGGACCAGATCGTACGCGATCAGCTTATTGAAGGGACACTGTGTGAGAAAATACGGAAGCTGCTTTAGAGTGTTCAACAGTGCTAGCAGACGCTGCATCTCCAGGTGCCCCTCCACCCAGGCAGCCGAGATCTCACAGCTCTTGTCACACACGCAGGGTGTTTAGGTATACACGAATGCCCTTTGGACTTAGCTCCACCCCCAACTGTTTCCAGAAGGTGATGACCGCTGTCCTGGCAGGGATCCAACGGGTCGTAATGTTTCTGGATGACATTGTGGTCCATGCCCCTGATCTCTCTACCCACAATGAGCGTCTCCACAGGCTTTTCACCGCTCTCCAGGAAAACCATCTGACGCTCAATGGGGAGAAGTGTACATTTGCAGCATCAGCCATTGACTTTGTGGGTTTTCGACTGACTGCCAAAGGGTTTGCATCGCTCTTATGAAACATAGAGGCAATCCACAACATCCCAGAACCCACCTCTGCCTCCCAAGTGGCCTCGTTCCTGGGGATGACTGCCTACTACCTCCGATTTCTGCCTAGGAAGACCTACAACTCTGCAGGGAGATTCATGGCCAGGCAGAACCTCACCACCAACGCTTCCTACTGGTGGTGTACGAGCTTCACTCAAAGTGATGAGAGGATAAGAGGTCAGGAATGTTTGGAAATGACGACTGGTTGCTCCTGTGTGATTTATAATGTTAGTTGTGTGTGCTGTGTCAGCTGCACTGATAACTGAAATTCATATTGTTTCCACATCAAGCAACATCATTAATTAGAATTGTGGTTGTGTGTGAAAAACACATGATTTCCATTATCAATCGTTTAATCCTAGGAGATCTGTTTGCAGTCCAGTCAGTGGACACAGTGGACACAGACACAGACATTTTGAAGTTAATTTTGTTTTCATTGAATTCTTCTCCTCCAGGACAACGCATCCTGCCCCATTTGCCGATGGGACGTCAGATCAGCCTTCGAGTGACCAGTGAAGAGGCCCCCCCACCTCACGGCAAGAAGTGTGAGTGTTCCCCGTACACGGACATTTAAATCGTGCACATCACAGAACACTTATTGCACTTAAACATACACTGTGCATCAGGGGTAGTCAATAGGGGGAAATCTGGACTGCCAGGCGCTTTTGACTGGACCGCGAATCAAACACTGATACACTATAGGTCGAGACAACGTGCCACAACACGTGCCTCCTCAGCATTTTTTATGCTCGGTCGGGTGATGGACCTGCCCCTGGACAGACTCAGAGCAGAGAGGGTGACAGCACCAGCAGCTGAACATGCCCAGGTGAAGGCTACTGTCTCCCGCTGGCAGGAAAAAATGATACTGGACTTTGATAGAGCCCGCAAAGTCAAGCAATCCTCCATTCATGTGTCTGACTGGGTCAGAGCTTGTTGTCCCCAGTGTTGAACAAGATGGCCTCATTCTGGTCCCAGCCCTTGCGGGTGGAGAAACGGCTGAGTGATGGTTCTCACTGGCACGCCTGTTGACTCTAGCTCTGGGTCCAGATAGTCCGGTCGGCTTGGGCCGCAGTGGCCCATACCTGACTGTCCACAGAGGCAGCGGCCCATGGTAGCTGAGGACAGGGAGGTGCGGGCTTGTGCTCATCCCGCCTACCTATAAGATTGTTACTTCATTCCACACATAGTCAGTGAGAGACTCTCAATGGGACACTTACCTAGTTTAGGCAAACTTGTTTGGTAGTTATTGAAAAAGAAAAGTCTCAGGTTAACCATTGTGTTCTTTTCAGCGAGTCTTGGGATCTTCAGTTCAGAGAGGGGGGAAATGTTATGTACAACAGTACGTAAAGTGTGGTTATTACCAAGGTTTTCGTGTGCGACAGAAGATAATAGTGATCGAGTGACATGTGAATAATGGTTTGTTTTTGTAAACTTGATCTCCCGACTGCAGCGTGAGTGATTAACCAACCTTAATCAGTCTGAAACATAATAAGCTCCCCAAGCAGTGGCACAACTGACTGGAGAAAGGCAGGGACTCCATGGAAATAGACAAGAGAAGAGATCCAGACCTTTATGATGTGGTGAAACAGCTGAAGGAGGACATGGCAGAGATGAAAAGGATGTTCAGTCTTCCCAGAGAACACAGCCGGAAGCCTAAGCCGCTAAAACGAGGGTGCAGGTCTTGTCTAGACAGAGGTGAGGGCGAGACATGCAATCATTGTTTTAAATGTGGTCAGCAGGGTCATCTGTCCAGAGGCTGTCGAACACTCAAACAGCAGGGAAACGAGACCAGGTTGCCGTTGCGGGACAGACCGTAACCTGTTCAAAATAAAAGTCCCATTGCTGCCAGGGTTGTGAAAAAGAACACAATCACCCTTTCCAGTTTGAAAACATGGAAGAACGCCACACTACATTCAGCTGTTCAAAAGTCTGCTTGGAGCAATGCAATGGAGCTCGCAAGAGAATATGTGATAGCATTAGTCAGTTAGAATGAACAGAGACAGAGAAAGCAAAACAAGAAAGCAAGATCAAACTCACAGGATCCTGTTACATTAAGTCAAAGCTGTTGAACTTCATCGGGAGGAAATGTTTAATCTTGTGTTCTTTAGATGACATTACAACACATGACTTATGGGACACTAGATTCCAGGTCTGTCTCATAAATAAGGAGTGGAGAAAGAAACATTTAACTGGCAGCAAAATCAGAGCCATTGAGGACATCTTAGGTCCTGGGACACTCAAAGTAAAGTCTGTAAACCAGACAAATATTCCATTCTCCGGATGGATTGAAGTAACATTCCAGCTTGGAGCAGAAAGTAGGTTACAACCTGAATTCAGAGTTCCTGTCCTTGTGTCCTGTGAACCTGGCATGGCCGAAGAGACAATAATTGGCTATAATGTGATTGAATTACTAGTCAACGTGGAAATGGAGAGTGGACAGCTTCCAGATATCATCACTGATGCCCTGAGTTTGTTCTAGTTTGTCTAGAATAACAATTCCTATTATTAATGATACTTGTCATGATCTCTCTTAATCAATGATCCAGTTAGTGAAAGCAGTCTATCCCACTGCGGCAAACCTGTAGATCGTATTCTGAACGAGCCGTCAGCATGCGAGAGTATGTTGATCACCTGTAACGGTGTTTCAGAGACAGTTCATCAATAGGAGAACCAAGACAGCCTTACCCAAAAGATGGAAGACTGTGAGGCTTTGTGGGACCCCCCAGTCTCAGTGGCCCACCTAACAACAGCTGATGGTAAGGAAAATGCTCAGAGAAGAACGTCGGACATTTTCTAAGAATGATGGAGAAATAGGCTGTATTCCATCTCCACAGTTACAGATTAGACTGCGAGATGACACTCCAGTGAGGAAAACATATATATCGGTTCCCAAGCCACTGCACAAGGAGGTCAAGGAGTACCTTGAGGATTTGCTGAATCGGGGGTGGATTACCAAATCTAAGTCATCATATTCTCCAATTGTTTGCGTGTGTGCATGGGAGTCTGTGATTATGATCACGAGCTAAATCAGAAATCCATTCCTGATCCCGACGGCAGGTTAGATTCCTTGGTGAGATTGTGTCTGAGGATGGATATACTATGGATCCAGCAGATCTTGTACCAGTATAAGCTATGAAAGAGAAGAAGCCAGCAACAGTGAGAGAACTTAGAAAGCTCTTAGGCTTCATCTCCTATCACCATGCTTATATACAGAACTTCCGTTCACATCCGTTCTGGGAAACTGGAGTTTTTGGCAATTAAATGGGCCATGTGACAGACTGTGACTCTGAACTATGCCCTATCATTTGTTTTCTACGCAGACAACAACCCACTCCCTTATGTCCTCTCCACAGCTAAGTTAAATGCTACAGGGCACAGATGGGTAGATCAACTGGCAGACTTTAACTTTAATATTAAATACCACCCAGGGAAGACTAACACTGATGCAGGTGGCTTGTCCAGAGTGCCATTGGATATGGAACAGTACATGAAGGAATGCGCACAAGAAGTCCACCCGGAAATGATAAGTATCACTGTGCAGGCAATCCAAATCCAGGAACAGGACAAAGGGCCATGGGTGTGCCCGGTGACCATAACAACAGCAGTAGCACAGGAGGAGAGTAGCGACTTACCATCAGCAAAAGGAGTTATGAGAAAGGCCCAGGAAAAGGACCCTGTAATTGGAGTGATGTTGCAGTACAAACTGACAAAACTCATGAGAGAATGGAATAAATTGTTAATCGATGAGGATGGGGTCCTTCACCAGAATACAGACTCTCGAACCCAGCTGGTGTTACCAAAGGAATTCCACAAAGATGTATACAAGCAGCTTCATGAGGACATTGGACACCTGGGGGTTGAACGAACCATACATTTAGTAAGAGACCGATTCTACTGGCCACACATGCACAGGGATGTGGACCACCAAAGTATGCAGCTGTCTGAAGCGAAAGTGTCCAAATAAACAAACCAGAGCACCACTATCAAACATTGTCACCACCTATCCTTTTGAGATGGATTCTGTGGATTTCCTGCATCTTGAGAAATGTAAGGGGGGATATTGTAATTGATCATTTCACCTGCTTTGCCCAAGCGTATGCAACCACAAATAAACCTGCGAAGACAGCTGCAGAGAAAATCTTCAATGATTCTGTGCTTAAATTTGGATTTCCCACAAAGTTACATCATGATATAGGGAGAGAGTTCAAGACTCGAGAAGTACTGCGGAGTCAGAGGTTCCCACATGACCCCATATCATCCCCAGGGCAATGGTCAAGTGGAGCGATTCAACAGGACCCTCCTGAGCATGCTAAGAACCCTCCCTGAAGATTAAAATATTGGAAGAATTCTCTTGCCAAAGTGGTGCATACTTGCTACTGCACTCGTAGTGAGGCCACCAGGTTTTCACCTTTCTATTTGTCATTTGGTAAAACCCCCAGGCTTCCCATTGACATCATGTGTGGACTTGTGTGGAAAAGGGAGACACGCATGAGGATTACGTGGAGAGGTGGAGGACAAGAATGCAAGAAGCATATCAGTTTGCATCTAAAACCACACTGAAAGAAGGTGAAAGTGGAAAGGAATATTATGACTATAGCTATATCCTGGCAGCAGGATCTTAGTCAGAAATTTAAATGAGTGAGGTGGACCTGGTAAGCTACGGTCATATTGGGAGGAGAGAGTCCATGTGGATATACAGGAAAAAAAAAAACAAGAACCAAGTGTATGAAGTCAAACCTGAAACTGGCACTGGTAGACTCAGAATGTTACATAGAAACTTGCTGCTCCCTTGTGATTACTCACCGGTGGATGAGCTCCAACAAAGCGAAACAAACCAAAAATGGGAAAACCGGAATAAGATCAGAGGGAAGATCCAACCAGAATTTATCAGGATTTATCAGAACAACAAATCAAGCCCAGTTCCATACATCATAAGCTGAAACCTAACGCTGAAGAATTTGAACCCTCCCCAGCTTCAACCAAACCCAGTTTGCATACAGTCATGGAAACAGTGGCCCAGGGGACACCTATCAATTTGGAAAGGGATCTGACCCGAACTGTTGAAGAGGTGGATGTGCCTGATCCGACCACAACTCCAGCAGCCGATTGAGTATGGGCTCCTCACCAGTGGAATGATCCCCGTTCCATCCCTGGTGCTTCCGCTGGATCAGCTGTTGGATTTCTGGATCTTCCACCTGAGCTTTACACAAATCCCAATCCCCCCTGTCCTCCAACCCAACTGCAACACCTGATTCAACTCCCCGACTCCCAGCCAGTCCACCCCAATGCAATACAATTTTCCCTTGTGACAGACTGGACAGTGAACAATGCAAAAAAGCCACAGGAAGCCAATCGCCCAGTTTCGTCTCCCTTCTTCCAAACCCGTCCCACCTTTTATAGACACCTCATTATCTCCTAACATCCCACACCTGAAATCCAACAGGGAGCACAGCCTCCAACCACCTCCCTTCCACCCTACACCTACAACACTATTACACTATGGCTTTACTAAATATATGTATTGAAATAATTCTCACCCAGTTAAAGAGATATAGATGACTTCAATATCATCCCCCCTCAGTAACTATTTAAGTTATGCACTCTGACATATCCCTTATATGCTTATGTGTTGTACATTGTATGTTCTTATGTGTGTGTGTGTGTGTGTTTTTTTTTTTTAATGTAATTATCTATTTATATAAGGATGTGGAGAAAAATACATTTACACAATATACAAAGTATTTTTATATTACAATCAAAGTACATAAAAAACTAATCTTCTGTACACCAAAAACATTACACCACACACTCCTATCATATTACACATAGTTGCCTTACCACTATACACAAAAAGCTCACACACAGCTGTTATACTACACATCTAAATCTAGTAAATCAAGTGTCTATTAGATTTGTTAGTTGGAATATTTGTGGCATTGGTATAAACCACCTTGAAAATCTCAAAACAGAATCCTGTCTTTTACAGGATACACACTGATTAGATTCTGATCACTTAAAATTAAAAATGAATCACTATAGCAAATGTTTATGGCCCAAACACAGATGACCCATCATTTTATTACTGCTAGACTTTACTAACACAACATTATTTATTGGGGGCGATGTCAATACAGTCATTAATCCTCTAATAGACAGATCAAATAACACAAATAATTACAGAGCCTGGAACTCAAGTGAAACCATTAGACAGTACATTAATTTCATTGATCTTGGGGACAGTTGGAGACTTCAAAACCCATCAGCAAGTGGATACACATATTTCTCAGCTCTGCATCGCTCTCTCACAGCAAACTCCACTTTCTCTAAAATATCTAATACAAAATGCATCATATTATTATATCAGACCATTGCACCAATTAGCTTTGATTTATCAGACTGTCACGCCAAGAGACCCAACACCAGATGGCGCTTCAGTGTATCTTTGCTAAAGGACACTGACTTCAACACTTCACTGCAGAGAATGGGCATCCTTTTTGAAACTAAACAAATCTCCAGACATTTCACCAATAATACTATGGGAAACTGCTAAAGTAGTACTGAGAGGGAAGATAATATCATTTTCATCAAACAAAAAGACAAAAGATCAAGAGAATGTAATTTGGAACAAAAGGTGAGTACATTACAAGCAGAGGGAATCTGATCTAACAATTCCAGCCGATAACTTCTGGTCACAGATTTGCTCCAACACCTTTTCTATGTCAACATCCACCAAGATGCACCTACTCCAGTACAAGGCCATTTACAGAGCACAGATCACACAGTATAGGATGTTAGGTTTTATTTATATATATATATATATATATATATCAGCCATAACATTATGACCACCTGCCTAATATTGTGTAGGTCCCCTTTTGCCGCCAAAACAGCCCTGACCCGTCGAGGCATGGACTCCACTAGACCTCTGAAGGTGTGCTGTGGTATCTGGCACCAAGACGTTAGCAGCAGATCCTTTAAGTCCTGTAAGTTGCGAGGTGGGGCCTCCATGGATCGGACTTGTTTGTCCAGCACATCCCACAGATGCTCGATTGGAGGACAAGTCAACACCTTGAACTCGTGATTCATCAGACCAGGCCACCTTCTTCCATTGCTCCGTGGTCCAGTTCTGATGCTCACGTGCCCATTGTAGGCGCTTTCGGCAGTGGACAGGGGTCAGCATGGGCACCCTGACTGGTCTGCGGCTACGCAGCCCCATACGCAACAAACTGTGATGCACTGTGTGTTCTGACACCTTTCTATCAGAACCAGCATTCACTTTTTCAGCAATTTGAGCTACAGTAGCTCGTCTGTTGGATCGGATCACACGAGCCTTCGCTCCCCACGTGCATCAATGAGCCTTGGCCGCCCATGATCCTGTCGCCGGTCCACCGCTTTTCCTTCCTTGGACCACTTTTGATAGGTACTGACCACTGCAGACCGGGAACACCCCTCAAGAGCTGCAGTTTTGGAGATGCTCTGACCCAGTCGTCTAGCCATCCCAATTTGGCCCTTGTCAAAGTCGCTCAGATCCTTATGCTTGCCCATTTTGCCTGCCTCTAACACATCAACTTTGAGGACAAAATGTTCACTTGCTGCCTAATATATCCCACCCACTGACAGGTGCCATGATAACCAGATTATCAGTGTTTTTCACTTCACCTGTCAGTGGTCATAATGTTATGACAGAAAAGTATATGTATCTGTCAAGTATGAGATTTGATTACAATAAAGCAATGATTGTTTGACTAAAAGACTGTGTTACTCTTATTATTGTTCAATAGTTTGGAAAGACATTGGAATGCTGGCCTGGGAATCTAGAGAATCATTCCACTGCCACACAGAAAGCGCTTTTATTTCACAAGCTTTTGAAAATCGATACACAGATACACTAGTTTTTCTGTAGCAGAAATTATTAATTGTTATTAAGGGTAGTTTTCCTAATGACACCAGGGACTGCATGAACAGGGGCCTTCAAAGAAAGGTTAGAAAATCATTGATCTAGACTGTTTTTTTCCAAACTTGTTTCTATAATCCCAATTAGTTTGTTGTCCTACACCCAAACTGATTATCAGCATAGAGCAGCATCACTACAAGCAATGTGCTTGGACACTAAATATAACGTTGTTGTGCCTCTAACATTTCTAAAAATACAGTTGATGAACAATTGCATATCTGATACATATTTTTGTTTTTATTTTGTGTTAAGACTCCACACATCTGCTGCACTATTCTTGTGTTGGATGTTTACTTTGTACACATTTGTACTGTATTTTGCTCACTGCATTGTGGACAAATCTTTGCTTAACTTCATAAGCTGCCTTCTCTCATCTCCTTTGCTTGGGGGTGAACAGAAAATGTGTGTCGAAGAATTACTTTGAATCGAAGAGCAGAGAGAAGATTTGATCAGCATCAGTCTTCCTGTCTTTGACTTGTTCTCTGCAGGAATAGTGTGACTGTTTCAAAAGAAAGCTGCAGCTTCACACAAATGTATCAAGTCAACCTTTTGATCTTAAAGAAAAATGCATTGTTTAATTTTACAGTTTGATGGGGAGCCAGTTAGTTTTCCCTTATTAGATTTGGCTAGACTTGGAGAAAATTGGAAACTGCTTAAATGCAACAGTAGTCTGCTGCTGGCCCAGGGGGTTGATGGGGATCAGGGCTGGATTAACAAATTCTAGGCTCCTGAGCACGGATGCCATTTTTCTTGATTTTTCTAGTCTCACAAATTCTGCATTATTAGCTAATAGCTAATACCTGCTCTTTGAACATCTCATTCCAAAATTCCATGGGCATTAATATGGAGTTGGTTCCCTTTTGCTGCTATAACAGCCTCCATGCTTCTGGGAAGGCTTTCACTAGATTTGCTTCCATTCAGCCACAAGAGCATCAGTGAGGCCGGGCACTGATGTTGGGCAATCAGGCCTGGCTCAAAGATGGCCTTCCAATTCATCCCAGAGGTGTTGGAAGGGGTTGAGGTCAGGGCTCTGTGCAGGCCAGTCAAGTTCTTCCACACCGATCTCGACAAACCATTTCTGTAAGGACCTCACTTTGTGCACTGTGGGCACTGTCATGCTGAAACAGAATAGGGCCTTCCCAAACTGTTGCCACAAAGTTGGAAGCACAAAATGTCTAGAACGTCATTGTATGCTGTATCATTAAGATTTCCCTTTAGTGAAACTAAGGGTCCTATCCCGAACCTTGAATCAAAGCCCCAGACCATTATTCCTCCTCCACCAAACTTTATAGTGTTCACCTGGCACCCATCAAACCCAGATTTGTCAGATGGTGGATCGTGATTCATCACTCCAGTGAAGGCGTTTCCACTGCTCCAGAGTCCCGCTTGGCATTGTGCTTGGTGATCTTGGGCTTGTGTGCGGGTCCTCAAACCTACCCATCGAGTACCTATCACACCAAGTGAATGGTTAACTTTGACCTTCAGGTAAATATATATTATGTTAAGAATGTGTAATTACTTTTTACATGCACATATCTGTTTTGAAATTGTTCATGACAGTGTAACCCTATTTAGGTTAATGGTCTCAGCCCACTGCTCAGTTTTTCACTGAGAGGATGGACAGAGCAGAGACAGTGAGAGAGAGAGAGAGAAAATTGAAGAAATGGTTGTTTGAAACCTCTCTGCCTGCACTGCTCACTGCTGTTTGTTTGTGTATTTTAACTTTTTAAATTCTATTTATTTGAATTTATATTAAAGTATGAAAATAAACTATATGGAATGTTAACAGTCTGCTTGCTCTCTCCCACAACTACCAGTGTAGTAGTTTCAATAAGAAACAACACTGCATTTGCTGTAGGCATAACAAACTAACTACCAAGAATAGTTGTATTGTAATGAAAAAGCTACAATGCAGCACAGGCTTGTTAATTACAGTGATGGACATCTCAGAACACCATATTGCACCACCAACCTTCTGCAGACTTCGATACGGGGCAGGTTTTTGAAATTGCTCCTTAAACTCAAGCAGACTCAATGCATGTATAAACCATAAAACCTACAAATAATATTGACAGTGTCTACATACAGTGTGCAACAAATGCTCTCCCACCAGGTGTTTCAAGTCAGCTTTTATGCAATGTAATTGTATATTGGGGGGGGTCGACTGACATTTTAGACGAAAGTCAGATTTAATAAAAAAAACTGCTTTAAGTGGATGGCAATCGATAGCTGCTCATTTTAGTAAAACAACATTCGTAAGCTAATACGCTTCCCTATACTTTTTATTTTGTGAATTAAATTTATCTTCCAATCAAGTATGTATCTGGCGAGTTAGAGGTGAGGCATTGAAGAAACTCCTTTACACATGATTTCATAACTTTTGAATTATGCTTTATTTTAGATAAACGTGGCAGAAAGGAAATGTATTTCTGCGGGTGAAGCCGTTTCCTTCACAAAAGTATGAGACTTGATTCCTCCTCAAAGTGATGGTGGACAAAAAATGGCTTTTGAAATCATGTATGTGTCACAGGCGGTCATCATATCACCTTTTTGCAATTCTTCCTCATGTTTCATATGTTTTGATACTGAAAGACTTTATTGCCCAGTTTTCCTAGTTTTGCAAAGCCACTGTATGAATTTTTGCAACAGGAAGTGCCTGAAGATTTCTACATATTATACCTGTCCAGTTTTGCTTCTGATAAGTTGAGGCGGTTTATAATTACTTAGCTACTCAAGTCCACTGGACCTATACAGCTGTGTGTGGCACAGGAGATCAGTTCCTGTTTTACAGTCAAGAAGAATGAATCAGTGCAGAACATTACAAACACAAGGAGGCATCTTTGAGAGTGATTGTTGTTGTTTTTATTGACTGTTTCTTTATTGATTGGCTGCAGGTTCCACTCAGTCTTATGTCCTGTGTGTATGTGTGGGGGAGGGGAGGGAGAGAGCTGATGTTCTTCACTCTTGATTTCAATGTCTGTCTGTCTCTCTCTGTGTGACTTTCTCTCTCTTTGTTGGACTGTGTCTCTTTTCCCCATAGCTGGCACTAAAAGCTCTTGCTCCTCTTCAGTCAGGGCCCTGCGCTTATGGGGCAGAGTGAACACGGGGGCTGCGGAGCTGCACAGGGCCTTGTGCTCGCTCATTGTGGGGTTGAAGGGAGGCGTCACTCTTTTGGCAAGCAGTGCTGGCCAGTCCACACTTTGAAACGAGAGAGAGGAAAAGAAGCATAAGGTGGTGCTGCCTTCATGGGACAGAGCCCTAAAATGGTTGCATGCGCCATGCACCCTGATAAAGGGGTGGGCCTTGACATCCTCCACTCCCAGCCGCCACTCTGGGTCTTTCTCCAACAGCTGCAGATGATTCAAAACAAGAAGGAGAGGCAGGTTATTCTCCAGCAATGGACTTAGAGCTGAAACATGATGCTGGAGAGGAGTTCCATCACATTTCAATAACAGTGACATGCGTTCATTATGGTTGAGAAGTGGGATACTAAGGCACAAACTGGAGGAAAAAACTTGGCACACGAACCCCTGTGATGATGCAGGTGGCTTCTGTGGAGAAGTGGCTGGGGAACTGCACTGCGTCTCTGATGATGCTCTCGAACATGGCGTCCTCATCATTGCCAGTGAAGGGACGCTATGGGCACAAGGCGAAAGACAGGAGAGCACATTGAAGGGTGTCTCCAGACCGAGCCTTTGAATTATTCACAATCTGAGCCCAGGACTGCAAAAGCTACACGGACACAAGTAATGTAAACTGCGCTACCAAATGGTCAATTCACACCTGAGACACGACTTATTAAAGAAGATCAATTATAGAATAGGAAGTGAAATTCATCTGCGCAGAAACCGCAATCCTCCCGAGAACCAAACCTGGTGGAAAAAGTGGCAATGCAGGGGTGTGCTTTCTGGGGATTTAATCTAAAACCCTGAGTTTGTTTTCTTCATGGCCAGCTGCACTGAGCCTGTATAGTGTGTATGTGAAGGCAGCAGAGATGGCAGTGTGTGTGTTGTGTGAAAAGCGGTTGTATCGGCTACATGGACAATATGTCTCACAGTAAGTGGGCTCTTTTGGTTGTTATTTTGCCATTCAATTGCCTTAATCAATGCTAAGCATAACTTTTCCAACTTCATATAAGTCGCCTGTTTTTAGTATGATTTGTGTTGCTGTAGGGTTCCCATATGGATTGACTGTGCAGTTGGGCTGTGAAAGCAGTGCTGGGTAAAGTCACAGGTGGGTGTCAGTGCTGTTCATGATTGCTGATGTATTTTGGTAATCTGTAGGCCATTTTTATTTCATGGTTTTGAATTATCTCTAATCTGTTCATCTGGTTAGGTGAGGCTGTGATTGAGGCTGATAAGGCATGTTCAAACAGATCTGATGGCGCTGGTATAGACTTTCAGTTCTGTTTTATAAATGTATCATTGTTTTGCAGGTTGTCGTTGAGATTGGAGGGAGAAGGAAGCAAGGACGGGAAGATGGTGGCTTCCAATGTCACGACTGAAAGAAGCTGCAGAGGTTGCCATCCGGATCCGGGGACCATAGGACCAGGTCAAGGATGCCATCTGTAGAAGTTTAGGAATGGACGTGTGCGGGCTCATCAGAGTTGAGCATAGTGAGGTTAGTGTTGATGAGAATGTCCCAAAGTGCATTTCCTGTGTGTTTTGCATGAACATTTCCCATAATAATGGTGTGGCTGTCATTGTTTGAGAGAGCAGTGACCAGTTTTTCCAAGGGCATTGTTAAAGGTGGACAGTATATAGTGGCTATCAAGAGGATGGTGTGTGCATTTAAAAGTGCTTTAGCTACATTTTACACATTGTTGTTGAGTTCTTCTTTTGTAAGGTTAAAAACAGATTCAGAGTACACAATACCTTCCTTTATAAGCTGTGCCACATCCCCTCTGTTTCCCCCTGGCCAGTCCTTTCCTAGAATATTTAAAGCCGGATATGGAATCTGGTGTTTAAAAAGGTTTCATGAATGGAGGCGATTCTGATTTGTTTTTCTAAGAGAAGTTGTCAGTTCATGTATGTTTCTCCTTATACTTCTGATGTTGATATGTAAAACGTGTGGCAGTGTCCATCTGGTTAAAGTGCTATCTATCTAGGTGGTTAAAACATTAAAAGTCTCTGTTTCTTTATGCTATCCATTACTCTTTTAAGTGTGTATGTTTCTGTATATGCTCTAGCGTAGCCAAGGTGTGGCCGAATGTGGTAGTCGCCCAATCAGGAGATTGCCTCATGTCTGTGGGACTGCCACATGGGGCATGGGGCTTGAGGCAATCCCCGCACCCCTCACCCGTCTTGTCACTTTGTCAGCAGCACCATCCTCTTCCTGACCCCATTTGGCAATTTGCCTGGTTGTCACTTCATACCTCCCCATCCACTGGTAGCAACCTAGCTTGAATTTCCAACAAATATTAAGTTGAGTCTTGGCATTTTATTTTCGTTATTCGTTATTTTTAAAACAAATGTTTAAACCATAGGTGATTAAATTAGTAAATTGTCTTCATACATAGTTTTGATAAGTAGAGGTAGCCTACTTTTATTATTATTATGACATTTCGTATACTACTACAATCCAAGGCGACTTACGATTGTTACAATAGGCTATAACACTATTTTTACATAGAATTACCCATTTATACAGCCAGGTTTTACTTTGATCTTAAATTAGGCTAAATGGTTTCTTTTCTAAATGCCTGTCTGGTCTCTCCAGGGCAAATGTGTGTGAATTGAATGTCATCTTCCACTGTTGATTTAATAAATGGATTATCAGTTTTAAGTGTTTTGTTTATTGGTGTTTTAAGTGTACAGGAGCTGTGTTAAGTTTTGGCTGAAGAATCCTTCTTTAACCATAGTTAATAGTATTGCTATAAGAAATCTGTGATTGATGTTCTATGAACAATTGACTGCAAGGGGGCACTCCATCACACTGTTTCTTGGATAGACCAGAGGCTGCCCTCAAAACATTTATTGAGTAAAGATTTTCCAGCCAAAAAACATCCTGGGCAGCAGTACATGAATAACACTGGAAAAAATAAAACATGCAGATAGACATTTGCGCTTTATTGCAAAACAGCACATAACATGAAACGGAAAATACCATGACCACAATAAATTAGCCGTATCATGTCTTAAAACACATTTCAAGTGTACAAATGAATTGCCAAAAGTTATCCACGCACTTCAGCAGATTGATCAGTTAATGGCGGTACGAGGACTTTACATAGGACTTCACTGGGAAGAGAAATGAAAAGAAACTGGGATGTTTCGAGCAGACTTCATACAGGAGATGGCTAAGCATAAAAAATAAACAGAAGAATTCCCATGGTGCATAATAAGCTATAATCAATCATTTTTTTATTTGTGTAGCGCCCTTTGCAGAGTAACCACAGAGCGCTTTAAGATAATATAATCAAGTAGAGCAAATTAAAACATTAACTGTGAAATACCACAAAGAAAATATTAATGGTCCATGAAACAATTAACGGTACAGTGCGACTCATCCCAATGTGTAACCCATCACTGATTTAAATTTGAGCACTCTATATAGGCCTACATGAAGTAGCTTATATATATTAATAGCCTACAAATAAATAAATACATCTATCATTAAAAGTAAAGTAAATATACATTACCAACGCATTTAGGATTAATAAGCAAACATTAGACCAATGGGACATGGTCTGTGTGAATTTCAATGCCCCAGTACAGGGATGCGGACACTGCTTTGAATAAGTGAGAGGAGATGAGATGAGATGAGATTCTGGCATTCTGTGGTCATTAAAAATCCAAGGGCATTTCTAAAAAAGAGTAGGGGTGTTACCCAGATGTCCTGGCCACAATTCCAACTATGGTCCTAAGAATAGCCCCTAAAAATATAAATAATTGGCATTTATTGCTCTCTGCCCAAGTAGGTGATGTGTGGTGAGCATACCATTGTACTTTGACAGCTGTTGCACCATCCAGATGGGTGCTATACATTGGCGGTGGTGGAGGTGGGAGCCCACAACATGAAAAGTGATTTGGGTGTCTAGATCAGGGGTGGCTAACCCTGGTCCTGGAGAGCCACAGGGTCTGCAGGTTTTTGTTTTATCCAGATCGTTAACTGCTTAATTGAACCAATTATGGGTCTTAATTAGGCAAAATGTCCCTGTGATCAATATCCATTGATTGGTAATTTAGAGAGACCTGGAAAACCTGCAGGATTGCGGCTCTCCAGGAACAGGGTTGGCCACCCCTGATCTAGATAGTGGTATAGAAGTGATCATCAACTCCTGAACCAGTTTCTGATCAGTGTCTTTAAACTTTCAAATCTTTCTAATAATTAGAAAAAATAACTTAGTGTTGTGATACACAAACCTGGTTCTGGGGAGCCCGTAGCCCTGCATTTGTACTGTCAAATTCAAATCTGCAAGGACTAAAGACCTGGAATCAAGTGGTAATTGTGAGTAATTATTTAACTAATTGGTGATCAAGATTATGGAGTGAATCTTACATTTATTACAAAAAATAGAACACTAAAAGGAATACAAGGGCATTTCAGAAATACAGGAATCCACATAACTGCATTTCTTAGATCTGCAAAAGCAATACATATTATTATGATGACAATTACTACTATTATGAAGTAAGCAGAATTATTTATCCAGGAAGACTTGCATGGCTTGAAAAAGATTTAATCAATGTACGCATCGTTTCCTTTCTACCACAGCTCATCCACTAATTAAACATAAACAAATTAGCTTTTATATTTTAAATCTGTTTGGTTTCTCACATGTTAAACATTAGGCTTTAAGCACCAAAGGCAATCCCCCCTTGCAATATATACATTAAGCAGAGTTTAATTTACAAGCTATGATGGAAAGTTACTTTTTTCCATTAAATGTATATGCAATGCTTATTTCCAGCACACCATACTGCGATTAAATTACTTTACTGTGCAACAGCTCAAGGCAAGGAAGTCTTAAGCAGCTATGAGGGGATTTAATTGTAATGCTTTAATCTTTTGCATGCAGATGGAAAGATAAAAGTAATATAATCACAGCCGCTTGAGCCTTCATCACCTTAAGAAGTTGTTGCCTATATGTGACATCAATCACCGTGGGGTATCCTTTTACTAGCTGGGCACAGGTTACAGAAGAGACCACAAGGCAAATAAATACAGGTCAAATGGGAACAAATACATAGTAATAGTAAATCAACATATAGGAAACATTTAGTATTAATTCACACCAAAGACTTCTGTCTGATTTTCACAGTATGATGTGCGATGTGCAGTTTTAGTTTTGATTTTAGGTTTTTGTCTTTGCTTGGAAACCAGGAATAGGCAGAATACAGAGAGAATTACAGTATTTTTAATTTGTTTTGTGTAGCACCAAAAATGACAACAGCCGCCATTTGATTTGAGCATCAATACTTTATAAGCAAGTTTTGTTGTTGTTGTTACTATAAATAACAGCATTAACAATGGGAATGTTACACAACCCTCGATGGAAAAACCTATTGGGGAACAATACATGATCAGATCTTTTTTTACACATTTTATTTTGAATAGAGGTTAATGAACAGGACTGCAACTCCAGCTCAAGATTTAGACGTGACCGTGACAATGAAAAGTTATCCATGTCCGAGTTGCAAAGTCACCAAACAGCTGGTAGGTCATCAATCAAACGTTCCGTAAATATCACTTGGCAAAAATCTGCTGATGAAGATGTCATTGGTGTAAGGGAAGAATGGTCTGCCTGGTGTTTTAAGACCTGATACAAAATATGAATACGAACTCAAGGTGAATTGTAGATTGTTGTCATTCGATGTAATGCGATATATGCTCTAACAAATAGTTTATTGAAGGCTATGGTTTACAGATTTATGAGTGCAGGTTAACTGTCAATATATTTCTGGACAATCCAGATTTGGGTTTCAAAAATGGTGCAAACTACATGTAGAGAACATGTTTCTAAAGACAAAAGAGTAACCAGTTATAATATCCCAAGTCATAATAAAGATACATATGCAATATTCGTATATCTGAGAAATCCCGATCTGTTATTACAGTCTAATCATTCTCTTTCAGATGCAATGCAAAATCCATTCCAGTCAAAAGCAGTGCTTTAAAGATAAACAATATAGGCAAAAAAATGAAAACATTGACTTGCATGACAGTGTATAATTGAGCTACAGTGACTGAGCCCAGAAATCCTTGTAGTGCTAAATGTCCTCTCATAGACTGTAATAGTGTCTTGCTTTTAGGGAAATGATATAGGGTCACTTAGCAAACTTCATTCTATTAATAATGCATTACCATTTACCCTACATGAGTGTCTAATAAAGACCTCGAACAATCTAACCTTTTTCCCCCTGTACTTCTTACTTTGTCAAGCTCAAACCACATTATAATATCAGGCTTACATCAAAGCATCTATTCATTTTTCAAACATTCATATGGTCTGGTTTGCATTCAATCTCAACGGTGTGACTCCTTTAGGTTTTGAGGTTTCAGAGTACAATTTATTATTCTGTACTGCATCTATAAAAGTAGAATGTCACAATTTTTGTATGAAGGCACCTTTGGCTAGTTGTGTTTATAAGGATCTACTGCAAACATTACAAAATGTGATTTGAATTATCTTCTTAATTTTATCTGAGAAAATTAAGGTTTTATTGCAGAAATTGTTGTTCTCTAACCATCACAAGCATATTGGGGAACACATTTTACCAATCAACAATCATTTCACTTGTTGAGACTTACAAACATTTACAAAAGGTTCGTTTAAGACATTCTGGTCACAATCTGATTGTTATGCAAAAATATATACAATAAAGTAATATATGGATTATTGCACCATTATAAGAATTCAATACCAGTCATAGAATACCTGTTGCTATAGTAAAACAAGATTATTTCTTGTTATGTTTGAACTAAATATGAGGCAGCGGAATGCTTGAAAAGTGTAAAGGTGACATTATTGGTCTAGAAAGCAAATACCAGTTTTACTTGTATAGGAATGTAAAGGCAATCATCCCCAGTCTTTAAACACATCTAAAAAGAAAATATAATAATGTGTTCAGGTATTAAATCTTCACTACAGTCCATCATCAAAGTGCATTTATGACATCAACAAAGCTGAACCCTTCTATCTGAATATTTCTAATATCTGACCAAATCTGTGATCGATTCCAGAAACACAACTTCCTGAACCTTCCCTATCTTACTCCTCCGACTTCCAGTCACTCGACCCAACTTACAAATGTCTTTCTTAGTTAAAAAGTTGCTAAGTGTACATTGCTCAAGCACCTGGTAAAATTGCACAAAATATAACTTACAAAAAAAGGAAAACACAACAAAGAACATTTGTGAAAGGTGTTTAGGCTGGCAAAAGCAATAAGATAAGAAACCTGTGTAAAAAACAAGTTAGAATAAAATGAAAATAATAAAAAAGTCCATGTTTTAATACTATTTACCCTTGAAAATAGGCCCTTCTTGTGACAGTTGAAAAAATGCCATCAGAAACCATTTTGTATGATTTGCTTCCATTTTCCATTCCCATTTTTTAATAAGTTTGTAGCTGTGGAATGCTTCTATAGGTTAGTTGGTCTCTTTCTCCTTAATGGAATGATTCTCAAAGTTTTTATTCTGGGCCTGCCCATCGACAATCACTGCAGCTACCTCCTACAGATCTGCTGGGATGCTTCCCCTCTTAATCCTCAAACTACCATTCCAGCCGCGAGGGCAGGTATTATGGCTCCGGATGCTAGGAGATTTCGTGCCAGAGCTGGGAGACCTCAGCCCTGAATCCTCGGACTCGATCGAGGCGTCTGAGTCAGTCAGAGACCGGGTTGTGTACAAACGCACTGGGGATCTGATCATTCTAGTCGGAGTTGGTGGAGGACTCATGAATGTAGGAGATTGGTTGGCTAAAGCTCTGCACTGGAAGGATGAGGGACTAAGCGGCTGGTGACCATGGGTTATGTAGGAGCTTACAGGAGACACGGATGATCCGCGCACGTTTAATCCGCCCGGAGAGGGGCTGTTTTTCCGCCGGGCAGCATTGATGATGTTCTTGGCCAGCAGGCGGTGGTTGGTCTTGATGTCCTGGCTGGTGGGTGACTGGCATTTTCCTTCCCAAGGAGGGGACAGTGGAGACGAGCCAGCTGAGGGGTAAGGGGAACGAGTGGTCATCTGCACCTCCATGGCAGAGTGTGCCTTGACCACATTGATCGGCCCTTCTGGGGTGCTGAAGCGTCTCGGCTGAGTGGGGGTCCAGGTGGTTGCTATGGGGAGAGAGTCTCTGCGAATCTGTGGAGAAGAAAAAAGTTTTTACTAACCCTGTGCTTATATATATTTAAATGTATTGTATTCAGAACTTCATTTTCCCTTTTTAAATTTAGTTTTCCTGGCAATATAAAACTACTCCTGTTACACACAGCATTTTTCAACAAATATGAGTGGTCAGCAAGTCATAATTCCTATATTGAACCATCTTATGCTAGTAGGGCCAAATGTGACATTACATTTCAGTGGTCTGAATAAAGATACAGTGAGATTGCTAAGAATAAATAATGCAAAGAGTTTCTAGAAGCTAAGAGGTTTGGACAGAAGCAGCTGAGGAACGTTTCCTAGAGGGCAGACAAGGATTGACTTTTAGCTGTGTCAGCCTATAGGAAGTGGTAAGCTTAACAAAATTATTATACATTACGCTTGAAAAGCCTTTCTTTGCATTGAAAAATGAGGGGAGAAAAATGCATCTTCAATCCTAAAACCTCCACCTAAACCAAATTTGAGTTTGATAATTTGTAAAGACTGACCAAATCCCATTTTTATATAATTAAAATAAATAATAAATAAAAATGGATAAAAGCTTGCTTTCCTTGTGGTTTCTTTTAATCGAAAGGTCAGCTGAGGTACCCATAAAACCCACTCTTATTTATTTATCAAGTTACTAAGTTTTCCGCAAAAGTACATTAATGTACTTGACTCTGCACATAAGTAAAAAATAAACTATTTTAAAACAGATTTACAACCATAGCAAACCCAAACAAATTGTGCAACATTGATTTTAGACCTTCCATTTCTATATGCAGTGCTTTTATAAAGTGTTAAATAGAAGTATTTACAAGTTGCCACAGACAGACACAGGAGAGTACAGGTGAGAGGCAGACATCTTGTTGTTTTCCTAGTTTCAGACCAGTCTTAGCATTCATCATTTTGTTTTAACATTGCCTTAATTGAAGTACAAAGGATACGTACAGTTTAGGAGGGACAGGCAAAATCGAAGAGGAGGTGGGGTAGAAAAAATTATGGTGGTGTCAGAAATGGCATTGAGGCAGAAGAACTCATATTAGATCCCAGTAACGAAACAGAATCTTTGTGGGTTAACTTTTGAACAAGAGATCCGGAGGATTAGTGGTAGGAGTGTGTTACAGACCACCCAACTCAGATATTCAGCAAGATATTGCATTATACAATGTAATCAGGACTGCATGTAGCAAGGATGTGGCTGTTATAATGGGGGATTTCAATTTCCCAAACATAGACTGGGAAAGCCCAGTTGGGACAACAGAAGTAGAAATAGAAATGGTTGAGATGGTAAATGACTGCTTTCTAACTCAATTTGTCAGGGAAAGTGCATGCATTGACTTGATATTTTCAAATGACCAAGATAGAGTCAGAGGGACACTAGTTAGAAAACCAATGGCAAACTTGTGATCACAATATGGTTAGCTTTGAGGCATTCTTTCAAAAAACAAGGACCAAGTCTAAAAAATGGTCTACAATTTTAGAAAAGCAAAACTTGAAGGTATGAGGCGGCACTTAGAAGAGGTAGACTGGAGCACACTGGATACAGATTCAGTTGAAAATGGTTGGTTATATTTTAAGAATATACCACTTGAGGCTCAGGAGAAATTTGTAACCAAAACTTAGCAAATTGAGGACCAAAAAACATTGTCCAAAATGGTTTAATACAAGTATGCAAGAAAATATCAAGAGAAAGAAAATGTTGTATAGTATATTCAAAAGGGATTGAGACTAAACAAAATACAAATATGTTGAGCTGCAAAGAGATCTGAAGAAAGGGATCAGGAAAGCAAAGAGGGAAATAGAAAGAAACATAGCTCTTAGCTCTTGCTAACTAAAATATTCCAAATGACACTTAGAACAGGGGATGTGCCAACTGACTGGAAGACAGCAAATGTCAAACCAATCCACAAGAAAGAGGACAGAACTGAGCCAGGAAATTACAGACCAATCAGCCTCACCTGCATCACCTGTAAAATGTTGGAAAAAATGATTAGACAGAAAATCGAGGAGCATCTTAATGAAAACCATATTCTTGGAGATAGTCAACATGGATTTAGACGAGGCAGATCATGTCTTACTCATTTATTAGAAGTTTTTGAACATGCAACTGCAGCTGTAGATCACATGAAAGCATATGATATGATATACTTAGATTTTCAGAAAGCTTTTGATAAGGTTCCACAACAAAGACTGATCCTGAAATTGGAAGCTGTAGGCATTCAGGGTAATGTAAGTAGATGGATTATGGTTGATGTACAGGAAACAGAGGGTGTCAATTAGAGGAGTTTGCTGGAGTGAGGTTGTTAGTGGAGTTCCACAGAGATCAGTACTAGGGCCTTTGCTTTTTCTTATCTATATTAATGATCTGGACTCTGGGATAGTTAGCAAACTTGTCAAATTTGCAGATGATACTAAAATAGGTGGCTCAGCAAATACAATCTCGGCAGCACAGGCTATTGAAAGGGACTTAGATAATATTCAGTTGTTGGCCGACACCTGGCAGATGAAATTTAATGTGGACAAGTGCAAGGTAATACATGCAGGTAACAAAAATGTCCACTATAATTACACTATGGGAGGAATAGAACGAGATGAAGTAACGCATGAGAAAGAGCTAAGAGTCTACGTGGACTCCTCACTTTCTCCATCCAAACAATGTGGGGAAGCAATAAAAAAAGGTGAACAGAATATTGTCAAAAGTGTAGAATTGAGAACAAGGGCAATGATGTTCAGACTGTACAATGCACTAGTTAGAGCTCATCTGGATACTGTGTGCAGTTCTGGGCTCCACACTTCAAGAAAGATATCGCTGCTCTAGAGGCAGTTCAGAGGAGAGCAACCAGACTTATTCCAGGTCTGAAGGGAAAGTCCTACTCGGAGAGACTGAGGAACTGAACCTTTTCACCCTGGAACAGAGGAGACTATGTGGGGACTTGATTCAAGTCTTCAAAATCATGAAAGGCATCGACCACATCAAACCAGAGGAGCTTTTCCAGATCAGCAGGGACACACGGACCCAGAGACACAAATGGAAATTGGACTTCAAGGCATTCAAGATGGAAAACAGGAGACACTTCTTCACACAGAGAGTTGTCACAATCTGAACAAACTCCCCAGTGATGTGGCTGAAGCTGAAAATGTAGGAACATTAAAAAATAGACTGGATAGGATCCTTGGATCACTTAGTTATTAATGGACACCAAAACGAGCACAATGGGGCGAATGGCCTCCTCTCGTTTGTAAACTTTCTAATGTTTGTGTGTGTACCATGCTGGAAAAACGATTCTAAATTCCTCCTGCTGTTTCAGCCAGCCCCCCACACCTTTAATTCTTCTCTTCCTGTTGATTACATGTATAGGTTCTTGAATACCAGCCATTAGCAGCTTCTTATACCCTTTCTCAAATAACAGTCTTGAAATTCAAATGAAGACCTTAACCTTCTCTGTAATTTGTTTTTAACAGTCGTAACTGTCAGTCAGCTGTTCACCTTGACAGGGGGTTGGCATTCCTACAGTGGCAGGCTGCAGTTGACTGTAACTTAGACCCCGTTCACATTTGAGATTTAGGCCGGCCCAGGGCCGCCTTAACTCATATGTGAACAGGGTCATAGTTTTAAAGTGGCCCTGGGCCGGATGAAAATTAGTCCAGCTTTTTGACTCGGCCTAAATCTTTTGAGGTGGCCAAAAGGCAACCTAAATGTGAATATGACCACGCCGGGTCCTGGGCCGGGTGGAAAGTGTCAGTGCGTGGCGCAACTCAAACCATGCCCCCAGATTCTGATTCAAAGGAGACGCCGCTTCTCGCCAATGCAGAAGTAAACACAGGTACCAAAAAAGCTTACACGACTTCACAAGACAAACAGTATTTTCTCTATATTGTTTGAATGTCATATTGATCTATAGCCTTAAATGTACCGAAACATTTCGCTAGCTCACATCTTTATATATATAAAAAAGTATAGGCTAAGTAAAAACTTATAATGTAAACAGTTCAAACTACTTGTTTTTTTTTTGTACTAAGTATGATTGAAGTCTGAAATTGAACAGTATGCAATTTTCAGGTGTAAAATGCATTGTGAAATTGTGAATGGGACCAGGTAACTTTATTCACTTATCCAAAGTTTGCATTAAAGCGATATAAATTTCACCGAAGCAGGTTTCCATTCAAATCAATGCATTTTAAAACGAGACCAGCTGTTTACTGTCCAATCCGACATGTGATTATATTTAGCTGAGCAGTACAATCACAAATGCCGGCGTTAGAGGTAACAACTGGGACGATGCAGAAATTAAAGCACTGTTTACAATGTGGATGGAAGTGTATGAGCGCTGCTGAGGATATAACTATAGAAGCAATCACAGGAGGCTTCTTTCGATGGGTATCAATCACTTGCCCGACCAAGTTAAAAGGAAAATGAGAACCGAAGATAGACATTAGAAAAGCGAAATATAGTAATTCGATTCCCCATTGCACCAGCACATTTTTAAATTATATTAGAAAGCTTCGGCTGCATAGGGTTAAGATTACTTTCAAAGAAAATATAGAACCAATCAATAGCCTATATATACATCAATTTTAATAAGTTGTGATTATAAATACATCGCATACACCTGTAAGCAGACCTAATGTCCTGCATTGTTTGAGCAGATTTGTTTAATTCCCGCCATACATTTCATTTAGGCCTCCTTTTCAGCTGCATATGTAAACACACTAGGCCTCCTAAAAACTGTGAACAGGGTCAGAAAAAAAGACGGACTAAATTTGTGGCGGCCCAGGGCCTGCCTAATAAGTGTGAATGGGGTCTAAATGCATCTGTTTAATTGGCCTGATAGCAAGTGCCTGTCAAAAACTCACACTCCGGGAATTAGAGTGGAATGTGAAAGAGTTATTCGATTTCACTTAATATGAAATGTGTTGGGCAGGGTGTTCATTTTGAAAGACTTTTCTTTTTACAAGAAAATAACTCGGAACAATCTGATCCACCTCTATTGAATGAAAGAACTTCAAAATCCACATTTTATCAGAAATAACAAAATAAACCTCCACACATTCCTCTCTCCGTTCTTTTATGGGCCTCCATTCAAAGTGTAATTACTTCCAGGCTTGGTACTGAGTTCAGGTAGTAAAACTAAACAATGTTAAAGATCCCTGGGTTTTGCATTCTTTTTATTAAAAAAAATAACCTTTCAACTACTGCCAGTTAAGATTTGCTGTTTCTTTCATGTCCCATACTGCCAAACATTTGCACTGGCCACTTCTGTTGGTATCCCTTCTGACTCTTCGTTATCAAGATCTATCTCTGACAGATAAAAACTCAAAAGCTTATTTTGCAACTAGCAAATCAGTTACTTTATACACAGGAGCTAATTATCACTACTTCTGCTAAATGTAGAAACAGAGGAAACAATCAAGATTGTGAATAATCTGCTTGAGAATGAAGGTGTACTTGGAAATAATTAAAATATACAGCAATGTAAAGATGCAGTAAGTAAGATGTAAGATAATGCAGTTTAATGTCTCAATGTACTCTGAAATTAAAACATAGAACAAATAAACAATTGTAGCTAAAAAAATAAATCATGGAATTGTTTTGTTTAACAAAACATAACCCCTTAAGCTGACGAACCCCTCTGGTACCTTAAATGGGCACCAAATCTATGTGCTTCTCTTTAATCCCATGTGTACTCTTCACTGTTGTGTTGTTTGACAAGTGTTTGCTATCCCATGAAAGCTGAGACTCTCAGCTTTCTAACGATGTGAAGCATTCTCTGATGTGAAAAAATAGTTTTTTTATACTTCCCCCCCACCATAGAACATAAAATTAAAAAAAAAAAAAAAAAATATATATATATATATATATATATATATATATTGGAGTAATCGTTAGGTTGTTCTGAACAAGACAAGCCTATTTGCAAAGAAATCTGATCAAAACTGAGTGATCTGTGACCATCTGAATGAGACCCCCCCCCGAAGCAGACTGTCTGTTTACCCCCACAGGCACAGAATGATGGCGGGCGACAGGGAAACTGTAAGTCAGATGTGTTTGAGAATGAAACGCGCTTGTAGCCTAGAGAATAAGCTTTCTAATGATTTGCGCATTGTAGGAATACAGTGTGACTTCTATGCACAGGAGCTGTGCATAACACTGCCAAATAATGCTTAAGTGGGTGTAGTAACACAGTATATAACTCTGAATTGTACATTCTTTTTCAGTTTTTGGTAACCTAAACTTTTTTTTAACCTCTGTCAGTTTACTGCTTACCTTTGTACCATTTCAGGTTATTCACTGGACTTGAACTACTTAAATTTCAATACAAACTGGAAAAATTGGGGTGTTCTAAAACTTTTGACCAGTAGTGTACTATATTATATATCTCAGGAAGGTTCTTGGATGAATGACAATATTAGAGAAACAGAGCAACCAAGATATGATGCTTCGTTGATAGACAGGACATTTCCAAGATATCATCTTTTTAATGGGATCCTCGGGTAGTAATGATCAGGATATTTTCTCTTTGTTAAATGATTGCTTAGGGTTTTGGAGACTTTCAGTCTTAATTAAATCTATATATATCTGCATGGTGAATGCATGATCTATTCATTCTCTTAATTTGTAATGTATATTAATTGCTGTTTTATTAGATTGTCCCCCAATAAATAAGTGGTGTCCATCTAGAACTGCATCTCTGTGAAGATAAGCACTCTTATTGCTCTGCATTTTTGTATCTACTTTCCTGGAGATTTTCTATTCAAGGAATATTTTAACTAATAAAATGTGAGCTAAGAAAGTAATGATAAACTCTCCAAAATCTGTGAATTGTGGTTGGTGTTAGTAGGGAAGGCAGAGAAAAGAAAGACAGCTGAGAGAGTTATATGAAGATAAAGCTTTAATAAAGAAAGAAGGTTTTCAAACAGTTACAAGGGGGAGAAAGCCAACAAAGTGAGAGAGAGAGAGAGAGAGAGAGAGAGAGAGAGAGAGAAAGAAAACCAAGGCCAGTAGATGCAGCTGAGGTGCAACAGAAAATGCAAAGAGAAAAATGCATCTTTAGAGCCACAATACATTCTCTTTCCACTGGTTTTGATAACCCATTTAAACTGGATATTGCAACGCACACCGCTTCAGAGGTTAGGTGATACATGTTTAATACTTAAATATGTTTCCAATAGGTTTCCTTTTATCACTGTGCTATCTTCCACAGTGTAACAAAATAAAGAGATCACGGGACTCTTGGTCTTTGCTGCCCTGAGAATGGCCTACTGGCAATATCCTACAGTTGTTACTCAGATTTTTTACAAAAACACAGGCAGTTCTGTAAGGCATTCCACAATTATTTTTAAAAATATATAGTATATTCTATTTAAGGCTAATCTGATAAGAGCCATTGCAGGAAAGTGCTCCAAATGTAAAACGATACATTCAGGAATTCAGGGACATTATCCCCTGTACAATAATTAAAAGAAACAAAGGCACTTGAACTGGCTTCATTCAATACTTGGTGCAATCATATTTAAACCTCTAAACTACTTTATGAGCCTTAATGTTTTACACGATCCAAGTAAATGAAAATAAAATATTTTAAATAAATACATTTCATATGCAGAAAATAAGTATAAATGTTTTTAAAGCAAAAAGAAAACAATCTTGTGAACACAGAGCACTTAACTGGAATCTACAATGTGATTCTCTACCTCCCTGTGTTCATTATAAACAAGAATGTTTCTCATAAAATATGTGCAAGCTCTTAATATTGCATTAATTCCTCAACACTTAACACTTTTCTTAATTACTATACAAATAGATGCACTTATGAATATATATTTCACTTGTTATGTTAGGAAAAACTACAAAAAAAGTAGTTGCAATTCTGAAATGATTTCACATTTAATAAAATATGTACTGATGAATGCCGAAGCAAGTCATTATTAATTGTTACTGCATTCTGTAACTCTGCTCAAACTTGTCCTTAAGAAAAATATTTGTAATTAACCATAACATAAATTGTTGTTATACTGATCTCTAAAGTAAATACATTGCTACCTCCACACTCTTAATATTATACTCAACAAATGCATAAATCACCTATCAAATCAATGACCAAATACATACATGTGCATAGAGTGCAGCTGAATTGCAAAGTCTAGGCAAGTAAGGAAGGTAGGGTTAAAGCAACCAATGTCACTTGATGATGAATGCACCAGGAACTTGCTATCAGCTGATACAGCTATGTATCAATGGTGCATTTTTGCTTTTTTGAGAACTTGCTTTGTTTTATATTGCACACACACAACAAAATGTTTATATATAGAGAAAGATATATGAAAGAGTTTACTGTTGTTAATCTGGGCAGTAAGAAAATGGCACACTAAACAGGGAGTTCCCTTGATTTTCCTTTTATGACTGAGTGTCCAAATTGCATTTTATAGCATAAATCAGAGACCGAAAGAGTGCCAAGCCATCTGTTGAAGCAGTTACCATTGCTGAGGTGTGCCCATTAAACAACCAAGAAACTGAAAACAAATCTCATAGAAGTCTGGATTAAATTACTCACACTTAAAATCCACTCTGCATTTGAAGGCTGTATGGGAGCGTTTCAAAATATTTGGAGAACCGTTTGAAAAACACATACGAGTGTAAACATACTTTATGGTTAGAAAATGTCTAAATATAACCAAGTCTAGTTGTTGTTTAATGAAAGCCAATGCTGATTTAATCCTAGAAAAAATATGGAAAACTATTTTAAAGTATTCAGATTGTAACCACACAATATAATAATTGTGTTTGTTGACATGCACAAGAGAATATGAAAATAACACTTATTCTTATAAACTTAAAAGAGCCATGTTCATTTTCCAACTGCATTTCCAAACATTACCACTAGCATCTTTAAAGCCCTAGTAATTCATCACAATTGATTCAAAAGGGTGTTGTGTTACCTGGCTCCCTTTAGCAGAATTAAACCAGTATATTTCAAACTATCGAAGTAGCAGCTTCTATTCACTCTGGTAAATTCAATATTTAACAAAGGATATGTGCTAATTGCAGCATACAATGAAAATATTGGTCTATGATGATCCAAGCACGCCGAGTACCTGCAGACTTGTCTTTCTTTGAATGTCCTACTAAACCCATTAAAGTTCATAATTTTCTGGTACACAGATTTATTTCCCTGATAGTCAATGTGAACTCGGGCAGAGCAGCAGCATGTTCTTTCATCTGGTTTAAAAACTGACAAAATGAGGCCCTTGCTTTGGTTTAAAATAACAATGGCTGCTGTTCTCCATATTAAAAAATATTATTCATTTTTGAGAAATCAAAGAAATGTTGCTTCTACTGAAGATAGGGAAATGCTGTGGCAGTGTGTTCCACTGAGAGCTCTTTACCATTTACCTTTTGAAACACCATCACTATGCCTGTATTTAAATCTTTGGCTAATTAAAGAAAAAAGAAGGCCTCCACACCTGAGGTTCGATTCCTGCCTTCTTGGCAGAGAATGAAGGTCTTGGGGCTTGGACACCAGGTCTTGGTGATAAAGGAGATGCCGGAGACATTATACGAGCCACTTCCGGCTCTGGAGGAGCTCCATGACTTGATCTGAAATCCACAGATCCAACTCCATTCAGTGGTCTGGACAGTACCTGCGGAGAGAGGGCTTTGGTTGCTCTAAAGGGTGCCGGGCAGTTGAAGAGTGGAGAAGGGGAAGGTGGAGACATAGGCAGAGATGTCTGCCTTGAGTAGGCCTTATCTGGAACCATGGGTTTAGGAGGCGGTGCTGCCTTGGGTAAAGATCGCATGGGGTCTTTGGTTGGGTTAAAAATAAACAGGGACGAGTTCAGCTGATAGGGCTGATGCTTCGCAATATCCATCTCTTTCTTGGTGCAGCCATTCTCCATAACAGAACTTTCCTCATTTCTATAACCAGAGGCAGGTATGGCTTTGGATGTCCTTGAAGGTTGCACACCGACATTAGAAGAACTGGCAATGGCTTTAATGCGGCCTGGCATATTTGATGGAAATGTCCAAGAGGGGGGAAGAGACATAGTTGGGGAGGGGCACCTGCCTACCGCAGATGGGGCTTCTACTACATACTTCTCCATCCTAGACTGGCGTTTCGCAAACAGCTCTGCTCCCTTCCCTGCTACATTTGTCAGGCCTTGGGCTGGTTTGGATTCAGCCCTAACCCTGACTCCAGAGCTCTTCAAGCATGTAGACCATTCAGGCACTTTAGTTTCCTCTGAATTTGCTTTGGTTTGAAAGTTAGAAGCCTCTGCTCCAAGAGCTAAGAGTTCCTCATCATGTGTGTGCTCGCCTGGTGGTTTCTGCTTCTTTTTCTCATCCACTCCTTGTACCAAGGACAGAAGCTCTGGATTTGGGGCAACTTTGGGCTTCTCTTGAAATGTGAACATGGACTTTCTGGCAGCCCGGCGTGCCTTGCCTTCATCCAGAATGCCTGTTTTGAAGTGCACTTGCTGCTTGCTCTCGTTACTGTACTGTGGAACATATGTGTGTCTGGTGTCTGCATTCGCTGTGCACTGAGGCACGTATGGTGAAGGCGAGATGACCCGCGACACTGGAGGAGGATTTGAAAAGGCTGGCTGAGGAGGTGCTGAAAAGGAAGGCGGTGAGGGAAGGTCCATCACTGGACTTCTGGCTTCCGGTGAGCAGACCATGGCGGGTGACCCAAATGGCCTTGCCGTTCGGTTTATGATTGCAGGAGGTTGTTTAGACAGAGGGAAGGTGACTTCTACACTATTATGGGTGCTTGAACATCCATTTTCTCCTGCTTTGGTTATGGAGGCATTGCACAGCCCATTGACTTCCGCTACCACCATGACATCAGCTGGCTTGTCGGCACTGTTATTAAAAATCTCATTTGGAGGCTCGCCTTTGTTTGAGGTTGAATCCTCAGGAAAGAACTCTCCTGCCAGTTCTTCATCTATCTCATCCTCAGGCAGGAACTCTGAAGTTTTCAAACTGGTAACTACATTATCCACTTCCTGGATATTCTCAACTTGCTCCTCCATAATGTTATTCCCTGTATGCTTTCTTTGTCCTGAACACCAGCTGAACTTTGAGTTGTTATCACTGCAGTTTAGTTCTAGGTTCTTGCTTTCAGTGCACTTTTCTTCCCATGTTACAGTGTTTTGGCCAACAGGTCCTTGTTGCTCTTTCCCCAGTGACTCCTGCTGGATGCCTTTTCCAAAGCTGACAAGAGTGAAGGCATTCACCCGTTGCTTACGCCTGTTAAAAAGCTGCACTCCCCTGGAGTTGGTGTTGGTGGGAACAGTCAGCTGGGCAGCTATGATCTGGCTTCGATCTCTTGCTTCTTTTAGCTCTTTCTCAGATAAGCTGGCACTTCTGGAAAGATCTGCAATTTTAAGAAAGACAGAGAGAGAACAGTCAGTATTAATAAAGAACAAGGAAGATGTCAATAACAAAGTGTCATGAATCAGCTAGAGACAATATTTTGAAATATGAATGTAAAAAAAAAATCTATTTAGAAAATGAAATGTTAATGGTACCATTAACACTTTTAAAGAAAAACAACAACCAAGGCTGCTTGGTAACTAGCCAACTCTTAAATGCAACTGAGAAGTATCAATAAGTACATTCCTACTATTTAATTTGACTCTTTAACACTATTAATCATACTTGACTCGGAGTTAAATGTACATTGAGGATGGTAATTCTATTAAATTCAAGTTATTCATTGCTTTCTTTGCAGACATGGAATTATTCATTATTTTTAACTATGCTGAGCATGTAGGGACAGGAAAATTGAGACGGGGCATTACTTCTGGCTGGCAAGGTTCAGACACCCAAACTCAAATCCAAAAAGGGAGGCAGCTCCTGGAATAGAGACCCATCTCTGTCTGTGTCGTGTAACAAGTTTGCAATGGTAAACAGCCTGGTCTGCCAAACCATGAGGCTCAGCAGAAATAAGGGTTTGAGTCCTACCACTTGCACAAATTAGAAGTTAGAAACGTGATTGTTCAGAGAAACAATTTCCATTCAGTGGAGAAAGCAACCACCGCATCCCCCACAGTTCTGGATACCGCTCTTCTGTGTGTGTTCACTTCAAAGAAAATGTTGATGCTATTGCTAACCCAATCATATCTTCAAAGCTTAAAACAAACTCCACGATGGCGGCATATTACTTTCAATGAGCCGTTTCTACATGCACCTGGGAGTGCTGGGTCATGTACCTTTCTTTCAGGAACTGTATATTAAAGAATCCAATCTAATTGCAAGTCTGGTTTTGAGAAATGTTGGTGTGCAAGGTTAATGGAGCTCAATGTAGTACACATTCCTCTGACTTCTTCTGGTTTCTTGGAAGTAAAAACAGTCCCATAAAAGGGAAAATAAGTTTGGAAAAACAACAATCGAAAAAAATATAACGTCCGATAAGCCATCTTGGCAGAGAATACAGGTTGTTATGTTGAAGCAATTCCTGACAAATAATATTAAAAATGAAACAAAACCATGAGAAAAAAACACTCCTTACAACCTTTGTACCTTTTTTAGTTTATTTTCGGTTCATTCATGCATTTGTATTGTATACAAGCTTTTCTGAAGGCCAAGATTAGTCTTTCCCAGGGATTAATAAGTAAATATATATAGTAGAATTATGTAAATGAAAATATACAGAAATATATTTTTAAAAGATAACTATGATTTAACACATTTTTCTTTGTCCATAGTAATTTGTAACCTTTGGTCAAAACCTTGCTTTGAACTTGAATGAAAATGTATTTATTTTGCAACGTGACCACAGAATCGAAATAGTTCATGCTTCTGGGGGTATTTATGCATGTGTTTATTTACAAAATCTGGTCCATCAATTACACAAAATGGCATCAGTTTCTTTTTGGCCCGTCCTCTCAGTCTTATCCGTGCCGTTATTTTCTTAACCGTCTGAAGCAATCCATCTCAGGGCATTCCTGGACTGCCAAGAATACTCTTTGCTTGAAATCCTAGCATTCCTTAGGACTCCAGCCATCTCTGTGCCACACACAAGCACTCATACACACCCTCACAATCTGGGCAAGGTATATGATAAGCTAGAAATAGTTTTGATGAAATATAATTACTATAATGAAATCTGAGATATAACAACAGGTAAATCAACTCCATGTGATTAATTATTAGCTACCGAAATCTAAATTATATTTCTCAAATGGCAAAGAGGCACGGGACTTAGAAATTGTGTAAACTCTGTGGAGCTTTTAAAAGCTAAGTCATGTCACAAAGACACATTATGGAGATCGTTTCAAGTGATATTCCCAATTCAGTGTCATATGTTTAATTAAAATTTAATTTACTGTGGATGGTTTCTGTCATTATTGGCTTTCTTTTCCATTACATCGCACAGTTGAGGAAATGTGAAGCATCTGGCCCCAAAATACAATTCCTAGCATGTCTAAGACTTACAATCAAGTCAAACAAACAAACAAACAAGATACAATCTATATACTCGTGGAGATGAATGACAGATGAAAAGGAAAGCACTTTCCATTGATAGTAGCAGAACATGTTCAATAATTTATCCTGCCTTCCTGAAAGGAAAATGCAGCTATTTGAACAGCAGTTTCAAAGTTATACCAAAGGTTGTGGTATATATCTTAGTGTTGTTTATGCAGTTAATGTACCTGTGAAAAGTGTGCGATTAGCTACAGGTGCTTGACTGTAAGAGTCTTAATAAACTATGGCATATTCTCATAATTACCAGGAGAACCCCAAAATGCTACAATATCTACCACAACCTGTGCTGTAACTTTAAAACTGCTGTTCACATAGCTGCACTTTCCGTTCAGGGTATTATGGGAAGTCAACTATACTAGTCAAATGTCAAAAAAGCCACACAATTGTCTTATTTTCCTGTCTTTTGCCCACCCACCAATTCTAACAGATGTTCGTACTGGCTAAACCCACTCGATATTCTTTAAATGATAAGGAAATCTGAGCAACTAATGAACAGTTTCTGAAAATAAGCAGTGTGCAGGCTGTGGGCTCATTTCCTTAACCACCTTGACTCACCTCGGAGACGAGTCTGGAATGTTTAGTTAAACACCATTGGAAACAGACGCTGCTTTTATCTCCAGAAGATTTTTTTTTTTTTTTTAAGCAGAGAATATCTGGACAAAATATGCACAACACCACAGAAAAATCTCCCCCTTCTCTTCAGTTAAGTAAAATACATAGGTTCACATTTTTGTGGAAGAGGTTTGGATCTCCACACCAAATAATGCTTGCCGTTCTAACCGAATAAACAGAACGATTTCAAAACCCAAACCTAGAATGAAAGCTGAAGGTAACACAAGTCCATACTGGCATATTAGGTTTGTTTATGCATCGATTCAACCATTTGCAATCCAATTCCAGGAATTCTGTATTTTTTTATTTGCAGTGACAGCGTATCTGTTTGAATTTATCCCTGTCTGACTGTAAAACTTCCTTCAGGCCTCCAGTCAAAACACAGACCTAGCTCTGTGTTTGAAATGCACCTGCTGAGCTTTACCCTCCTCCATTTAAAAAACAACAACTGTGACAAGCTCCACGGGAGGAAGGCTATCTGATGCTTGTCTGACCTAGTCTGAGTGGTGCAACTCTGGCATCCTCAACCCTTCAGAAAATGCATTGTGAATGTCTGAAATGTCAAGCCTCAGGAAATTACAGCCCGAGCTTGTGTTCTCACTGCCAGTGCAACAATGCCAGGACGGATGCCAATCAACGCAATATAGGATACTGAGATAAGAGAAAAATTATGGAACTAAATTGTATAGCTACACTCCCAATATTAATCACAGACTCTAAGTAAAACAAATACATTAAAACAGCAATAATGTCACAGGCAACATTTAAGTATTTTTAGCCTCTTATTGAACTGGCACCTCTTATACATACATACAAATGTAAACAGTTTTTTCACACTTCCACCACTCAAACAGACCATGTTAAGGGTCCTGTGGGAAAACTCCACTCTATAGTTAGAAAAATCCAGCTTAATAGATCAATTACTCTCCCTAATAACTCAACACTGGAGAACACCGATATAAATTTAAGAAATAATATCATCAGGAAAAATGTAAGTAGGAAAGACAGGCTGAGCAATTAGCGCAAGTTCAAAGCCGAGGTCCTTTAAAGCTGTCCAAATGAAGTATTGGTAGCCTTCTGCCAACACTAAACAAGTCTCTAGGACTTTCATTTGTGTCCGAATGGTTTCACAGCAAGTAAAAACAAAAGGAACATTCTTCGCACAATGGGTAATGTTCCGTCCTTCCTTTATGATCAGAAAACAAAACAAACCGGCTAATTTATGATAACACGACTGTGCAGTAGATAACACACAGTTCCTTACTAACTCAGGGGTGTTGTCTTTAGGTGTCTGAACAAGAGGGATAGCTTCTCTATAAACACAAATAGAAGAAAACACAGGATGTGTGGTTAACTTTATAGGAATCTCGTAAGTCTGATTTCATGTCTTACTCATTCGTTCTTAACCACTTCCAGGGTTGCTAATACTTAAAACAATGGCTCTATTGGTCACCTTACGGGATAAAAACGAACACAGTGAAATTCAATGGACAAGGCTAAATGTTATTTATGGGATAAAACAATTGCATGTGTCAAATGTATTTAAATTAGAAACATCTTTCTTTCAGTAAATCTGTGACACATTATACGAGCTTGTACAAAACTAACAATTTGCACAGAGAAAAGAACAGTGTCAATTTATAGTATACACATATACTAATATTCTCTTAAGCTGTATAGTGTTCTTAAATATTTTGTAGTTTTTCCAGGAACATGTAACACATAAAATGAACAATTCAGTTGTAGAGTTAAGGATCGTTTAACCTCAAGCTATGCAATTTATCAACTGTGATATTGACGTAAGTGCCTTGTTAACTTACAGTTCCATAACCTTCTTTATGGCTTGTTACAACAACAAACACATCAGACCCTTATAACCATGCTTCCCCAGGCAAATGATTAATTTCATAATATTTTCAGCTTATGAAGGTCTGGCTTAGTAGAACAAAGTCCTACTCTTTCTGTAACATCTTGTGTCAAAATGAAAGTATAGTGTTATTTATGGAACAATTTGATAAAAAAAAACACCAAGACATTTGAAATGTTTTGTTAAATGGCTAAACTACATTTTATTTCTTAACTGTTCAGCGAGGACAACTTGTTGAACCTTTTGCCGTTTTAGGTGCTGGACATAATAATAAAGTAAAGAAAAAAATGTTCATGGATACATTCATTTTATTTAATTTCAAGCGTCAAAAGGGTTCACGTAATGTAAGCATTAAACATGATTTCTGTAGGTATTAAACATTTTAAAACAATGTTTCAACTCGTTACTAACATAGCAACCAGCAGACTTGTTCTTGCAAAATCACCATCCCTAGTATTTAGATTTTAAGTCTGACCCATTAGAACAGTTACAGATTTGTGTTCACTAAATACTACATCAGCTTTTAATATCCCTCTGGGGATTTATTCTGCTACAAAATCAAAATCAAACTCATACCGTTAATGAGATTATACTGATGCCCTAATGCAAACTTTCCTTTCTTTAGTTCTTAAAGCCATTTTGCTTCAAACTATAATAAGTGTCAGGAACTTATCAACAGCTACACTTTATACTGGAAAATTCCCTTTACCAATTCAAAACTAAGCCTTTATACAATGTTTTATACAATGTGATTAAGTGATTTCAGTGTATTGCTATTTAATAAACTTAACAATAAAGTAAAAGTAAATTATGCATTATTAAAACCTAGCACAAATCCCCACACACAAGTCTTATGTAACACTATTTGACCTCTGAAATCTCCATTGTTCTTGGACTTATCAGATATATTCTAGCTTGAACAGATCTATGAAAGGAACTCTGCTCCCTCATAAACACGGGTGTGATACTCTGTTATGTTATGAAACACATGTCTGAAATAACACTTCAGACAGCTGAGAGGGTTGTATAAACAGAATATCCATTTCCATTTCTTGGTTTAATTGCTTCTCTGCTTTCACAAAGTGGTTGGAACTATTTGGGACACTGTGGCAAAGCGGGAATGCTAGTCACTGCACTGAGAAAGCTTTTGAAATAATGAATTGGGCCCACTCTCATTCAACAGACAAACTAACAAACTATGGAGTGAATTGAATAATAAATAATAAATTAATTAAATTTAAATGGATGTTTTTTCTTGTGATGTAATATTTTAATTTCTATCGCACAGCAATTATTTCATTCTAATTTTTTCATTCTCATATCATGCTTATTTGTTGGCAGAGCTAACTTGCCAAACAAAGGCAATCAAAAACACCTTGAAGGGTGCAGCAGAAACCACACTGACTTCATCATGCACCAGAAAACAACTGCAGTGCCTAACTATATATTCCTAAGACGTCAACTTAAAGCATGTTTAGTTTTGGAAATAATTATACAAAAGAAAATAAAAGTGTTTGGCCTGTTAGCTATTTAGGATGATGTCAGGAAAAAAACTAATTCAATGTCATGCTCGGGTTATTAACTTTATTGACCAAGGTGACCTGTGCTCTGAGATTATATGATAGAAATATGCATTAGGAGGCTCAGTGCTTCCCCCCCAGATTTCCCAGAATGGAGTTAATCAGACAGCGTGTGAATCCAGCCATTCTAATTGGTGTGGTCACTGATCATTCAGATATTAACCTTCAAAGCCTTTGCAAATGTATTTCTTGCTTCCTGTAGATAGCATCATCCCCACAGGATGCATGATGACTGGCCTGGTTACATAATGCGCTCATGCTGTGTGCACATGCTTGGAGTCCAAACGCACTCAGGTTAATTTTAGAGATGGTGGTCTGCACATGACGTACACTAGTGACTGTCCTATTTGAGCAGCGAAGGAGAGCATCGTTTAGACATACAAAAGTAAATAGTTTCATCAAACGGGCTACTCTCACTCCTTGATCCTTTAGTCTGGGGAGTAATGCAAACTAGTTGCCAACACTATATACTATTGGTAACTCCTGAATCTTAGGTTTTGTGTTAGTTTGTGGTGTTGCTGTCCTGTTTGTAGTTTAGATATTTTACTTATATCTGAGAAACTCAGACAATAATATATTGGTAAAGTACCAGTAAAGTTTTTTTGTCTGTATTTATTTATTCATACAATGATTGTACTATTCATGTACCACCGCTTCTGCTTACAATGATTTTTATTGATGATAATAGTAGTAGTAGTAGTAGTAGTAGTAGTAGTAGAAGCTTAGTAGTAGCTTTGTAAAAGTAGTAGTTATAGTGGTAATCATGGTAATTACTTTTATTTGAGGTGACAGGTGATCAACCAGGGTTTATTATTAGTATTGGTATTAATAACAACAACAACAAAAAATAGTAGTGGTAGTAGAAGTTTAGTAGTTAGAAGTAGTAGTTATAGTGGTAATCATGGGAATTACTATTATTTGAGTAAACTGACAGTTGATCAGTCCAATATTTATTACTGTTATATGCATACAATTAATAATCTGTTTTTAACATCCTTCGTCCAAAAGGGAGTAATTTCCTATGCAAAACTTTTCTGTATCCATGTGCATTTCATCAAATTTAATGAACAAAATTCCTGTTGCAAGAATTACATTTTTGTGGTTTGAATTACAAGCAAATGAACAAATGTATTCACAACGTAATATAACCATATTACATTGCAAAGAAATCAACTATGTATTCCTTTGAAATGCCTAGCAAGAGTATGTCAAAACCACAAAATCAAATCAGGAATTTGATACATAATGAACTCGTGCTACACTGTATTATAACTCGCATCAATAGCAATGTAATTGGTTTTACTATTTTTATTTGCTCTCGACTTAAAACCTTTTACATTAAAACTATGACTACGCACTGTATGTATTAGGAAACAGCACATCTGGCACACAAACACATTTCAACACGAAATCTGTTTTTATCCTCAGCTAGATCTCAAGATCTGGAGTGCATTAGTCTAGCTACAAAACTTGTATGCGCCTCTGCAAGTTTACAACTTAAAACAACGCTCTCTCCTCTTACCTTTAATTCGGTTCACTCCGTTCCCTCTGTGTAAACCCTGCCAGCTTTTTCCATTTAACTGTATAGCTTTCCTCCACACCCCCTTTTTTTTAGCTGCACAGAGGATCAGATTTCGTTTTCATAGCGAATGGCAGTGTCTGTCAAAACCTCCTCTGTGCTTCGCAGCGCACTGGTCTGTCCTGCAGCTCCCAGTTTAAGAGCTGTCCAGAGATCATCCCTGTGTAGAGCCGGCATCCCCCATGGTCTTAGTGCTAGTGTTTCTGCTCTACTGCCACAGAGAAAGCTGCTCAGGTAAGGAGGTGGCATATAAGGACACACACACACACACACGTTTTTATATTCATTATATGCATTGTTTCAGGATTACACGTCGAAAATCCCCCAGATTTTCCCTGAGAGCTTCTTTGATCAGTTAACCAACTTCAATTAGTGTTTATGTATTTGTTGGTAATATAATGTTCTAATTTTACCCAGTTACAGTTAATGAATACACATCTGTTATATAATAATAATAATAATAATAATATTGAATTTTAATTATGTCCTGGTTTGGCTGGGTTATACTATCACTACTAGTGACTAAATGCCAAATTAAAGAATGGTTCATCTATTTATTTTTTTAAGTTAACATATACAAAGTAATGCTCTCATACCTTCCTATTGCTGAATCAGAAGGTTAATACCCCAAGACAAATTAATTTTGACCAGGCAGATGAAAACGGAAACAATCCAACAACAGGAACATATATCAACAGAGGGGAAAAAGTCTGGATGAGAAAACCCTGCCCCTTGACTTTGTCAAACTAAATATAGTCCAGCTCGGCTGAATCTGTAAAATGTAAGGCATTGATCTCTGAACCTGTCACTCCCCGAGTCACTGACGCTTGAGCCAATGCCAGTATTGAGTAGTGGGCAGGCTTTAGTATGGGACAGATGTATTGTACAGGACAGGGATATCCCACTAAAGCAGAGATTTCACTCTTGAGGAAAGTAACTGTTCAAAATGTAATGAAATCACAATGTATGTTGAAGAGATTATCAATGTAATCAATCATTTTCATGGACAGATGAAGTTCCTAAACAAAATGAAACTCAGTACAAGGCATTGCGTCCATCCACAGTGAAATGTCATAGTAGAGACGACTAGACAGACAGAGAGAGAGAGAGAGAAATCGTATGATATATATATATCAAAATATAAAATACTGGAGTACACAAGGAACTAGTACTAATAAAGCTTTTACTCAAGTTTTAGTTTCATTAACAAAAAAACAAAAACATAATTAAATGGGATCAATTTCAGTTTTGTAATGATCTTTTTCTAAACATTGTCCCTCTACTGAGTATTGCATCACCATTTCATGAAAATTGGTAAAATCACCTAAATTTCTCTTCAGGAAATACCAGAGCTAAGTGGAAATTACCCCTTGGGGAATGTCTATGACTGTCTCAGCAATTAAGAGGAAAGTTGAAAATTGCATTACAAATGACTGATTAAACTGGATGAATCAGTGCATCTAACAAGGACTTGAATCTCTGATCCCAGGCTCTCTGAAGTTCACTTTTTACTAGAGTTACTTGCTTAAGATTTCATCATAGTTATGTCTAAGAGTTATGTTCTAAGAGAAGCAAACCAGAGATGAGGACTAGCAATGTTGGTGTGTAGCTCTCTGCAGTTCTCTGTAAAGCAGTATTTTTTAATTCTTACTTCTTGGAAGACTGATTTAATCCTTTGCCCTTGGCTGCCCCCTACCCCTGACTCTGTGTAATTGACCGTAAACAGGAGACAGAACAGCATAGTGCTGAACACAGTGGATTTCATGGCTGTTTTGTAACACCTGATCTTCTGGGCTCAAAGTGGCACCTTGTGTGGGGCGGGAAGCAGACCCAATTTAAAGATTGACCTTTCTCAGACCTGAAAAGCAGTCTAATGGGAATGTAGAGGATTTGCTTTCCTTCTAAAGGGCAGATACTGAACTTGGGCCCTAGTGATGCAATAGTACCTTTGACTCTGGTCTCTGGGTACAGATAGGGTTCGAGCCAACTCTGCATAGGAGACAAATCTGAAGACTCCCTTAGCTGCTCCGAACTGTTTGGTCAGAGGAATGATCTCCTGTCAGGTCTGCATTTTTAAACTTGGACGAGGCCGGTGGGGTAGAATAACATCAGCATTCCACAGCGCGGCTCGGAGGGCAGGGGATTATCCGGCGTTCTGGTGCTGAAGTGTTAAATGGATGGAGTTTGTGTTTTAGCTGCATTATCTCATATGACAGCCAATTAAGATCAACTCTAAAGTTGTAAGGCAACTGTATCATTTGTATTTAACACAGGGATTTTCATATTATATATATATATATATATATATATATATATATATATATATATATATATATATAATATTTATTCCACATTTAATCTATTTGCTATTTTGAAAAAATATATAATGTAACATCCACAATAAACAATCAGATACAATTGCATTTGTCTCATTAAAAAAGAAGAATTTCCTAATTTTTAATTTGTTATCTTCCATTAAACATGATTAAATTGATAGTGTTGTCACAATCAGATAACATTTTATTATCTCTGAACTGTAGTGAAGGTCATAAATCCCTGTGGCTTGTCATTTCTTGGATGAACATATCACAACAGAACATATTTTTCCATATTTGTCTGCCTTTAAAAAGTTGGCTATCTGTCTATTGTTCCGAGAGTTTGGAAGTCTGACAATGCAATAAAATGTATTATTCAAAATACACTGGGCTTCTCAACCTGAAATCCTTTTCTGAAAAACAGGTAATTTTCCAAAGTATTGCACATACATTTCTTATTTAATGTACTATTTATACTATTTGTACTATTATGTAATCGGAGATCTCCCAGCTAATTAAAAGAAAACCAGTGAAACTGCTCTTGGACTACTGTAGAGTATTTACACTCTTGTAAAGTCTTATTGTTTTGATTTAATCCGGCAAACTTGCTGTCTGCTTGCTTTTCAAAATGATCCTTTCCTGGACTGCAGCGAACAAAACCTATGTGCGTCCAAACCAGCTGGTCAACCAATTCTGTTAGCATTTTAAATTTTTTTTGTGATCAACTTTGTCATCTAGGCTAATTACAGTCGTTCTAGCTCTCTGCAAAACATTTGCTTTAAATGACTGAAAAACAACATCTGATTTGTGCATAATGGTAAAACAATGTGGTCAATTGTGCATCACATGCTAGTAAGCTCCATCCATGTCCTTTTCCAATCTGATTATTTCTTCCAATATATATTGACTTAATGGAAGAGTACGATCTGGATAATCTATTATGCATTTTTTTCCTAACAAATATCCCACAAGATCAAGCATTTTTGGGGTATAGTGAAATCCTAAAAGTGTTTAAATGACTGCATTCACATTTTATATGCCTCTCTTTTTGACCACAAGGAAGCAGATGTTTCATTCCGCATTCAAAACTTCTCTCCAATTGTGATTTGAGATTTGATTGAAAAATCTGTTTTCTTAATCTTTTCTGTTCTAACTCCATTATAATTGTTTCCTTATGATGACGGGACATGTGATTGTCCATCTACCCCAGAGATACTACTAAAGGTAAGTGAGTTTCATTTTCTTGTACAACAGTTCAATTTAAAATCAACGGTACATTCATTCAGTCCCAATTAAGGTCATGCAGAGTGTGTGTAGGTCTTTTTAGTTTTCAGTTAGATATTGCCATTTACCCTCTAGATTTGTTTGCCTTAATCCATTCTCTCTGCCAGCGAACACTTCCAGAATATGAGCTTCGGTGGTTGTTTATAACTAGCATATGAGTACATCGTATGTACGTGTTAATTAATTACATCAACAACACAATCTTAAGCCAACATCACAATTAAAAAACGTGCCAAAACACTTGGTCCTATGAATATACGAATATACGAGGAATGCAGGAATATTTACTTGTTTTTCTTCCTTGTTTATTCGCCCTGGCAACCACCACTGGCTTCGCCTGCACCAGCTTCCACTCCGGCTCCTGGCTCCCCCCGTCTCCGGTGCTGTTCTGTCCAGAGCTCCCGTCTTTCCAGGGCAGCTCTGACACAACCAGCGGTGTCTGCTCTCCTTGGCTGGTGTTCTTGGACCAGCCGGCAGCTGTGGACTTGGGGGCCGTCCAGCTCATTCCTCGCCTGACTGGTCGATGCACTTTTCTGTCCTGCTCGCCTTCGGACACTGTTGGAGACCAGGTCCTGTTTTGAGGCTGTACTGGGTTTCGTTTGGCGTCATTCAAGCCCTCTTCCAAAGCAGGACTCTCTACATCTCCAGGTAGGCCACAGCTTGGCAGAGGTAAGTCAGATTTTGCATTGTCATCACTTGTTTCCTCAGCGGGAGAGGAAGATCCACCAACAGAGTCAGGATGCAACTCCATCTTAAACATGGTTGAAAATCTTTGTCTTCCAAAATACCGTGCAATAATTTGTATTTGTTCGGTTTCCTTCTGATGTCTCCCGTCTTGTTCCTGTGGTATTCGTTTTTTTAATGGAATAAAAACACAAAGACGAATACTTAATGTTTTCACATCATCATGTCCTGGACAAGATCTCCCATGAGACTCCACCGAAAGAACGCAGGATCAATTCCCATGGAAAATTGCCAAGAGTTGTTGCTCAACAGCGGCTGCGCTCTGTTGCTGGTCCAGTAAAGATGAAACCAGTTCCACTTTATTTGCTCAAAACAGTGTTACCTATCTCAAATGCAGATATTTTTTCTTGATCTTGTCTTAATCCAGAAACATGCTCTTTAATAACACAATTCTTGTCTCTATTACAGTCTCCAGGGTGGTTTATCTTTCTTGTAGCACAGAAAGCAAGACTGCGCAGCTATTCCAGTAAATGTCAAGAACTTCTCATTGGGCTTCATACAAACTATGACAATGTTTTAAAACTTCCTGTTATTTTGTGTGTGTGTGCGCACGCTGCATTTAGAAAGGTCATTTTGAAGAATTGCAGATTGTTTATTTCTTTTGATAAGAGATTGAGGGTAGAAAAGGGTTTAACATAAAATGACTAAAATAGGTTTTCTATTCTTGATTTCAAAGATTTTGCAAAGTCTGAAGGGATTCTTGAAAAATGTATTAATATTATTTTTATTAAATAGCTATTCGTTCTGGCAGTGGCTCAAGGTAAACAGTCTGATAAATTGAGAGTAAAGGACAAGGGAAAGTATTATCTAAAAAGGGGCCCTTTGAAATCTGAAGCTTAGTCTCAGGGTGTTCTGGGTCACTTTATTTTAAATTAGACGTTCAATAAGAAGTCAATGCATACAACCTTTTTTTCACCCCTATGGTAATTACCATATAAAGACAGTCTAAGATGCAAGATTTGATTTTATTGTCTATTGTTTCCCTTGTGTTTGTTTTTAATACTATAAAATGGCTCTTATAGCTTCAGTTAATTATGTCTGCTTTGAGCTATGGTGTCTGCCCTGGTTTCCTGAATTCTGCCAATATATTAGTCTGATTATTTATTTTTCTGTGGCGGCTCCTTCTCAGTCCAAGTGAGCGAAGGGTTACATTCGAGTTGTTTTGGTCTGGTTTTGTCTTTCTTCTCTGTCTTTCTTCTCCCCCTTTTCACTCTGTGGTTTCTCTAAGCTCTTCTGAAGACTCTCCCTGGATGGTAGGAGACGGATGACAAATTCCACACATTTTGGGAGCCGTTTGTCATTCTGGTCCACCTGGCCACCCCTCCATTGTCCGATCCCACTAAATCCTTCTTTCTCTTTACCTGTAAGTAAAAAGCAGAGACTTGGGTTAGAACTGGGTTATTCATATGTATTTATTCAATAATATGCTGGTAAACAAGTTATATTATTTATAATTGTTGTAAAGGAGTATTTTTTATTCCCTGGGACAAAAAAACAGATTACATCTGTAATCTGAAAAAAAAAAGATATTAAATAAAGGGAGTGACTTGGGTTTTCCCATAGAAACTTGTACTACTGATTCAACAAATTAATTCCATCATGCTCTTACTTAGCAAGCCATTACAAAGTTTGAAGCGATACATCTAAATTAACCGTCTGCACATATTTTTCTGAGAAGAAAAGGGAGGGACATTTCCTTCACAGGCTGTGGTCTCTCTTCGCTTTTAATATGGTCAGAATTATTTTTAATGAAGCCTTCTCATTGCCAAACAACACTAATCTCCGCCTACACAAATATTTTTGGCAGGACTGCTTCAGATTTACAGCTGAGAAGTCCTCGAACAAAGAGTCACTTGAACCGCACAATTCTTCTTGAAGACATTGCAAGCTGATAGGGTTGAGACGGGGTGGCGATCTGCTTGAAAGGTTGCAGGAGTGTTATGAGTTTGAACTTGAGGATGCTGGGTTTTTCCACATCGAGGGAAGGGAAGTAGGAATGGAGAGGGAGATGAATGGTTATGGATTTGATTTACTGCAGAGGGAAAACAATTTTGACTATAGTAATTCATAAGGGGGACACCCTCTTGTAGACAACCCTCCCTGTGCAATTATTTTCAAGAGAAGCCAGCAACCATTATTGTTTTTGATGCTGAGTAGGAGTATACAAATGGCAATACAATTGTGACTTTCAAAATGCTGCTTCTAGGGAAAGTAAGGGTCAGTTTCCATTGCCTGCCAAAGTTGTGTAGCTTCTCTGAGATCTAGAAAGCAGACTACTTTTTCACTTGAGGCCTCTCAGGCTGCATAAAGTTTACCCCAAAACAAAGCATCTATTTTAGCCTCTCCCTGTTTGAAGTGATGAACCAACCTGGTAAGAAAGACATTGTTTATTCACCTACAACTGCGCGTGCCAAACTGATGGCTTTGACACCCAAGTCAAACCCAGCCGTGAATAATTCAGTCGTTTGTTCCACCCTCGAAATGGGATCCTTTGTCAATAATTTTGTTTGACCATCACATGCCATTTTATGAGCAGGGCTCTGACCGATGGGCTTCCTGGTTCCATTATGGTAATTTGGACCTGTTCCCAGACATTCCCAACCCACCGCCCGTTATGCCAGCTGTTCTAGCTGAAACCAGATCTTCCTTTGCCTCATTCCAGTAACACTAATCACATATCCCTGTCTCTTCAGAGTCTGATGCTCCAACTTGCCTCACATTTTACATGTTGTGACACATTACAGTGACTGAATCAAGACCAGACCCAGCCTTCCAACACCCAAAACCACACGTTTTAAATGGACAGGGTCTATTTAATGACATCTCTATTCATCACATTTAGTAGAGAGGATCACTATCAAATTGGGTTCAGTAGTCAGGGATTCCTATGTGTTTGAAATGGACAAGGAAGCCCTTTCTGTGTGTTTAAAATCAATCTGTTTAGATTGCATAAAGATTGATCACAAAATGCTCCACTGACAATTCCCATTTCGATATCCATGAATACGTTGAAAAGCACGTCCTGACCCAGTCATCTGGCCTCTTGTATTTCTTTATTCATCACTCTGCAAGCACAATGATGCCTTCACTTGTACACATTAGTACACGTCTCTCCCATTATGAACTTATTATTTTTATGTGGAATTCCTGCCTACTTTTTTTATTATTCTTGGCAACATCACTTTACACTCAGGAAGTAAAACGTTTTTTTTTTTCTTTTTTTAAATACATATTTTTTTACTGTGCACAGCCTGAACTTAAAAAAAGGGCAGCAACACCTCAGGATCTCATATTTGTCTGGTGCAAAACTAAGGCAACAGAAAAGCAACAGCCCATAGCACTTAAATAATGATTAACCGGTTACACATGTAATCTCCCTTCAGTCAATTGAAAAGGGGTAGCATTCAGCTTATTTTGCTTTTTTAATCACAATGTTCCTCCTCTTCTTTTTTGTTACAGTGAGATAACTGGTACTCTCTGTTCTGTAACTAAAGCCTAACCAACAAAACAATACAGAAGTCATTTATTAATAAATTACCATGTTGCAACAATTTTATGACAACAAAAGCAGCAGAAAAGCCCACTCCTGTTCAAAATTCATAATGGGAGAAAGGACTTTGAAAATGATCTCTCTCATGCTGGCCTTTTAGACACACTACATTTCAGATATGCATTTTGAGATTGAATTAGTGCTACCAAAAAACAGAGTAGCATGAGAAATGGATCTGGCAAGAAGTGAAATGCATGGTTTCTTCAGGAATCAAGTAAAGTTTGAATTGATATATCCCTGTGGAGGGAGAACAGAGACTGTGTCATGTCTGTTAATTGTGCTATCTCTGTTTTTAGGATAGGATAGTAATGTAACTGTAACTGTACACGTGTAACCATTTATTTAGTTAAGGAAACTGGCCGACCTGGGGAGACACTTTCAGTAGACGTAGACGTTGGCTTGTGAAGAAGTGTCGGGATGCATTAAGGAATGAAAGAAATATTTTAAGTTTCACTTTAGACAAGAAGCTCGCTACAACTGGGGTTTCTGGAAAATTACCATATCATGTTAAATCAGCTCCTGACTCTCAATGGTCAATTGAATTCACTTGGATAGCTTACAATCGTCCAATCGTCCAGTAGTAGTTCTACCGTACTTTAGAACTGTCATGGCCATTTTCCAATTCTCATGCAATGTCTTTTTTATATTACTTTAAAGAGGTTAGTGGAAATCAATTTCACTCTGGAAATAAAGGCACAAACTTAAAATGTAGGCAAATATGGGGAAAAAAAGATTTACATGATTAGTTCTTTCCAAATTCCTGAAGAATACTTGCAGGAGTGTCACATTCTGCAGGATCATTTTTTGAAGGAGCTTTTTGGAACTGAAATTCTGCAACATGTGCTGCTGGATTTTCTTTTCTCTTCCAGGAATCATGCTTATTTATTCTTTTACGTCTTGGTTTGGGAAGATAGTCATTACTTTGCATTGTTCTTGGAGTTTAGTGTTTAGAGGACTTCGACTTGTCTCTGCCTGTAGAATACCTCCGTGGCACAGCTGTGGAGAGCCAAGGCATCGGGGCCTTGTTAAATACATCCACCCAGCCTCCTCCTGACACCCCACAGCCCACACCACCACAGCTGAGTCACTCTGTAAACACAAAGAGACTGTTTATACCTTTCTTTTTTTCAAAGAGACACCACTGGCAAACACACTCAAACAATGGATTTCACACAGGCATGAAAAAGCCACAGCTTCGCCAAGTGTATAAAGAAGGACTCGGTGAAAAAACAGTTGCTGTGTTTGGACAAGCTGTCAGGTGAAGGATCCTTTGGTTGCCCAAGCCCACTCTTACAACATGGTGTCATTTGTATTGATCAATCCATCAATCAGTCACCCTCATAAAAAAACATCACAAGAAACCTTTCTTCTACATTGCTTGCATTCCCATGAGGCCCAAGGAATAGTGTCACTGGGGAGTAAGTCAAGAAACCCATGTACATCTAAGCCAAATCAACATCAGTGAATAGAGAAGAGAAAGTTTTTGTACGCATCAGTTCAACTCCAGGATGGGCTGAATTCTCCCCTCTCCATGTTGGATAGATCGTACTGTTGGGTTTTAGCACATAGGTTCAACTGACTGACTTTACAGGATGCAAACACACACCATATAGTTCTATAGGCTCTGTTGCTGGCTAGGGGAAGCTGTCTCACAGATCAACGAAGTTAAGGAAACAAATAAGTAGACGCATGCTGTTTAATAGTGGCTCCTGGGTTCAGGCAACTGGACCTCCCAAGAGTACAAGTGTAGAGAGCAATTACCATCCAATCTAGTCTTGTTTTATGAATGCACTTATTAATTGAACTTAAGTTAATATGACCTATTCGTAATCCCATGCAGCAATCATTAAAAAAAAAAAAATTGAAGGCATTGTCAGAAAACAAAGAAATTATATATTGACAGCTAAATTATTTAAAGTGCACATGAAACATTTGCAGATGTGGGACTGAAGGCAAACTGCGTCATAATATTTGAAGCCAACTATCTATGGCACTGAATGCAGTCAAGTCTTAAGGAGGGGAGTGGTTATGTAGGTACTTTTGCGCCACAACAAGATGGATGTGTTCCATATAAATGTAATGGTTGTGTACTAAACACCATCAATAAGGACACAAAGAATGAAATGGTATGTTCTGAGACTGCTGGTACAGCTGATAGACTGTATTAACAGCTGGTCACCCCTTTGCCAGTCAGTTCAGATCCTCTGGGACTGCTTTTACATCCAACATTACTTAATTCATTCATAAATCACACTAGGGCTCCAATAAATGTTCTATTATCTGTTTTAAAGGCTTTACAAGCAACATAATCATAAATATGTCTTTAAGAGGATGGATCCAAGTGCAATTAGTATGGAAATATTAGTACCTGTCTGTATTTCATTATTTTTCTGGCATAAGCAGTTTTTTTTCATTCTAGTAGGCAATGCTTTTAATGTTTTTTTCGTAGAAGGATGGACCCACTCCCATTGAAACAAAGCCCCTTTCAGTCCTGCGAGGGTTTCAAAATCATTTTGGAGCTCCCTGCCAAACCTGACAGATCATGCTTAGTTAATTCTTTACAGGTTGTGGCAGCAGGCATGCTTCAGCTTGTGCCATTTGATGACAGTTTTCCAAACAACATGCTGTTAGTTACAGTTTTGGAGAAGGTTTGTAAATACTTTATGTTTTCAGGGGAGTTAGAATGCATCCTGTTTCCTTATTAATTTGCGCTCATGCCGATCAAATTTGAAAGATATCAGCAACACATTGCCCCCAGGCCTGTTTGACAGCTCCCAGTCAGAAATCCTATTAGTTAGAGGTGAGAGGGAAATCTAATATTCCCAACTGGCATGACATTAGTTATTTCTGAAACTTCGAAACCTGCAGGACTCTGAGAAGAACAAATAACTGTTCAACGCAACCCCCACAACGCTTACTCATCGTTAGTTTTCATATTTCATCATAAAGGAACTGAAAATGTTCTGAAATTGGTTTCTTCGTGCAAACATTAAAAAACAATATTTGTACAAAATCAACTCTATTGATAGGTTCTTTCCCATAACAACCTTCATTGTTCATTGAAATTTACCATCTAGGCCTCAAACTTACTTCCTGCAGGACCACAGTGTCTTCTGGTTTTAATTCCAGCCAAGCACCCAAATATGTAATTACTGATGATCAGATAATCTGGTTAAAAGTTATACTTCTTTACAGAATGATGTTCTATGTAGTGGGCCTCGAAGCATAAGAATGTTAAGTCATCAAACTGTCCAATTCATTAATTTGAGAGGTCATGCAGATGCTTTTATTTAATGCAGTGACCCTCCAGGATCTGAGGTTGAGACCACTGGCCCACTGAGTGGCAAAATAAACAGACTGAGGCTTTTAGATATAATCACCAGTCTCTTCACTCCAGAATCACAGTGGACAACACATATGGGCCAACCACTTTATTAAACATCACCTCGGGCTATTTTGGTAGTCATTACAGGCATCCTTACTGCAACCAGCAGTGATAATCCTACCGATGTTAGTTAATGAGAAACTAAACAATCATACCGAGACTCTACATATGAATATCTGAGTCACTGCTCATTTTATCTTTGAATTAAGAAGTCTCAATAAATAAACTCAATCAAACTGTTCCCTAACACATGCCTAGTAGTGTTAAAGTGTTATCCTTTAGTGATATGTTCTTTCGTTGTACTCATAGAGGTAGTGAATAATATATAATAATGGCCATGAAATACCCTTTCATCTGATACGCCTCTTGTTGTTTCAGCACAGTGTTTGGTTACAAAAGCACAAAGGACTTTCCAATTGCCCTGAGATAAGTAGCTGTTCCTTGATACAGTAGCTGTAACCACGACCAGGCGGAGAGGTCTTCTGCAGCTGCCCCTCAGATTAAAAAACAGGGTAACACTCTTTCGCATCACAAATGGCATCATATTACCAGCTTAATGTTTCTTAACTACCAGTCTATGCCTAATTCAACTAAAGGTGCTAATTTGTATCAATATAAATATGCACAGCAAGATCCCAGCCCATTCATAAACTCTGTCAGTAAATGACCTTTTCAACTTCTATTCATTTTAACTGACTGTTATTCTTGGTTAGATTTGCAAATTGATTTAAAGGACACATGGCACGCAGCCCCCTAAAACAACACTCTGCCACAACATTAGTTTACACACTCACGAGCCCTGTGGCTCTGACTTTCAAATCTTGATGACTTATTTTGAGGGATTTCTTCCTCACTGGGGTCTGGAAATAATTAAGTACACCATAATAAACCTGTGTTTGTTTGCTTAACTGTAACCTGACTTTTATGCAGATATGATTTGCAGATTAATTGTGTAGCTTGTCTCACACACACATGTATGCACTGAGCCTCCTGCTCTTTGTAGACTTTTTGATGCATTTAAACACAATCTATGCACTTACACAATATACTGCCAACACATTATCACACAGAATACAGGTTTTTTGCACGTGTAATATTTGAATCACTTTTTTTAAATGACTATGCTAATTTTCACTGAAGATAAACAAACAACATCTTATATCTCAGTTCCCCTTAATACCTCATTAGACCTGCCCCTTCAAAGATTGAATTTCTAATACAAAATGGGGAACACATTTTAGCACCAAAGCTACACATTTGGAAAAAAGACCCCATGAGACCTTGTGGAGTCTTTGAAGATATTTCCTTTCCAGTTGCTATCTCAATAATTGTTTTTTTCCTATGCTTTGGAGCAACTGTTCAACTTTCAGTCATTTGCACATCTTGCACTTACTATCACCTGCACTCAGAGAAAACAATGGCACAAAATCTACCCACCTATTCAGAGAAGTCTTCAGCCTTAGCACACTCAGAGCTGTTTCAAAACACGGAGGGTTGCCTTCTTGACTCTCAGATCTCTCAGCAGCAATTGTGTGGGAGCACCTGGGCTGTGAGATGTTTGCTGTGTGGGGCTGGGGAGTCGCACAGCCCTCTATCTATGCACCTCTCTCTCTCTCTCTCTCTCTATCTCTCTCCCTTTCAGTTTCCCTCTCAGTCTCCCGTCCCTCTCTCTGGTACACTCAAAGCGCTTTCTCCTGAGACACAGACACAAAAAGGGGGTGTGGAAGCTGCAGCACTTGGAACACAGAAGGCCCTTTGTCTGACTTCATATGGTTTACTTCAGCCACACTGAAAGCATTATGCCGTTATATATTTTCATATTTAAAACACGTATGTCTTAGAAATAAATACAGCTCCTTTTTGTGGAGATCATCAATCTTCTTAAAAATAAAAACAACAACCCTCCCTCCCCCCGACACTTATTTTTATTTAAACAAAGTGCAAAGGATAGGAAATGTATATATAAAGAGTGCTCATGAGCCAAGCCAAGAGAGGTTGTTTTTACTGTTCTGGGTTATGAGTTATGAATTAGACTTGGACCACCAGGAAATAGAAAGCATTACCACCTAAAGGCGGGAGAACAGAGGAATGCAGCATAAAATGTGTTTACAAATGTGATTCAGAAAAAACAGAAGAATTCTAGAATCATACTGCTATTCACATTCATATAACTAAATATTCTAATTTGGACCTAAATAAATAGTTTCCACTTTTATGAAATAGCAAAACAGTACAAGCACAGACTGATTGTTATTTGTGTGGGGGGAAGACATGTTATTGGTGAAACATGCTCACATTGTTAAAGGGTGTAGCCTGACCTACAGTAGTTGCCAAAAAATAAATACAAACAATCACAACATCTTAATTAGGAACGGTTGGCTTTTGTAGATCTTTTGGAAAGCGATGAATCAACCACTGCAGCGTCCGATGCATTCTAGCGAAGGGACTCGTTACATGCAGTCCCCTTACTTTGTGAAATAATCTTACACTTTCTTGTTTCGAGGTCTCCTGTGGGGGGGGATTGGATGCCTGCCTGCGGAGAACCGCTGGCCCAGATGTTGACTGTCTGCGTGTCAATAAGTTCAGACATGATTGAAAAGACTGCAGAGCCGCAGGAGGGGATGTAGAAGGTGCTCGGGGTGAGGGCCACAGCCGCAGTGAGCAAGTCAGAGGTCTCTGCGCCGTCTTATCCAGTAACAGTGGCCAGTCTCGGATTGCAGGAATTACCGGTCACGGTGTAGGATTTAGGCACTATTCTCAGGTGCAAGTCCAGTACAAGGAGTAAGTGTGTAATCAAAGATTTAGTAGTCTTTCTGAAGTCTGTGGTGAACCCGTTGATAACAAAAATAAAGTTATATCCTCTGATTAATCATGCTCAGCAAGATATATAGTAAAATCTTTAGGGTAATTGCCCATGAAGATTGTGTATACTGTGACTGTGCTTGGCCAGGCTTGAAAAAGAAGCTAAACTAGACGCTGTCTCGATGATATAACCACAGCTCATTTTTTACATGTTTAACTGAAGTCTCGTGGTTTTCTAGGATTTGTTCGTAATGAGATGCAAAACACAAAAACATGTGCTAGGATTTGTGATTTTTAATGGCTAGATAATACTGTTAATTGTGAATTTCTCTCTTAGGTAAGTCTACGTATTTATGAAATTTCCCATGTGTTTTTAAAATAATAAACTTTGAGCTTTTTCTATGACTTTGTTTGTATCTATGGATTTTCCCATCTATGATTATTGCTCTACACATTCTATTTTAGTAATAGAAGCAGCACTTTTAAAATTGTACAACTGAAAATCATGATCCAATTATTGCCCACCCAAACCCCTCAAGTCTTAACAAGAGGCAGCCCTCTCCGTCTCTCCTCTCCTGACTTTCCTGTTTGGGTTCCCCCAGACTGCTGCTGCTGCTTTCACTGATAAAAATCAGCTCTTAATTCCAACAAGTCGGCTATCGTGACTTTCCTAGGAGCTGCTGTGTGTGGGAGAGCGAACGAGAGGATACGTTAGCAGACATTCCATCAAATCTGGGCTTTTGTTCTGGGAGTTTGATGGCATTTTATAGAGATCTGGATCACATCCTCCCGCAACTCTGTCTTATTGACTCAGTCTTATTACAGACACAATAGCGTCACTGCACAGACATGATTCTGATTCTGAACGCTCTGCTTTTCTTTTTTTGGTTTGGCCACTTTTTCAGTAGCCATGGGATATTTTAGTAAGAGATCAAAGAGCTCTTTTAAAGGCACTGGTGCTTGGCAGAGAACTCTGTCAAGATTAAATTCTTGTCGTTGCAGGTGTCCTTTCTGCTCTGGTACATAACATGGGAATACGTTGGATATTTGTTGTGAGATTTAAAAACAGTAACAAAAGATTTTCATTATGGTACATATTTTTTGATAATGAAGAGAGAACACCCAATGGGTAAATCCTATAGGTAATACACTACCTATTCACTTTCTAGGGATGTGTGTTTTATATCATATATCATAACCTGAAAGAAGAAGAATGTATTATTCATTTAACAATTTAATTTTCAAATATGTTATTCCCCCATGTTATATTGTCTCAAACTGCACTATATGTCAGAGTCATTCCACCACATAATTAATAATCACATTAGGTAACAAAAACACATGACGTAAATGAGTAATAGCAATAAAACACCATCTGTCAGTTTCTGTTTCCGTAATGTTCAACATTAATTCCACCCTAAATTGTTATTTCATCACATTATGAGTTAATAAAAATGACAGATGTGTCATAATCTTTGGTCTCTTTAATTGGGTGTGGTTAGATTCTCAAATGCTGAAGGATATATAGCAATGTCTGCACTAATGCTTTGTTCTACATTTCAGTGTGAACCTGGCAAGATAGGGCTAATCTAAAACACGTATAATTCTCACTACAACTCACAAAACCAACGAATCAGACAAAATTGCAGAGCATCATTGTATTGTTTAATAAAATTCATAGGAATTAATGATTTCATACACTATGACATCACTCAAAACCAGGGGACTTACACAACGCCATAATTATATTAATTTCTTCAGTGTTCACTGTGAGACATGAGGTTAAGGTATAAATCACAAACACTTGTAACGAAGTTGCCTCTTCTACAAAATGCAGCAGATTCATTATTAGCAGTGTCAGCTTTACAGATATTTTGAGAAACTCATGCCTCCACAAAGTACAGTAATGTTCTTAGTGTTAAAAACTAATGTCTCACATCCACATCACTCTTATATCAGTTTTCAGTTTTGACATTGTGTTTACCTAAACATTGTAAATATGTTCAACACATTATTTGTAAAAGGAGGAGTTTAAGCCATGCTGTTATTCAATGTCTTACTACACTTTCTATTTTATCCAAAATTGAATTAGCTGATCTTCTGCTTTAGCTTGCTTTCTATGTCAACTGCTCATTTTAACTTTGAAAGGCTTTATATAAGTGGACAAAAAACAGTAAAGTATAGAAGGGTAGACTTCACTCCTATAAAGACCAGGACCAATGTAGTTAAATTTCTTCACATGCAGGTTTTCCCACTTACTAACTTCCCACTGGTATCTCTGCCAGTATTTGTGATTCTTGATCAAGACAGCAATGTGTATGAGAGAATAAAAGGAAAAGGGTGGGAGCTTTTCCTTTGTCCAGACCCCTTTAAAAAAAACATACACATACCACGGAGTGATTACATTGGTGTTAATATTGGCCCTGAAACATTGTGCTCCAGCTGTGATCTCCACCTACATACCTCTGTATTCTTATCACATGCTCTTGTGGAAGCAGATCAGGCGAAATTATTAGAATTTTATTCTTGCTAGATGTGTTGACCCTGCTGCAGACATGTGTTCCCCAGAACACCGAAAAAAAAGCTACTCTGCTTGCAAATGAAAGATTTTTATCTGTGTTTCGCAGGAGTGTTCTAAACACAATATTTATGTTTGACGTTCACGATGACATTAGAGGATGTGCTTAAAATATCAACCTGAAATTCACACGGTCAACATTTAGGGCAGTATTCCAGGAGATGACTTTCAGCTTTTGAATAGGAAAGGAACTAATCAACACACAACTACAACTTGGATTGCTATTAAAACATACATTTGTCTGTGTGTGTGTATATATATCACACACACACACACACACACACACACACACACAAGCTTTCCTGGATTGTATGTCAGTGTCAAACCAAAGTGTCCACTGAGGTCTGCTTTCCACAAAGGCAAAATATATAAGGAACTTACATTACATTACATTACATTACAAGGCAAAGACCAGAGTATTGTTCGAAAAATAAAAGTATAATTTTAACTCACAGCACCTTTACACCTTTACAGAAGTTTACAATTCCAACAACAATTATTTTGTTTTATAGAACTTTTATTTGAAAAGCGTTTTTTGTTTTTACAAAATAAAAAATTGAAAAAAAGAACGCAAAGGAATATTTGGTAAGAGCATTACAGCAATATGTTTGGCACAACATTACTAAGAATTTAGAACATATCCAGATTATATATAGATCCATTTAAAACACACTGGATGATAATGACTTCAGTATGTGGATGCAAATAATAGTTTTGGTCACCAGTGGTGTCAGTATGTCGCTTGCAAGTGTCTGAAGTCATAATGCAATAAAGAAGACAACTACAGAATCCTATCAACAGTTCACACAAGAGAGTAATCATTTCTTGCTGCTATGAACTTTAAGAGTGACTTGCTCATTGGGATTCACTAGTAACTAGATTGCTCTCTTTTGTTCTTTGTAGATTTTCATTTCTGGAAGCAATTAAGCTTTAAATCTACTCAGATGTATGCCCACGCCGTCTGGGTTTTGCGTCCACTAAATTTCATTTGTTGAATTAACAAGACAGGCCATAGCTTCTCTTTGCTATATCTGAGGCCTTTTTTTTCTCCAAATTGGAAGCAAATGGCTCTGTTCTGGTAAAAGGTTTTCTTCCCACTAAAGGAGAGTTTGTTAAATTAAAGAGATTTTTGAATGAAGTTCAAAGCAAAATTTGAGTGACTCGCAGACATTTGGAATGGAAATTGTTCTTATTCACATCGCATAGAATTAGCTTCAGCGAAAGTCTTATTAGGTTTCTTTTATGGTAAGAGTCAGGGAGCATGTCTTAAAAAGTTACACATTTTAAGTCGATAAGCTTTTCTGCGAGGAGACTTCTTCCCTTCAGGCCAAAAAACACATCTCTGTCATAGAAAGGAACATGCAGGTGGAAAAAAGGTATTCCATTTTCCCTTACAAAAATATCTCAATGTAAAACATATCATAATTTAAATGTCCAAAAATCAATACTATAAGACGACACATGCCACAGAAATCAAAGGCATGATGGGTATTATATCAATCAATCAATCAATCAATCAATAATGGTTGGTGTTTCTCTGTGGAAAGAGATGTGCACTAACTGCTGACAGCTGGAAGAGTACAGCAGGTGACACTGATTTTTTGGAGCCCCATTCATGCTACAATTGTCTCCTCCCAGATAGGAGCCAGTTAGTCATTCAGATAAATGCTTGCCTTTTAGTTTCTCTTCATATTTCGCCTTTCTTTTCCTATCACAGCACAGTGCATCCCTTCATTTCAAATACAGATGAACATATTTTGCACTTTATGACAGATTAGAACAGAATCATTGCTGAGCAAAAATACTGTAATGAGCACAAAGAAAAGTCTGTCTGGAGATGTGATGGCTTATTTATTCAAGATGGTACTGCTTGCCAGAATGCCCAGTGGAAGTTTTGATTGTATGCTCTTTTACAGCTGCTGGACAGCTGGCGTCATGATGAGCTAAAATGACATTCCCAGCAGAGATATTAAGGAGAACTGGAAAGACATTAATAAATGCAAATCCTGTTTCACTTCTTGGCAATCTCTGCTGCTCCAACAAGACGACTCTTGAAATGTATGAGGCATCGCCACAATCAGATTTGGAAAGGCTAAGAAAGATAGTGCAAATACAATAAGAACTTGTGACTTAATGAGGCCGAAAAAAAGAAAATTGAGTTACTGAACCTTACATAAAACTTGAGCAACATTTTGTTTACCCATTATGGTGCTACTACTATTGCTACAACTACACTACTACTACTACTACTACTACTACTACTACTACTACTAATAATAATAATAATAATAATAATAATAATAATAATAATAATAATAATAACATCAGATGCAATGCATGCATGTAACTAATGGTTTCTGATATAAAATCACAGTGTTATAAATGATAAAGAAGCAATGGACAATAGCCATGAAGTAAAGTTTTAAGGAACTGTAAGGTATAGAAAATACAAAGTATTAATACATACTTAAAGGAGAGTTGGTGAAGATTCAGATTAGATTTTTTTAGAAGCAATACATAGCAACAGTACCAGAGAAGCTTGGCAGAGATGACTACTATACACACAAAGACTGATACACAAGCCTTATTTGCATCTTATCTTAACGCAAATATGACAATCACCTAAAAATTGTGCAGTACTGGTTAAATAAACCATTTAATATAGATTGAAACCCCATTTCTACAGTCTAAGTCAGTGTATTCCTTCCAGATTGACCTCACAATGTTGCATTAAACTGCTGTTTACAATCATTACTGACCCATTCCCATCCTTGAGGTCAGAGGTTGGTTGCTTGGGGTATTATTGCTGTCAAACCACTCACACAGCCTGCAATCCCTGCTTTTTATTACTTCAGATGTGACACGTGGCAACATCCCAGATACGTTTGAGGCGGAGAGATTTATTGCCCACAACAGACAAAATCTGCTAATTAGTCTGTAATGTGCTTTCAGTAATACATGCAACTGTGTGAAACAAGTCCATCCATCTAGAGAAACAAGTGTTTTAGTCTGGATTTACCCAACAATGTAATTAAGAACACAAAACGTTACATTTATTGTTTCTTCTTTTTTTTTGTCATGTTTTGATTTGAATAATGTAGAACTTTTTAAAGATGTAGTACATTCACAAGAGGATTTTGCCCTTTCTTCAAAAAGCCCAGTAAATGTGTTTTACAATAGGTAATATGGTGTATATTTATATGTGTTGCTTAAATTATTCACACACTTAATTTGTTATTTTCTGATTTTAGTTTGATACATAGTGTTAATAAAACTAATACAAATATACTTGTATATCAATGGTACAATTTGTAGCTTGATTCAGCTTGTAGAACTCCAGATTCCAGGTGACTGAACTGAACCTATGAAGACAAGAGTGTAAACTTTTAACACAACTATATTTAATAAATCACGTTCTGTACTTAGTTCTAGAACTGAACTAATGATTTCTAATACAATTTAACAGCATTGTAACTCACAGTATTTATACACTGAAAGACATTGCTAATATTGAACTAAACAGTCTCGCAGGCCTTATAACCTTGGGCCTCCATTCACAATACAGGATAACATTAAGGAAAAGGTGGGTAACCGGTTCCATGAAGCTCTGTCAACGAATGTCAGAGATCAGTGTGATTTTGCAGCGCTGCCATGGCACGCCTCGGGAAGAATTTCCTCTTAGTAAAGGGTGACAGAGTGCAGCTGCAGCACATAAACCCTCGCAAGAAATGAAACTGTGTCCCATTCCAGTACAAGGCGTTCATTTCAAAACAAGCCAGAGACTGTAGTTCTACAGTGAGGGAAAAAAGTATTTGATCCCCTGCTGATTTTATACATTTGCCCACTGACAAAGAAATGATCAGTCTATCATTTTAATGGTAGGTGTATTTTAACAGTGAGAGACAGAATAACAACAACAAAATCCAGAAAAACACATTTCAAAAAAGTTATAAATTGATTTCCATGTTAATGAGGGAAATAAGTATTTGATCCCCTATCAATCAGCAAGATTTCTGGCACCCAGGTGTCTTTTATACAGGCAACGAGCTGAGATTAGGAGCACTCTCTTAAAGGGAGAGCTCCTAATCTCAGCTCGTTACCTGTATAAAAGACACCTGTCCACAGAAGCAATCAATCAATCAGATTCCAAACTCTCCACCATGGCCAAGACCAAAGAGCTGTCCAAGGATGTCAGGGACAAGATTGTAGACCTACACAAGGCGGGAATGGGCTACAAGACCATCGCCAAGTAGCTTGGTGAGAAGGTGACAACAGTTGGTGCGATTATTCGCAAATGGAAGAAACACAAAATAACTGTCAGTCTCCCTCGGTCTGGGGCTCCATGCAAGATCTCACCTCGTGGAGTTTCAATGATCATGAGAACGGTGAGGAATCAGCCCAGAACTACACGGGAGGATCTTGTTAATGATCTCAAGTCAGCTGGGACCATAGTCACCAAGAAAACAATTGGTAACACACTATGCCGTGAAGGACTGAAATCCTGCAGCGCCCGCAAGGTCCCCCTGCTCAAGAAAGCACATGTACAGGCCCGTCTGAAGTTTGCCAATGAACATCTGAATGATTCAGAGGAGAACTGGGTGAAAGTGTTGTGGTCAGATGAGACCAAAATCGAGCTCTTTGGCATCAACTCAACTCGCCGTGTTTGGAGGAGGAGGAATGACCCCTAGAACACCATCCCCACCGTCAAACATGGAGGTGGAAACATTATGCTTTGGGGGTGTTTTTCTGGTAAGGGGACAGGACAACTGCACCGCATCAAAGGGACGATGGACGGGGCCATGTACCATCAAATCTTGGGTGAGAACCTCCTTCCCTCAGCCAGGGCATTGAAAATGGGTCGTGGATGGGTATTCCAGCATGACAATGACCCAAAACACACAGCCAAGGCAACAAAGGAGTGGCTCAAGAAGAAGCACATTAAGGTCCTGGAGTGGCCTAGCCAGTCTCCAGACCTTAATCCCATAGAAAATCTGTGGAGGGAGCTGAAGGTTCGAGTTGCCAAACGTCAGCCTCGAAACCTTAATGACTTGGAGAGGATCTGCAAAGAGGAGTGGGACAAAATCCCTCCTGAGATGTGTGCAAACCTGGTGGCCAACTACAAGAAACGTCTGACCTCTGTGATTGCCAACAAGGGTTTTGCCACCAAGTACTAAGTCGAAGGGGTCAAATACTTATTTCCCTCAATAACATGCAAATCAATTTGTAACTTTTTTGAAATGCGTTTTTCTGGATTTTTTTGTTGTTATTCTGTCTCTCACTGTTAAAATACACCTACCATTAAAATTATAGACTGATCACTTCTTTGTCAGTGGGCAAATGTACAAAATCAGCAGGGGATCAAATACTTTTTTCCCTCACTGTATATTTTGACTTTAGGGGGTTTCTCCCTAACAACATACTGCAGAGGTTTTGCTCACATTTTCACTCATGCAACTACGGTTGTCACGATACTAGAATTGTGAACTTCGATACGATACCAGTTCAATGTCACGATGCTCGATACCAATTCGATACCACGCAAAAACGAAATCTGCACACATAACATGCATTAGCATATCTTCCATACAGATACACAATCTTCACTCCAGATCAAATGGGCTGGAGCAGTAAACACAAGTATCATAGTATTATGAACTTTTTTCCAAAATTCAGTAACCATTCAAACATTTTCTTCAGAACAATAGAGTGCAGGTAGCTAATATCACTCATGTATATTTTGGTAATTTTAAAACATAACAGAGCTTTGTGTGACTAGTTTAATCTGTCTTGTAGTAACAGTCAGTAGGCACATTCATGGTTGACGTTTTACTGCATTAGTATTGCATAGCTTTATAATATATTGAAAATGTGTTCCATATGGGAATTCAATGTCCTTTATTTGATATACAGAACATGCATGTAACACACACCAGTCATACAGACCAGAAAATAATATTGTAAATAACAGGCAAATATATCGTCCTGTGCTTGCTACACAGTCTTGAGCCACAGTTGATCCGTTAAATAATATTAATACTAGATATAGTAAATGTGAATTTCTCAGCTCATCTGTTCTTATATGTCTTGACCAGTCACTGTCTGATCATGTGCTCATTATTTTGTGTCAGGTGTGGCTGGCGATAGGCTGGCTGCTGTTAGTGTTTATTAGATGCTGTTGGCACTACAGTTCAGTATCTACAGGACTGAAGATGCCCCTCACCAGTGCTGCACAGGAGTAAAGACAGTGCCAGGCTGCTCAATGCACACAGACAGAGCTGCGCTGTTTCTCGCTGTTGAAATGCAGTCTGTGGTAAATACACTGCAGTGTTGAAAAGTGCAATCCTGCATTGATGTATATGAGCTGTATACACAGTCAAACCCATTTCAATGCGCTTTCACATTGCATAAAATGTTATCTTTTATTTGTATGCTATTTTAATTGTATTTTTTTTAATTGTATGTTTGCTAACATATGTGCATACCGAGTTCTACACCAGTTTACAGTTTATTGTGTAAAAGGGATTATTAGTTTGTTCATGTTTATGTAACCTATACGTGAAAAAATTATCTTACTTGTTCACTGTGAATGCAGTGATGCTGCCGTGAAAAGATTGTGTGTAAAAATATTACGTTGAATCCAACTGTTTGTTTAGCGTTTTCGTCACACAGCTGTTTTATAAAGCAGCCGCACATTCTGCGGGTTGTTGTATTTAATATTAAATCTCTAGTGTTAAGAGCTCACCGAATGTAATCAGTCCAATCAACACCACATTGAACAAACATACTACTGAAAAGTTTCTGAAATTTGATATCGCGATAGTATCGAAGTATTTTGACAACCCTACATGCAACACATTCACTGGAGGTGTATTCCTCACACACGTACATCAACACCCTACAAAGGAAACGCAGGCTGCCTGAAACACTAATAAAAAAAAGTCCCACTGTTGCCTGACTACTTTGTTATTACTAACAGGAATTGCTTATTCAGCCCTGATTCACTTAGTTGTAAAAACAAGTAACTGTGCATTTTGCAACAATAGCAATGGACCTGCCCCAATTGAGTATTGTTATTGGAAATATGTATGAGAAATATACAAGCAATACAGTGTGTCAATGCAACAGTCACCTACTGTACACTGCCTATACTCGCTGTATTAACTGTTCGGAGCCATAGACCCCACAATTAAACTTCACATTAATCAATGAATACATTAAATGATTAAACTAATTTAAGCAGCAGATGAGAACAGAAAGTATCCAATTCCTCAGTAATGCAGCTGTTCAGACATATTATAGTATTGTGTGCAAGTCTGAGTACAGCAGCTATCAGCTCTCCAGACTTTCAGCAGAACCACAGAAGCCATCAATAATAACTGTATCATGGTAATGTAATAGCTCTGTGGATCATTCGAATTGCAAATGAAGTGATTTGAATATGTTAATCAGGCTTTACAAATCACTTCTGCAACCAACCAAAAATCATGCTGGTGATATTTAAATGACCTTTTTTTTTGTTTAATGTCAATTGTTTGGTGTTTCTTTGTAATTATTGTGAACGTATTGTGATTGTGGAAGTCACAGGCATGCGTTGGTATCCCACAAGTAGACAATGAACTACAGACGGACAGACGGTATATTCTTGCCTGCAGCCACTGCTCCTAGCATGTGATTGCTTGAGAACCCAATCAGCCCAGTGTGTTTATAGAATAAAATTACAGTTGATTAAAGTGTCTTTGTTTAGTTTGGCAGTCTGTTCCAATCCTTGGTCCAGTATACGTTAATGGCCTCGCACTCACAGGGCCTAACCACACAGCCCTGGCACCCATTACTCTACTGCTCAGGGCAAGAGCTGCAGGAATGTGGCAGATTTATCAACCCTGCAAACTCAAGATATGTACCAGAAAAAAGCCAGGGAAGTTCGTCATCTCAAAGCTTTTCAAGACAGAAACACAATTCTGACTTAGACATTTCTCTATAGTGCAGGATGATGGGGCCTCAAACTTTCAGTATTGCAGAAGGATAAGAGTTTACTGTTCCGAAAATGAGAAGAAAACATTTTAGATATATTTATAGCATTTTTTTCTCTCTGGTAGGAGAGACATACCATTCACCTCAACTGTGCATCCAAATGTGCACAGCCTAGGATTAAACTGTAACGCTATAGATTTATTTCTACTGTCAAGTATTGGAAGCAATTCTCGTTGCATTTTTTCATCTGTCTCATGTCCTTTATTGTTTATTGCCAAAAACTTTCTTTCTTATAGAAAGTGCCTCAAATAATTTAGGGGGGGAAAAACAATAAAATATCAATGATCTCTCTTGAAGTGCCTCTGCTTTTTGCAGGTCTGCAAAGCATGCACAAACACTCTTTCTTGTGGTTTTCTTAGGGCAGGGACTGAAGTATGAGTCAGGTGTGTGAAATGCTCCTCTTTTGCCGGCAGCAGTGCAATCCTGAGAGTGGAAACTGCAGACGTTTTCTCACGGAGATGTCTGGGCCATGGGATACTTCTATTCTCCTCAGAAAGTCCCATTACATCACCTAGACCCATCCTTCCAAATTGCTATCCCATCCTGCAGCCCCCCTCACTCCCCTTCCCATCCCTTGCACCTGAAGAGGCATTGAAGATCTTGCCAGGTGTTTCATTTTACAATGAAGCATCATTTACTTTCCTCTCTAATTTTCATTCTTTCCCCCACTTAAATATAGCATAGAAACCCTCTTCACCCACCTGACTTAATAAATATATGTATCGCCTAGGGGGTTACTGCATTACTGAGGAAATGAAGAAAGCGATCAAAGGGGGCCATCTCTTAAAGGGAAACATTCACAATAATCAAAAACGATGGTTTAGCAGTTTTTACGCGTTGCCATAGTATATTAGTAAGCTGTATACCACTCTTCCAGATCGACTATCATATAAGCAACTATTAAAACTTTAAAATGTAATACATGACAAATAATGGTGCATGTCAAACTCTGAACTGTCCTAAGTGTCGTGTCATAACGGAAAAACTAAATTTGTCTTCCCTGCAGCTGCCAATTGTGTTGTGCTGCAGTGGCAACATTCAAAACGTTACAACAAACTTGATCATACACTTCAATTTGGCAGCATCTGAATACTACATAAGCCTGGGAAATGCATAATCAAAATTAATTCAGCCATTCATGTAAAGCAATAATGTAAAGGGCATTGAAACTTATTTGTGTTTTAAACATGTAATTTAATCAATGCTGTTTGTTTGTAAATCCCCTTATAGAATTATAATCCTACACATATATAAATAAAGATTGCAACTTTAAAATCCAAAGAACTCTGCTAACGTTGGAAATTCTTGCTTCTACAATCACTGCAGTACTTAAGCATTAGTGCAATGCCTAAATTTGGGCAAGTTGAACACTGGGAGAAGCTGATGCCTCCCACGAACCTTAATCAAATGCCCACACAAAGCCGCATTCAAGCTAGTACCACACACAGATGTAAAGCATTACAAAATAGGTGTTTTATTACAGCATGTCAACATCGTTCTATTATTCTCATTACTCCCTGAATGCATGTTTCGAAGATACAGCCCTGCAATTCACGACTGTTTGTAATGCTTTCACAGCGTCTATCTCATAACAGAGTTCATTAAAATCCATCTTGAAGACATTTTGGTCGGAGCTACTGTGTACATGTAAACTTTAATCTGCGGACACCTGGGAGGTCTAGTAGAATGCAGGGGGTCTGATTTTGCTCACAGAGATCTAACCATTAGGGGTTATAAACCCAGCTATTACCTGACTGTTAATCCACATGCTGAGGTGCAGCACACCAAGGGAATGTGTTTAGTCTTTTCAGAGTGCATTTTGCATCACTGCTTATTTATTTATGTTTCTTAATGTCCATGTCATTAGAATAGATGTGTGTGGGATCATTATAAATCGCCGCTCCTGCCTTGTGTGTGTGATTGTTTCAATGCAACTGAACTTGTGCTGTGAATAATGGAAGCCCAGTCCTCCCCTATGCTTCTGCTGGCTCCCACGGCCGTGCTAACAGGTGTGCATTGTCTGAATTCCCCACAGCCTACAGTACGAGTGCCGTCAGCGATTATCACAGGTAACCACAACATTCCTCTCGTTCCCAACGAAGCCTTCACAACAGACACGCCACAGCCCAACTGACCTTCAGAGAAAAACTGGACGTTTTGTACACTGTTAGATGCCAATTATTATTATTATTATTATTAATATTAATATTAGTGAAATACCGACACTTTTCAGACTGCCAATGTAAAATAATAATAATAATAATAATAATAATAATAATAATAATAATAATAATAATAATAATAACGGACCAAACTATTTTCATGGAATTTTTTTGTTTCAAGAAAGAAAACTACTAAGCAGGTCCGGCTGTTTTATTGTGATATTGTGTCTCGCTGTGTGAAGTCTGCTGGCTGGCTGGTGAGGGCCTGTGGTTTGACAGAGATAAAAGACCTATGTTCTCCCTGTGGACAAGATTCCCGTTTTGGTAATGACTTGTATTACATCATTTATACCTTCAACCAGACGCCTGTTTCCATACTTTTTACACTGTCAGGCACTGATCTTTATGAAGATAAATGGGGTGGCCTATGAACTCATTTCTTTAGATATACGAGAAGCGTAATTGTATTCTGCGATATATGATTTCTCTTGCATTGGCTGCACACACTTTCTCTGAACATTTATATTACTACATGGCTTAGCAGAGGGGAGATTTGTTTTCTTGTTATGCGGAGGACATATTTCTATAGCACCACAGGGCTGAAATGAAAAATTATAAAGAAACCTAGATCTAATTTGCTTGGAATTGTGTTCACATTCACCCTCAGTTTAAATGTATATGTTCAAGGCTTGGTGGAAGTACCGATTTTGTAACAATTTACTTAATTATCTGTGTGTGTGGCAGAGGGTGAATGGGAAAAATTTGTTCTTGCATGTTTGCAATTCACCACTCGGCCATTCAGCACTGAGACTAAACTGAGATGCACAATATGTTTAGATATTTAAAATTTAAGTAAAACACACTGTCTTATTAAAATCATTTAAAAAAACAAACTGGGGGCCCTAAGCATTTGTTAGTCTGTTTATGCCTATCTGGCTCTGCACTGTATGTGTGCGTACATATTACATATTTAATGACTTTAAAGTTCTGTTTCTGTTTCTTTCTTTTACTGTCAGTTCAATATCCAGAATAAGTGGTTTTGCTGGGCAAATAACATACACACACATGTCCTTTCCATATGTTGGCAAAATGTGTGCAGGCCCCATATGCATAAAACATCTCAGAATTACTCCTAGGAATCTTGCTAAAAGTTAGTTTAGGAGTAAGATTACTCCTCACTCAGATTAGGAGGTAGAAGTCAGTCAAAGTCTCTTACACCTACTTTTAGCTGGGAGTAGGATCCAATACTAGGAATAACTTTTAGCAAATTATCACAACAGTTAATGTTAGAATAGGGCTCACTGTGACGTATTTTCTTCATTTTGGGAAGGAAAAAAAACACGTGACATCACATATAGATAAGCAGAAGCGAAAATACAACTATACGAATATGCTAAGCCAACTCAGCCTTTTATTTGTTCATAATTTGACACAAAACAAGAGTTTCCCAATTATTCCTTCATTACAGGGACGTTAAGATGCTACATAGAATTAATATTTTAGATTAACTTCACATTCATAATCACAATCATAAAATATACATAAAACATCTTACCGTTGAACACTGTTTATCCTTCCATTGTACATAGGGAATTATTCACAGGTAGAAACACTGGGATTTATTCATGAATGGTTTTACACCGATTCGCTATATCAGACAATTCTGTATTGAATAAAATACAAATTAAAGATAACATGCATTTTGTCACTGCGCACACATTTTATTATGAATATGCTTTGTATGAGTGGATTATTTTTCATTCATGTTGCACTTATTTGCACTTAATTTGCCTTTCACTTATTTTTTACTTTTATTCGTGGTAAAAATAGTCAGAGAATGGGTATAATGTAAAACGCTTGATGAAAATAGGCTAGCATTGATTAAGAATTGATTAGGCTAGCATTGATTACATAGGGATAATCATTGATTATCAATGCAGCTTGTTTTGGGCATATTTGTCGGGCTGTAGTGGGGAAATCAATAAACTGTTAATGATCTCGGGTGCTGTTAATGCCAGTATGGTCTGATGGGAAATTCTGCTTATTGACGGCTGTGATGATGCTCCCAAATCATCACTGCTACACTGTTACACTTTCCCTGTTGCCAGACACTGCAGCATTGTCACCACCTGTATCTCTGCTGTCGGTGCCAGAGTTAGGAGTACTTTTAATTTAAAGAATCTTTATGAATAGCTTTTACACCTAAGAGTAAAAGTAGGAGCAAATTGATGTCACTCTCTTATATTTCAGGCACTTAGAACTGATTTATCACTCTCAGACGATTTATGAATACGGGCCCTGACGTGTAAAAGCTCAAAGTTCCTGCCTGTTACAGCTATGTTTCTCCACTTGGTTCTCAAAAGTGTTTTACACATTCCTACACTACGCGACTCGTCTTTTGGCACAGCCTTCCTGATGCTTGTTAGGTTTGTTCATCTACAACTGTGACATCCTGTGACAACACTCACACGGGTTTCAGAGAGTGCACACATACCCTGTAATGGGAGTGTTATCCAGATGTAGTGGATCGGATACTTGTTAGGTGTGCCTGTGCTGGGGAATTGAACCCAGAGCCTGACCACATTCAGAGTATGAGCGTTCAGAAGCCAAGACTCAAACAAAACAAAAAAAAACATACCCCATGAACACAATGTAGTTAAGGTGAACACATGCTTTGTTTTATGTCTATGTTATGGAGATTACTAAAAGCTTAGTTCTTAGTTTCCTTTTTTAACAAAGCAAGGTTAGGTCACTGAGCCCACAGTAAGGTCACAGGGTTCACTGTATTGTGCTCTCTTAGCTCTGAAAGGGAAGCAGCGTGTTTTGACCATCTCTAAGCCCTGGCCGACGCAGTGGCCTTACTAAGCAAGGAACACCTGTAGCGGCTGATTACCCACACGGTATGTCATTGTTGGAGAGGGAGGCGGACAGTGCTCCGCTAATACCCGGTATTAGGGCTATTGTGCCACTGCAGCATAAAATATGCTGAGCTTTGGTCATGATCATTATGGTGGAAATGAAGCTCAAAATCAAAGCACCTTTTTTTTTCTCTCTCTCGCTCTGCATTGCAAATCAAATAGAAGAAGCAGAGTTTGGAAAGAGCAGCGCATATAGCATAGAGGTTATCCAGGGTGTGTCTGAAAATGCTAACTCATAGCCAACATCTGTAAACAAATAAATAAATAATAAATAATAAAGCGCGAAAGGATTTCTTTGAAACGGTCATAGAGATGCATTCCTATCAATATACAGCTAATGATTTAAAATCAGATTTATAAAACAGAAGTAAAGAAAAATGTGAACAATGGAGCAATTTATTTTACATGGTATATAATGAGGTGTGCAGTTTTATTTGACATGTGCAATTTACTGTACTGCAGTGTGGCTCTAAATACAATACATACTTTTCAAATTACCTTGAGGAAGGAAGCTAAAATAATAAAGTTAACAAACCCCGACTCCAATATGAGGCAGTAATTTAATGCATTTGGTCCTGGCAAGGCCATTGATGTGCAATTCCATGCATTATGTTACCACAACCCTTGGAATGTCAAACTTCCTTCCCACTGAGTTTTGGAAAATTGGAAGTTAAATGATATAAAAATATTTATACTTAATATGAGCATTTACCTTTTTGTCTTTGAAAATATATGAACTGCACTGCCATTTTATATTGAAATCATATACAGCTGTCATTATTAAACTTTAAAAAGTTGATTTTGTCTGGATTTTTAGAAGCATTCATCTTCTAATTATTTCTCGGCAAAGATCTAACCTCTCCACTGTCCACCCCGCCAAAAATATCCAATTAAATTTAATCTCAGTCTACTCCTTTTTTAAATTAAATTCCTACAAAAAGACATACAATATTTATAAAGTTGATGTGTTTTTTAATTTAGATTTAGTCCTAGAATAAGCTATTGACCTGAAGCAATACACACCATGTTAGCTGTGTTATTCAGCTACAACAATGTGCCTCTCATTTTTAAGTCTGATAAACTGGCCCATGGAATGGACCACATACAGCTTGAGAATGCAAACAAATTCTAGGAAGCCATTATTTAGAGAAAGTGACATTATTGTGCTCTCCCTTGTCAAAACAACTTAGTGTGACCAGACAATATAAACACACGCGCTTACACCCACACATCATTCCAGTTCATGTCTTGTTTAAAGTTTCCATACACAGTTCTGTAATATCTGGACACTTCATCAGCAGTGTGGTTTTGCTGGGAGAGCACTGTGACCCAGAATGGAATGACTGCATGTAATGTTTTCAACTTGAAGTCTTATAATCACTTAAAAAAAACAAATTACATATATCATTACAAGAAAATCCAGAGTGCTCCAAGATATGAGCATAGACAAATGGAAAATTATCCAGGGATTGTGATGTTTGGCTGTTTACAATACATTCTGTTATTTACTAGCACAAAACGATGCTGAAAATTGCCATTATTATTAGTATTCATAATATTTTAATAATAATTCTTCAAGCAGTACTATGATTGATGGGTAAAGCAAAGTTGTATGAGAATAAGGAGAGAATTTAGGATAAAATTGTTTCTGTTCTGTTTCTGTTTCATTCCTTTGCAAATTCAGCTCGTGCTTTGTAATTATTGGGAGTCTGTGTATTTTACTGCTCTGGATACATAAACCATAAATAACAGATAATGAAGCCAAGCACAAAGAGAAGCCAAATTCGAGTTTGTTGTTATTGTCAAAGCAGATCATTTACTCAAAGCAGAGCAAAGATTTACTGGAGGGGGATTAAGTAAACCCTGAGAATGAGAAGATGTAAGCTACGGATAGTGACTGTCTGCGACCAGACATTTTATGTATCAAACTTTGGAAGAGAGAAAGTTCATTGGGAGTTCTGGAACATGCACAAATACCATTGAAGTTAATGTGTGCTGTTTATGCTGATCTGGTTCAAATACATTGGTGGATTTCAAATACTAATATAAATAATGGCATCATATATATATACATATATACGTATACATATATACATATATATATATATATATACATACATATACATATATACATATATATATATATATACATATACATATATACATATATATATATATACATATACATATATATATACATGTATATATACATATACATATATATATATACATATATATACATATATATACATATACATATATATATATATATATACATATATATAAATATATATATATATATATATATATATATATATATATATATATATATATATATATATAAATCAGGTTTAAGAGAAAACTGCATTGATTTACCATACACAATTATAGCTCCCACGTACAACGTCTTCCTAGTATTTTCTAAGAATAATAAGCACTTCCAAAAATCCCTAACTATAAGTAAGATGGGAGTATCTCCTTACTCTGTTGTAAAGTTTAAATGATAGTATGTCATTCCCTGTGAAACCAGAAAGGAAGAGAAAGTGGCCTTCAGCTTAACCTTACATGTATACTGTAGCAGTAGGATAACTCTTTCAGATAGCAAGTGTTTAAAAAAATTGTATATTATTTCAAATTATATAACCATACTTTTCTGCTTGTGTCTGAAGAGTAAGATTGATGAATTATATGATCAGTGTAAAATATTTTAGGTTAATAAAAATAATTTGAATTTAATTAGTAAACACTAAGTTTTAACCTAGTTGCAGTGAAGACCCTATTTTCAGGGTCAGGTAAGGGAAAATGCCAGTTTAGGAGAATAATTGTATGAGTCAAGAAGCCACAGGAGTTGAAAGCCACATCAATTTAAAGCAATTTAAAACTCCCAGATTTCTTTAAAGCAGAAAATAACACTAACAATTTACCAACCTGTCAGCTGGTGCATTACAGTGTCCAAATAATTGTAAAAGGAATACTATAAGAAGAGCAGAGGTTATCTTTCACTGGAGGCTTTAACATTTGGATTATGGCACATCAAAGTGCTGTTCGGGGTGAGTTCTTCAAATTACCTTTGAATTTATGATGTAAAAATTCTCCAGTTCTGATCTGACAGCAGTTTGAACAGGACTTTCCCTCTGAACCCCTTTCACCTTGCTTCTCTGTGGATAGAAATGACAGAAAGCATTTCATCAAAAGGCCACATTCTCCAAAGGAAAACAGAAGGGAAAATGAAATGAAAGCACTGGCTTGATTACAGCAGAGCAGGCTAATTTGTTGCCATAGTCTTGAAGGTTTACATCTGGTTATCACATTTTCGTGGTCCCGTTTCCGCTCACTCTCGCTTTGTTTGTAACTTGTCTTCCCATCTTGTTTTAATTAGGCTTACAGCTGATTCCCATTACGCTTCCCCATATTGTTACTCAGGCTGCTCTGGAATGTCTTGGAACTTTGATTTTCCACTGGATGGATTTCATTTTATATTGGAGGGGGTGGGATATTTTATGTTTGAGATGGACAGATCACTTTATAACTCTACAGTGTTAAAAATGTCTCTTTTCATTTTAGTATTTTTTTCAAATAATTGAAATTGAGATCCAGATAACCAACACAACAAAAGGATTGTTGTGGATTATCATTTTTTCAGCAAGGTAGAGCAATTACACAGTCCCTCTCTGGGAGTGATGCTAGATTTGCTTTCTGATGCTTGTGATTGACTGAAGCTGCTTGTAAAGTCATTTATAAAACTCATATATAAAATAGGTCATGCTGTTTCCTCTTTGGGCTCCTTTAACAAAGTAGTTTTGCATTTGCCTATTTGGGTAGGAGGGGTAAACATAATTTTTCAAAGAAGCATGCATAAAAAAAGTTATACTTATGGCTCCTGGGGGAAATTGAATTAGGAGTGTGTGTGAATGACTGTTTTCATTTTTGAGTCACCAGCCAAGTCTGCTGATTTCTTTGTCCTGCAGACCCAGTTACTAATGGAGAATTATCGACGTTTCTATTTTTGGATTAATAGACAATGTGGTATACTGCAATTTCATACATACAACACACACAGCAGTTTAAAGACCAATGCAACATTTGTAGACTATACTTAAGTCATCAGTTATATCTGTTATAGATCGTGTTACCTGTGATGGTAGCTTTGTTAGAGGTTAAGAAAACATTTTTAAACGTATTATAAACCACAATAGTTTGGGTTCAGCATACAATAACTCATCAATTGATGTTAATAGACCTGTTTAAACAAAGTGCTCAACATGTTTCATGTTTCTTGTTAACATCCTGGAAAGTTTTTAAACTTTTGAGAGCACCACCTCAGTCACTGTCAAGATGCCAGCTTGTATTCAGACATGGTACATGTTTTATCCATGGATTAATACACATGCTTTAAAAAGTATTTTTTGGTTAATGATGCCCACTAACATTCCCTTCTATAACCATTCATCACATTTATTGTGACGTGTTTAAAGTTTTTACTTCAAAAGGATTTTGGGAGATTATTTTCTACCAAATAATCACCAGTTTTGAAACTCACTAGGATATTGTGTACCAGAAAGACCCCTTATGTTCATCCGTTCTTCTGAGAAATATGTTGTGTAATAATATACCAGGAAAATTTGGTCCATTGCTCAATACTTATCACAGGAAACAAAAGCGATCCAATGTTTCAAATCCTAAAGAGTGCCGAGCAGAAACTTTCATTGAAAATAAGACTGCATGTGAAAAATGTTACCATGTGCTTTCACAAATCACACACAAACCTAAGGATTTTTATAATAGTTTTCAGAGAAGTCCTCATCAAGGCGTGACTGGGGTTGGTTTGTTTCAAATGAGGAGGTAATGTGCTCCGATTAATGTGAAGGAGTTTGTGCCAGAAAAGGGTTCATTCCAGCGCATGGGGGAGATCTTAGACACCCACTTTGTGCATCAGTTCACAACTAAGCCCTCACTGGACAGAAACATATGCTACATTTCCTTTTAATATCTGTCCTACATTAAACTGAAAAACTTGAACACTTGACATTTTCACTTATTCAATTTAAACTCTAAAAACAAACCATCATATTACCTCCTCCACACATATTTCTAACATGAACTTCATTTGAATTCATTTTTACTGTAACCCTATAACTGTCACTGTCCATAGAGACCATCTTCAATCAGTCCTACCAAGACTAGACTATTTATTTATGTATGTGTGAATTTATTGAAATCAGCAATTAAAGGGTGAATTCTGCAAAAGGTTTGGTGAAGAATTGCACGAACAAAAAGTTAATACATCTTTTCCAATATAACTTATTTTTATGAACTTTTTACACTTATTCCAGACACATTTAAAATATTTATGCTATGCACACTATGCTGTTTAAAGTGTAAATGTATGTATTATAACAATCTATACTGAAACACAACAGCACTAAACATACCATATGTAATGTCACCAATATGGTATATGCACACTGTGTGTGTATTGAGCTGTATACGTTTTGCTTCACCAGCGGTGATGTAAAGTTTAATTTGTCTGTTAATTATGATATGGTTATTTCTTTATGATTTGTTATTGATTTTGATGTTGTTGTTTTCAACTGAAGATACTTAATAAATAAGTATACACTCACCTAAAGGATTATTAGGAACACCTGTTCAATTTCTCATTAATGCAATTATCTAACCAACCAATCACATGGCAGTTGCTTCAATGCATTTAGGGGTGTGGTCCTGGTCAAGACAATCTCCTGAACTCCAAACTGAATGTCTGAATGGGAAAGAAAGGTGATTTAAGCAATTTTGAGCGTGGCATGGTTGTTGGTGCCAGACGGGCCGGTCTGAGTATTTCACAATCTGCTCAGTTACTGGGATTTTCACGCACAACCATTTCTAGGGTTTACAAAGAATGGTGTGAAAAGGGAAAAACATCCAGTATGCGGCAGTCCTGTGGGCGAAAATGCCTTGTTGATGCTAGAGGTCAGAGGAGAATGGGCCGACTGATTCAAGCTGATAGAAGAGCAACTTTGACTGAAATAACCACTCGTTACAACCGAGGTATGCAGCAAAGCATTTGTGAAGCCACAACACCTCCAACCTTGAGGCGGATGGGCTACAACAGCAGAAGACCCCACCGGGTACCACTCATCTCCACTACAAACAGGAAAAGAGGCTACAATTTGCACAAGCTCACCAAAATTGGACAGTTGAAGACTGGAAAAATGTTGCCTGGTCTGATGAGTCGCGATTTCTGTTGAGACATTCAGATGGTAGAGTCAGAATTTGGCGTAAACAGAATGAGAACATGGATCCATCATGCCTTGTTACCACTGTGCAGGCTGGTGGTGGTGGTGTAATGGTGTGGGGGATGTTTTCTTGGCACACTTTAGGCCCCTTAGTGCCAATTGGGCATAGTTTAAATGCCACGGCCTACCTGAGCATTGTTTCTGACCATGTCCATCCCTTTATGACCACCATGTACCCATCCTCTGATGGCTACTTCCAGCAGGATAATGCACCATGTCACAAAGGTCAAATCATTTCAAATTGGTTTCTTGAACATGACAATGAGTTCACTGTACTAAACTGGCCCCCACAGTCACCAGATCTCAACCCAATAGAGCATCTTTGGGATGTGGTGGAACGGGAGCTTCGTGCCCTGGATGTGCATCCCACAAATCTCCATCAACTGCAAGATGCTCTCCTATCAATATGGGCCAACATTTCTAAAGAATGCTTTCAGCACCTTGTTGAATCAATGCCACGTAGAATTAAGGCAGTTCTGAAGGCGAAAGGGGGTCAAACACAGTATTAGTATGGTGTTCCTAATAATCCTTTAGGTGAGTGTATATATGTATATATGTATGTATATACACCGATCAGCCATAACATTATGACCACTGACAGGTGAAGTGAATAACACTGATAATCTCAATATCATGGCACCTGTCAGTGGGTGGGATATATTAGGCATATATTTTGTCCTCAAAGTTGATGTGTTAGAAGCAGGAAAAACAGACGAGCTACTGTAGCTCAAATTGCTGAAAAAGTTCATGCTGGTTCTGATAGAAAGGTGTCAGAACACACAGTGCATCGCAGTTTGTTGCGTATGGGGCTGCGTAGCCGCAGACCAGTCAGGGTGCCCATGCTGACCCCTGTCCTCTGCCGAAAGCGCCTACAATGAGCACGTGAGCATCAGAACTGGACCACGGAGCAATGGAAGAAGTTGGCCTGGTCTGATGAATCACGAGTTCAAGGTGTTGACTTGGCCTCCAAATTCCCCAGATCTCAATTCAGTTGAGCATCTGTGGGATGTGCTGGACAGACAAGTCTGATCCATGGAGGCCCCACCTCGCAACTTACAGGACTTAAAGGATCTGCTGCTAACGTCTTGGTGCCAGATACCACAGCACACCTTCAGAGGTCTAGTGGAGTCCATGCCTCGACGAGTCAGGGCTGTTTTTATTCATTTTTACTTTTTTTCTGCATAATATTGATTTAATGCCGTTAACATGTAATGTTGTTAGCAGCCACTGAGTCAGATGTTCCAGTTACTCAGCTGTCTGCTTGTTTAACCAGTAACTGTTTTCAGCCATAACCCATTCACTAGGAGCTATACAGCACAGTATACACCAGGAGTGTCATGGTGTAGTGCATTGATTAAATATAGATACCCTATATTTCCCTTTGATATATAGGAACTGGTGTCCATATGACAAAATCAAGGATTCATCAGATCTATGTTAAACTATCCCACTTACACACAACGCACACCCTGCCATCACTGCCGCCTTCACACGCACACTACACGGCTCAGTGCAGCTGCATGAAGAAAACACACTCAGGGGTTTCATGACAGAGTCTGATGTTTAGAAACCAGCCACCGTGTTTCCTCAGGCATGGAAAGCGCAGTGTTGCCAGGTCCTCTCGTTGATTTCCCCCCAAACTGGTCCTAAAAATCCCCTAAATCAGAAAATTTCCCCCACCTTTCAGAGAAGGCGAAGTGAAGTTTGGGGGGGGGGTGCTGATGATGTAACATCCGTGGTGGGGGGGGCTTTGATGAAGTAAGGGGGTGAGGGGGGGTGCACTGATGAAGTGAGGTCCGGCGGGGGGGAGGGGGGATGATGAAGTGAGGTCCGGGGAAAGGGGGGTGGGGTGAAGAAGTGAGGTCCAGGGGTGGGGGGTGTGATTAAGTCAGGTCCAGGGAGGGCACTAGGTTGGGGGTACTGGTGAAGTGAACTCTTAATGAGAGCACTGAGGGGAATTTACAATGAGGAAAACAATCCCCCGTTTTTTACTTTTGCCCCGTTTTATATCCTTTTCCCCCCCACGTTTCCCCCCATGCAATATTTCCCCCCATTTTCCCCGCATGGCTTCAATTTCCCCCCATAAATGGTGGCAGTCGGTTCTCTACTACGTCGGCTGATTTTGGTGGATTGCCAAAACTGGGCTTCAAATGGGTTTTCAAAAGTGGGTTCAACAAAATCTGATGAATTGTAAAAACGGGCGCTTGTATCACTGGGAGTGGATGGCCCGTGTGAGAGAAAAGAGACATAATGTGAACAGAGGCGAGGACATGTGTGTAATATGAATAGCGGCAATATGAAGTGCCTCTAGTGATCATGGATACATGTGACAGCACAGTTCATTAATAACCAGAGAGATGAGATGTAATTGTACTGTTATAATAGCATTAGACTGAAAGCCCTTCCTGCTGTCGGGGCTGAGAGCCGAGCCGATGCTCTTCTAGGCGCCGCTGCGCTCACACTGAAGAGCGGCCAGACCCGCAGCGCCGCCGGCAGAGCTGGAGCAGGAGCTGAGCCGCGCTGTTCAAGGGCCAGGGGACATAAAGGCACTATAAAGTCTGCTCGAATTGTTATTTTTAGCATAACAATGATATGAAGCAAATAATAATAATGAAATGAAAATGAACACCAAGGCTCAATTGCAATGAACTAGCAGAGTTAGTACAGAGCTGCGCACTAAGCTGGGTCCTCGACAATTCGTCCCCAACATCTGTTCATCACTTGAGCATCTGTAATGATTAATGCATTAACATTACTTTAGAGCCAAGGAACACACACACACAGTCAACCAATTATGGCAGTTGCCTGTGGCAATAGTACATTCTGCTGTGGGTTTGAGTTCAGATCAGGGGATGTTAATAATAATAATTCTTCTTAATATATATCTAATAATATAATTTCCTGGAGTTAAACGGTATCAGAGTAGAACGAACATCTTAATTTTCAGTGTTTCGTGTGTGTATTCATAGATGTATTAGTCATTGCTTCACATGTGTATGTGTGAGTATTTCATATGTGTATCTGTGTGTGTGTGTGTGTGTGTGTGTGTGTGTGCGCACTACAGGATTGAAATAATTCCTAAACAGCCCCTCATACAGACCCGGCACCTCCAACCCCACCCCCCTGTACAGAGCTGCAGTCCGAGCTGAGCTCTCAGCGCTGAACAGCCCGCCCGACCGGGATTATACCATGTTGGCAGCCACTACATGGGCTATAGGCTACATACTATGGAGGGTAATTTGTTCCAAAATTAATAAATATATCAATTAATAAAATAGGAAACAAAGAAAGAAACAATGAAATACATAAATACATAGATGAATATGAATATATATGATTTATTTAATTAATTATTTATTAATTTATATATTAAATCCTTTATTTTTATACTATTTATTTATTTATTTATTTATTTATTTATTTATTTTTTGGCAACAGCTTTTCATCCTTGTATTTCCTCCTAGGTCAATCATTCTCACAGGGTGGGACAATACATTTTAGCAGAGAGCCATCAATTCGTCCACTATATTTCTCCTTCGATAAGCAGATGAACTAACATGCAAAATTTAGCACAAGCTTTGACAAACCACCAGAACCCCCCCCCGCCGCCCCGTAACCTGAATCCTATACGGCATCAATACCAGCATTGCATCATCAGATGATGATCATCTGCCCAGTGTGACATCACAGTGATTCCAGAGTTCTAAACCATCCTCCTTATGCCAAGCATTCCACTGCTGTGCTTACCTGAGAGAGAACGGACGTGTTTTGACTTTGTGCAAACATTGTTAGACAATCCACTATCCTCTACGTAGCTAAAGCCTTTCTTTATTGTTATCTGTTCTTTGAGTATCTGTTCTGTTAAGGAGAAGCGAGAGACAGACAGACAGAGAGACAGAGAGAGAGAGACGGAGGCCCGGTGGGGTGCCATCGGGCCTCAGACTCCTCCGGAGACAGAGATTCCAGTGAAGATGGGGTTTAGGTCATTCCTGCCCTACGCATTACCTGGAGTCCTGGCGGTCATAGGCTGGTGGTGGTGGTTGTCACGGAAGAGCCAACCCGACGACAGCCACGCCTCAGCCGACGCCAGCCACGTCTCTGCCGACGTTAACCACGTTGATGCCGACGTTAACCACGTCGAAGCCGACCTCTGGCACGTTGATGCCGACGCCTGCCACGTCGAAGCCGACCTCTGGCACGTCGATGCCGACGCCTGCCACGTCGATGCCGACGCCTGCCATGTCGAAGCCGACCTCTGGCACGTTGATGCTGACACCTGCCACGTCGAAGCCGACCTCTGGCACATCGAAGCCAACGCCAGCCACGTCGAAGCCGACCTCTGGCACATTGAAGCCAACGCCAGCCACGTCGAAGCCGACCTCTGGGACGTCAATGCCGATGCCTGCCACATCGAAGGCGACGCCAGGCACGTCGAATCCGACCCCTGGGACGTCAATGCCGATGCCTGCCACATCGAAGCCGACGCCTGCCACGTCGAAGCCGACCTCTGGCACATCGATGCCGACGCCTGCCACATGGAAGCCGACCCCTGGCACATCGAAGCCGACGCCAGCCACGTCGAAGCTGACCTCTGGGACGTCGATGCCGATGCCTGCCACATCGAAGCCGACGCCTGCCACGTCGAAGCCGACCTCTGGCACATCGATGCCGACGCCTGCCACATGGAAGCCGATCCCTGGCACATCGAAGCCGACGCCAGCCACGTCGAAGCTGACCTCTGGGACGTCGATGTCGATGCCTGCCACATCAAAGCCGACACCAGTCACATCGAAGCCGACCTCTGGGAAGTCGAAGACGACCCCTGCCACGTCGAAGCCGACCTTGCCGACACCAGCCACGGCGACTTCCAATGCCTTGCTGTCCTGGGTCAGGGGACGTTTGGAAAGGTATATCCCAGTGACCCGAGTCATGGTGGTTATAATGTGGGGCGGCTCCAAGCGATCAGTAATTCAGTCGAGGATGTGGAGAACAGATATTTGCTCGACACCAGTTTTCCAAAAACATATTTGTGGACACTTTAGAACTGACGTCCACTTTCTATCCTCTAACAGAAACATTGTCTGTGACTTATAAGCGCAATTAGTGAGGACGTACTTCTAAATGCCTGTGTTGTGAGTGTCGCTCCTGGGCTTGACAGCGGAGTTTGCCCATCTTGAATCTGTCTTGCTCTGACAGGTGCTGCTTGCCGAGGCCAGACACACTGGAGAGAAGTACGCCATTAAAGCATTGAAGAAGGCAGACTACCTAGGTAGTGAAGATTTTGGCAGGTATGGCTTTCTTTTGGCTCGAGTGAAGCTTCTGGGTTTCTCAGCAGAGCAAAGATAAATAAACCTCATCATGGTTTTAATGCTTTAGACCTAGGGAACACATTAGCAAGATCTTCATTTACTTTTTTAACTGTCTTACTCTGCAGAAAAGGCCCCCAAGCTGTTGATAAATGTATTTTCTGTCTTTTGTCTCTCCCAGCCTCATGTGCGAAAGGCGCGTCTTTGAGACGTTAAACAGTGAGCAGCACCCGTTCCTGGTGAACTACTTTGGCGCCTTCCAGACCAGCGGGCACGTGTGCCTTAAAATGGAGTATGTGGTTGGGGGAGACCTGAAAATGGACCCAGACGCAGGCGTGTTTCCTGAGCCCCGGGCCGTGTGAGTGAAACACTGAGCTGCTTGGCGTCTCGGTAGAGAAGCTCGCTCTGCCAACAGTAATGATGTTCAACTGTGTACCTATATAATCAGAATTGATTGCAAATTATATTTTATCTGAGCTTTCTTGTTGTTGGTCTCTTTTCTTGAACAGATTTACTGCTGCCTGTGTGGTGTTGGGTCTGGAGCATCTACACAGCCACAAGATAGCTCACAGGTAAGGTCTCACACATCAGCACTTTTTACAACATACAGAAAAGACAAACCCCACCTCAACTATTCTCCCATTTCATTTAATTTCTGATAGATGTTGTAAATGATTGATTGTGACTCATAAGAGAAGCCACGTCCTAATATCAGTGCAGACATGAACCTGAATGCACACAGTGTGAGACGTGTGTGTTTCCTTTAATGGCTGACAGTGAAACAGTGCTCGTGTTCCGGGCATGTCCTCTCTCTATTCTGCTACCATGTGATTATACTGTATTTTTATTGCAGGGACCTGAAGCTGGACAACCTGTTGCTGGACAGAGACGGCTTCATTAAAATTGCTGACTTTGGGATATGCAAAGAAGGTAAATTACAAAAACAATAGTGTTGATTTCCTCATTTAGCACTATGTATAATTTCCATTTTTACTCCAGTGTGTTGTTCCCGACTCCTCTTCGTTGTTCTTGCCAGGCATGGGTGCCAGTGATCTCACCGGAACATTCATTGGGACACCCGACTTCCTTGCCCCCGAAGCCCTTACAGAGGAGACCTACACCAGAGCTGTGGACTGGTGGGCACTGGGGGTGCTGCTATATGAAATGCTCGTCGGCAAGGTGGGTATTCTAACACAACTTCATTAAACCTGTTGATTTTGCAAATGCCAATCTAAAGGAAAATGTAAACTAATAACTCCAAAAGCTGAAACACAAGCCGGTGTTTAATCTCATACAGTTCTCTCGTGCACACAGAACCGAAAGCACACGCCTGCATTGACACTTTGTCCACCAGGTTTGGTTCTCGGGAGGATTGCGGTTTCTGCGCAGATGAATTTCACTTCCTATTCTATAATTGATCTTCTTTAATAAGTCATGTCTCAGGTGTGAATTTGGTTGCGCAGTTTACACTATTGGTGTCCGTGTGGCTTTTGCAGTCCTGGGCTTAGATTGTGAAAAATTCAAAGGCTCGGTCTGGAGTCACCCTTAAATGCTCTCTATTGTCTTTCTCCTTGTGCCCGTAGCGTCCCTTCACTGGCAACGATGAGGACGCCATGTTCGAGAGCATCATTAGAGACCCAGTGCAGTTCCCCAGCCACCTCTCCACAGAAGCCACCTCCATCATCACAGGGGTTCGTGTGCCAAGTTTTTTACTCCAGTTTGTGCCTCGGTATCCCACTTCCCAACCATAATGAACGCATGTCACTGTTATTGAAATGTGACGGGACTCCTCTCCAGCATCACGTTTCAGCTCTAAGTCCATTGCTTGAGAATAACGTGCCTCTCCTTCTTGTTTTGAATCATCTGCAGCTGTTGGAGAAAGACCCAGAGTGGCGGCTGGGCGCCGGGGAGCGCGGAGTGGAAGACGTCAAGGCCCACCCCTTCTTCAGGGTACGTGGCACACACAACCGTTTTAGGGCTCTGTCCCATGAAGGCAGCACCCCCTTATCCTTCTTTTCTTCTCTCTCATTTCAGAGTGTGGACTGGCCAGCGCTGCTTGACAAGAGAGTGACGCCTCCCTTCATCCCCACAATCAGCGAGCGCGAGGCCCTGTGCAGCTCCGCGGCCCCCGTGTTCACTTTGCCCCACAAGCGCAGGGCCCTGACTGAAGAGGAGCAAGAGCTCTTCAAGGACTTTGACTATGTGGCCGATTGGTTCTAGTGCCAGCGCTGGGGAAAAGAGACAGACAGTCCAACAGAGAGAGACAGACAGTCCAACAGAGAGAGAAGAAGTCACACAGAGAGAGACAGACAGTCCAACAGAGAGAGACAGACAGTCCAAGAGAGAGAGAAAAAGTCACACAGAGAGAGACAGACAGTCCAACAGAGAGAGACAGACAGTCCAACAGAGAGAGACACACAATCCAACAGAGAGAGAAAAAGTCACACAGAGAGAGACAGACAGATAGTCCAACAGCGAGAGAGACAGACATTGAAATCAAGAGTAAAGAACATCAGCTCTCTCCCTCCCCTCCCCTCCCACACATGCACGCAAGTGCACACACACACACACGCATGCACGCACACATAATTATTACGGGACATAAGACTGAGTGGATAATCAATAGCCAATAAAAAAAAAAATCTGTCTATAAAAAATAATCAATAAAAAACAACGATCACTGTCAAAGATGCCTCCTTGTGTTTGTAATGTTCTGCACTGATTCATTCTTCTTGACTGTAACACAGAAACTGATCTCCTGTGCCACACACAGCTGTATACAGTGAGGGAAAAAAGTATTTGATCCCCTGCTGATTTTGTATGTTTGCCCACTGACAAAGAAATGATCAGTCTATAATTTTAATGGTAGGTGTATTTTAACAGTGAGAGACAGAATAACAACAAAAAATCCAGAAAAACGCATTTCAAAAAAGTTATAAATTGATTTGCATGTTAATGAGGGAAATAAGTATTTGATCCCCTATCAATCAGCAAGATTTCTGGTTCCCAGTGGGCAAACGTACAAAATCAGCAGGGGATCAAATACTTTTTTCCCTCACTGTAGGTCCAGTGGACTTGAGTAGCTAAGTAATTATAAACCGCCTCAACTTACCAGAAGCAAAACTGGATAGGTATAATATATATTAGGGTAGCAAAATATGCCTGTTTCTCCACACACAAATGGGGCTGGTTAATATTATTACTTATGTATTTAAATGTAAAGAGAACTAATGGACTTTCGACTGACCCGGCTGTAGACAGTTCGCTTTAGTCTTGAACACAACACACATATGATCTTCCAGGCGCCTGTCTCAGCCTTTAAGTTATGGCTGAAGACTCATCTTTTTAATCTGTTTTTCTAGTCACTATAACCCATAGTGCCACTGGCGTGCCATGGACAAGCTATATACAATGTTTTCTGTCACTTTCTGATCTTCTTGCTCCTGTAAATTAATTATACTGCCTAGAGGGGAGGTCTAGGCCTTAAGATTTATTTTCTCCTATAACAATCTGCCATCCATAGGAGTTTGGTTTTCTCTTCTCTGTGCCTCATCGTTTATTTTATTTTATAAAATTTTTATAGTTTATTTTATTTATTTATTTTGTTTCTGTATATCAATCTAAAAAGTGCACTGTGGCTACACTGCAAAGGGCACTATATAAATACAAATTGATTGATTGATCGATCGGTGGAGAGTAAAGGGACAGAGACAATCAATTTGGGTAGAAAGAAAGACAGAAGAATGAGCAGAGGTTAAGAAGAGAGGAGTTCCCATACGAATATCCAACATGTCATATTTGAACATAATCAAGAGGCCTCAGGTGAGAGCATCACTGGGGAAATCTCTCAAGCAGTCTCTCCCAACAGAGATCACAGGGGTTTGTAAGGCAATTCTTCCAAGCACTTACTTGATCACAGTATTCAGTAACAGTTGCAAATAATCAAATTGAAGGTGGAGTAATAAGTTTCTATTGTAATGTAATAGTCGGGAAGTTCAATCCTAATACGGTGTTCATTCTGCCTGGCTCAGTTAGTTATCTTAAGAAATAAGCCCGGATGTGCAGCTGAAAGTCCTGAAGGACACAAAGCTTAATCAACTTAATGTCAGCTGGAACCCTGTGTACAATTACAAACTCAGAGAGTGAGATAGAGAGAGAGATAGAGCAAGGGAGCACTGATGATATTATCATATTAGTGGCATGGAAGAAGAACATACACAGAGCATACCCTAACACCACATGATATTTAAAATATTTCTCAGTTTATAGTGAATCTGTAGTTTTATATCAGTCCCTCCTGTTGGCTACGCTGACCACAAGTCATTTTTAGGTGCATTTACACTGTTTTTTCTGATCCGGATCAAATGCAGCTGCCCCAGGTGTCTTTGCATGCGCTCTAATACAGAAATCCAAACTTAATTATATGTCTGTATTACATTAGTCCTTTAGAACATAGAGCTATAGCGAAAACAGTCATTTTATCTCATTACAAGTAAAACCAAATGTAATACAACCTTTCAACTGATAATTTGTGCACTGGTAATTTGTTGTATTTTTTTTTTAGCTGTGGTGTCAATTAAATCCATGTTCACCAGAGCATTTGCCGCTATTCATAAATTACATATAGTTTGTCAATATAAAAAACTAAAACGTAAATGTATTGACCAGGATGACGAAGTGACAAGACAGGCAACTGGGGCAACTAACTTGTGGGGCATGAGGTAATAGACACTTAGACATTAGTCTGAGGCTCAGGTGCACTTCAATCTTTGGATGACAATTTAATTTGGAAAGCCTAAGCTTTATCCACGTCCTTTATAAAAACATTCTGTATGATGGCAAAAGTAACCAAAACCAAATGGGGACAGGTAACCATTTATATTTATCACAAAACACACCACACATGAGAGTAAGCAAACGGTAACATTATTCTGCAATATTCCAGCATCACTTCTTAAAAACATCTGCTTTCCATGGTTCCAAAAAAAACTAGAGATAAACATTAAATATCATGTTAAACAAGGACTAACACCCACACTCACACTTCCAAATATCAAATGATCTTCATCTTTGACATCAATTATTCACCATCTGCCTTTGCCATATAGGAGTGTTCTGTCTGCTAACAATTCATTTTGATCAACCTGTTTGCTTCAGTTCCTCCATGTGTTTCTAGTTAGCTGCTAAGAGTGCTGATACCCTACTGGCTTTTTTCTTTTGCCTTATGGAAAGGGCAATAGTGAATTTAGATATCTCAGTATGTGCAGGCTTGGTATGAAGGTTAATGGAGTAATTCTTCCATGGCTTGCTGTAATGACAGCCTTAATATGTTTTATTTCAAAGAAGATTGCAAAGCAGTGGTTCACCTTTTGTCCCAATCTATAAATCAGACACAGATATGCATTTGTGTTTGCCTTTTTAAAACCTGAAAGCTTAGCATGTCTGTCTTAAATTATTCATGTGGTCTTCTGTTTTCCATTAGCTTCAGTATTTGAGAGGTTCAAAATAAGTATGATAGCATGAAAGGTTAGGGTACTTTGTTTTTTCGAGAAATGAAATTCATGTAAATAAAACAGACTGGAAAAAGCAATGCATTGGTTAATCATTTTAGAACTAAAATGGCCTTTTGCAAAGATATACATTGAGCAAGAGAGGCAACATCTGGTTAAACAGTATGTCAGACATTGCAAATAACATTGTGTGGTAAGATCATCATACCAAATATCTCATCCAAGATTTTGTCTTGTACACTCAACTTGTTTCAGGACTTAAGTAAGAAATAAAGATATGAGTGAGATGTAATACGGTGACATAATTTAACATAGGGAGATACACACCTTTTCAATATCTCTATGACCTGGTATAGTGCTCACAATATGGATTTTAGAGGTTTCCAATATATATTGTCACCCCGTAACCGATTCCTGATGTTTTTTCCCGATGCCAACATAATTTATTGATGTGGTCATCAGGTGTTTGTCATTAAGGAGATATGTTCAACTTAATTATTACTATAAATACATCTCTGATATGAAAATGGCAATTGAAAACCAAATGGAATCCATTCCTTGTAAATAAACAAATCGTTAAATCATGATTTTTTCTAAATCTGATCAATTTGCTTAATAATAGTCTAGCAATACGATGCATATCATTTTGCAGACAAATTTAAATGAATCACAATATTATAGAACATTCTTTCATGCAGATACTGTTTAGTTTATCTGAGGCCAAAATCTTAGCCACATATTCCTCATTCATGAGTCATGAGTCCAGGAGAATGATTTCAGTCAACAAACAATCTTCTGTTAAGCGAATTTCTTAGAGATTTTCTTTTAAAAGTGATTCCTATTGTGAATTACTGATTGAACAAACACAATCTGTTATGAAGAAATGGCAGAATCAGTAATTGGTTTTCTTCAACATTTCAGTAGTGGGAGCAGACAATAGAAAAAACAATGGTGAAAGACAATGGAAACACTGCATGTACTCAGAATGCAACACTTCGAAAGATATTTCAGACCTAGAGGCTGTCTAATCAGTCTAACTGTAAAATAAACTGGGAATATCTTAAAATATCACAGTCAATCAATAATATGTGCATCCAACTAAAACAATCTTTATCATGAAGTTTGTGACTTTAAACCAGGGCATCATCTGAAAGCAATTCACTCTCATGTATAATCTTTAAGATCCTGTCCAGACTAAGCAATATTTCCCTTGGCCTCCATCCGAACAGACCCCATTGAGCAGTGAACACAGTAAAGGTTTACAGAGAACTCCAGCAATAATTCCCATATAGAAAATGTCATTGATCAGCGGACTGATTGCAATGTGGGATCAGTTAGCACAGGACTGACAAGGTTCCTGAAATGCAGATAACTTCAAAGACTTGATTCCTTGCCATGTACATCTTTAGTGATATATACTGTAACTCGAGTCAATTTGTCTACAGTTTCCATGTTTTCAGGCTAAATTAAAAAAATGTCCCTCTGTAACATTAAGGCAACTCCCTGACTTCTCGACTCACTAAAGAAGACTGCAAGCTTTTTTATGCATACGGCTCACAATAGTATTTTCTGGCAGGCGTTTTTTATATACACATCAAAGGCTTAGTTCACACTTTTGTGGGCACAGACACAGACAAAAAGCGAAAAACGAACAGGTGTTATTTCCTAATGACTGAAACTGGATTAGAAATTCAAAAACATTTCCTAAAGTATCTCACGGTTTCGGCTGCAAGAAATAAAAGTCAGTGTTTACTTGTTTTTATTTAAATTCCGAGTGATTTCCGTGATAGCATCTACAGTGCTAAACGTTGCCTGTATGAATAAAATCCATTTGGACAAAGGACAAAATCCATTGACCTGAAAAAACTAATTTCATCATTATATTTCAATATATAGAAAGAGTGCCATGTATAAAAATATATTCCTGAACTGAAAGAAAAGAAGATGGGGGTTATGTTATCTGAACAGCAGATATTGCTCTAGAACACAGACTCATATTAAAGCATTCAGTCTCAACACGCTTTGGTATTTTGGCCATCATATCTAACAAGACAATAAAACATGAAAAGAGTAGAAGACTGTCTCTTTTACAGGTCAGTAAATCTAAATCATAATTTGCTTTATCAAGTGCAATGAATTAACTAGCATTTTGGGTGATTATTTTTCTCTTTTCACTTAGATTTCTGTTTTTCCAATGATGTCTAACAATTGCCAGCAAATCTTGTGGAGACTCCGGCCGAGCCTTTGGTTAACTTTCCCAAGGCAGTGATTTTACAGTTCACTATGTTCTGGGGTCAGGTGCTCATTCTTACACTATACTATTATTTTTTTGTGTGCTGTAACTGGAACCCCATAGTCCCAGTGGATCAGAGGTGCCGTACTGGTTTTGTTCTCTCCCTGCATGTTCTGGTGCTCATTAGCACAAGCCTAGCCCGGCTTGGCAGCACTACTGAGATTTTTACAATGCCCAGCACTGTGTAACCGATCCAGTCTGGTGGCTCTCTGTTGTTACACTTTATCTATAAGGACCTCCACACTGACCAGAAGAAAGAGGTCTTGTATGTGTGACTATGCATGTGAAGAGGAATTCAATGTCTAGCATGACAATATTGGCAAATTCGTCAAATTATTTATTACATGTACTTTTAGACAGAGAAGAGTCCTACGAGGAAGAAACTTTGAGATCATCTGACATGGTTTCATGAAATGCCAAACCAAAGAATTTGTGGTTTTGTGTAACCCCATTGTATAACCATAGTGTACTTAGCTGTACTCCGTCTTCATAAGGTGAGTCACTGTGGATAAAGACATCTGCCAATTTAATAAATAAAAATAATAATACAGATTTGTTACTACTTGATATTGGAAGGAACAGATTCATAACATCGGAAGAAAGTGCTCCAGTAAAGTGCAAGAGTAATGAGGAAAACAATGTGATGCAGTGAATAGCGCTACCTGGCATGAATATCTGGATTCGGTTTACAAGAAGCAAATTGAAATGATTGATTGGGCCGAGCGTACGCACTTATGACCCTGTATGTTAGTTGTCAGATTAGTCCTATTCTACAAACATGAAAAATATTGTATTAATCAAAAACAGTTTTGCGTTTGATGGGGACCAATCATTTAAACCTGAGAACAGGGTTAGGCAAATCATTCCTCTCCTCTCTCGCCTTCATTTCTTCGCCTAGACGTTGATTAATCAATACAAAGGATTGCAGCTGTTCTACAGGCTTAAGAATTAGTCGCCTCCTCCTGGCCCCCCCAAGAAAACATCTTGCGAATGATTAAATCCTTGTTTCATGCGGCTTTGCTAGCATTCACGGATATAGTTATCACATCATTAACGTGTCAGCATCAGTTGAGTGAATAATTAAACTATTTTGAATCTGCAGTTAGAATTTGGAATAGTTCATTATTATGCAGCCCGGTCCAGCAGTGTAACTCAGTACTATGCTGAGGGAGATGAGAGTCCTCTGAGACAAGCATTTTTTATAACACAAACAGCAGAGCTATTGTATCAAATAGAGGACAGATGCAGCTCTTTTTTAGCCAGTCCCACAGGCACTTGGACATCAGCAGAGATCTGGGCTGCTTGATATTCATTTCTGATTTGTTATGCGTTCTGAAAACACTGTTAGCCCTGTAGAAAACCTAGCTTAAGACTAGTCTTCCATACCGCACCATCATATTTCATGGTTGACAGTCATTGGCAGCAGGTTTTAAAGGCATCTGAAAATCATAATTACACAACTGTAGCCTTTTCAGTGGAAATTCTAATTATATTTAAGCAATAAAAACATCTATAACATTGATATAATTAACGAGAACCAGTTATACAGCTTCCACTGAATCACACTACTATGAAAAGATGAGACAAAGGATTTTAAAAATATTTTTCTCCTCACTCCTATAATCAGTAGCAAGCTTTGATTCACCCTTTCCAGCAGTAAATCAAGTCTGACTTTAAAAATCATGAAGAGTTTATTCTCCCTAAATCCCAGTGCTTTTTATACCTTGCCTTCTTGAGCCAACTAACCCAAACTTTTCATTTCAGTTGGATTAGCTACATTTTCCTAGGTGGTCCAGCTAATACCTGGAAATGGACTGCTGGCTACGAAGGCGAAAGTACTGATGAAGCCATTTCTAATTTGTATTTATAGTAACAACAAGGTAACTCTTGTAAAACGAGATAATAAAACATGGGCAAACTCTGTATGATGTGGAAACAGATGTCAGCAATTCATGTTTCCACAGCATTACATCATGTTCCATCTGTGCCAGGGACCCAATGACAGTCACGTCACCATCCTCTGTGACTGGGGCTCTGCGGTCATGGGCTTGGCACAGAGAACGGGCACTTGGCTTGTGAAGAACACCAGCAGTTTGAATTCATGTCCTGCATCTTTAATCAGGGCAAAGGGCAAGGAAAAATGGGGGCTATTAAAGTAATCACGCATAGGCAAGATGAAAGTACAGCAGCTCAAACATCATCTGCTTCAGTTCATTCGAAAAGATCTAAGGGTTAAAGAAAGCCAAAATATGCATATTCCTTCACAGAGCCAGGCTCCAAACAGACTCCTCTGGCCTGCAGGGCTGCATGTGCTTGAAGTCTGGCTGTCGGTGTCACTGCAAGGAAAATGTGAATTCGTAATTTGTTTGGAAATAGAAAGCAGTGTATTTAGGTATTCGGCTTTCGCTCATGCTCAGCTTCATACCCATACACGTTTCAGAAAGTAAAGAAGAAAAAGAATAGTGCTTACTTAGTTAAAAACATGTCACATATTCTAATATTATAATACAGCTTAGCACATTGCAAACTCATTATTTGTGGTTTATTTGATTATTGATGTTATATTGCATTTTGAGCTACATACTTCATGAAGTAGCCTAACATACAACCAGGGAGATACCACAGAGCAACAGTCGAGTAGTGACTGTGTGTAGATGTTTGTGCTAGGCAGCATGAATGACATAATGAAGTAGCCAACAATAAATAGATCTATAGAAGTAATAAATAATAAATATCCCCTTTCATCATCCCTTTTGGCCATTATTTGTCCTGCCTTACCCACCTGTGGTGGAACCAGCTGCCTAGGAACCCCCAGGACTGTACTATCTCTGACCATATTTTACGGCCAGACTACATACGTAGAGTTTACAGTCCATCTCTCTGCTTTACAACCAATAAACTGTTATCACCAGCACAGCACTATTTTACATATATACTATTTACCCGCTATAGAACATCTTCTGCTTTATTTTTAGTTCTAAAACTTGCCCTCTCTTCAAACCATTCTAGACTATATGTGACACTATACTGTTATTTCAAAATGCAATAGTGTTCTTGAGTGCAAATAACCTCAGATAAAGGTGCCAGACAAATCAATCAAATCCATAATAAGAATGATAATATCAGTCTGGCTGTTGCCCCTGTCAGAGTCCCATTGTAAACCTACACAGTGCTGCTATTTTGGGACACATTGTTTTATTGAGGAGTGCGAAAGCTGTGAGGAAACCCTACTGAGTGAGTAATGTTGTCTTCCAGCAGCCCTCCACTCTTTCAAATGAATTACTGCCCAGCACCCTTCCATTCACTGTTAACGCCTAATTAGTGTAATATATGCTTGCTCTGGCTAACTGCTGATCTGGGAATTCTCATGTCTGTCCCTTTGCATTTTCTGAAGTTTTATTGTTATTGTTATTATGCTGCTGATGATGAAGAACTACGTCAATATTTCCATACTGAGATATAGATGCTAGTTGCCTCGGTTTGCGACTGTAAAGAAAATACCTGATGAATGTGGCCACTGAACTCTCAAATGAGAAACACCTGCTGCTAAGTGGCAGGGAGAAACTTGCCCATAAATAATTACGGTTACAATATTACAGGAGAAAGCTTGTAACATTCCAAGAACAGATGCTAATTTTACCAATTGTGTATAATTAGACAAAATACTGTGTGTGGTTAGCTGACGGTTAATTAAGGTTGAATTAATTTTGTTTTCGAAAAGTGTTCTGAGCGTCCCCTGTTGCCTAGTTAGTTGCAAACGTAGTTTGAGACGGATGGGTGTCTCCAATCGTTAAGATTTACAGAATGAAAACAGCAATTAACCTGCATCATTAAAGATATAATTGGTGTGAGACATCTGCAGCCAGTGAAACTCAACACATAGGCGAAACTTTTCCAAGCCCCATGGTACTCAGTCTGCTTTATTTAACATTATAAAGTGTTGGGGGAAAAAAACAACACCTGACAGATTTTTTTCTGTATGCCCCTGGCCAAGCTAAATGGCAGAGGGAGCACAGTATATACAGAACACAGAGACTTATGGGATGTGGATCTCTGTTTAAAGAAACTGACTCCTAAACTGTTAATGGACAGCTTCCTCTTAAAAAAAAAAAGCTGAAGACAGATTAAATCCCAGCTGGAATAGGAAATATCTTCATAGCACTAAACAAAGAAACACACTGTGTGACATATATGCAAGCAATCAAATAAAGGAAATGCATAAGCCATGGAATACTCTTGGAAACACATGTTAAATTATTGTCCTTTTTTGTAAAAATCTAAGCAGTGGACAATGACGCTATTTCTGCAGAACCGACTCTGAAAATCTGCTTCCTGAACTGAAGTTGGTAACCATGCCCTTAAGAAACCAAAACTAATTAAAAACTGATCTCAGATTGGGTAACATTTTTGGCCCCGGGTTATTTCCTCTCATAAATCTTTAGTAAACAAGTACAGTTTGGAGAGATTCGTTAAATAATTCTTAGGCAGTTGCTTGGAATATACAATTTCATACTGGCATCAAATTATTATATATTGAACACAATACGCTGAAATTCCATTGCTTTTTTGGAATACTGAAATATACTTGACGTTACATGCTAGACTTAAATACTAGCACTATTATCAGTCTCCGTCAATCCACTGCTGGATGAAGGTGTTAGCAAAATATTTCAAATTATACAGCGCCTCATTCTCCAGGTTACTCCAGAAAAAGGTTTTGACCTTGGAAAGTTAAGAAATTGACTATTTCTGTACCATTCTGATCATTTGTCATATATTCTGTTAGATATAAAAGATAAACTTAAGTAGCAGTTTGAATTTGTTCCCATGATATGTGGAGGCCTGACATGTCCAGGACAACTTTTAAAAACACAATAACTTGGCCTTCTGTTCTTTATGCCATAATGGGTATGTTTGAGGTTTTACAAATAAACTCTGTTGGCAAAAACAATAAACCTAAAAGCTTTTAAAATATTCTCATGGAAGAGGTCGAAAGGCACACAAAGAGAATCTGTACTGAAAAGACATGAAGAAGAGCACATAGGAAAGTTTGGGTAGGGGGCAGTAATGCTGTCACTCAATCACACAAAGCCAAGATATACAGAGGGAGGTTAGAAAATTCAAACACATAAGAAAGCATGCTGGAGTGACCTCACTTTGGATTCATTATTTATCTATGTCTGTCAGCCTGGCTGGAACTATGTGGTTTTGTCAAGTTTCATTACATTTCTCTTTTAAGGTCTGTTTAATAATATTTTGATTATTTTTTAATGTTCATCTACGAGTATTAGGCTTATCTGATGGCAGGTCAGACACTCTCAATTAGAAGGGGAGAGATATTTGAAAGTCAAACATATCCTGAAGCTTAGCACTGTGACCTGTTGAGAGATGGGATTCACCAAGACCATTGTTTATCTGTCTTCGGCAGGTCCAAGTCTTAACCGGCCTGACAGAATGGACTGGTTTATTTGAATTATGGCGTTGAAAGTCTGCTGCACTGCTGAATCTTGTTATTGTTTAATGATTACTTTTCCAAGCCTTAGCTGTGACCCTATTTGTGTCAAAGAATTCAAAACTTCAACAGCCCGTTTTGCCTGCGATTAGGAGGTGCTGCAATGTGCACCAGAAACATGTATCTTTTCCTTCCTGAACTTCTCACTGGAGTTGCAAGGGGGACGTTTTTTTTTTTTAAATATCTCTGTCAAAGTACAGACAAAACAAGCTGGAGGTAAAGATCTGGCATCAGTGACGTTGTAATTGCTATAACAGACACACAAGATATTTTCCCCACAATGGTAGAGAAGTATAAATCACATTATGAACATGACAACATCGCCAGGATTTGTGGGGTATGGTTACCTTTGCAGGGAGGTTTTGATTACACCGCTTCTCTGCGAGTCTTGCACCGGGTCGCAACGATGATGATTTCATGGGATCCGTGGCAGTTTATTTTCGTTATTCCCGCGCATCCCCTTTCATTCCGGCCCACAGTTTTGTGGAGTTGAAAGTCTCCGATAACACAAAGAGGGGCCCTCATTCAGCGAGGTCTTCTGCAGGCCACGGCTTGCATACCTGAGCTGCTTTGTAATTTTAGACATCCATCGTCAGGTAGTTGAACAGTTTCAGAGCGCTCCCCTCTTCATGCTACATTTGATGACTTTCTCACTCTCCGCGAGCGCCCTCGAACATGTGTGAAAACATTGGGCCGTTTCAGAGGCTTAGGGGAGTTATACATCTTCAGGCAACCCCTGTGTCAAACAGCCCGTGCAACTAATGTAGGAAAGTGCCTCGCTTTGGTAAGGTTGCTACAAATGGGGAATGATAAGTTATGTGCAACAATCTGTTTCACTCGACACTGGAGACGAAGTAAACCCCAGATGCACAAAGTCGGAGCTTGTGGAGGCCTTAATATCAACTGATATTGTTTAAACAGCTTCCACTGAAACACCTATGCTCAGATATATTGTCAATACCAGGAAAAGAAAACTTTTGGCAATTAGCAAAGAAGGGTAAACTCCTTTTGGTGACTGCATTTTTCTCTTGAATTAATTTATATTTCTATGTGCTTTTACGGGGAATAAAATTGGCATTTATAATGTCAAACACTTCGCTATCAGGGGGACTTCCTCATTCCATGCATAGTATATCATCAATAGGGCTTTCTTTCCCCCCACCCTGTGCTTACATTGCTTTCCAATACAGAGCAAAGGATCAGGATCAAGCTACTGTCTGGGTTTGAGATATACAGCACTCTTACTGAAAAATCATTGTGGCTTTAGCACGTGGCTGCCATGTAATACTACCCATCTACAGGGATAGCTTCTTAATAACTTGATTCCTACACTGACAGATAGGCCTTCATACAGTACACCCTGCTATTACTGCCACACACTGCAGCCTTTCTTCCCCTCGGATCCTGAAAAGAGAGCATCGGGACCTTTCACGTAAATATAATAAGGGCAAAAGAACCCGAGATCCTTATGAAAACCAATGCTAATTATACCATTAAGCCGCTTGCCAACAAGACTGTCAGTCTGGCTGGGAATGTACTGTAGGGGTAGAGCTCAAGAGGTCTGAGAAAAAGGGTTATGGGGATAGAGAGCTTAATCAACCCCCAGTAGGTGTTTGCACTCAGCTATACGGATGCTCATTATTTTCAGAGCTGCACAAAGCTCCCTGTGAAGGGCAGATTAGGAGAACTTTTTAGAGTTTTTGGCTTGTAGTCTTCATAACTTGCCTTCTCTGTAAAATGAATAGAGAACTACGCTGTAATAACTAAAATATATTACACAGTTATTTTATTTTGATCATTTTCAATGCCCTAAAGCATTGAAGGATAATGGTCATATTAGAAAGTATTATATCAGAGTTCACAGCCAAAACAATCAACTTGCATATGCTGTCATGATGTAAAACTGAGGTGAATGAAAATGTAGGCTCTCTGGTGTTTCACTGACTGGCCAGCGCTTGGCTAAATACTCACATAGACGACTGTGCTTATAAAATGGCTGACTAGAACCCAACATGCATTGGTACTCATGAGATTCTAGATTCGGTCAATAAAACTATTCCACTCAGTTATATGCTTTTCATCTTCTTCTTGAGGAATTGTCATGTTATTATCATGTGTCAAAAGGAACAATTCTCAGTGCCAACTAGCATTAAGCAGTGTTCAACACAGGCTGCTGATCGGACTTTTCCAAAGGGAAACCCCAGGAGTTTTCCAGACAGGAAAACGCTAGCACACTCTGTATTTCCACATTTAATTCCAAATTACACATTTTACATGTAGTTTTTGTATAATTGTTAGAAAGTCTGAAACTAATTCCAGAGCCCTTTGAGTGAACCATTTACATTATTATTATTATTATTATTATTATTATTATTATTATTATTATTATTATTATTATTATTATTATTATCATTATTATTTATTTTTATTTCTTACAACATAAGTGCAAACAAAGTGCAAAAATACAGTTAAGTACAAATTATATATATATATATATATATATATATACACTCACCTAAAGGATTATTAGGAACACCATACTAATACTGTGTTTGACCCCCTTTCGCCTTCAGAACTGCCTTAATTCTACGTGGCATTGATTCAACAAGGTGCTGAAAGCATTCTTTAGAAATGTTGGCCCATATTGATAGGATAGCATCTTGCAGTTGATGGAGATTTGTGGGATGCACATCCAGGGCACGAAGCTCCCGTTCCACCACATCCCAAAGATGCTCTATTGGGTTGAGATCTGGTGGCTGTGGGGGCCAGTTTAGTACAGTGAACTCATTGTCATGTTCAAGAAACCAATTTGAAATGATTCGACCTTTGTGACATGGTGCATTATCCTGCTGGAAGTAGCCATCAGAGGATGGGTACATGGTGGTCATAAAGGGATGGACATGGTCAGAAACAATGCTCAGGTAGGCCGTGGCATTTAAACGATGCCCAATTGGCACTAAGGGGCCTAAAGTGTGCCAAGAAAACATCCCCCACACCATTACACCACCACCACCAGCCTGCACAGTGGTAACAAGGCATGATGGATCCATGTTCTCATTCTGTTTACGCCAAATTCTGACTCTACCATCTGAATGTCTCAACAGAAATCGAGACTCATCAGACCAGGCAACATTTTTCCAGTCTTCAACTGTCCAATTTTGGTGAGCTTGTGCAAATTGTAGCCTCTTTTTCCTATTTGTAGTGGAGATGAGTGGTACCCGGTGGGGTCTTCTGCTGTTGTAGCCCATCCGCCTCAAGGTTGTACGTGTTGTGGCTTCACAAATGCTTTGCTGCATACCTCGGTTGTAACGAGTGGTTATTTCAGTCAAAGTTGCTCTTCTATCAGCTTGAATCAGTCGGCCCATTCTCCTCTGACCTCTAGCATCAACAAGGCATTTTCGCCCACAGGACTGCCGCATACTGGATGTTTTTCCCTTTTCACACCATTCTTTGTAAACCCTAGAAATGGTTGTGCGTGAAAATCCCAGTAACTGAGCAGATTGTGAAATACTCAGACCGGCCCGTCTGGCACCAACAACCATGCCACGCTCAAAATTGCTTAAATCACCTTTCTTTCCCATTCAGACATTCAGTTTGGAGTTCAGGAGATTGTCTTGACCAGGACCACACCCCTAAATGCATTGAAGCAACTGCCATGTGATTGGTTGGTTAGATAATTGCATTAATGAGAAATTGAACAGGTGTTCCTAATAATCCTTTAGGTGAGTGTATATATATATATATATATATATATATATATATATATATATATATATATATATATATATATATAAATTAATATCAGACTTCCTTTTCATTTTCTTTTATAAGGAACATGATAGTAATTGTTTTCAAATGTAGTTCCTGTCTTAAGTTTTAATGTATTGTAAAACCTGCTTATCATCAATCTCAGGTCTATGTAGGAATTGTTTTAGCAGCTCTTATAATTATCTCATTAATGAAACGTATTACTTCAGTAATTGTAAATCCAAACACCTTGCAAACATTCAATACTCACCAAATGTAAATGTTAAAACCCCAAATTAAACTGCTTTATCACACTTTCTTAATGGGGCAGTCAAAGATGGGATTCCTAATTTCTTATCCTAATGTGGATTTTCACATACAAATGATTGATGCCATACCAATTTAAAAAGCCACGGTGGTAACAGGTATTCATTATTTTGACATTCTTGTTTTCCCAGTATGTCCGCTTCCGAGGAACAAATTGCTAAATAATATTGTGGTAACAGCAATGCAAAGGGAGATATTATTACATATAAAATAAGATTTGAGACTTATTCCTTGTAATAATATGTTATTATTGGACTCAAGGAAAACAGCTATTCCAACTTTACCAAAGGAAAAAAAATGGAAAGACCCTAACATTACTACACTGAGCCAGGATTTGAGGTTAGACCTAGACCTCTTAGGACTGTAAGTGCGGTCTAGAGCTGGTCTCTACAGAATGCAGGTGCACAAAGACAGATCTGTGCTCCATATACTGAACATTAGCCAAATCTCTGAGTACTTTGAATAAATAAATGTACCATTTCAGACCTGAAGGCCATTCTCTAATTGTATTTATGATGTCTATCTAGAGAAATAAATAATATTCCCCATCTTAATTAAAAATGAATAAAAACAAGACTTCTTTTCATCCTAGGTATGACTATATCATACTAAAGGTGGTCCTCAAGGTACCATTCTATTAATAATATACACTGGAGGGATATATTTATAAGTAGGCAAGATATTAATTAAACAGCTGAATGAAGCGTGCTTGTTTTCAGATAATATAAATATCCCTAAAAAGATATATGTGAACTAGTGCTACTTGCAGAAAGTGATTCATATTTGGTTGCTTTCGAAAAACTGTTCAAAATAACCTAAAAATGAATGAGACTTAGAGTCCTTGCTTTCAGATAGGAGAACCTCCTTCTTATCAGGCTGCAAGACTAGTGGTCAGTATAAGAAGCTATACAGCTCCCTATTGGTAGCGTTCTCATTCCCCACTTGATACCACGGCACCATCTCCTGTCCTCAAAAACTAAATCCACTGCGGGTAAAATATAGGGGTCTGCTGAAGACTTTCCTCCATGAATTTCTAGAGGTAACAGTTCCATTACCCCTTTCTGCCCCACCTGGTCAGTGCAGGCCAGTCCCTCTGTGGAAGACTCCTCAGGCCAGTTACATCCCTCAGGGCTCGATTTCTTTGGCAGGAAGGAAAGCTCGGGGTTTCAGTTTCATGACCTACTTTCTCTTGGGCGCTGGCGGACATGTTTTTAAAGGTCTCTGGCAAAAATCCTCCCCTGTTCTCATTCTGGGCTCAAAATATGATGAGCTTTGCAACTTCAGCAGTATTTTTTTTACTCCTCTTTAATTAGCGAAGGGTGGGCCACAGAGAGCTGCAGGGACTTCACCCAAAAACATAGACAGAGCAGTTAAAACAAATACCCATTCAGAGTGAATGTTGTTTCCCTTTTCCCGGAGGTTGTGTTTTGATAACCTTCTATGATACTGACATTTACAATTATTTTTTAATGTAGTGGTGACACTTTTTTAAATGATATACTGGGAGTGACTTTTAAATGTAATACCATGAGGTCTTTTCTTAATTCTTAAGACATTGGGGTGAAACTCAAAGACATCCCATCTATTATTTCTTTTCTTATCTATTGAGTGTTCTCAATGATTTTGGGGGACACTATTATCAAATGTTTATCAACATTGCAATATCCAAGACTTTGAATATTGTTGGGTATTTATCTTCACATCCTCATCCCATTTTGTACATCCAATTCAGATCCAGGACTTCATGAATTCTCCATCTTTTTGACTTTTGTGAACTTTGACATTTCCTGGACAACACCCTTCATTTTATTTTGACAACGAATATAGTTCCTTATCAGTGGAGCATTTTGTGTGGTGGTAAGCTGATTTTCCAAAATGAAAATCGAATCCAATGTAATCAAATCAAAAACAAAAACAAGCAGAGTTAACAGAGACTCTTAAACTAGCATCCTGAAAGATTCATTTGACCCTTAACTGCTTCATTGTGCTGATTTGCTGACAGAAAAAGAAAAACAAGTGTAAACCTATCCCCAAGCACACAATGTGGAAAAAATAACCTGTTTCTGGACTCAATAACAAAGCACTCAATTTAGATGGATTTGATCTAGAAAGTAAAATAGTAATAGAATTTCTGACACCTTTTCCACTACGATGATTGCATCATATCCTCTTGAGTTGAAAAACATATCAAGAAGCTTTATGTGGGAGATGCACACTTTGATATTAAGAAAAAAGAAAAAACTAAATCCAGACAGCCAGAAGGAAACAAATGATCCAGAAATGACTCTAAAGAGAAGCAGCTGTTTTGATAGCTCAGCTCTTGACCTGTGTGGTGAACGCGGCCGTGCGTGTGCCCCATTGTGAGAGCAGCCTTGCAAGACACATTGATGTATGCAGACTCAATAAAAGAGCTCTACTTACAACACTTTTGTTTTGGTTGGAGAGTGGGGACAAAGCCAGCCGAGTGGTGTCAGGTGGCATGTCCCATGTGCGCAATGGTTTCCCTTTCAAGGTATTCTCTGGTGAATGTTTGGGAGACCAGTGGGGGTATCCCGTGTGTTCTCCATTAAACATCAGAAAATGCCCCTCTCAAAGGGACAGGATTTGTTTTGTTCGGACATGTGGATCATGTTAACTGCTTCCAGGCAAGCAGGAGTCCCCCTGCTTTTTATCAATGCCACCTCCTTTATTTGCCTCTTGGTCCAACAGTTCTTGAAGCAAAGTGGAAATTATACAGCTAATCTGCACAATACAATCCTACGGACAGTGTTTAAGGTCATTCTAATCCTAAACTCTAAACCAGAAGTAGAGAAAGATGACAATGATGATAAACTTATAAAAGCAGCACAGTCAAGCCAAGGTTATTAATTTGCATGTCCAGTTTGCCTTTCTGGTGGTTAGAAGCCTAGTTAAATATTTCCTCAGCAGCAGGAAATGAAATCAGCGTTGTAATCAATACAGTTGTCTGAATTCCACCGTCGGAGGCATCGAGGCAGGAAATTAAACAGAAGTCTATGGTTTAAACAAAGGCCGCAGAAGCCTGAGTAACAGCGTCTGATTAAGGATTGCTGGAGATATTCAGGGATGTTTATAAAACCCACAGCTACTACCTCATTTCTGTTGGCTTTGTAGACAAATAACCTCAACTTTGAGTTCTCTGTACCCCTCGGTCACTGTCTGTACAATTGTGCACACCACTCAATACATGTTAAGTCTGTGTCTAAAGGGGGTATCCAAAATAATTAAAGTCAGCTTGTACTATAAAACATGCTTACGATATACAGTGACTGTCTTCAAAACTGCTAAAAAAAAATGCTAGCAACCTTAATCATGGAAAACGGATGCAGTCTACTGGCTTAGTTACTTTGCAAAATGAGTAATAACTAATGAAAGTAGAATAGCTAATGAGATGTCTGTGTGTTGTGGTTCTATAAATATGTTGGCAAAGTCCAACTGCATTAAATCTAGTGCTTCAGTAGCTTGCCTGGTCGTGTTTGCTAGTTGATAAAACCCGCCCATACCACACACAAAGAAACATAGTGAACATAATCACATATAAACTGAGTAGATATCATCATGGAGTAAAATAAGAAGAAGATGAATGTCTTCCAATTCATGAGAGCGTAGATGGCAGATTTCTCCTACAAAAATCAACATTGACTTCATTCTCTGACTAACTCTACAATGTGCCTGGTGCTGTTTGCATTGGCGTTCAGAAAATCAAAGAGAAAGTGCTGAAGGGGCTGAAGCTGATGTATAAATTAAAGCCGATTTTCAACTTACAAACTCCAACCCCTCCCTCTGCAAAACAAAATGGAACTTGTAGATCCTCATAACCCAACTTGGCCAGTTCAGTGTTGGTATTGGGAAATCACATTTTTCCACATTGTAGTATCATAACCTCAAAAAGAAATATTATCCTCAAAGGTCCAGACTGGAATTAACTTCCTAAATGTGGTGATTTGCCAGAAGTACAGGCTGCCCTTTCACATGAGTGCTTAGAAACCTTTGGATTGTGTTCCTGTCGGAAAAATGTAATTAATAGCGAGTCGGCCATTTTTGTGAAAAATACACTTTAGAGTATTGGGGTTTTTAAGATGTTTGCACCAATATGTCACTCATATTTAATATTTCATATGCCCTTGATATAAGGACTCTTAATGTCTTTCTGATTTGTTATGTTCCACAGAGAATACTTTTTCTTGCACATAATTGTCCCTGCATTGCCCTAAAGCCAACTAGTCTCTTCCATATAAAAAGATGATCAACAACTGAGTTAAAATTAAAATTAATAATTAAAATTAGATTGAGTAAAAGTCATGTTGTGCAGGAAAACGCACAACAGCACTCAGTACTGTACAGCAATATCTATGATTTGTGGAAATGGGGTTGAAACTCTGAGCAATATATTATAGTGTCATGGGCGGGGCGTGATGGGCTAATATATCACTTAATTGATTAATTATTATATTATTATTTCACTTATTTATTTAGATGTGTGCACTTATTCTTTTTATGGTCGCAGTTGTCTTTTTACTTATGACGTATGTTTTTTGCTTTATTATTTTTTTGTATCACTTTTTTTTTGTATAATTGGTTTATTGGGTTTAGATTGATTTATTGTTTTTCGTGCCACCAGCCCACATTCTCACCTGGACTCACCTGCACGTTCTCTCCTAATTACCTTCACCTTTAGCCCTGGCTCTTTGTTTCAGTATTTAAGCTGAGCCAGGGCTGGAGAGGTAAAGCCAGGGCTGGAGAGGCAGACTTAACTTTTAACTTTTTTTTTTTTTTTCTCTTCTCTTCTCTTCTCTTCTCTCCCCCTCTCTCTCCACTTTAGTGGATTATAAACCATGCAAGTGGAGATCCTGAACCCCGAGACAGTGACAACATATGAAAAGGACTTGGCAGCAGAGCATTGGTGGCATGGGCTTCAAGCAGCTAAGTCCATGGGTTTTTGACTTCAAATACAGTGGGGTTGCAGTAAGCGAGAGTGCACCGAGCCACGGGCATTTGCACTTTTTGGAACTGGCTTTTTCTCCTCACTGCATTACAGAGCTCCTGTTTACCTCCTCCCCCTGGTGTTCTCTGACCTGTACCTGGCGAAAAAGCGTATTGTGGATTAGACTCTAAAGTTTGTGGTGAGAAACCAACATTAAATATTGAGTTCTCATCCTACCTGAGGTTCTGCTGCTACTGGGTCAATTGAAACCCCACTGTGGCGGGGGGAGGAGGTGCGTGTGCGTCCCTGTTGAGCCTGCCTTGGGGGGGGGGGAGTGGGTCGTTTGACTTCCCCTCTTGTAAATTTAAAGGAGGTGGTGTGGTCTTGTAGTGTCGCCCCTATTTACCCACTAGGCAGTGACAATAGCACAGGATAATTCCATTTAAGGTTTACTATGTGAAAGTAGTCCTAACTTTGTTTTCCTTAATCTTTAAATACTGTATTGCCAAGTGAACACGCATGGTAACAATCTGGGTAAAACTTATTTCTTCCCAAAATTGAAGCTTCAACTTGATCTTCCTAAGAACACCTGCTGGGGACTTGGTTTTGTCTTGTGTGGGTGCGCTGTTATGTGTGGCACGGACCCAACACTGCACATCTACCGATTTGACACCATCCCTACAGTTGAGCCTGGTGGTGCAGCATCATGCTATGCTTCTCCTCGGCAGGGACTAGAACGGTTTTCCTTTGGCATTTACTCCCAAGCCTGTTTCAGTCTGCTAGACTTAAAACTGAGCTGAAAAATTTCTTTTCAGCAGGACAATGATCCAAAGCAAAGGCCAAAAGCTACACTGGAGTGGCTTAAGAACTAGAAAGTGAATGTCTTTGAGTGGCAAAGTCAAAGTGCTGACTAAATCCTACTGTGAATATGTGGAAAACTGCTGTCCTTAAGGTATCCCCAAGCAACCTGAGAGCTTCAGCAAATCTGACAAGAATGGACACAAATTGCAGCAAGATGGTGTGAAAAGTTGGTAGAGACTTGCCCAAAAAGACTTGTGGCTATGATTGCTGACCAGAGGTGCCTCCCTCATTCAGTTGATGGGTCAAAATACTCATGCAATCAACTTTCTTTCTTTCTTTCTTTCGGACATTTATCTGACCCTTAAAAGTCTTCAGTTCGAGCATTAACGTTGTGAGATATTAAGATTAAAAAAAAAAAAAAAAAGTATCAATTTTGTAACTTCACAACGTGGAGGGTCTGATACTTTTGCAAGGTATGGTTTAAAGAAATATATTAAACTGATTGATATGTAATTTCTGATATGATGGATTGAAAAATTACTTATTACTCCATTGACCTTGATGTGCAACTTTTTAAAAATGCATTTTTGGTATGGTCTTCCCAAAGTGAGAAATAACTCCCTCTCTCCACATCAGCATTTCCTAATGAATGTTTTACATTCTTCAACAAAGAAAATGTAATGATTTAGAGAGTATAATTAAACTGCTTTGGGCCAAATGCCCTAGAAAACTATAAATGTATATGAGGCTTCTCTGCTCTACCAATGAAGTGAAGAAAAGCTATGTAGCCAATTAACTAATTTAAGGCAACAGGTGTAGCAGGTATAATTATTAATGAATGAACAAGTATGGGTTTTTCGCTCTAAAGTGCACTGCTAAAGGGTATGTAATAAAACTTTAAATTAAACTCTGGCTTTCTGTGGTAGCAGTGTACTTTGATAAGGAAGCCTATTAGGTTTTGTATTTTATTTTTTTATATTATTTTATATTTTATATTATATTTTATATTTTTTATATTAGCTCCTCTTGCTTTTAATAATTTACCTCCAGTACTAATTGGTGCTATACTTTGCCCCACGTTTATATATTTAAAAAAAAAAAGCTAAGAATTATTGGTTAAATGTATCAATTTCATGTGTCTGTTGGTTTCAATCTTGTTTGGCATTTCAGTTGCCTGGCTCGGTCAGCAATGCAACATAATACAAGGGACATAAAATAGTAAATTTAAATGTGTTTCCTACATTTTAAGCTATCCATCTTCTGTTACTGTATTCCAGGTGTGGAGTAACCTGTTAAGCAGACATCATGAACAATTGACTTACAAACCAGATCTCTTAATTCCTGGTTTTCCAGACCTACCATATCAAGTGTGTGTGATGTCTTTAAGAACCTGCGTTTGTCCCTCTGGTCTTTTGGCTAAGACTTCAGTCTCTGCTCACATTTTCCCTCTGACGCAAGCAGGAGCTTTAACTGTTTTTACAGCCACCAAGCTTGGAGAATTCTTCCATCATTCTCATGCCTGTGGATTTTTTTTTTTTTTTTTTTAGTTTAGTTTATGAAGTTCCCTAGCCAGAAACCAAGTAGTACAGATAACCATGAAAGGTCTGGATATCTCTGCAAACTGCATATTTAAAATGCCTTACTGAAAGAAAACAAATGTTATGAGGGTTGTTTTGATTTTATTATGATTTTTAATTTTCCATTTCAGTTTGCCATTTAGAAAATTGCAAAGCTGATGAAATAGATGCACTACTCACAGAATAGAACCGATATACACTCACCTAAAGGATTATTAGGAACACCATACTAATACTGTGTTTGACCCCCTTTCGCCTTCAGAACTGCCTTAATTCTACATGGCATTGATTCAACAAGGTGCTGAAAGCATTCTTTAGAAATGTTGGCCCATATTGATAGGATAGCATCTTGCAGTTGATGGAGATTTGTGGGATGCACATCCAGGGCACGAAGCTCCCGTTCCACCACATCCCAAAGATGCTCTATTGGGTTGAGATCTGGTGACTGTGGGGGCCAGTTTAGTACAGTGAACTCATTGTCATGTTCAAGAAACCAATTTGAAATGATTCGATCTTTGTGACATGGTGCATTATCCTGCTGGAAGTAGCCATCAGAGGATGGGTACATGGTGGTCATAAAGGGATGGACATGGTCAGAAACAATGCTCAGGTAGGCCGTGGCATTTAAACGATGCCCAATTGGCACTAAGGGGCCTAAAGTGTGCCAAGAAAACATCCCCCACACCATTACACCACCACCACCAGCCTGCACAGTGGTAACAAGGCATGATGGATCCATGTTCTCATTCTGTTTACGCCAAATTCTGACTCTACCATCTGAATGTCTCAACAGAAATCGAGACCAGGCAACATTTTTCCAGTCTTCAACTGTCCAATTTTGGTGAGCTAGTGCAAATTGTAGCCTCTTTTTCCTATTTGTAGTGGAGATGAGTGGTACCGGGTGGGGTCTTCTGCTGTTGTAGCCCATCCGCCTCAAGGTTGCACGTGTTGTGGCTTCACAAATGCTTTGCTGCATACCTCGGTTGTAACGAGTGGTTATTTCAGTCAAAGTTGCTCTTCTATCAGCTTGAATCAGTCGGCCCATTCTCCTCTGACCTCTAGCATCAACAAGGCATTTTCGCCCACAGGACTGCCGCATACTGGATGTTTTTCCCTTTTCACACCATTCTTTGTAAACCCTAGAAATGGTTGTGCGTGAAAATCCCAGTAACTGAGCAGATTGTGAAATACTCAGACCGGCCCGTCTGGCACCAACAACCATGCCACGCTCAAAATTGCTTAAATCACCTTTCTTTCCCATTCAGACATTCAGTTTGGAGTTCAGGAGATTGTCTTGACCAGGACCACACCCCTAAATGCATTGAAGCAACTGCCATGTGATTGGTTGGTTAGATAATTGCATTAATGAGAAATTGAACAGGTGTTCCTAATAATCCTTTAGGTGAGTGTATATGAAAATAAAGACAATTTAAGCCGGGGGAGATTACAATAAATATTTCTTCAACAAGTAATTGATATGCCTGCAAATAATGATTCTGGTTGGAGAACACATTAATTATGTATAACCTGCTAATTACAAAGTTTGATTAAATAGGCATTATCATAATTCAAATACACAAGTTGGGTCTCGTGGTTTAGCAGGGTTTACACTGCCATTATGGTGGTATTGAATTAAATAAAAAGATTAAACAAGTTAATTATTAATTAATCAGACATAAACTAGTCTTTCATAATAATTGTATATAATAAATATAATCTACTGTATTTTAAATAATACAAATAATAATGGTTCCTTTAAAATTAAAAGATCAGCACTGTGCTTGTAATAGAAACTATACAATTCTGAAAGCATGGAAAATATTCCCCATTTGTCAGGGCTGTCTTCAAGTTCTTCTCTACTTTGGACAGTAATGCTTTTGGAACTATTTGTACTTTTTGGGAATACTTTCCCTGACCCATAGTAAAAGCTTCTGCTACAATGCAATATTAATGGGCTATTTAAGACATATTGCCATGACCGTGTAATACAAGTGTGTTTGTCTTAATGTGGGTGGTTTGTACAGTCACAGAAATTTACCAGCACCACAATGAAAGTACACTCTGCAGCACAATCTGAAGAACGGTACCGTCTGTGAACTACAGTTGTTTTCCTTTGCACAGTTCTGTCATCATATCTTTCCAGTACATTTGAGATGCATTCAGAAAGAAAAGAAAAGAAAAAAAGCAAGCAGCCGTTGTTTTGTAAAACCATAATTTTAGGGCATAATTCAAGGAGACACTAAAAGAAAACGGGAAATGGACAAAGTATGCTAATTGAGAGTCTTGACACATGATACCCCTAGATGTTTATTAAACCTCTTTAAACAGGTGCTGCACCATGATTTGTTTGATCTCTTAGGCATAAGCAAACCCAGGGATGGTGTATAGGGTTGCATGACTGTTTGTGTTGCCATCTTGGATATTTAACCTTTGCCCTTTAGGCCTGGGCCCACGTGTGCTGCTTCCTAAACCCCTAAAACTTGATGGTGGGTGACAGATCTGCATTCCTTACCCGAGCTAAGTGTGCAGCACAATATGCATTGAAGCACAGTACATAAATGAACAGGCATGCAGCAGATGCGGTAGCACATGAACGACGACTATCTATACGTAGCCCAGTATGTCGAAAGCACTGTGGCTTCAGTTTAAAAGACACTTTTCAGTTACAGTAGAGACAAAACAGTTGACCGGGGTAGTATGTGTGATCTATGAGTTTTCCAAAGCTTCTGTCTTAGCACTAAACTAACATTTTCGGAGGTCATAAAATAAATAAAAAAGAAAGAAATAGCACACAATGGAGATTTAGCCAAGTGTACTGTCCACTGAAGCTTCTTAATAATAGGAAAAACAGCAGCAGTTATTTATGAGATGTGGACTAAAGGGGACGGTATACAATTTCCAGCATGGCAGGTTTTCATTTCTTGTTCAGCTTCAAATTGATACTGGTTGGTCCCTCATGCCGACAGATTAAAATTGCCGCTTGGCATCATTGCCAAATGTATGTTACTATTTCAACAATATTTCAAAAATGTCCAGTGTGTAGAAAGCAATGCCGGTCACTTCCAATGCACTGCAGTAGTTGCATGGAGTATGGACAGGTTTTATGGAAAGTGCTGGTCTTGGTACAGTACGGGACGCTGCTTTTGACTCACTTGTGTGCCGAATGCTGCAAGTATGACTGTTTGCCATTTCCTCACATGTCAAAATGACTTGCATTAAATACACTGTGAAATAAAATGTAAAAATACCAACGACCAAATCCATTTTCTCTGTCAGTTTGGGTTGGTTCAGATGTTTGCAGAGTGTCCCTTTTCACCCAGCACTCCAAAGCAAACATTCTTTGGGCCGCGCTGTCAGGACTCTTTGAATTTATCTAACGGCTTTGGTTTCACAGGTCCAGCCTTGTCTGAGAACCTGAGGGACTGGGATTCATCCATCTACCCAGGCGTCATTAATTACCTTTAATTAGTTAGATGATGGTCTGGTGAGCAGAAGAAAGCAATGATTCACTGTCTAAGGTTTCCTTTTCATTCAACAAAATACATGAAATCAAAAGAGACTGGGGTCGGCCTGTTCTAGTTGTCACACTTTGCCTTGTCCTCTGGGATCCATACTGAAAAATGGTTTGCTTTGCTTTTCTAAAATTGTTATAAATGTTTATAAATGCAATACACATTATAATAAAAGATAAACAATCCCCTCAGGAGAGAAATCAGAACATCGTCTGGCCACTCAGACTGTATATTCCTGTTTATCTTCAATTTTATATTGTTTGTGTAGCAAGGGAATTGTCACAATAAATATGCATTTTTCCATACTTTATAATTCTGTATTTCAATTAATTATGTTGTGAATTAAGTTGTTTTATTTACCTGTTGTGTGTTTATGTTCAGTTTTAAGTCAATATTAAATGAATGCATTATATTATACATTGGCATACTAAGCATGACAAATGTTACCCTAGTCCCTAATATATGTGCATTTATAGATGATGAAAATAAGTTCTCCTGAGAAAGAAGCTGTCAAATATGTTTTCAGAATAGCCCACAGAATGTGCATTTGTCTTTGCACAACCAGTCCAAAAGCCAATGTTTTTTCAGTTGTGGTAAGTACCTAAAACCTTTTTGGCTTCATTTCTGGAAAATATAAGGTGTTACTTTCTGAGCCTAACCCTTTTCTTTCTCAGGCTGCAGGAAAAACGGCTCAGTAACGCAGCACATGTTTGTACTATTACATTTGTTGTTCTTATAAGTGACCTGTGTTTAAAATATTTTTTAAATCATTCTTAGGGGAAAGATATGTCTGTAAAGAGATTCAAACATTTTAAATCCACTTCTAGAAAATAAAAAGAGAGAGAGAAAGAGATACCCAGGCAATATTATGCCAGAGAGGGCATGCATTCCGCAGATACATCATCACAAATCAAACCTAAATGAAAAGTAATGAAAAAGCCTGCTATAAAAATAGCATTTAGCCTCATTCAGACCTAATAATAAAGCCATATTTTCTTTTTCTCCTGGAAAGCATTGCTCACTGAAGAAGCCTAGCCACAGTAAGCTATAAATCAGTGCCCGACATAAGGTAATAAATAAGAGCACATGGATCATATAAAAATGTCAGAAATACCACTACTGCAGAGCTTAGCTGTTTTGTTGTCTGACCCTATAGTTCGTATTAGCGTGAAGTTTTAAAGTCCTCTTTATCAAAACATCAATAACCTTTTCCATATCCAATGCTCTTTAATTATCATTCATATTTATCAATGTTCAATTCTATAGGCAACATTTTGAAAAAGCGACACTTTTGGTCACTTTTGATAGGTTGAAGAAAAGACCCCAAGATCACAAGATGGGAAGATGAGATCAGAGGCTTTGGTGGAGTTAGATGGGGAAAAAAGCAAGGTATAGATCAATATCTTGGAGAGCCCTCCATCCAGCAGTGGATCAACAAAGGCTGATGATATGTGTAACTATATTTTAAATCGATGGATGGATGTATAAGCATATAGATTATGAAGTAGAGATTGTAGAAGCTGTGACACTTCATTGCGGTTCCAGAAAATAAAACAACAAAAACTGCCCCAGGATTCAATTTATCATCATTCTCTCTTCATGAATACGAACATGAATCCAGTGAATAATATCTAGGGATTTTGTACCAATCTGGCACCCAGATTATGTTATTTGAAACTGAAATAATTTGAACACTTACAAAATTGGTTTAAACAACATTTTGGGTTCCAGTCTAAACAAAGGCCGAAAAATTGCAGGCCATTATTTAGAAAAGACTCCATTCAGTGAGAAACGTTCTCTCTGCTTGGTAAGAAAAATATTCTCTTAGGTCTCCACAGTGGATTTTCCCATGTAAATCTGTATTAGGTTTTAGATTTCCAACATGGCAGGGGCTCAAAAGCCTCCCTTCATCTTTCAGGGTCGGTCTGCAGAAATAAGCCGATTTTGGGATCGTCTTGTGTGTCAATTTCAAGTAATGCTACTGAAATACAATTTTTGTATTTGTCTTCTCCCTTCACATCCCATTCACAGAGTATTACAGGGCAGTGATAGTGATGTGGTCTGGTAAAAGATACATGTCCAGTCGTTTTTAGTATTGTTTTCATCTAAACCGTTTTAAAAATGGTCCACTTTCTTGTCCTAAACTTTAAAAATACAATATTTTATGGTATGAAGCATGCTCAAGTACTTACACTCAGTTGCAGATAAAAGAGAGGTTTAGGAGCTGAATGTAAAACCTTATTATAATTTAGTCTGGAGGGTTTTAAAGATGCATTCATTTTATCAGCTGACTTCACATCATGTGGTGCTTGGTTCTCCGTCACCCAGTCAATCTCTGAAGTTATAATAGTAACAGTAAATCTTATTCTTATTTATCTTAACCAGCAATGGCTCTTTCTGAAAAATAAAATGTAATAAAACATTCATAGAGAAATTGAAAATTGTAACAGGTCTAATGAATGCACAGTCCTTTAACTCTGATGCAAAAACCTCCACAGCAAAATGGAATTAAAAGCCAACAAACTCTGCAAAACCAATACCAGATGAAATTCAAATATTTTCTTATGCTGCGTCCAAAATGGTCAGCTGCACAGTTTAGATGGAAATGGAAAGGAAGGAATTGTGTAGGCCGGTAATTGCCTTCAATCGTTCAATTTCAAAAGCTGTTTATGCACTGAACTGGTGCCATTTAGTGTGCTGTTCATTCCCATACATGGAATTAAAAAAAGGGTCCTGCGATTTTAAATTCCAACACTATTTGCTGAGTGAAGCACAACCGCGAAGCAGTTAGCGCCATTGGTAAAGGCCTCCCCATTCTTTGGGATCTTGCGGCTTGGTAAAATTGACGGAAGAGAAAGAAATTAGTGGAATAGATTGTGGCATTTTCTTAAACTCCCAGATTGCTGATGGGGAGCCTGCTTCATTTACCGAATTAAAAACGTTTCTAAATAGTCATCCAGTTACACATTTCAGAGCTTCTTCCTTCCTCACCAACTCTACCTTTATCTAGCACAAACACCCAAGCAATCTGAAAGTATAACAGGTGCAAACAGAAGCATCCCAATGTTATTATTCATACACCACAGTTATTTCCCTTGAAATCTCCTGCGTAGACTGCTGGTGGTTAATGTTTGTGATTTGCTTCGTTCTAGAAAATAGCTAATGATACCTGATCTGTCATGTGTGCATTTGGGATTCATTAGATGGTTAAAAAAAAGTCCATCCATCCCCTTGATTAAGGGAATTCAGAAAAAAGAAAGACAAAAATTATATTCCAAAATGTTCTAGAATTTAGCAGTCATACTAAATTTAACCTAATGCTGTTCCATAGAGTGAAAAGGCTGCATTATCCTCTGATTTAATTTACCCTTAAGGCAATCTGCTTCCAAAGTACACAGCTTTTTTTAGGTCTCATTTAACCAAGCAAATTACTTTCACAACCACTAATGATAACACAAGGAATGAAAACATCTTTCCATCTATGTAACTTCTTATAATAGTACAGAATTCCCTCCTTTTAACAGCAGCACGACAGCATTCAACTCATACTCAGGGCAAGAAAAAAGAAAATGAAACCGAGCACACATTCAAAAACAACAGAAAAGTTTTGAATGTAAGTTTGAAAACAACATTGCATATCACTCACTTTCTGAATTAGCTTCTGTTGGCCTATTATTTGAGAAATTGTATTAAATGACAATTATTAATTGCAAAAAAAAAAAGGTTTTAAAGGTTGCCATTTTATTTCCTTTGAACGGTCAGTATCATATCATTCTTAGTAAGTACTGGGTTATTAGCAAAATAGAAAAAAACAGTAAGATGTTGAAAAGACTGCTGTTTAGCAATGGTATTCTAGCAGTGCGGACACATATGGTTTTAGAAATCAAAGAGCTGTGAATCTTCCAGGACATAACGGATATATTTGATTTTTTTTCCATTCATGAAGCAAATATCACCGTAAATGGTATGTTTTTGTACAACTAGTAGAAGAATCCACTTTGTATTATTCAAGTTATACTGAACTCCTTAACTAGTTCACCCCCCTGCTGGTTAAGACAGTAAACTACAGCTCAGTGATTCAAGTTTTAGAATGGAATACAGCACCATCTAAAGGTTGAAAACTAGAACTGTAATCATACTGCATGCTAAGATTAAAATAAACATTGAAGGGTCAACAAAATGTGGAACCAACATCCTTCATTTTTAATAATGCACAAGACATGAGATACATCTGTAATCAGTCAGCTTTATTGGTGTTCAGTCTTAAATCAACTGTTGAAGTAGCACTGGCTTAAAGAATAACACTTATTTCATCAATTAAGCAGGAAGAATATTACTTTGAACATTAAGCACACAGAGACCTTTTAACATGAAGCAGATATTGTGTCATGTTTAAACCTACAGATTATGAGAGTTCTCAAACGAGATGCACTTTGTAGAAAAAAGAAATTAGTGTTCAAAAGATACACAGCCTTCACTTTCACAGCAGTGAATGGAAACGGTTTCCATCCAATTTGTCATACGGCCGTAATAATCACATATTCCCTGACCCACAGCACTGATGAAGTCGGGTAAGAGGAAAGCTTTCATCCATGTCAAATGGGGCCATTAATCTTCATGAACAACAAGACATCAGACTGCGTGTGAACAGTTAACCTTTCTGAAGATATTTCAGTGCTTCTTGTCCCCTCACGATGCCCAAAACAACCATACTGTATCCAGCTTTCATAATAAATACAGGAAACCATTATAAAAGATGTTAAAACAGAAAAAAGAAAGATTCAAGCACATGCAGACAGCTTCTTCAACACTACATTGAATAAATACTTGTAGCTTCTCATGCTCGATCAGTGTAATGTGTATCACAAGCTGTAAACAATCATGTTTTTGGTCACCCATAAAATGTGTCAAGTAACGGAGCCAAAATGGAGGACTCTGCTTTAATATGAACTTCAGATTGGTAGACTGACCACACCTGACCACACCTTCTGGGGCATGTTGGATATCACAACTGTCTGTTATCAGAAGGGCTTTAATCAGAATTAATGAAATGCGAATATCGGAGCTCCACCGAATCTGTGAATAAACTGCTGTACAGTTTTAAGAGTTGTTGGAGGGACATTTCATATTTTTATAATGTATACATTCCATGTAGCTTTTTAGAGGAATTGTTGCTTAAAAAAAGAAAACGTTTTAACTCTTTCCACCCATGAGAAAGTTGTAACAATGAGCACAGCTTACAAAATATACAACTTGACTACCTGGGGAAGTGTGTTAAGTGCTGGACAGATTTTACCACGCTGCATTCAATCTGATTTCTAGAAGCCAAGAGGTTTGTAAACAAGACAACTCAGTAGCTACAATTCTGTATCAGCAAAATGGAATAAAAAAGCACTTAACTGTTGGAATGCCAGAAACCACAAAAGTGTTTGTTTAAAAAACAAGGTTCTCCAGATATGTCGGCACACTAAAGTTTATAACAACTATATTTGGAAGTTTGTATTTATTTATTTTTAATCTGGAAACATTAAATGACTCAGTTGATAAATACATTGTTATATGGGTAAAATGTCTTTTTATAAATGTCTTAGGCCTTAACTTAAGCATTCATACATACAGGTTAACAAATTCCAATTCTTGTCAATGGCAAATAAACGTCATCGTTGTATTTCTGACTCAAGAAGAAACCAGATAAATTCATAACTGTACTGCAATAAATTCCACAAAGTATGCCATACCAAGTAAAAATATCCTCCAGAAACCTACATCAAATTACATTGCAATTAAAAAAAAAAAGGCATTGATAAATACCTCGAAACTGAAAACCTCATCCACCGAAGCTATGCGGTCATCTGAACTAATGCCTTAGTTCAACAGGTTATAAATAAAAAGGCCTGTGGAAATTGCGAATAATCAATGGTTAGCAGCTCCTTCTAACAGGATGTCGAGATCTTTTGTTCTTTAGTGGGTATCAGTTGTTTACAGGAGAGCAATTGTGCCACAGTGCCCTCTCCTGGTGCTATGAAGGACTACAAGGGTGCTCTGGCGGCTCGAGCTCAGATCAGCACTGTGCCGGGGGGCTCACTGTGTGGGTGGTGCCAGGGGTCCCAGGCTCAGCTCCACATGGTGGGTGAGCCAGATGGGCTCGCTCCCCGGCTCCCCGTCGTCAGTGGGGCGGATGGGGGCGGCCAGGTTGCGGAAATCGTGGCGGATTTTGAACGACACCGCCACCTCCCCTTCCTCACCTTGTGGAATCACCTTGATGAAGAAGCCAATCTTGTTCGACTTCCTGAAGGCCACCACACTGAGAAGAAAGAGGAAGGAGAAGTGAGTGAATATCCACCGGACATGATTAGACAAAAACGCAGTGACTCTCATGAATGATCATAAACCCATATAGTGAAAGTAAGGACCAAAACCATGCCGTACAAAGCATTTCATATTTAGGTTAATTGTGAATTCAGAAGAACGGTAAATGAACATATCTGAGACAGACCGCCATGCCTATGCGAGTGTGATATGCGAGTACATGCTACCACAGAGCAAACATCCTTACTCTGGGTCATCCTGGAAGTCTTGTGGCTCTGCTAGCTCATCATACTCTGCTGCAGCATCCTTCCCAGCCAAGACCAGCTCCTTAGGAGGCACCACAACCTGCAAGACAACACAGAGAGATGCAGTTTGTGTCCACACTGCCACAACTTCACACAACCTTCCAGAATGTGGAATTCTAGAATTCCTTACACCATTAAGAAGTTCAAAAGTCCGTTTGAATGCATTTGCACAATCAATATGATAAACAATGAAATCACATTTTTCATATATATTGGATAAAGTGATGTTTGAAGAGACATTATATGACTTTTTATTTAGTAAATAGTGCCCAGTTCAATGTTTTTGGGGTCTCTGTTTCTAGCTGCACAGATTTTTAAATTTTTTTTATTATTCAATCTGCCAAACTGCCTGTACTCTTAACGTCTGAGGAGTACGTTTTGCGGTTTACCTTCGCTGTGCTGTTTAAGTCGTCCTGGTCTCCCTCCTCACATGGCAACAGGGTGACATGCGTGACGTTCTCTACTGGGTTTGTCAAGGTCAGAAGGACCTGGCTTTCCTGTAAAAACAATGAATGGTTAGAAATAGATGCCAAACTACATTATAAATAGAGAAACTTGAGCTAAACTTATCATAAGACAAAGAAAATAAAAAAAAACTAACAACGCAATCCCCCCTTCCACTGTACAAGTAACATAAAATAAAACCAAGAAAACTGAACCAACAGATATAAAGACACTAAGGAGGTCACACTTGCCTTCATATATCGCAGGTTTGGAATAGACATGATTCGCACCTCGGGGATGTAATTCCTTTGGGAAACAAAGTGTTGGTCTTTCACTCAATGACTGTTCCTCAGAATCATTAACACTCAACAGACATCGGCAAAGAAATACTTACACTGCCACCAGCTGAATTTTAAACTTAATCGAAGTCGGATTGAATTCTGGTTTGCTCAAGTTGTGCTCACATTTCTAAATGATAGAGAAAGAAAAAGTTGCATGAATTTCAAGGTTCAATCATCCTGCCAAACACATATTTCTAGATCATCTGACTGTTGTTTGGTGGCTTTCCCTATCTAACTGTACTAAGAAGATTACTGTGAAAGAGAAGAGTGTCTCAGTCCTTTACTCAGAAGCACAGTGTCAGGCTGGGCTTGATTCTTACCCGGCAGCGGAGGGAGCGCTTGATCAGGAGGTGCTTGTGTCTGGGGTACAGCTGAGAGGCCCCGGCCGGCTGGAAATCAGGCTGCAGGAGACGCTGGCGCAGTGTAGTCACTGGGGAGCATTAGAGAGGCTTTGAGGATTTGTTGTCGTCAGTTGTCTTGTGTACAGTTTTGGCTCGCATGTCTCTGGGTTTAAAGTTTTAATGGCGCAGTTCCCAGCTAAAGCAACATTTCATTCTATTGCCTCTTCATTTTGTGAATACATTATTCATTGATATCGCACTTAGATTGACAAAAACTATAGATGTGGTCATGGGGAATGCTGGATTTGCACTTAATTAATTCAGTTAAATTACAACACTCTTACACCATCTTCCCAACATTAGTGAGTGTGTTTCAGCCGTACCTTCCGGCAGGTTAATGGGACGTGTGTAGCAGTCTTCAGGAAGTGGTTCCACCTCATCCAGAGCCTGGGCAGGTTCAATCTTTATCTCCTTCTGGTCCTCACCTTCTTTCAGTCTAATGGCAATTAAAACAATATGAATATATTCTGCTGATGCTTGTGGTCTCTCATATCTTGTAACTCCCCTTTTATACAAGTTATTTTTCTGAAATATGATCCATGTTAAGCAAAATGATGAAGCTCAGAGGGCTTTAGAAGAATTGCCCAACTGCATAAACACTACACGATGATCTGTGTATTAGAAATGAAAACATCTGAAAGTACATGGAAGTCCAAATGTGACAATGTCATACAAACCAGACACAGAGCAGTGTAGTAAGTCTGCTCGTGAACAGACAGTGTATTAGTCCTGTATTCAAGTGTAACTATTACAATAGAGGACATCTACTGACGCGTGTTCCTTTTCCAAAGTAAATCCAAATGGAAAACAGAATTTACTCACGAAAGTCCTGAAAGACTAGTAATAGGTGCCCCAGATCTCTGACGCTGAAGCCTTGTACCCAGGCCATATTTTTCCTTAAAAAAGTGAAGCAAATGTATTTAATTCAACACTAGCAGTCCCTTGTAAAATAAATAAATAAACAAATCTAAAAAGGAGTCCATTCTTCTCACTCAACAGCCCACTTAGAGAGCTAATCAGTGTGCCTTTTAAGTCCCTAATGTTTGTTTACTTCCAAGTCCACATAGCAATATTGGTCCAAATCCAAAAAAACATACTGAAACAGTTTCCCTTGGACTGCAAGTTCACAGAACAGGAAATACTTCAGAACAGGAACCTACTCAATACTTGCATAATAACATGAATGTTTGTTTATTGGATGGAGGGGGGAAGGGTTGTTTAATATTTCAAGAGACATGCACAAACAGTATAAAAGCTAAACACTTTATATATTAAAAAAAAAGGGATTCTTAGCATAAATGTATTATAGTAATCAAATAAAGATAGCATTCTATTTCAGGAACGTAACTTAGCAGTGAAAGGAAAACAAAGGCAGTGAGTTGAGTAAACACCTAAAGTCGGGCTACAGTTTAGTTTAGAATTAAGTTTGTGAAAAATAACTCACCACCACGTGAATAGTGTGTTGCTGGGGATAAAAACCAAAATAGCAGCGTGCATTAGCAAAGAAAAGGAGAGAGAAACAACAAGGTGAAACAGAACCCTTTAAGCAAATGTTCAGTAGCAGGTGGTGTGAGTTAACGTGCACCGCAGCAGCAACAGCAATAACTCATCACAGAAGTCAGGGGACAAAGAGTGATCTTTCAAATTAACACGTTGCATTGTGTCATTAAAAAGAACAAATCCACACTAATAATAACAAACGTGACTTTTAGATCTTGGGTCATGCTTTTAGGGTGTGCCACATTCTCAATAGCAAAGTGCGAGAGAAAGCAAGAGTCGGAGAAGCAGGTTGTGGTTTCGTGGGACTGCAAAAGTCCAGAAGCGGCACAATCAAAAACAAATTAGGACATTTAAACTGAAGTGTCAAAAGCTGCAGAGAGATTTCAGATACCCTAGCCAAACATTTAAATCTACTCATATTATTACATTTCTAACCATTAATGACATTATATATATATTTTTTATACAATTACCCATTAATACAGCTGGGTTTGTACTGATGCATTTTCGGTACAGTGCCTTGCTCAAGGGTTCAACAGCAGTGTCCCCTACCTCAGCTCCAGAGTCCAGAGACCTAACCGCTACTCCACACTGCTGCCCATATTACTGGGATGGTGAATATGGTAGCTGTTCCATGTTTAGTATGTAACAGCAATTCAGCTAAATGAAAAACTACTGCTTTGTGACGATATACGGAAGAGACCTGCTTACCGAAAAGGCCAGAGGCATGTAAGGACGACGTCTCGCCAGTTTCTTCCTGTCTCGGTCCACCTTCTCTCGCTGGGCCAGCTGCTGGTAATACTCTATCAGCTTGTTAATCTGCAAAGGCCCAATAAACTCCCATCAGTGTTGTTTACACTTAGCAAAGTGTTCCTCATTCAGGGAAAGACCACATTGCCTGGGCTACTGCACGTGGTGAGATCCCCGAGCCTGGCAACCCCCGAATCATCACCAGCTGTGCTTACCCTCTGGGTGTGTGGGTTCTCGGGTTCCTGCCAGCCTCCACTGGCTACAACAGTAAATGAAAAAGAAAAGAAATTAGATTATTTCTGTGCATCTCAGAATAAACACTATAACAAGAGAATAAAATGGGGTACATTTGGTTGAGCTGTTTGTGTGAACGTAAAGAAAATATTAAATTCCCCAAATGTCAGGCAGTATGGAATTACTAGAAGTTCATGATGGGTGCCTGCTTTTTCGACACTGAAACTAGGCAAAAATACCTATGAATACATCATGCAAACTCCTGCTTTGGCAAGACTTAATTCTGCAGTTCTGCAGAGCACCTAGGTGGTCCCAACGGAGCCCCTGCATCACACACCTACAGACTTGTCGGCCATGCCCACATCGCGCGAGGTCCAGCGGCAGAAGCCACAGGCCAGATAGTAGGCTTTCTTCATAGCAGTCTTGGCAGGGTCATCTGGGAGGGGGGCAGGGATGTTGGTGGCTCTTGTGGATAGAGTGTGCATGCAGCACGGGCAGTCAAAACAGTTGGCACACCTGGAGCAGAGAGGGGCCACACATGAGAGTTAGGGATACGGGTGTAAATCACATGGTATGGTCAGGTGCTGTGAAGAAGGATTTAGGGATGCTACAGCTGGTTTATAACAGAGCAGTTCAGTGTGCATCGAAGGGCAAACCAAGATCTAGTGGAAAAAACCTGCATGACAGTTTCTCCTGGTTGAAAGCTGAAGAGAGGATAATAACATCACTTCTTGCTTTATTTTATTATTATTATTATTTATTTCTTGGCAGACATCCTTATCTAGGGCAACTTACAAAACATAAGAGCAATACTAAGTTGTTAGAAATATGAATGTATTGAAAATCCCCAAGTGCTTGTATAGTCAACTCACACTCTGCTCTAATGCATACATACACCCCACCAGACATGCCACCAGACTCTACACTGTTGCAAAATCTTGAACAAAATTAAAGCAAACGCACAGTGTTGTATTGAGCCACAATGGAATGGAGCTCACTTTCAGTTCATATTACTAAAGCACACAATAAAACAAGCTTCAAAACACAAGTGATGCACCACTTTATGGCTGCTGTCACTGGTTCTTGGTGTGTATCAAAGGACCTATATTAACTACTACTACCTAACTACTGACTGTATATTTAAAGTAAAAATAACAAGGATGTAAGAGATCACAAGAGTATAAAAATATACAATTAGGTGTTGTACGCAGGACAGGATCCTGCTAGTTGTATTTTTTATTTTAATTCTTGTTTTTGTCTGTAAATGTCCTCTCTTTTGTTGGTCATGTTTTATATGTTTTGTGTGGACCCCAGGAATGATGTACCAGCTAATGGGGATCCTAATGAAATCCTAAATCCGAAATTGTCATCCTTAAGCTCACTAAAAATCCTTTAAAAAACTATCAATCTAAAGGAGCACAGGGAGACATGCTGTATGCTGCATTTCATTTAATCATGTATCGGGCGTTCAGGCCTAAAATCATGAGCGGTTTAAATGATGTGGCGTCTGCTCTCTCACCTGTTCTTTTTCAGCTTGGCTTCAGCTGACGGCATGTTCTCCAGGCAGCTGGGACAGTAATGAGAATCCACCTGAAATACAAATAGTTTAACTCCTTATAACAAAATGTACTCATGCATCCAGCAATCAATACATATCTCTGGGATCATACCCAACATATTGTTATGCATTTTATTTAAATTAACCATTGCGATCATTCAAATTATGTATTAATGTTAATCTCTGGAAACTCTAAAGGTGTTTTCATTTCTCCTTTCACCAAAACAAGCAGTGTTCATTAAAGCAGACAAGGCCTAAATACAGGATTGTATGTAAACATATGTTTAACGTAAGCCCTGCCAACATAAGAAAATAATTCATTTAATAAAGTAACAATGGCAGGTGTTGTGTTTTTCGAATGATGAAAAGTCTACATATTATTGTTATTACATTTTTATTAAAATTATTATTCGCATCATCATCATCATCATCATCATCATCATCATCATCATCCCCCCCTGGTGAAAAGTAACAGTGTCCTACGACATATGAAGTTGCGTCACTGAATTTGATAATTGATAATCATTGATAATGTGCATAATAATGTTTAAATGCGTATAATGCATTATAAATATATACCGAACATATGGCAATATAGATAGGGGTTATTCCGACGGGTAATAATGACATGCTTATATATATATATATATATATATATATATATATTTGCACATCAGGCCTTATTTGAGCATCTGAGGTGGGAAATAAAAAATTTCAACATTATCAAATCAAACGGGGTTGAAGATAAATGATCATAAATAAACGCCGACGTAGGGTGTGGTGCATTTCTGCGACTAAAAACAAGTGTAACGCAGACACTTCAGAAAATGTCTTAAAATAAAATACACTACAGTTTATGATCGCAATAATGTGTTCTCTTATAATTATTATTTTAATTCGCGATTGTTTTTTTCATATCTGAAAATGTACATTTTGACAGCCACCCGAATAAACCAACTACACGTACAGCTGGATTGACCGAGTTGGCCTTAACCAATAACAAATGCGGACTAGTTCTTGACAGGAAATACAGCCAATTGGAAGCTGTGGCAATGCACCCGCCTCTAACAACACAACAGACCAATAAGATACCGAGATCTTTGATTGACGTGTAAACCGACCAGTCACGCCACAGTATCATGAGCGGAGGTCAGCCCCCCAAACCGAAACCAGGCGGGTTTAGTCATCGTTAGCCCCTCCCCGTTCTGGTGGAAATGGCCGGCTAATAATAACAACCACAGAAATGATGTTAATTTCATTATTATTTACCTCATGGGAGACGCACTCCAGAGACCGGAGCTCACTGCAGTAGCGGCAGAAATACAGGTGCGACAGCGGGGAGCGAATCTTCTTCTCTCCGTTGACGAGGTAGAGCACTCGCTCGGGCTGCAGCAAGGACGCCATCTCTAGACTCCTCCACCCGGTTCCCCGTCACATGATCCGGGTACAAGAGCTGCGCCCCGGCTTCGTCATGTGATTCAAATGGTGGCGCACTAACCACGCCCATCGACTCTGGGAAGTGTAGTTCTCAAGTTTAGGCGCTTGAGTGACATACATTTCAAATTAAACTAAAGATTTATGTTTATTATTAATATTGTATTCTGTTTTAGACATGTATCGCTATATATGACCATATCATTGATATATGATCGGTCTAAATCGGTACTCTAGAACAGATTAATCACTAACCACTATCATATTTGTTAAACCTCTACATCAGGGGTTCCCGGGGGCCAAATGCGGCCCCCCAAAGCCAACCTTCAACCACCCCTTTCTGAATCTTTATTATATTTTTACAGTTTCTGCACATGTTTTGTTACAAATTGCACATGTAATTTGGGGGAAAACAATACAACAACAATTAAGGTTCATAAAAAGGTATGAATTCGTTTTCAGCGGTGGTTCATTTTCTGCTCTACATGGTTGAACTGCTATTTAACGGTTCCTGTTCTGAATAATAAAATACGATGTTATAAAGCAAAGAAAAATGTGTTGTATCCAAAGACACAGTGCATGCGTTACAATACACCTAAACAACGACCGGGAACAATATAACTGGTCAATTACAAATGACATGACCAGTTCTTCCAGTGTAGTCTGCAAAAACAAAATTAAACCAAAGCATTTTAACGCAACGCAGATGGCTAATAAGACCCGCTTTGTACAGGCGTGCTAATCTGTGCGGGGCTGAAGACCGGGCTCCACCAATCAATAGCGTTTCCTCAGAAGCCACGCAGCGTCACCTACTCCGCCGCTACTCCTACAGTCAGCCCTGCGTAAGGAGAGACATATTGTAGCAGACCCTGCTTACCGGTGCAGTGTGTGCTTTATAGAGTAAATGGTAAATGGATGCATGCGTAAAAGTTTGCGCATTTGCAGTAAACTGGCCCGTTTTCTTTCACCTGAGATGTAAAGATCTGCGCTTTGTCAGCTCTGTCTGAAGTTCACAGCCAGCAGCGTCCTGCGCCCAGGTGGGTTTTATTCTGTTTTGTCTGACTGATTTAAGTGTTTTTGTAAGACTAAGTGGTGTACATATAAGTGAGCAGCCCTACTGTGATTGTTTGAAGTTTCATAACGTTGTTGTTTGGTTTAAGTGCTTCATGAGCTTTTTTTAATTTGATAAGATATGACAACATTGCTATTGTAATGTATGGTTATTATCCACAAGTTGGTAAGTTTTTGGTTTGTTTAAATGCAATGTAAAAGCGATTTCATACGAATAATGTGTGTGGTGCAATTATACTACTTATTGCAGAATAATATTGCATCCATGTGGGAATGGTGCGGAATGGAATGCAGTGGCCACAGGCGAGTTCCAATTCTTCCATTGAGACTAATATTATTATTATTGCCTTAGTAACACTGTTTCCCTGTGTTAAAGACATGAAGGTGCAAGAAAAAAAAACCAGGGAAACTGGCATAAATGATAGATCCATACGTGACATCTCTTGAATCTTTCTGGATCTAGAAAAATTGTATACAAGATTATACCAGAGTCTTGTTTATATATGCCAGCATGTCTTAGCAGTAGCCTACACAGGCTGCCAAAATTAAACATACAAGTATAGTTGAAAACTATTACTTAATAATTGCCTGTTAGTTTGTTTTCAGTTTATGTTTGTTTATGTATTTGTGTAATGCTGCCTTTCTTCTCAATATATTAGGTCGTTTATCTGGATATCTTGTTTTCTTGTTTGTTTTGTAGATCGAGTAACAAGTGGTCTCGATTTGAAGATTGCAACAGCAGTATTAAAGCAAAATAAATGTGTAGAAGCAATACAGTTATATCGCACTGAGTCCTCTTGTCTCACTACAATAATAAGGGGACGTGTTTGTTAAGGCACACCACCCCTGAAGGGACCACCTATGAGGAAACAACACATGCTAATTGAAATGTTACCAATGTGATTATATCTCAGTATTTATATAATTTGTATAATATATAACAGCAGATTAACATTATGATAGATGTGTGCAAACTTGTTGCATTAATTGACACCTCTGCTTTCCCCCTTCTGACATCAGACTGACGCAGATAGATTAGATAATTATCTGCTGTGGCAAGTTGTTTTAAGGTTGTACTTCCAAGTAATTTAATTCTGGAGCAGATTTGTCATTATTTAGCTCCATCAATAATGTGCTTATTATCAGTTCACTTGCACTGCTTAAAAAGTTTAACATCTCTAATAGTATCTAAGATAGCTTTGTTTATATAGGCTAACATGTTTTAAATTCTTATACATTTTGAAATAGCAGCCTTTACTTTTTCCAAAAAGGTGTCAGAATATCTAATGAATTGAAACATACACTCAGTAATCCAATCTAGAAGAGATAAGTGAAGCAAATTTTTTTTTTTTTTAAAGCATAAAATACATAGTGTATCTAAAAAGCAAATTAATAATTGGGATGTTCTGAGTACAGTTCCTAACGTTTACTCATAATACTATTTTATTTTTATTGAAGTGAACAGATTATGGATCACTAATTAATCCTTTGTTATTTCATGTTTTTAAAGGGCACTTGAATGTGAAGACCCAAGGAGCTATTGAGATGGAACAAACAGAAATTGAACTCCCAAAACACATCCTTGAAATCTGGGCCATTGTGCTGGTCATTCTTGCCACAGTCATCTTCATGATGTCCCTACTGGCGTGTCCAGTAGTGTCTGTCATCATGTACCGGGTACGGACTAACCCAAGCAGGATAGAGAATGCCTGACACAGTTACTAGAATGGACAATTTTCTGTGCTTTTCCTGGCCACATGAATGGAACAGAAGAAAGCTACGGCTTGTACGAACAGGGTTTGAAAGGAGAAACAGGACTGTAGTCCTTCAGTTATGGACGCAATGACACATTCCTTGAAGGAGACTGTGCTGACCAATTGGATATTGCTTGCTTCCAAGTTCCACATTTCAACTGATCCTCAATTCCAGCCTCACTTCAGAAACAAGTGTTTGATATTCTGGTGTTTTCTGTAAAGAAAGGAAGACCGTGAATAGGGCTTGCTGGCAGAAAGAACAGTTTATTTCTAATTGGAAAACTCGAAACGAATCATGTGTGAGAGATTGTACTGGAGCACACTGATATATGGGATATATGTCCATCCAGAATCAAATCAGTAACTTATCATTTACACTGTCAAGTAAGGAACACGAAAATGTATTAATATTAATAAAGCTAAATAACATTTTAACAGTATTAAAGTGCTTACGATAAATACATGTACATAAATGTCCCTACTCTGAGTGAGTCAGTGGACCAACCGAGGACTAAGCATGGTTTTGTACATCATGTGTTGCTTTTTTATTATAATACCTCATTCCAAAGAACCTCTAGCAAAATTAATACAAAAGTTAACGTCATACATCCACATGTTTAAATGAAAACGCATATGCTAATGTTATAATTACATTCTGAATACTTCCTACTAGTGGACAAGTTGTTGACCAGAATCAAGTATGTGTCAATAGAATTAAAATGTATAGCATAGGTTGATTTATATATTTGGGTTTTGTTTCTATGCTTTTGTATCTCTGTTCTCAATTATGCAGCCTTTAACAAAACCACATTTAAGCTTTCTTTCGCTCCTGGCAAAGTAGAATGTTGTTATTGACATAAAATAAGTTCTCATCAGCTGCATGCATACAAAACTTTTGGCACCAGAAAATGTTGCAAATATTTGTACGAATAAGGTAATGGCAAAGAAAAACAAGATTACATGTCCTGACTGTGGTTGCTCTCTAAATTTAACAGTGCAAGAAGAAAATACAAGCCAATGTAAACACTGTACTCGGGCATGTTCCTGATTAGCTCTGTAAACAGGAAGTGAGTGTGTATCTTGTAGTGAACAGTAAACATGTTCCTTCCGATCACCGGCCCTTGTGATGTTGTTAAAGCGGTATGATATTGTCATTGGCGCTGAAGTTCAAAAATAGACATGAATAGTTGAATAGAATAGATGCATCTCATCAACTTTTACTGTAAAGAGGTGCGTATTCTTTGTTAAAAATTTAGAGCTGTGATAACCATTATATAAAACTAAGTGTCCCTCTTTGTTGTGTCTTCAAAAACAATGTATGGAAGAGAGATTCAGAAGTTTTTGTTGTATGCCCAGCAAGAAGACAAGAACTTGCATGTTACTTTGCTGATGCTTTTTTTTGTGTGCTTTTTATTGGCAATCCAATACTTGTTTGTTGTATCCTGTTATGTTAGGTATTGGCTTACCCTTGCTAGGAACAAGATCAAATCAAATCGTTGACCCACCCTCTTATAGCAAAACCGCAAGCCTGTACATCATAGCATTTCCATTCGTGTGAAGAGGAAAACAGCATCTTACAAAAAATCAAGCTGCCTCTGAGTGCAGGATTGTAGTTTTCTAATAGTGTGTGGCTGAAAGTTTTGATTTAATCCCAGCCTGTCATCCTAGCAGAATCACGTCCTAAAGTTCACCTAATCTTTTATTGTCAAAATCCATAGGCAATCACAGCAGCCACAGTATGACCACCTTGTGTTTCCACGGGAAAGCCCACATTGAAACCCGTTATTGCATTTTTATTTTATTTAGTTAACACCTGCTGATAAGGTTGTGTAACTAGGGTGTGATACTTTAATTTGTTCCTTTATTTAAAAGTTATGTAATGTAGAACGAGAAGCATGTATGAAGACGTGAGTGGAAATGGAAGAAACATGCTATTGAAAAACAAACTTATTGCTTCCCGGAACATGCTTCATAAATGAGCATTTCCATTTTTAAATTGCTTTATTCAAATAGTATTTTATTGCCAGCATTCCACTGTATAGACATATTGTCCTTCTATGAAGCAACTTATATTTAAAATGAAAGCATTTACCATGTAAATATGAATGTTGTAAACGATCATCAGTAAAGATTTTGGAAGAACAAAATGCTACTTTTCACAAAGGATTTAATAGCTTGTGTACCTATCCAAGTTCCTCCTTTTAGCCTCTGTACAGTAGCACATGTCATGTAGTTCACATAGAGGGAAGCCTGATGCATTTAGTTTGGTGATATAAGGTGTGTCTTTCACTTTGCCTTGGACTTTCAGCTACACAGCGTCAATCAGATGACGAACGTTGCAGTAAGTGCATTCAGAAAGTGTTACTCATGGCTTGCTCATAATTTTTTATGACAGATGACAGAATGTGGTCTTATAAGAGAACCCAGGATATGTGTAAGAACATACAGTGCTGAAGAATAGATAACCCTCTTTGTTTGCCAAGTTGAAGGAAGACTTGAGGTTCCTTTGAGGGAAAATCCGTTGTTTGTGCCGTCTACCTCAAAACACAGCTGAGCCAATGTGGAGGATCAGCTTCTCTGAAATGGTTCTAATTTAAGAAAGGGCTACTTAAGAGCTGTAGTGTTACAAGTTCATCTGGTGACTGACTGTCTACTTTTAAATGACTGAAATTATCCATTAGGAAAGCTGAGTTTCACAAGAAACCTCACCCCCCACCCTCAGCCTATTTCAATAATTGTAACCTTACTGAGGATTCCAAGAAATATGTACAATGGGTCTAGCCTTAGATATATACCCTTATTATTCTCAGGATGAACTTCAAGATCAGATAAATCTGTGTCCGATTCACAAACTTCAAAATGTGATGTATGATTCAAATGTATAATGTATATAAACACAATCATCCACACGGTAAGAATCTGGGTACCTAGTTGTTTGCAGTAAAACATGTATGTTCTTTGTACTTAACTAAATATTAATACATTTCATTTACAGCATGTTGATCATTTTTCAAAGGATTGTAAGCTGATGCTCAAACTATCAAAATAAGAAATTCATTGGTAGGTTTAAAACATTTAAATTAACAAACAAGGCAACAAAATCATGTATTTCCAGTGGCTTTGTTCCCTACATGACCTGAAAGTCTTCCAGAAAGCACTCCATTTTTAAAATGTATTTATTTTAGTGAAATGAATGAAACTAAAATTCCTAAACACCATCTTTGCCATGGAGAATATGTATGCAAATGTCTAAAAGCCTTTTCTCACTTTGAAAAATATGCTAGCAGAAGTTCAAAGAGCAGTCAGACAGAAGAGGCCAGACTCTAAGCCCCTTTAACCGCAGCTCTGCACATTCGCTTCAATTGACGTCACTAGCTATCGAATTACACTTATTCTGGGATGTTTTCTTGAGTAGCTTAGCTGTCTCATTTCCTCTTGGGTTCTTCACTTTCAGATTCAAACAGCATTTGTAGCCGGGGGCTTGCTAAGAAGTTTACAATGTTCACATTTCATATTACAGGCCACTTTTATATTCATATTTTTTAATTATAACATTTGGATTTCATGTTTTTCATGTTAATACCATTGTTATTACAGCTGTCACGTGTTGTTTGTCACTAACATCTGGTGAATAGATGGGAGGAACTGTGTAAACACTGTGAAATCCAGTCAAATCCTGTATGTGCTGCTGCTAACTAAATGCAAATATTCAAATGAATTCTACTCTTGTGTTCTCTTTTGTTAAAAAACAACAACATTAAGCTGTCTGCATGCAACATATGTTATGCATTTGCAAGTTATGTGCACACAGTTCATATTCTTTTGCCCTCATCTGGAATGTATTAGTTTTCCACACACACACACACACACACACACACACACACACACACACACACACAAAGTTAAAGCAACACAGACAAGTAACAAGACAAATGGAAAGTTATAATTTAAAAGGTAGAAGTTTAGGTATTCTCCAATGAGGTTAAAAGATTACCACTGGTAGAGTAACAATCATGAAACTGATACATGAATGTTTCTCTTAAGGCAGATTTCACCATTCTTTGCGATTCCAGTTTACAACAGAACAATTACAATTACGCCTCTTCAGGGCGTACACTGACCGAAAAGCTTCAAATCGGCATCATTCACACCATACAGAGCAGGTTTGTAATGGGTGGAAATGGCAGTTGTCCAATTTGTTCAAATGGAATACACACATACACACACAGATAAGAACATAAGAAAGTTTACAAACGAGAGGAGGTAATTCGACCCATCGTGCTCGTTTGGTGTCCATTAATAACTTAGTGATCCAAGGATCCTATCCAGTCTATTTTTGAATGTTCCCACATTTTTAGCTTCAGCCACATCACTGGGGAGTTTGTTCAGATTGTGACAACTCTCTGTGTGAAGAAGTGTCTCCTGTTTTCCGTCTTGAATGCCTTGAAGCCCAGTATCCATTTATGTCCCCGGGTGCGTGTGTCCCTGCTGATCTGGAAAAGCTCCTCTGGTTTGATGTGGTCGATGCCTTTCATGATTTTGAAGACTTGGATCAAGTCCTCAGTCTCTCAGTAGGACATTCCCTTCAGACCTGGAATAAGTCTGGTTGCTCTCCTCTGAACTGCCTCTAGAGCAGCGATATCTTTCTTGAAGTGTGGAGCCCAGAACTGTACACAGTATCCAGATGAGCTCTAACTAGTGCATTGTACAGTCTGAAAAATCTGCACAAAATGCACATATATAGATGTTTAAATATATGTTTAAGTGCTTGATTGAATTCTAAACATTCTTTCTATAACTCTTATGAACATCTACACACAATCAATAATTTTAGATTTGAGAGCCTTACATATTTTCAGGGAAGAAAACAAGTAGGGCATGGCAAATACCCACATGTCCACAAGGTGGTGCTTCAAGCAAAACCACAGTACATCAGGATTTCTGTGTCATTCAAGTGCAGATTTTATTTTCTGGAAATAAGAGGATGCCTTCACAGCCCTATCTATCCAGTCAGGCCCCACTGTGCAATAACAATGCTACTTTATTCACTGGTAACATTAGTGAAGCATCAGTAGAAACTCACTACCTGAACAACAGTCTCCAAGGTCATGGTTAGACAGGAAAACAGCAATTAAAGAAAAAAACAATCTTGTGATTTAAAAATATCTCAGGGCCTATTTGCTTTTTGGTCATATTTATTTATTTTGAAGTATTAAAAATAACGCAGCCTAAGCTTTCTCGTCTGTTACCATGTTAATCCCCCTCAACATTCATACAACGTAATTGCCTCCAGACATCAGTTCTCAGAATCTAACCAAGTCTACATTTTCTGAGGGAAGTACTAAATACAGCAACAAATAAACACATTTTAAACTCAATAATACTGAGAATAAAGAAATGTACTGAAGCATAAGGTCAGCCAAGCTAAAATAAGACAAGCAAATGTTATCAACACCGCAGGAAAAAACAGTGCTACTCTCACAAGGGAGTGATCTTTTAACACCATCAGAAGAAAAACAGCACATGGTTTGGGAGTGCTGCAGCCAGACTTTATCCTCTCTCTCTCTCTCTCTCTCTCTCTCTCTCTCTCTCTCTCTCTCTCTCTCTCTCTCTCTGTCTCGGCTAAGACTAAAATAAAATATTAAACCAGTATGATTAACGTTTAGCAAATGGACAAAAAAGTTAGCAGACTTAATACCAAACACTGTCAATCTATTCAAGCTCTAATTACATCTTAATTGTGAACAATTTGGCAAATATTATTTTGGCCAGTATAGGACCAACAACAACAACAAATATCAATGCAAAAGTTCTATTGGGAATTTCTGGACAGCTTCTCATAAGAAGGACACATTTCTCCTACAGTCTCACAAACACAAATATTGTTTTATTTTGAACTGAAATATTGCATTACAAACCACTGGATACTATGTTTATGTTATTGTTCCACCAAAAAATCCTTTTACATTAACATTATATAATATGCTAATAGTCAAAATATGTTTTATACATGACACTGAATGGTATCACACAGTGTTTATATTATCTTGACAGAGGATAAGTAGGTGTCGTGTACAGGATGACCTGTCACTTTTGCTTTCTTGCAAAGAACATCCAAGACATTGCTGATAAGATTATTTGTGATGTCTTTTCTGAAACATCTGAGAATTGACTATAGAATTTAACAGATTTCTATATTCTTATATATTGTATCATCTTGGAAAATATATAGCAAAGCAACACAACACAAACACGTTATAAATAATGATCCCATCTTATGATAGGGAGAAATGTACTCTGTCAAAAGATAGGTGGACAAGGAACACTCTGGGCATGATTTAATTAGAATAATAGCAAATAGTTTACTGAGCTGTAATGAAGCGCTCTGGAGATGGCCAGTCAGTAAGATGCATTTAAAGTTTTTCTAAAGAACATGACTCCCTTTGCTTATTGGGCAACTAGATGACATCAATGAGGTACCCCAAACATTATCGCACACTTGTCCTTTGTCTTCTGTTCTCTCTATGGCTTTGGATGAAAATGTTCTTCTAAAACTCAGCTATACAGAACTGCTGCACCTGGCCTCTCTGGACCGATACACAAATCCATGCTGGGTTACACAATCTTGCTGCAGCAATGGTGCAATTAGAATAGTTTTGGGATCTTCACCCACATTAGTCGAGGATTTGTAGCATCACCAAGAATATATGTGCATTTATATATATGTATACCATACCGTGCAAAAGTTGTAGGCAGGTGTAAAAAAAATACTGTAAAGTAAGAATGCTTTCAAAAATATACGTTCATAGATTATATTTATCAATGAACTAAATGCAAAGTGAGTGAACAGAAGATAAATCTACATCAAATCAATACTTGGTGTGACCACCCTTTGCCTTCAAAACAGCATCAATTCTTCTAGGTACACTTGCATACAGTTTTTGAAGGAACTCGGCAGGTAGGTCGGCCCAAACATCTTGGAGAACTAACCCCAGTTCTTCTGTGGATTTAGGCAGCTTCAGCTGCTTCTCTCTCTTCATGTAATCCCAGACAGACTCGATGATGTTGAGATCAGGGCTCTGTGGGGGCCAAACCATCAATTCCAGGACTCCTTGTTCTTCTTTACGCTGAAGATAGTTCTTAATGACGTTTGCTGTATGTTTGGGGTCATTGTTATGCTGCAGAATAAATTTGGGGCCAATCAGATGCCTCCCTGATGGTACTGCATGATGGATAAGTATCTGCCTGTACTTGTCAGCACTGAGGAGACCATTCATTCTGACCAAATCCCCAACTCCATTTGCAGAAATGCAGCCCCAAATTTGCAAGGAACCTCCACCACGCTTCACTGTTGCCTGCAGACACTCATTCGTGTACCGCTCTCCAGCCCTTCGGTGAACAGCCAAATATTTCAAATTTTGACTCATCAGTCCAGATTACCTGCTGCAATTTTTCTGCACCCCAGTTCCTGTGTTTTCCTGCATAGTTGAGTCGCTTGGCCTTGTTGCCACGTTGGAGGTATGGCTTTTTGGCCGCAAGTCTTCCATGAAGGCCACTTCTGACCAGACTTCTCCAGACAGTAGATGGGTGTACCAGGGTCCCACTGTTTTCTGCCAATTCTGAGCTGATGGCACTGCTGGACATCTTCCGATTGTGAAGGGAAGGAAGTGTAGCAGTGCAGTAGGGAAAGGGTTGGAGCTCCATCATAAAAGGGCAAGTGAACCCCATTCAGAGAGAACCTGTAGTGTGTTAGTTTGATTGTTTGTTTGGAAATTAAGTATTGAGCGGGGGTGAGTAAACCATGGGTTTCTTTCACTTTTAAAGCTCTCTTGTTTATACGTCTTTTAAATATTGTTGGCTGATGAGTTCATTTTAATTTAGAAGGGTGAAGATTCATTTAGATCTCTTCTAGATCCATAGAGCACAGAGAACGGGGTGAGTAAAGGCAGCACTAGCACTCTTTTTAAACTTTAAAAGACGAATAAGGAAAAAACTAGATGAAAAACTATTCAAAATTATATTGGGAATTGTTCCTAATACTACGAAAATAATTACAAATGTATGTTTATGGGAGTGTTTAAAAACAAACTGACACAATAATAATTGATTAATAACTGCAAATATTAACTTAATAATTATTAACTATATTGTCTAAGGAGTTGCTATAATGACTACTGATATTAATAAGATCTTATGAATATATCTGATATGCACATTGCAAATCATATCAGGATGAAACTAATATTGGACTCCTTACGACCAAGGGCAGGATAAAAACAATCTGAAATGCACTGTAAAAGCTCCAGGAAATTGCAACTGGCCACTGCACCTTCCGTAAGAGAGCTCAAATATCTTCTAAGGCAAGGTTGCCCCTCAGGCACTCCTCTGGCTCGCCCATCTGGCGAGGTTGCCCACACGGGCAAGGGGGGGAGATGTGTGGTGGGATGTGTGAATCAGTCTTTTCAAATTGGTATGCCCCAGGTTTCATAGTAACAGTTCACACCAACTGCAAATTTTCCCCCTTAGTGTGCTTTTGTTCATATGCAAATAGATTGTGTTCAAATGTCTAAATGTCGTGGTTATGAATATATACTTGTATTTGCTTTGCTAGTGCTCCAACAGCAGTCTGTGGGTTTGAGATCCAATCCGACCCGTCAATGTACCACAGTCCTCTTAATGAGAGCAGCAAGATTTGTGAACAAGCCCGAAACCTGTTTCCTGACTTATTGTCCACTGGAACATTTAGTATTCACAGTCACGCTAAGGAGTGTGGTCCCTGGTGTCACCGTATACTTTCAACTCCCTCTAGGCAGCATCCAGCCACTGTGGCTCTGGCCTCACTCACAGACACGCCCAATGCTCGTTTCTGCTCCAACTCTACTGGTCCATATTTAGGATTTACTCGCTGCCTGTTGAATCACCACTATGACATCTGTGTTAACACAAATTATACTATTACTGTTGGAAACTGCAAAATAACCTCCAAACTGACTACACTGGCTCCAGGCACCCTTGGCTTTTTGACTGCTTATGACCATTACTGGTTGTGCGGAGACCAAAAGTGTTCAAAATTTTAATTCAAAAGTGACTATCATAACCCAGTCTCCTCACTCCCCTGAAGCAGCCCAGACCCATTCTGTCCATAGGACAAAAAGGGAACAGAAACCCCAAGAGGTTCTTATTGAATTCCACCGATCCACTGTAGGTATGACATTTGGGGCAGGCATTTTCCCCTAATACAGTGCAGTTAAAGCCTTGCACCTAATTGATGAAGTTCCTTTTGAATTAGAAATATTGGTAAATTCAACTCTCAAGGGTCTCAAGGGAAGCTCTCGGAACCACAAGTAAAGCTAATAGGTTAGCCAGAACCGTGCAGCTCTAATTTACCTATTAGCTAAAGAGGGTGGTGTCTGCACCCTTATTGGTGAACATTGTTGCAATTTCATTCTAGATGCAGACTCCAACATAACTAGTGTCATTAGCCACCTCCGCGATTTACAGAATAGAATGAATGAACACCATGAATCTGGCAACTGGGCCGGATGGAACGTTCTCATGGCTGAAATCTCTCTTTGGTGCACAATCTCTTTTTGAAATCTCACTTTGGTCAGTGCCAGAAGCCTCAGTGCCCCCCTTTCCGAAGGGCCCCATCTCCAAAGGGCAAGGATTTCTTCCTCTCCTTCACTCCTTTAACTTCTCTCTCTCCCCGTCTCCCCCCACTCACAGGGCAGGCCACCAGCTAGACCTCATCTTCTCTAGAAGCTGTTCCCCTTCAATTCTCTCCGTGACACCCATGGACATCTCAGACCACCACTTAATCTCCTTCTCCCTTTCTCTCCCCTCCCTCCCCACTCCACCCACTCCCTCTGTCACCTTCCGCCGTAATCTCCGCTCTGTCTCCCCCTCCACCCTTGCTTCCACTGCCCTCACTCTCTTACCTTCCATTGACTGTTTTTCCCATCTATCTGTCAACTGTGCTACCTCCTCTTTGTTCTCCTCCCTCACCTGGTTCTCCTCCTACCTCAGCAACCGGACCTACCAAGTTACATGGCAAGGTTCCTCATCCACCCCCAACCTCTTCTCACAGGCGTTCCCCAAGGGTCCGTCCTGGGCCCGCTCCTGTTCTCTCTCTACACTCACTCCCTGGGCCCTCTCATTGCATCCCATGGTTTCTCCTACCACTTCTACCCTGATGATGCCCAGATCTTCCTGTCTTTTCCCTCTTCTGACCCTCTCATCTCATTGTCTGCTATCTCCGCCTGGATGCACTCACACCACCTCAAGCTCAACTTCTCCAAATCGGATCTCCTGTTTATGCCCCACTCTTCCTCACCTTCTGCTGATCTCGATCCCCTTGGAATCCACCACACTCTGTCCTTCTTCTTCCGCTAAAAATCTAGGAGTCACCCTTGATCCTGCGCTCTCCTACACCCAGCACATCACCACGCTGACACGCACCTGTAGATTCTTCCTGAGCAACATACACCGGATCCGTCCCTTCCTCACCGACTACTTGACTCAGCTGCTCGTCCAGTCACTGGTCCTCTCCCACCTGGACTACTGCAACTCCCTCCTGGCCGGCCTGCCTGCAACTACTACCCGCCGCTCCAGCTCATCCAGAACTCTGCGGCTTGTCTGTTATTCTCTCTGCCCCGATTCGCACACGCTACTCCACTGCTCCGCTCCCTCCACTGGCTCCCGATACCGGCACGCGTCCAGTTCAAGACATTGACCCTCACCTACCGCTGTCTCGACCACACTGCACCAAGCTACCTTCAGACACTCGTCTCTCCATATATCTCCTCCAGACCACTGCGCTCTTCCGGTGCCAGAAGACTAACTCTGCCTCCTCTCCATTCCCCTTCCTCCAGAGTCGACCTTCCCACCGAAGTCCTTGAACTCCTTCCAGCACTTACTCAAGACACATCTTTTCAGACAGTACAATTACAGTAATATTAGTCCTTTTAATCCCCGTTAGATAGCACTTCACAGCATTTTATCATGCTTCTTGCATTATTGATTGATTTCCTCCTTGCTCCCTTTCCCGTAACCCTTGACTGTGACCTTACATCTTGACGGCACTTAGCTTTACTTTCCAGGATGTATGTCCGCACTTACTGTACTTAACTGTATAAATTGGAAGTTGTAAAATATATTATATCTTGAAATGCTTTGTTTAATATAAATTTGAATGTGTAATGTTTGATGCCTTGTACTTAACTGTATTCTTGCACTTTGTATTGCACTTACGTTGTAAGTCGCCCTGGATAAGGGCGTCTGCCAAGAAATACAAATAATAATAAAAAGGTGCTTGGATTGTGCATTTTCTTTTTTATGGTTAAAGAGCCGGTATTAATGTTTTAAATAAACTGTATAATGTTTGATATTAATACAATTAGATTTATCAAGCTAGCGACAGGCAGTTGTTCAGGGTATACCCTCTGGACATTCTTCTCTCCACTTTGACTTCTGTTTTTTATGATAAGAGGAACACCCAAACAGATAAATAGCCCACAGATACCAGTTTGCTTAGTGTTTGTTTGTGGTTTCCTGTTCTTCTTTCAAGGCTGAAGATGTTACATTATAGTGATTGATTACCTGATTGTCCATTGTTAAAGGAAACTGTGAGATTGGGCAGTTTGTATGCCATAACAGGAAAACACCTGTTTCTATGATAACCCCTCTCCTCAGGAAGATAACTACAAACATTACAAGGGTCAGGGACCTGACCTCAAGACAACACTTTGGGAAACCTGTGACTGACCCTGCCCACAGACCCACATGTCATGGATTGTATAAAAGAGAGAGACTCCGCTCAGGGGGAGACCTTCCATGTCAGGGCCTCTCAAGCCTGGTATGTAAAATAAATAAATGTATCCTCTGTGCATTAAGACTGGGTTCTTCAATGGTTTAGTTATTATTTGTGTTATTATACTCTCTGTGCATTGTTTGAAGCATCTATGTGCTACAGCAACTGCTGCCATTTTTATGCATACTCCCATTGACTCTGCTGAAGATGTGTTTTTAAAGTGTATGCAGCAAAGCATTTGTGAAGCCACAACACGTACAACCTTGAGGCGGATGGGCTACAACAGCAGAAGACCCCACCGGGTACCACTCATCTCCACTACAAATAGGAAAAAGAGGCTACAATTTGCACAAGCTCACCAAAATTGGACAGTTGAAGACTGGAAAAATGTTGCCTGGTCTGATGAGTCTCGATTTCTGTTGAGACATTCAGATGGTAGAGTCAGAATTTGGCGTAAACAGAATGAGAACATGGATCCATCATGCCTTGTTACCACTGTGCAGGCTGGTGGTGGTGGTGTAATGGTGTGGGGGATGTTTTCTTGGCACACTTTAGGCCCCTTAGTGCCAATTGGGCATCGTTTAAATGCCACGGCCTACCTGAGCATTGTTTCTGACCATGTCCATCCCTTTATGACCACCATGTACCCATCCTCTGATGGCTACTTCCAGCAGGATAATGCACCATGTCACAAAGGTCCAATCATTTCAAATTGGTTTCTTGAACATGACAATGAGTTCACTGTACTAAACTGGCCCCCACAGTCACCAGATCTCAACCCAATAGAGCATCTTTGGGATGTGGTGGAACGGGAGCTTCGTGCCCTGGATGTGCATCCCACAAATCTCCATCAACTGCAAGATGCTATCCTATCAATATGGGCCAACATTTCTAAAGAATGCTTTCAGCACCTTGTTGAATCAATGCCACGTAGAATTAAGGCGAAAGGGGGTCAAACACAGTATTAGTATGGTGTTCCTAATAATCCTTTAGGTGAGTGTATACATACAAGTACTGGCATCAAATTAATTTTAATCAAAACTATGTATTCATTCCGTGGTATTTTTACTTGACATTTATTGTACATATCCAAATAAAACTTACGGTTTGCATGAAATAAAAAATGTAGCACATTAACCCTGAACCTTTAGTTTAAGTCTAACTCATTTTCTTTTCTAAAAAAAAATCCCAACCCAGCTAACACACAACGTTGCCACAACAATTTATAATGTCGTGGCAATGTAAATTACATTGCTACAACATTGTGTGTTAGCAGGGAAACTCCATAACAAACTTATTTATTATTTAGAGTTAAAGCAGTAAAAAAAAAAATGCTGCTCAAAAATACCAAAAGTCAAAGTCAAAAGTCATGTTTTTTTGTATTCGAATAGTTCACTCGTTTTCGTGTAATCGAGTAATTGACTACACTAACTCATCCCTAAAATAAACACCATTACAATTAAGCTAACAGATGAATGACAAAGGTCCGTTGAAAACAAGTCCCCCTTTCTCTTTAATACACAGAACAATATGTGCTCTGCTTCTGCTCTTTTCATAAATTTTCAACACAGAGCCTTTATTTCCAGTAGTGCAGGCCAGATTAGTGCTGTTCACTGCTTTAGCGCTGAGCTGAGGGCAGGTAGTGCTTCTCTCCTTAGTGATGGTGTCGAAGGGGTTAAACAGGGATGTCCAGCAGTCTGGAAATGTTTACCGAGCTGCGATTGGCTGAAGCTGGGCCAGGGGTGTTTATCAGCTATTGTGACGGAAGGCGTCACAGAGAGAAGGACAGATAGCAATAAAGACCCTGAAATCCCTGACAAGCCTCAGATTCCTCCTGTGCTGGGCTAGAGAGAGGACAGAAAGCAGCCCCACTGCAACGATGGGGCAGGAGAGCAGCTGGATTTTATCCCTGCTTCTAGTGGGCTTTCTTCAGCCATGTCTGTTAGCAGAAAACCTGCAGGTAAAGGGGATATATTTATATGGGTATAATCACATTGTATGTTGATTGATTGATTGATTGATTAATTGTGTTTTTCCTGTTTGATTCAATCGTGTCTGGTTGTTTTATTTGTTTTTGGTAATGTAATATTATAAATATGTATTGCTATATATTTATTTGACTGTATTTATTTACAAAAAATGTATATTTTATATTATCCCCTGCCCCACCACCCAAACAATTATCCAAAATAACATGTCATTCTTATGAAGAAGTGAAGCAGAAGGGGTCATTTTTATTTAAAAACAAAATACTCAAAATGTAAAATGCAGTGTTGGTTACTAGCATCTGATCTGAACAGGATCGACAGGTGTATCTGTCATTGGTCAGATTGGTCTAATGTGTTCTGTTCCCCTGCTAAATCCATGTAGCCAGTAAATTAAGATCAGCTTTCATATATAAATATTGAAAACTAAGTTAATTGTCTCTTCGATACATTCATGGAGAAGAGAATGAACATATTTACACTGAGCATCACATCAAAAAGCATAATCTCTTTTCTCTGGTTTTATCCAAACCTGTCTCAGAACATTTCATAAGATTATGATTGTTAATCTATGTTACGAAAATATTTGATGTTTTAATTTCTGCTTTACCTAGAATAATTATATCCCGGGGTATTTTGTGGAAGGTTGATGTGGTTTAAGTGACTGTGTGGAAAGTGCAGATATGGAAATCATGGGTTTATACAGCCTTTATGGCTCAGTTACTTCATAGCCCCGGTTTCTCTTAGCCTTGAACATTGTTATTCTATGGTTTTACCTACAACCCAGCTGTTATTCAGTTCTAAAGTGACCTTTCAGGCAGACAGACAACAACCCTGTTACTACAGATAAGAGGAGAAATCTGCTCTAAATATATGTTCAGTAGCTGTTAGTTAGTGGGAGGTTTCTAAGTATAATTGAATAACTGAAATAATATGTTATACTTCCCCATATAAATCCACCCACAGGTGTCATTAGCTAAATAAACAAACAGGAAGTCAATATATGTAAGGAACATGTGGAAAGCACAAGAAAAGTCAAGGTAAATGATAGCTTGGAAGCTATCAAACTGCCTGCCTGTGATGAGATGACAAGTTTATTAATCAAACGCATCACTGGCAGCTGCTAGCGGGCCAGGTTGCCACAGTAACACTGCAGCAAAACTGAATGGGCACTTATACCTGCGCACTAGACTTCACTCCTGAGTCACCGTTGGTAATGAGCCTGCCTAACCGCCAGTGAAAGGATGCAAGAAAGGTTTAACTCAATCCACTAAGCTGTACACTATTTCAAAACGAGTTTCAAGCAACATCATTCCTGTTTCTATGCAATATTTTGGTTATACTTCAGAAAGATGCTTTAATTTTCAAGACGTTCTTTTTATATTGAAGTATGGAACTAGTTTGTGCATCTAGCACTGGAATGAGGAAGATTGCACAAGTGAACAAGGGAAGTCCAGTTTGTAGGCAAAAATAAATGTCTGTTGTGTTCCTGTGTCAGCTTGGCTCAGTACTCATGTTTACTGTTAAACACCTGACATGGATAATGTTTGACTTTTTAGGTTTCCTGTGACATGACTGAAGGCAATATCTTTGATTATGGTGCCGTGACATTAAATGGGAGTCGATACGTCCCGTTCAGCGAGTACCAGGGGAAAACAGTCCTGTTTGTCAATGTTGCGACATACTGAGGACTGACCTTCCAGTACTTAGGTAAAAACATGAAAAATACAGTGCCGTAAATTTAATCTCACATTGGTGGCGTTCTAAATGTGACAAAATAATGACACTTTAAAAATGACTTTCAGTTCAGACTTAATTCAGAAAACTGGAGTTTTTAGCAAGTGAGAAAAATAAAAACATTTTGCACATAAGGAGAGCTTTTCTATATCTAAACAATAAGCCACATACTTAAAAATAACCATTATGAGTTCCATAATAATAACCAGAATGATTTTGTTTCTCAATAGAATTGAATGCACTGCATGAAGAATTGAAGGGCTATGGCTTTACCATCCTGGGCTTCCCAAGTAATCAATTTGGGTTGCAAGAGCCTGGTAGCAACAAAGAAATCTTGTCAACACTGAAGTAAGAGCCCTGCAGAAAAAACTGTTTAAATCCATGTTATATAAACCTGGAGTCCCCATTGAGATAAACATGCTTAATTAAGATTTGTCTGTTGAGCAGAAAAAATACTTGTCACTCATCATTATTTTTAATCTTTCCAAGGTATGTCCGGCCAGGAAATGGATTTGTTCCAAATTTCCAGCTTTTTCAAAAGGGAGATGTGAATGGAGAGAAAGAACAACAAGTCTACACTTTCTTAAAGGTGAGCATTAAGTTCATATAGCTCGTCTGATTGAAATATGCAGAGCTCAAACCTGACCTATGTGTTATGGACAAAACCTAAATGATTGTTTATATTGGTGTAGCGTAGATTGTTCGACAAAATGTGCGATTAATGAAGAAGCTTTTGTAAATTATAGCACTTCATATTCACTGAAATGTATATACATTAAAAATACTAGAGATATTGCATTCTACGGATTTGCACATATCATAACAACAAAATTAAACTTGTCAACAGAACGCCTGCCCGCCAGTGGGGGACAGTTTTGGGAATCCAACCAACAGACTGTTTTGGCAGCCACTGAAGATGAATGACATCAAGTGGAATTTCGAGAAGTTTCTGATTGGGCCCGATGGCAAACCAGTAAAGCGCTGGTACCCCAGGGTGAACGTCTCTGCGGTCAGAAAGGACATCATTGAGTACCTAACAGTCCAACAGATGACACAGAGACACACAAGATGGCAAGAGTATTTGGGATACTAAATTTGCTTCATAACAATGATCGAACAAACCAGAAAAATCTGGTTGGTGTTTTTCTCTATGCACCGGTCATTGTGTTGCTATTTCTTAAAGCGCTGCCTTTGCTTCTATGATTTAATAGTGTCGACCTTTTCAAATCTGTTTTGCCCTCAGAAGAATACAGAAACCACACCCTTTTCAAGTTAATACACAATATCAGTTTGCCCCATGACCACACACAGGATAGCACAGGATAACTGAAATTGTACGTGTTCTTAATCCTGACATAGATGCCCAATATATTAATTTTGCCTCTTTTATTTATTTCCTTATTTAAAACGGGTTGACAATGAAATATAGCAGACTTAAACCTAAATTGAATCCCACGGATGTGAAAATGATCTGCTTGAATTTGCTTGTTGCTTCCGGCTTTCTGTGACAATGGGGGCTACAGTCGGTGGGTATTGGTTTGAGGAGGCGCATGCGAGTGAAGGTGAGGCCTTAAAGCAGTTTACTGTGGGGTCTGGCCTGAAACTCGGGATCTGAGGGGCTCTTCAGTGCATTCAAGCTGCCCCAGTGTTCCCAGAGTAATGCCACCTTGTCAAACCTATACTCAAGTCTCTGTAGTACTTCAGATTTGACTACTTCATTCTAATAAAGCATTAAACCTGAACCATTTGGTTTAATTTTGTTGCCTTATTGTATTTCTTAATGTCTCAACTGGTTGAAGGTCTTTATACATACACATACACATTATTTAAAGAATGGCCTGCACATAACCGTGTTCCAAGTAAGATTTTGGGTAGAGAAGCGTCCATGGGATTAAATGACCTGCTCTGAAAACGCAGATTTATAGTTCAACTGCAAATATAAAGCCCTAATGTATTAAAAGAAAATATGTATTTATTCATTTATGTATTTATTCATTTATAAAGAGGTATAATTTCTTCAAAACTTGGTCTCTCTTTGACAATAGCACAGATAATAGGACATGGTTAAAGCAACATAAATTCCACAATGTTGTTATAAACATTTACAAACAAAATACAATTAGGAAAAAAAAAATGCTTTTTACAACCCATAAATCTATGCATTTTTATTATTTTCCCATATATTTTTTTTTATTAGGGATTTAATTTATAAGATGACAGGGCCTTGGGGAGGTGGGGGGGGATCTTATGGATGCTACAAGGATTTATATTTTCAAATCAATTCAAATAATTTTGATCTTAATCATATTTTAAGTATTCACATTTAAGCAAGGAAATGACAACTAGGAATTGTAAGAGTAACTGAAAAGTACTTTCAATTTCAGACTTTTCTTTTCACATCCCATTAAATCAAGCAGTGAAAATAATCACAATAATAATAATAATAATAACAATAATAATAATAACAACAGTAAAACATACAATAGTAGAGATATTTCTATACATACTTATATATATATATATATATATATATATATATATATATATTTAAAGAGTAAAATAGCAGTCAACAAAACATAAGCAAAAGACCAAGTTTATCTAAATACAGTAACATTAATAAATTGGCTATATTTTCTTTCATTTTAACCAACAGTTATTCCAAAGGTACAATTCCTTTTTGCAGTCACAATTGCTTTTTTCCAGGCAATGCGGAGACATTAGTGCTTTCCAGGGTCAATATTCTGTCGCTCACTCTTCCCAAATCCAGGTGAAGGGTCTGTAGTGACAGAAGAATAGGATTTCAGACACCAAAACTTTCTTTAATAGAAATTCCACAATAAGGAAAAGATGGACACGAATTGACATTACATGGCTCCTTTCGTCACATTGAAAATATATCTTAAAAGCTCACAGTAGGGCATGCTCACCTGTGTTCTCTGGGGGGGGTCGTGCGGTCTCTCCTGGAGCTCTAGGACTGCGGGGCGGAGGGAATGGAGCTGCCCAAGGAAAACCCCCCTTGGGACACAAGAACATGAATAAGACTGGTTATACACAGTAGAGTGGTATAACAAAAACACAGAATATAACCTAAAATTCCAATAATTATACGGAGAAACCAAAACACAGCAAAATGATGCCCAGGACTGCAGAACTATAGTTAACAGCAGAAAGGTTTGGGTTTTTCCCATTTGTTACCTGATATAATTCTTCAAGCAGACACAGTGAGGAAGTTAATTGGTGCTTACTGGCTGGAATGGCAGGTAGTCTCTTCCAGGGTCTGTGGGTGCTACCCTGGGGGGATAGTGGATGGGCCAGCCGTCGAAACCCTGGTGACCACCCTGCATACCCTGCATGAAGAACGGCGGGCTGGCAGGAGGGTTCACGGACCCAGAGGTGGGGTCTGAAGTGCGTCTTTCATGCTGGCCCTACATCAAACACAATACACAATTCTCTCAGCTCAATCTAAAATTATAAGACATTTCCATTAATTTGGGATTCAGGATACAGATTGTAATACCGTGACCATATGGAACTTTATCAGGAGGATTGTAAAAGGAGACTTAAGTTTCTATAGGACTTCTAAAGACTGACTTTCCTGAGAAGGTCGGTTTTGGGAACATCTCCTTGCTACTAAAATCTCAACAGTAGCCCATTTGTTCCGAAACAACAAAATAAAATGCAAAACAACCACAAATGCAACAAAACAAAAAGGCACAAAAACCGAACAAAACAAAAATACTAAAACTAATGGAAAAAACAACAAAAACACAATAGTACTTGGCCTGCCATAGCCTGCCATTAGATCTGCTTTGCGTTGTGCTCTTCCAATCACAAATCAGTATAGCAACATATAAAACAAAAATACAAAAAACACCATAACAAATCTAACATAATACTGACAGACACCTGGAGAGAGATCTATGGGGTCCCACTGCCAACTCTGATAAGACCATCCACATCAAGAAACAATACACATTGTCCAAGGTTAGTTTGCAGAATTGTGAAATTCAGGTTCTCTCTCTTTTGATACAATATTTGCAGTGTCTGTGGCTGGTATTTACACAAAGTCAAGGAACAAAACAACATTACAACACTGAACATTTGTAAATATTATTAATATAAATTGCAAATAGGGGGAATTCTTGTCATTGTTCAAACCATTGCATTGCTATGAATACATTTAATTGTATTCAATTATATGGAACTCCAAATATTACACATGAACGGTAGATTACATTATAGTATGTTTTTCTTTTTTAGCTGGTATGTGAAATACAGATCACCCTGTAAAGTCTGCTATTTTACTTTGGTTCTTTGATCTCACAGGTTCACAGGATCTCACACTCTTTTGAGGTTGTACTTGAATCAGCAGCTTCCAAATAAGGGTATTTTTGTTCCTCTGTGCTTACATTACATATTGCTTCGTACCAGTCAGAGTGTGCAATTTTTGAGCTACAAGTCAGCTGAAAGATGTGAATGTGTTTAGTCAACTCAGAAACAAAGTCCTATAACGGCTACCTAATGGTAAGTAGTTTAAAAAACACAGGTCCTCTCTCAAGTCGGTTAGAAACGCAAGAATACTAGTACATTCATCTCTTCAGGGTTCAGTAGCAGCCCTCTCTGTAAAGAGGACTGTGTGCGTTTGTGTTGTTTGGGCTGTGAGTACCTGCTTTAGATGTCTCTGCAGTCTCTCCAGTTTGCACCTCTCCCCTCGCTCTCTCTGACAGTCAATCTGCGCCTGACGCAACTGAGACACGCGGGCATGAAAAGAAGGAAAGCGGGAAGGTCAGAATGCCTTCGAAAAACATTCACAGCTGGCGAACAAGACAAATAACCAGATAAGCAACAGATATGACTGAGTTAAGAGGAGATGCCAGCGTTGTACGTAAATAAGCTAGGATGATTCAATGGTGGACTTTAAAATTTGGGTAATCGTGGTTTTCATTTCCATAGACATATTGAATTACATGAATTGCCTAATCAGCCCGATTATGGTTGACACCGCACATCTGACAAAGCCAAAGTGAGGTCTGAAACAAATATATAGTTACTAGCTTTTATTACAACACTTTCAGTAACACGCATGTTTTTTTAATTTGATTTCTTCCTGTTCACAACCTGACCCAGTTTTTAAGTTTCTTTAACTGCAAGTTTATCTCTTGGAAGTAAGTGACTTACAACTCTTAAGTGTACAAACATCTAAAGCTGATCTGATGGTGCAACACAATGTGATGTTTATTTTGCCACAAATTATTAACTAGGCATTTATTTAACCTAGAAGGTAATGTCAACACAATCACACTTTTCTGTCCCCCTTCTCTGTGATTTGCATTTTAAATATAATTCTTCTTGCATGTAGACGTGGAATGTAGGGTTATTTGATGCAACAAACCAGTTGGTTCCTTTGTCTGACACCACTCATTGTTTTGAACTCGGAATTAAAAAATACAAAAGTTAGAAAGGCCCTCAGTTAGTTTTCTATCCGAAGTGGTCCAGTTGCATAAAGTATGTTACTGCAGTCTCATGGACATGCTAAAAACACAAAAGAAAAATGTCACCGGACCATTTTCAGTGATTCAGTGACCAATGAAACTTAATCTGTATTCAATAGCACCACCATGAGGATATGACAGGAACATGAATGCAGATGTTGCCTTTCATAGACTGTTCTGGATACCTGGTTATAACTCTTCTGATTTAGAGCTTGGTGAATGTGAATCTTACCAAGATAGAAGAGTTTGAGATGCACAGCTTTGTTCAGATGTATCCCTGTGTATCGATTACCTATTTAAAACAACCTGGGTTCAGGCATAATCTAAAATTATGACTTCCATGTGACATAAAAGAAGAATAAGCCTATACACTTACGCATAAATACATATTGTTTGTATAGTTACTAGTATACTGGTAATTGGAGAAGCATTATATGAGAAGGCTATGAACTAATTGGACCTTATTTGACCTAGGAGGCAAGATGGTATTTCATTTAATGCACACCTGATTATTCAATGTTGTCACCTGAGCCTGCAGTCTTTCAACCTGTTGCCTCAACTCCTCCTTTTCTTCATTCATACGTTCTCGGTCACGTCGCTCTTTCTGAAAGTCCTCCTCAAAGATCTTCACCTAGCAGGAAAACATTTGAAAATTGATTTACTAAATCTTGGAATTATTGTAAACAAATCTTAACTGGAAAAAAAACAAAAAAAGACAGTAATAAAAAAAACAAAAACAAAAAACACTATTTGATGTACAGTCTTGAATCTTTGTTCACACTAAATACCCACCAAGTACTATGTCTAATGCTTCTAAAGTGTTAATTGACTAGCAAATTAAAAGTTTATGGAAGTTCAGTTATGAAATCATTACAATTACTTTTGTGTAACTGTTAGAATGCCCCCCCCTCCCACCACAAACGATTCATAGTCTTTTGAAGATCTTATTACAGTTCAGGTAAGGTCTTTGTCATGAAACATAAAATAACAGCTGTACAATACAGTTATTTATAAACATTGATAACAGAGTAAATAAAATAAAACCTACTTTAAATTGAACTCTGGGGAGGTTTCACGGACAGCACCAGTCTTAAATGTTATTTTAGGTAGGCTAGTCCAACACTGATTCTAATCCAGGTCTGTGAAAGCAGCTGTAAGACTCTAAACAAAACCTGTTTCTAATTGGTCTCCCTGGTGATTAATTTTTACTTGACGTGTGGCTTTTAAAAGAACGTCCTTTAAAGCGTTTGCGTTTATTTTGTGGATCTAGTCAAAAACACACCAACAGTGAATTCTCACCGATTTGCTGGCCTTTGCCAAGACACCTGCGTAAAGGGAGATTTGGAAACAAACACTTGGCAAAACGGTCACAGGAAATCATACTGAAATTGAGATTGCGTGCACACAATGTTTTTTTTTTTTAAGGTATTGTTTAGGCCTTTGCAAAATCCCCTACTTGTCTGAAGGCCTACCTGCTCTTTAAGAACTGCAATCTGGGTAAGGAGCTCTTGTCGCCTGAGGTTCATCGCTGCGTCACCATGGTTACCAAACACGGGTGTCTGCGGAGCTGCGGTGGACTGTAGGGTCAGCGCTTCCTCCAGGGCCTGCAGCCGAAACAGGGAAACTGTCATTGACGGCAGATTACTTCAGTGCGCTAAATAGAAAAGCCACTGCAGGTGTATACACTTCACATGTAAAACAAAAACTACTAACCAACCCTAAGACAGTGTAAGCTAGTCAGGTACTCTGAACAGACACTGTGCTTTGCGACAGACAGCCTAGGCGAGACACAACCATGGTCTACACTGAAAAGGGCTCGGTGGGAAGTTGATCTAAACAAGGTAAATTAAATAAGGCACTGAACAAAGAGGAAGGCAATTCAACTCCCACAGCAGAGGATTGTGAGACATCCAAGGCCTCAACTGGGATGACTAATAATAATCTCAGACTTGTTATGTCTCAAAATGCCCTGCTTCTTACTCATCACTGGCCTATATCTTTTCTTATCCCCTCCTCTGTGTCTCTCCTTTTCAAAACTAGAGGCTCGCATCGTCGCAGTGAGAGGGGGACAGTCTGTGTAGGTGTTGGTGGGTACAGCACTTTACCCTATTCAAGCGCTGGATCTCCTTATCTTGGTATTCCCTCTGCTTGGACAGTGGCAAGAGCTGGTCCTGCATGTACTTCAGCTTGTGTTCTGCATCTGCCATTAGCCGTTCTTTCTCTGCCTGGAACAAGAACACACGTAATTAGTACAACGAGCGAGCAAATCTATTCACTTCAAATAGATCACATCAAATTCTGTGTTTGCCTACAGGAAAAAAACGAATAGTTAATATTTACTAAAAACTTAAGATATTACAAATACAAATATTTACAATTACAAATATTTTGTGTGTTTTATTATATATTAGAAGAATGAAACAGTTCTGCACTTTTTCCACACATCCGTTATTGACCAAAAGCAGATTTTCAGCCTAAGGTGAGGGTGTGACTATATTGAGTAGCTACTATTAACTTGATAAAGGCAATACAAGTTAAGAAAAGTGTGGATCATATCCAATTTGAATTATTGGCTGCTTATATCGAATTACTTTTAGTAAATTCCTGGAAACTAGCCATACAACAGATACTGCAGATAAATCTTAAGGGTAATTCCTGTGGTAGCAAATAAAACCGTATACATGTGCCAAAGTTTTATGGGATGTGAAGTCCGGGTTTGGGAAAGTACAGAGAATCATATTAACCCTTAGGTCAGAAAATAAAATTATACAACAGAACCTGAAGAACACATCTGGTCCAGATGTTTGCATATAGATAATACAATACAAGTAACCTACAGCATTCAATAAAGGGTAAATTAATAGTAAAGTAAATAAAGGGTCTGATTATATTTTTTGAAATCACAAGTAATACATAGTTCATCACACTAGAATTACATGAGCAGGAACTTGAGAGAAGATGAGCGAGCATTTCTCTCTTCACCATGAACATTAATACATTTATTTAGAAGAGCAAATGAAAAATAAAATCATTAATGAAATCATTTCAGGGGAAAGCATCATGTCATGAGTTTATTCACTGTAGTAAGACATCATGAGCTCTTACCTGCACACTCTCTATCTTGGACTTGGCCAATAAAAGCTTCTTGTCATAATCCCGCTGTTTCTGCTCCCGCTCCACCTCCAGCTCAGCCACGGCCTTCTGGGAATCCGCTAGTCTCTGTCTCAGGTCCGTGATCTGGAGGAAGAACACAGACAAAGACTGTTTTCAACACTGCGGACACTATAATGGAGAATGGTCTTCCAGTCTGATGCAAAACTGCAACTCAAGAAGGTTCTGCTTTAAAATTGACTGCATCCTATCAGACGCAGCTAACATTTTTCAGCTTACTTGTTGCTTCGGTGCCATGTCTGAGGCTACAGACCAGCAGAAGGGTTTAAGTATGCATTTATTTCTTTATCGTTTTCAAAAACAGTTTAAAATCAGTGTTTGTCTGCTATACTGATATTAAACATATTCTGAGGCAGTGTAGTGGAAGAAACATGTCACACAGGGTGGTTAACAAAATTGACAGTGCTTTTTAGGTTAGCTGACAGGAATGTTGTATTATTTTTTTACCCTTGATTCTGCATGTACAACAAAAGGAATGACGTAAAAGAACAAAATTAAAAGCGACTGGGTTTCCGGTTTCTGTTGCCGTGTTTTTTTTTTATATGAATTTATTTTAGACATGAAAGCCGGCTGCTTTGGAGCACTGCGAAACCCTGGCCAGCCCCAGTTTTTACCACAACAGGAAAAGAGAGGGTACTCAAGAGGTTAGGGAAATTCTGCTCAAGGTGTCAAATATGCCTGTGGCTGGTACTGCGGTTACCTCATTCTTTTGCTTTCATATCTGGTAGATCATCAATTTCCACTGCTGGTGGTGTTAGACCAAAATCTGTACAAAATGTACCTTAAAACATTACCGTCTTCATTGTGCAGAAGATCAAGAAAAGCATTTTTAGCTGAAAATCATGTCCTTTCTACAGCCCTCAGTACCAGATCTTACATTTTAAGCAAAATTAATCAACCGTGTCAAAAACAAACTGGCAAGTGCAAGATTATGCAACATATTTATATAGCACTGAAGTCAAAATCAGACTTCTATACAAGATCTATAAGGTTACCAAAAAAAAAAAACAATTTACCTTCTGTTCTGACTGTTGCTTCATGGAATTAAACTGTACATCCCATTGCTTATTCACCTCCAGTACCTAGTACATGGGAAAGAAGGTACCGATCAGATATACATGGATAGTTAACCACCTCTCCGACTCCATCCTTCAGCATAAAGCACATTAGAAAATAGTCATTTGCAAAGATATCCTGAAAGGTGATGCATTGCAAAATGTGTCGAAACACACAGGTGTTCAGATAAAAGCTTAGTTTTAGTTGTGAATAGCAAATCAACATTTATACTTCAGTGACGGGAAACCAACAAAAAGAAACAGGGTTGTTAAGAATTTATTAAGCTGTATAAACCCTTATCAGCGTATATTTTTAAGCCACAGGATTTCAATTATGAGAACAGAAGGCCGGTACAGTCCCACAACCAATATATCCTGGCTGAAAATAGCAATGTTCTTCAGATTACCTCCATGGTGTGACCATCCCCTTACGCCTGAGAGTTCAGTGAGTCTCAGTAATGAAGTAACGAATTAAAGCAAAGCATGAGCCAATGAGAAAATAAAAAGCCCCTCTTACATCTTCCCTCTGCTTTTCCAATAACTTTATCTTCTTCTCATATGCTTCTGGGTCCCAGGTCTTCATCTGGGTTTTCTCCACTGCTTTGCCAGTCTAAAGAGAGACACCACAACTCACAATGCGCCGCACACACACAACCCAATCTCACCAGCTACACAGATTAACATGTTAACTATGCATTAATGAACACCAAAAGATACTGCACACCTCTCCAGTCTGGAAGCTTCTTTAGGGCTTTCCACAATAATGCGTCCATGGTTGGCATAAAAAAAAATAAAAAATGTTCATATATGTTCATATATCCAAAGACAAGGATTGGTTATATAAAAATACAACTTGCTAAGCTGTCCCTAAACCATTTTTAACAAATTTCAAACACTGCATGCTTTTCAGTGAAGGTAAAATGCATCTGACAGGGATTTACAGAAAGGAACAGGGTTTCATAATTTTAATTAATATCAGCAAATGTATATTGTGCAAAGAAATCACTCTCAATATCCATGGAGAAAGGCATGACTATACAGTCCCTATAAAAAGTGTTCACCCCTTACAAAGGCCCCTTTTCTTGGCACCTGGAATGTGTATATATATATATATATCCTACTCCAACAACTTCCAATTGAAAATTAACTACATATAAAAATTAAATAGCAATCCTAAATTAGCTCAGGTGTAACCAGTCACCTTCAAAATCAAACACCAAGTTAAGTGGCCTCCACCCATGTCAAATTGTAGTGATTTACATGATTTCGGGAAAAATTCAGCAGTTCCTGTAGGATCCCTCTGCTGGGTCGTGCATTTCAAAGCAAAGACTCAACCATGAGCACCAAGGAGTTTTCAAAAGAAAGCCAGGACAAAGCTGTTGAAAGGCACAGATCAGGGGATGGGTATAAAACAATATCAAATAGATGATAATTAAGAAGCGCGTGAAGTGTATGGCACCACCAAGACCCTGCATAGATTAAGATGTTCCTCCAAACTGGATGACCAAGCAAGAAGGAGACAACCAAGAGAGGCTACCAAGAGTCCAATGGCAATTTTACAAGAGCTCCAGTATTGTGACAACACTATCCCAAGCACTCCATACATCTGGCTTGTATGGTAAGGTGGAAAGAAGGCAAAATGCTTAGTGGTATGACAATAATATGGATTTTTTCATCTTAAATGCAAATTGTTATGTTTGGTGCAAACCCAACGAACACCATCCCTACTGTGAAGCATGGGTGTGGCAGCATCATGTTAAGGGAGTGTTTCTCATTGGCAGTGACTAGGTTTTCTTATCAGGACAGGAAGGAAAATGAATGAAGCAAAAAACAAATATACAAAAAGTAATTAAGGAAAACCTTCTGCCCTATGCAAGAAAGATTAAACTAGGAAGGAAGTTCATCTTTCAGCATGACTATTACCAGAAGCACACAGTCATTGGATTGGCTAAGGAACAGAAAAGTACATGTCCTTGGGAGGCCCAGTTAGAGCTCAGACTGAAATCCAATCAACTATGTGTGGCATGACTTGAAGATTGCTGTCCATGAATGCTTCCCAAGGAACTTGACAGAGCTTGAACAATTTTTTAAAGAATATTGCCAAATCTAGGTTTGCAAAGATGGTAGAGGCCGATCCCAACAGACTCCCAGCTGTAACTGCTAAACAGTCACAATAAAAACATATTCCCCTTAACAGTGTGGAGTATGGGGTGTAGGGAAGTGGGAAGAAATACTAATTTAAATGCATGAAACTCTTGCGGCACTGCCACAACAAAATGTGAAAAAAGTTAAAGGGGGTGTAAACTTTCTATAGGCACTGAACATTCCTTTTCATCTTAGGATGAGAATTAATCAAAACTAGTGATCATAAAAATAATCACAAAATGGAAAAGACTTAATCAGAAACATGTTAAGGAATTGTGGAAAGAACCCTTGTGGTGATTTACAATTTAAGGAAGTGAAATTACTCTACATTCCACATTCAGGGTGTATTCTCAGAAGATGTGCATGATAACACAATGATTCATAGTGAAGTTCCTTAACATGTAAGGGAGGCTTTCCTTTACACTTTGTATTAATGTAAACTTAGTCTTGCATATCAGAGGGTATTTTAATATTATACTTTAAGTATATGCAAAGCGTATTTCATACAGATGTTGACTAATACTGTATTATACTAGTAATAAGTAATGCATCACGTGCTGCCAATTATCATTGTACAAAACACATACATTACAGATCCAATTACACTCAACCTTTAAAATCGTCATCAATGTAAATGTTGTCATTCTGACCCTTAGGGTGTTATATCTAGATCCCGATTTATTTAATGTGAATACATTTGCTTGCACTGCTTCACTATATATGTGTGAGCAGAATGGGACCAGTCAAAGACACTTAGAAACAAACTATGAATAACTTATTTCTAATTTTGTCATATACAGTAATAGTTGCAAATGCCCAGTGAAGTGCTAATGTTTTTCTTCCCTTATGAATTGCAGGATCTAGAGAACACTATGTCAAGCACCACAACAGATAAATGTTGAATGCACATTCCACACTGATGTTACATTCAACAACTCAAATTCAATTAAGTCTCAAGTGGTTGCAAGTATTCAAAACATCGATCATGTTGCTTATAACCTGTTATCTTGGACTCACCCACATTAATTAATTAAAAGTGCACTGAAATGAAAGTTTTGGTTACCTGCTGCACTACAGCCACGTCCATCTTGACACCTACAAGCTCCTGCTTCATCACGTTTTGCTTAGATCCATGCTGTGGTCCTGCCTTCTGTCCCCCTGAGCCAGTGACCAGTTTCTTCAGTTTTGAGTTTTCCTGCCTAGAATTGAATTCAGTAAAACCAAAAGAAAAAAAAAATATGAACAGGGTTAATTTTGCAAGAAAATACCAAGGATTCTTTCTATTGATAGCCTCTGATGGAAAGACCCTAATCCAAAAAAAAAAAAACCTCCCCTCAACACTCAATCTTTAATCTGCCCTTGAATTAAAAGTGTTTAGCACACAACTTGTCTCCTCAGCCCTAAGTATAAAATACAGTGTTTTAATCTATATTTTCCTTCAGAAACGCAGATTAGTTTTAAATAGCATATCTGTATATTGTGATATCTGCAAGCCACTATGATAAAATCAATCTTTGGTATTCTGCTAGTCTTACCATATATATATATATACACTCACCTAAAGGATTATTAGGAACACCATACTAATAATGTGTTTGACCCCCTTTCGCCTTCAGAACTGCCTTAATTCTACATGGCATTGATTCAACAAGGTGCTGAAAGCATTCTTTAGAAATGTTGGCCCATATTGATAGGATAGCATCTTGCAGTTGATGGAGATTTGTGGGATGCACATCCAGGGCACCAAGCTCCCGTTCCACCACATCCCAAAGATGCTCTATTGGGTTGAGATTTGGTGACTGTGGGGGCCAGTTTAGTACAGTGAACTCATTGTCATGTTCAAGAAACCAATTTGAAATGATTCGACCTTTGTGACATGGTGCATTATCCTGCTGGAAGTAGCCATCAGAGGATGGGTACATGGTGGTCATAAAGGGATGGACATGGTCAGAAACAATGCTCAGGTAGGCCGTGGCATTTAAACGATGCCCAATTGGCACTAAGGGGCCTAAAGTGTGCCAAGAAAACATCCCCCACACCATTACACCACCACCACCAGTCTGCACAGTGGTAACAAGGCATGATGGATCCATGTTCTCATTCTGTTTACGCCAAATTCTGACTCTACCATCTGAATGTCTCAACAGAAATCGAGACTCATCAGACCAGGCAACATTTTTCCAGTCTTCAACTGTCCAATTTTGGTGAGCTTGTGCAAATTGTAGCCTCTTTTTCCTATTTGTAGTGGAGATGAGTGGTACCCGGTGGGGTCTTCTGCTGTTGTAGCCCATCCGCCTCAAGGTTGTACGTGTTGTGGCTTCACAAATGCTTTGCTGCATACCTCGGTTGTAACGAGTGGTTATTTCAGTCAAAGTTGCTCTTCTATCAGCTTGAATCAGTCGGCCCATTCTCCTCTGACCTCTAGCATCAACAAGGCATTTTCGCCCACAGGACTGCCGCATACTGGATGTTTTTCCCTTTTCACACCATTCTTTGTAAACCCTAGAAATGGTTGTGCGTGAAAATCCTAGTAACTGAGCAGATTGTGAAATACTCAGACCGGCCCGTCTGGCACCAACAACCATGCCACGCTCAAAATTGCTTAAATCACCTTTCTTTCCCATTCAGACATTCAGTTTGGAGTTCAGGAGATTGTCTTGACCAGGACCACACCCCTAAATGCATTGAAGCAACTGCCATGTGATTGGTTGGTTAGATAATTGCATTAATGAGAAATTGAACAGGTGTTCCTAATAATCCTTTAGGTGAGTGTATATTTTGGTGAAAAAAGTAGAGCTAAAAATTCAAAACAGAAATGGATGCTGGGAGAACCAGAAAAAAATCAGTGAACATTTAAACATTGAATGAATGAAAAGGGATAAGAGTACTGCAGAACTAAATCGGAGTAACAATTAGAATTTACATACCATACATACATTTCGAGCATATTTTAGAGAAAAAAAGACTGAACATCTCTTTGATTTTATAGAACACTGTGTGTATTCAGTTCACAACAAAATACTTTGATCGTATTAACTTGAGATTTATAAATGGATTTCCATAATTAAATATTCAATGTCTGACCTCAGCTGGTCTAGATCTTGGTTCCTGTACTGGAGATCCTCTTCCATCTTATTTCGGAGATCAGTATTCTCCTGTCTGAGCTGTTCACAAAGAGTCTGCAAAACAGACAACACTGACATGAGTTTGGGAGAATTTGACTGGATCGTCGTAAACATTAATGCACAATTACAGGCATTTACAAATTATGGTTATAATTATACCTTTGTTTTTGTACGAGTACATTCGAGAAGTGAAATAAATTAAATAAATTCAATAGTTTTCAATCTTGCTTAATCCACATAAGATCAATACAAAGTTCATTAATTCATTCATTATCAGTAACTGCGTCGGCTAGGGCAGGGTGATGGTGAACCTGGCGGGCACAGGGCACAAGGTAGGGTACACCCAGGACAGGGCACTAGCCCATCGTACGGCAGAATTAGTTTAGTAGTAGTTGTAATTGCAGTAATAATAATAAACATATTTCTGCACATGTAGACTCCAAATTTAAATGGGGAGCTGTTTAATTTAATTTATATATTTTTTTACCTGCAGAACAGTTGTTTTCTGCTCGTTCTTCTGCACTTTACAAGAGAGCCGGTTGAAGTCCAAGGCCATGCGTCCCAGATGGGTAAGAAGCTGGTTCTTACTGTACTCCTCAGCAAACACACTCAGTGAACTCTCCATCCTCTGTAGCTGGCTGGCCAGGTCAGCATTCTCCTGTGGCAGGAGAAACTCTGCCCCCTAGGAAATTAGGCATTTTAGTGTCTTGCCTATATCACGTTGTTTGAAAATGTCAGTAATTAAAGTTTTATCTGCACTTATAATGTAGTTACAAAGTGATTTACTTTATATATATCTCAAAATAGACATTCAGCAAAGAAGCATTTAACAACTAGTTCAGTTTTGTTTATCAGTTTACAAAAACAAAGGTTGACAGGAAAAATAAATAAATAAGAGGCTACTGTTAAAGAAAGGTCCCATTTAATTTCACTTTTTTTCTTTTGCATTTCTAGCTTTCTATATATAAGGCCTTAAAAATCCCTTGGAGCCGGTCAAGACCACCAAGACCTAGATCAGACTGTCCTTCTAAACTGGATGACCGAGCAAGAAGGAGACTGGCCTCTTGGCAGCCTCTCTGCTCAATGACAACTTTTCAAGAGTTACAGGCTTTTATTGCCAAGACTGGTCAAAGTGTGCATGTGACAACAATATCCTAAGCACTGCACAAATCTGGCCTGTATTGCGGGGTGGCAAGAAGTAAGCAAATACTCAAGAAAGCCCACCTTGAATGCTGTTTCAGGGACTGAAAAAATGGAACATTTTGGCCTAAATGCAAAACGTTATATAAAAAGGTTATTCCACCAAGAGGGGGGTGGAGACTTATCCAATTATATTTCAACTTTGCATTTTTAATATATAATATTTTTCACAATAAAAACTTTTCCACATTTTCAGAAAAAAAAAAGGCATAAAAGGGGGTATATAGGCACTGTATGTGCAGTAGCATAGCAGTGCAATACTGATCTCTAACCATTAATATGCAACCTGTGTTCTCTCTCACTGACCATAAACCATGTTTTCAAAGTTTTGGACTAAACTGATAATCACACAAAGAAATTCACTAGTCCTAAAATATCAGTAATTAGCTTTTGCTAATACTAGTTTTCCCAATTGGACATTGCCATTCGAGTATAGTACTACGGGTCACTAAACTATGTCACAAAAAATTGTATGTCTGAATTTTGGGAATTTCCCCGAGTCAGCTCAGCACCGTCACACATCTCACATGCTGAGTCAATCGAAAGAAAAAAAGATTTTAAAATAAGAAAAGCAAGTCTGAGAAACAGCTGTCAGGAACTCAAGCCTGTGACAGAGAATGAAAACCCATCTCTACAAGTTCCCACGGTCCTGCAAGGTGCTCTGCGGCCAGCAATAACAAAACACTAAAGCCAGATTGGGGCACTTATACAGCTCCTTAAAAAAAAAGAGATAGGTGACAACTGGCCACGTCATTCAGAGCTAAGACTTCGAGTCACTCTAGGCAATTATACTTACTGAACTCGATTTCCATAACATGTTTAATTGAACCTCAAGCAACTTTCAGTTAGTGCATCATATTTATTGTAAAATAAATAAATCCCCCAAGCATATCATATTTGCCAAGAGACACAATCTACAACTCATAGATCTTGTGTCATTGGACGTCATCTAATAAACCCACTGTCTGTCACAGCTGAGTCGCCTATTGTGTCATTATTTTCAGTGTGAACTCAAACTCGACTTTGCTCAGTCAACAGAGTTCATGCCTAATGTTTTAATATAGACAAGGGAAAATGTATTTTATGCGATAGTTTTGTTTTTCATGGACACCATTTAGAATTCCTCTTTGTGCTGGGAAGTGAGCAAGGCATATGCAAGACTATATAGAACTTGATTGCCATTTGAACTCTGAGTCAGAAAGAGGAAACAATCATATTTATTTAGCTTAAATGTTACATAATTTGGGGAAATCACTCCAGATGTTAAACCTCTTTGAAAAATGGATCATATGCGATTAATTGACAAAGGCGTTATTCGAGTGTCTGTGAGAAACAGGAAACTTAAATGTTAGTTTAGCAATGTCTAATGAATTGAGGTAAGAACTGGCAGTGAAGAGACTGTGCTGCCCTAACCCAGTTTTAGATGGATTTGATTTGCATTGTGTAACTACAGTGATGTAAGGTATATATACAGTAAGTTTTAGTATATACATCTAATTTAATGTAGCTGTGAAAGACACATGGTTATATAGCACCCATGACATTTCTATTTTAAACTTTTTGTGCTATAACTGCAAATAGGGTTGTGTAGAGGTAAGAAAAAAGTTCACAACTGGTGCAAAATATTGAACATTCATTAATATATGCTGACTCTGAAAAATCTATTTGTCATCAAAGCACACACAGATATAGTAACCAGTTCCTGTTAACACCTTTTTATTTTCCGTTTATTGTCACAATTAGGCCATAAAGTACTGATAAGAGGTAATCATGTATCAGATCCATTTTGCAACCCTAGAGAGTGTGGTGTTGTGAAAGTTAGCTCTGTTGCAATATTGTAAGTTTCACGAAGCAGGGGAAATCCAAATTCCTCAAAACAGCTGCTATTCTAAGTACTTACAGATTTGGTTTCTTCATTAGACCCTTGTCTTTCCACAAGATTCACAACTTCAAACTCTGAGGAGCCTTCCTAAAATGAGAATACACATTCAATTATTTTGTAAATGCTTTAATTTCAATGACTAATGTGCACTTGTTACAGTACACATTAGGCAACAAACCTTATATACAGATTCACTTACACTAGAGACCGGTCTCAGGTCAGTTCTAAGTTTGCATTCTTGAGTTTCCTTCAGTTCTGGATTGGAGTTTTCATGACTCTTATTTTGGCCTGGAAGCATGAAAATACAAATTGTCAAAAAATGCAGCTCTGCTGATCAAAGACTTGATTCCCTGCTGCCCATTCATTATTCACTTGATATAGATTTCATAAAAATACATATACACAAACTCCAGATACTTTTAAAATTAACACAACCATTCATACACTCTTCAATTATTCGTGGTCTACATTCATCTCGCCTCAACATCTACAAGTGTCAGACCCTCGTGCAAAGCTGATGTTTCCCTTGTGTGTGACTGTGCTGATTACGGTGTTGACAGACCTTGGGTTTGTTTTGGAATGCCAATGCCCAGACTTGAATTAAAGCTGGATGAGGATCTCAGGACCTCGTTGTCTCTCACTAGCTCTTCCACTCGTTGACGTAATTTTGATGCCTCCGTCTGGGATTCTTCTAGCAGGTCCCCTACAATTAGCAGACAATGATGTGAACTACATGAGCATGGGTATCTGCATATCAACAGAAACCTTAATGTTAATGTTTTATGAAAAATCTCAGGGTTAAATGGTAAATTTAAATCAAACTAATTAAATTAGTAAAATTACATACACAAACAAAACAAATCTATGTGGCATGTTGATAAAATACAACCAAACAATTTGTGATTTATATAAATTCATTTAAAAGTTAATACAGGTTTCTTTAAATTGTAACAATTACAAAAACAAGCACAAAATACTTACAAATACTTAAAGAGTTGTTGGCTTAATTATAGAAAATGTTATTTTTTATCAGTTATCACAGATGCTAGCCACAGGGCTACAGTTGGCATAATATATTGGGATAGAAACTGGTTTCAATATTTCTCATCCGATCATAAAATATAATTTTCCATTTAATTTCTGAAGGAAATATTTCTCATGATTATTTCTCTTGCTGAATGTTAACGTTTCACTGGCTGTTCTGACAAAAATATACTTCAGAAGTTCCATTTTCCAAAGAAGGGTCATGGCAAAAGGAAGTGTACATGCAGCAAAATTGGCATTACTATGTATGGGAATCATTTATCTAGCAAAGAATGGATACAGTACTCTGACATCCACATTTATCTTCGCCTTAGTGTAATCATAATCACATATTCCTATAAAGGTCACTGAATTAGTAAACTGACATAACAAGTCTGTTCCAGTTAACACCTGTTATTACTGTGGAAAAGGCCAGGTTTATGTAATTAACACACCATCATTTAGTGTGGAATTAGATTGGAAAAAACAACAACATAATTGTGGAGACCTTTTGGATTTCCCATATTACCACTCTGCTTCACTGGATTACAGATGGAACCAAGGCACACAGCTCATATAATAAAGACTCCAGCACAAAATCACCACATAATTGTATCACAATACCTGAAAAAACATTGTGCCATGTTGGTTATTTTGTTTTGCCGTATGAATTGTCGGCAGCTAGAAACAGAATTTGTTTTTAGCCTATGAACTAAATACATCCAGGCCAAGCTTTGAGACTCATGTAATGTGGGAGTGAGCGACCGTGTAGTACCTAAGCTCTTGAGACCCTTCATCCGCTCCCTCAGAATGCAGTTCTCTTCCAGTAGTTGTTTGTAGGCCAAACTGCTTGCTTCTTCCTTCTGCTCACTCCCACCCGGGTCATAAATTCGATAGGGCCCTTTCCCCTCCATTGGTAGCACTTTACTTACAAAACATACTGCTGCAGGGTCTTACACTGACAGGGAGGGAAAAAAGAAGGAAAAAAGGGGCAAACATTAGTTATAAAGAAGCACATTACAGTGTTCCATTAAATATAGCATTATACTATTGTATTTGTTGCAACAGTTGTTGCAACACACTTTTTTCAGAACCCCACCACTCGCTCTTTATTGAGGTCATCTGTTCAGAGCCACCTAGTTAACGCTATCGTAGTTTATTGCATACCTGGTAATATATGTGCAGGTGGAAGGAAAAGCACCACACAGTATCTGTAGTTCTTTACTATATTAAATATGAAATATCATCAGCTGTCTCTTTCTTTAGGTTTAGCTACTTGGATTTCATGTTGGCTACCACCAATATTCACCTACATTTCTGAATGTTTTAATCTCTTCATCATCTCTTCAAAACAGTTCCCTGCACGAGATGCAAAAATTAGGTATAGTCCCCATACAGATGTTTAAAAAGTACCTTTAAGACACTGTATTTAAGTCCTGTTATCATTATCATCATCGCTCAAATCTACTCTTTACCAACTACAAAATACAACATGTTGAATAAATTGCTTTAAAATGTTAGTTTACATGTGAACCTCTACTGATTTCTGCCAGCAATAAGCAAGAGATCCACTATTGTGGTAGAATTTGTCTATGCAAAAATTGTGTGGGGGTGATCACTATCTGCTGATAACCCTAAAAAAAAGTTTCCACTATAATGGAAAGTCTGATATCTGTGGATTGGAAGCAATTAAGAAGGTTTATGCAACCCTGCAAAAATGCAAACAATCAAATGTTACAAAAATAATCTGTGTGGGTGCCACTGCAGGTGTTGTTTCTCTCAGCAGAGGTATGATGTAGAAAAGTGGCAGATTGTTCATTTGCGGATTGTTTTCAGAAAAATAATGATTGTTCTCTTCCCCCACAGCACGCTCACCTTTCCCAATTAAAGGCTCATTCTGACTGGCCATCATTATTTCATGACTTAAGAAACGTCTGGGTGTTAATGACGGCAGCCAATTAGAACACTTAAGGCGCCATTCCAAACATGATGGAAACTCAACATAGTAAAGTATATTATTAAAGGGATCAGAAAATGTATATTCATCTTGCAATATTAACGACAGAACCGTACCTGAACCAACTTGGAATTCACAGCTGGAAACCACAAAAGAGGTACGGTACCTGTCCATAAGTATCTATGTGCTTTTTATGTAGAAGAATGGTAAGAATACAATATAATTCAGTTTCACTTCCGATTCAATTCTCCTCTTACCTGAATGTTTGCAAATGTTACTGCACTCAAAATTAAATCTAAGAAACATATATATATATATATATATATATATATATATATATATATATATATATATATATATATATATATATATATATATATAGTACTGTGCATAGGTTTTAGGTAGGTGTGAAACAATGCTGTAAAGTAAGAATGCTTTGAAAAATAGACATGTTAATGGATTATATTTATAAATTAACTAAATGCAAAGTGAGTGAACAGAAGAAAAATCTACATCAAGTCAATATTTCGTGTGACCACCCTTTGCTTTCAAAACAGCATCAATTCTGCTAGGTACACTTGCACAGTTTTTGAAGGAACTCGGCAGGTAGGTCGGCCCAAACATCTTGGAAAACTAACCACAGTTCTTCTGTGGATTTAGGCAGCCTCAGTTGCTTCTCTCTCTTCATGTAATCCCAGACAGACTCGATGATGTTGAGATCAGGGCTCTGTGGGGGCGAAACCATCACTTCCAGGACTCATTGTTCTTTTTTAAACTGAAGATAGTTCTTAATGACGTTTGCTGTATGTTTGGGGTCATTGTTATGCTGCAGAATAAATTTGGGGCCAATCAGATGCCATCCTGATGGTACTGCATGATGGATAAGTATCTGCCTGTACTTGTCAGCAATGAGGAGACCATTCATTCTGACCAAATCCCCAACTCCATTTGCAGAAATGCAGCCCCAAACTTGCAAGGAACCTCCACCATGCTTCACTGTTGCCTGCAGACACTCATTCCTGTACCGCTCTCCAGCCCTTCGGTGAACAAACTGCCTTCTGCTACAGCCAAATATTTCAAATTTTGACTCATCAGTCCAGAGCACCTGCTGCCACTTGGCCTTGTTGCCAAGTTGGAGATATGGCTTTTTGGCCGCAAGTCTTCCATGAAGGCCACTTCGGACCAGACTTCTCCGGAAAGTAGATGGGTGTACCAGGGTCCTAGTTTTCTGCCAATTCTAAGCTGATGGCACTGCTGGACATCTTCGGATTGTGAAGGGAAGTAAGCATGATGTGTCTTTCATCTGCTGCAGTAAGTTTCCTTGGCCGACCACTGCGTCTACGTTACCCGTTTCTTTGCGTTTCTTCAAAAGAGCTTGGACAGCACATCTGGAAACCCCTGTCTGCCTTCAAATTTCTGCCGGGGAGAGACCTTGCTGATGCAGTATAACTGCCTTGTGTCTTGTTGCTGTGCTCAGTCTTGCCATGGTGTATGACTTTTGGCACTAAACTGTCTTCAGCAACCTCACCTTAACTGAGTTTGGCTGTCCCTCACCCAGTTTTATTCCTCCTACACAGCTGTTTCTGTTTCAGTTAATGATTGTGTTTCAACCTACATATTGAATTGTTGATCATTAGCACCTGTTTGGTATAATTGTTTATTCATACACCTGACTATATCCCTACAAAATCCCTGACTGTGTGCAAGTGTACCTAGAAGAATTGGGTGGTCACACCAACTATGCATTTTATTTAGATTTTTCTTCTGTTCATTCACTTTGCATTTAGTTAATTGATACATATAATCTATTAACATGTCTATTTTTGAAAGCATTCTTACTTTAGAGCATTTTTTCACACCTGCCTACAACTTTTGCACAGTAATGTGTATATATTATATATATATATACATATATGTATATATATATACGTATATATATATATATATATATATATACATACATACGTATATATATATATATATATATATATATATATATACACACACATATATACATATATATATATATATACGTATACATTATATATATATATATATATATATATATATATATATATATACGTATACATTATATATATATATATATATATATATATATATATATATATATATATATATATATACATATACGTATACATATACATATATATATACACATATACATATATACACATATACATATATATATATATATACACATACATATACATATATATATATATATATACACATATACATATACATATATATACATATATATATATATACACATATATATATATATACATATACATATATATACATATACATATATATACATATACATATATATATATATATATATATATATATATACACACACACACACACACACATTTCACTGAATGTGTGAGTGAGTGAGTGATATCTCCTATAAGAAATACAACACATCTGTCAAAAATTACTTTAAGTAGGCCTACCTTAGACTGTAGATTAGCAACTTCAAAATGCAGGATTAATTTTGTGAAGTGAGGACTTCTTCACAGAATTGTTCAATTCTTTGTCTACACTTCTTTTTGGTGTCCGTGCAGACAGTACTGTAAAGCCACAATACCGAAAGGGTCCTTTATAAGGGAAGAACCAGAAGGCGCTCCCCTATCTAGTATTACAAGTAAATGAAACCAAAACTAAGCATGGTCTTTCTAAACCCTAGTGATTACATCAAGTGTACACCAGTCAGCCATTCTGGAAAACCATCAGGTTCTCTGCACCATTGATACATCACTGACATTAGGGAACAGACAAGGGAACAAGATGAAGCCACAGAACTGTAATTTATGGTAATTGGTAAAAGGATTTCATATTCTTACAGTAATGGCCTCTATTTTCAAAACCCTTTTGGTACTGCATTAGAATTTAGGATTAAAACAGGACGTTCAAGGAGAGATTAAAAACTGCTGACATACTAAAGCTGAAAGAACAACAAACAAGGGAAAGGGGTTTACATTTCCTGACATATGATTACAAAGTATTATCTTCCTTAGCTTGTTTTGTATGTTGCATTTAACTTCCTTGTCTCTCATATAAAATGAGTACTTCCCAATAAGCAACACCAATACTCTTCCAGTCATCACAGGAGTGCAGATCTTATCATAAGAGGTGTTAACTGTACTTGGACATTGTACTCAACCTAGCCAGCTATGCCAGTTAGGACACAATCAATACATTTAGACTTGGATGAGGAAGATAAAACCTACTAAGCTTTTCTAATTCGACCTTTTAGTTTCCATTTCAGTCAGATCCGCAGCCAACCATGTGTGACCAGATAACTGGGGTGGCTTTCACTTTTGGAATGTATATTGGGAAAGTTTAAAGCTTTTCACACAATCAATTTTGACTGGAATTGGGGCAGGAAAAAAAAAAAGTAGGGACAGGAAAAGGGATGCAGGTCTATGATGCATGTAGGAGGTCATAACTGTACAAAGCTTAAGACACATTACCTTGTAAATAGTAAATATTACACCTGAGATAAGCTACAGCTTTTGGCACAGACTAGCCGTACACACAGAGTTTAAGAATTTAACAGAGCCTACTCTTTACACAACATAAAGCTTATCCTTGTTTTGTGTGTGTGTGTGTGTGTGTGTGTGTGTGTGTGTGTGTGTGTGTGTGTGTGTGTGTAACAGAACACAGATCTACCAAGAATACAACTCATGACATGAATTTCTGAAAACTAAACTTAAAAAAGTTGAGGACGAAAGTCATTTGCATTTCTCAGATTGAAATGAAAAAAAAAAAAATCTCCCATTTTTCTTCTTTACAGTAGAGCAATTACAAGAAGTGCAAAGTATGATTAATACATGGAGTGCGTGCACAAAAATACATCATTTTGAAATGAGAGTAGACTAAAAAATCACGGAATTTCAGAACAAACCGTAAAATGAAACACCTCAACACAGGTGTTTTTTGAAGTGAAAAACATGCCGGTAAAAGGACATAATCCAGGTTAGATATACAGAAATGTAGGTTTTGTGGTCTGTAATGTATCAATGAAAACCCACTGAAGTTGATCACAGATTTTCAATAATTAAATAGGAGTTATAGAATAGAAGGAATATTTCAAGAGTTCTTGTAAACCTATCAATAAGTAAATACCTTCAGATTGTATCATAGGAAAGTCTCATAGAACATGACCTTGTGACCTCTAGCACAAACACTACAATGGTAGCCATTAGCATATCCCTATTAAAATCTCATTAATTCCCAATTATCATATCATGATAATAATCTAATATTCGGCAACAGCAGCAACGAGAAGGTAGGGAACATTTTTTGTAAAGGGCTGTAAAATTAGAATCCTAGACAAGTAAAAATAAGTGTTTAATATTAGCCTATTATCAACATGCACAATATTTTATTTTTCTTTAGCCAGAAAACTTATTTATTACAGAGACTAGTCTGTTCACACCCTCATTCTTAATTCCCACATGTCCTAATAGTGATTGTCCTTTTATTAAGACACTTATTGTGTTTAGTGCAACTCTGACCTCAGGTACTGTAACTTGGTTTGTCATTACAGTAACATACTTCCCCAAACTCCAAGAGCAGAAAAAAACAACCAAAAAAAGCTAATATCTCAACTTGTATCAATTTCATTTGTTTTTTCTTGTATCCTATAGTCAGTCATCTGTGGGTTACTTTATAACTAACATTAAACTAATAAGTCACCAGTGCTCCACTTCAATAGACACAAGCTGAATCTTTTTTTTTTAGATAATCAAATCTGTGATCACTTACAGTATAAATTCAGAGTGAGTTTACATTACTTACTGTTCAGGAGTTCTTAGAAGTCTAGTACTTAAAAGAAAAAAGAAAAAAATGATTATTTTTAAATGTTTTGAGGTCATGACTAGCTAAGAAAAGCCTAAATCTGACTTGACCAAAAGATGAAGGCAATGATGGATCAATGTCTGCTATTTTGCTAACACTATGTTACAAGTAAAAAGATTTTCACTTTGAGTTTTTCCTGCATCCAGTGCACAAAACCTAATATAACCAAAAAACTCCATATTTTGCTGTCGAGCATGTCCCTCAGCTCTCACTATCTTGTACTGTAAACCCTAACCCATGATCTAACCTATGGTGAACCCAGTAGTTTGTGATCTCTCCTACAGAACAAAGTAAGTTATAAGAGCTTGAAAAAGGATCAACAAGCTATCTGTTTATACATACATTCTCAGAAAAACAGTGAATGTTATATTGCCCGAAATACACAACCAAACAATAGGGGTAACTGCTGAACAAAAACATAACACACAGACACACACACCATATGAAATATAATAATCTTGTGTGAATTATAGTGCCCATGTCTTTTGTGCATATTGGCCTACACTGCCAAAAACTTACACTACCTACACAAAATAAATACACTTACTGCAACATTTAGCCTACAATATGATTCATCAACACATATTTTTCACTATGAGAATGTATTCTAAATATACTTTTCATTGTGACTGGTCTGGGGGTCATTCAAGAAGAGGCGTGAGTAGACTCTTGTGAAGACCCAAAAGGTCACTTAGTGGGAGCCAAAGGGCAAGGAGAAAGACAGACAAGACGAGTAATAAATCATACAATAAATCATAAAAATAATAATAATGATAATAATCTTGGTATTTTATTTTGAAAACAAAATGTTTTCCCTGCCATTAAGTTCCATTTATCTGAGGTTTTTGTCCAGAGAACAACCTCTGTAAGAGATCAATAAACAGAAAGTAAATAATTAAAATACTTTCCATAGTGATGGAGGGAATGAATTGTTATGTGAAATGTGGTACCGTACACAAAGCTCAGAGGCATTTCAACAGTGTGGAAGGCATCACATCATCGAAAGATCAAGATTAACCCAAATGCACATATTACAGGTGGGTGTACTGCCCCGAAACAATAACAACAAGGAACTAACAAACCCACCACTAATTACTTAATTGGTGTGTGCCAATTCAATACATTCAAGGACTTTGGCTGGCATGCTAGCTGCTTATAGATCACCAAACCCCTATTTATTGTACCCCTGTATTCAAATAATGGTGCACAAAGCAAAAACTAACTTTCCTAGTCCAGGCTAACTCTTTTGCTTAGGTACATGTTAATAATACAAGTCATGTGTCAAAATAATAATTCCCATGAATGCTATTAAGTAATTGTTTCCAAATTCTGTTTTGAGGACACCTTTGATTGCTTTTATGCAAGCTGATTTCTCAACTAAACTATATATGCCCAATTATTTGCCTTTCTGTAAACAGACAGAATAACCCTATTTACCTACAACGTTTTAGAAGTCATTTTAAATCTCCAAATATTTAAAAAGGGTCGAAATTAAACCGTATATATTTAATTAAGGGCCAAATTAAGACACTTACATGTACAATTTGGAATAATAACAGGCAGATGAGAACTGCTTTTCTAAAAAGTAATGTAGTACTTTATCTCCAAGATTTAATTGAATGCACTCATTTATGTTTATGTATTGATGTATTGCATAAGATAACTAATTTCTATCACAAAACTGAGCACAGCCTCACAAAAGATCAGGTCAATCTACAAATGATATCAAAGAGAAAGGAGAACAACTCTCAGCAGAATAAAAGAATAAAGATAGACAACAAGCTGGTACATGTATCCAGTTCAGATTCGCTTCTTAAATAAAACTAGATACTCGTTTTTAATGCAGCTTCATACTGTTAGGGTAAAGAAGCACAGTATTTAATTTCAGCTCCCATCACTTGCACTTACACTTGCGATATATCAGATAGTATAATTTGAATAAAATAATTAGTTTACAACACTGGTGCTGGACCCATTTGCCAAGATAATGTCTTTCAATTGAACAACGTAGATTATCATTCGCTGATTCAGGCTACTCGTTGTTGGGTAATGGTAGATGTTTCGAGTCGAAAGGATGAGGCTGGATCAAGCGTATTTATCTAAGTTATATTTATTCAGACATTACATTGACCCCAAACAAGAAAATAAAGTTTCATACCTGTCCTGCTGAGAGGGCAAACGTTCAAAGCAGTCTACCGTCCTAACGCAGTTGTGAAAATGATCGCGGAAGTGCGAGTGTTCCGTGTTGCAACATGGGAATTTCCAGCCCGATGTAAACAGCTTTGATCGACAGCTAACGGACCAATCAGAGCACAAGGAGATCAAGTGCGACGATTTAAAGACACGCTGAAATGCGGAGAGGCTGGATTCCTTAGAGATACAGCATTTTGTGCAGGTTAAAGTAAGGTGGTGATTACTAGTGTTAAAAGAACAAATTCACCTATTACATAGCATAAGCAAAAATCATAATAAAGACTATACTTGATTCCTATGTAATGCATTTTGTGGTACAGCTGTCTAAAAATGTCTGCCAATTTATTTGTCTATGTTTGACTCATCTATATTCAAGTGTATAGACAATTTGCATTGAATTGTGATGAAACTCTTCCACAATGTCCTTAAGTTTCACGAACAACCTCTATATATTCAAAAAGAATATGCAAATACTATTTATAAGATTTCTAAGTCAGGAAATAAAACAATGTAGTTAACAGTTGCCAAGGAGTAACAAAGTACCCATTGAAAAAGAATGTAGGCATTCTAGTTTTTATTTTGGCAGATTCAATTGAAAAACAAAAACAATACTAGCAACTATATATATATATATATATATATATATATACACCAATCAGCCATAACATTATGACCACCTGCCTAATTATGTCCCCCTTTTGCTTCCAAGACAGCCCTGACCTGTCGAGGCATGGACTCCACTAGACCTCTGAAGGTGTGCTGTGGTATCTGGCACCAAGACGTTAGCAGCAGATCCTTTAAGTCCTGTAAGTTGCGAGGTGGGGCCTCCATGGATTAGACTTGTTTGTCCAGCACATCCCACAGATGCTCGATTGGATTGAGATCTGGGGAATTTGGAGGCCAAGTCAACACCTTGAACTCGTGATTCATCAGACCAGGCCACCTTCTTCCATTGCTCCGTGGTCCAGTTCTGATGCTCACGTGCCCATTGTAGGCGCTTTCGGCAGTAGACAGGGGTCAGCATGGGCACCCTGACTGGTCTGCGGCTACGCAGCCCCATACGCAACAAACTGCGATGCACTGTGAGTTCTGACACCTTTCTATCAGAACCAGCATGAACTTTTTCAGCAATTTGAGCTACAGCAGCTCGTCTGTTGGATTGGACCACACGGGCCAGCCTTCGCTCCCCACGTGCATCAATGAGCCTTGGCCAAGAACCTGTCACCAGTTCACCGCTTTTCCTTCCTTGGACCACTTTTGATCGGTACTGACCACTGCAGACCGGGAACACCCCACAAGAGCTGCAGTTTTGGAGATGCTCTGACCCAGTCGTCTAGTCATCACAATTTGTTTGTGTGTGTGTGCGCGTGTGTGTGTGTGTGTGTGTATGTGTGTGTGTGGAGAACTGTGCTGTTTCAAGCATAGTAATACCAGTTTGAGATCCAAGCCCACAATTGTTCCAGAAATTAGTTAATAGTAAAATTAGTTTAAGGTTCAGATCACGAGGATTGGATGACTAGTCATGACAGGAGATGTCCAGTCAGAACAGTGGCTGAAAATATTAATGAAGTGTCTTTTTGCTACATTACAGACCTTTCACCATGAATGATACAACAAGATACAATTCCAACAATTTTGTGCATTTATGATGTACAATCATCAAATAATAAGCAATAAAAAATATAATTTTCCTATGCATTTCTCTGCATTTTACATGTACAAATCAGATATGGTTGTATTTAACAGGAGCATAACAATAACGTTAGTAGTTTAGTTCCAAAAAAAGAGGCTGGGGATCCCCTACTTCTTTTTTCTATTTCCTGTTTAAATCGCACAGAAACTGACACACTTCCCCTCTGATTTTATTTATATTCTAGATAGGCCTAGATAGAGAATAAAACAAACAAAATAAGGTATTATTAAAACATTATGGTTTTAAGGGCCTTTTAGTAGATAAATTAGAGTCTTTTAATTTGTATCTGACTAAAATACAAGAACTTGTATAATATATACAAGCTACTTCATCTTATATAATCTTTAATTACATATATATGTATACACTAAATTCAATCCGATTTATCTTTAAATACATTTTGAAGAACTCCTATGATATTGTTAAATATAACTTTCAGGTGACTAATTGTGTGTTAAAGTGGCTAAATAACTAAACTAATTTCCAGATTCTGTTAATGTGTGGCATTTATTATCCCAGTTTGTGCTTCTCTTATTACAAATCATCAAATTCAACAATATCTGACCAATTATTATCTCAGTTAAATTAAATCTACTAATTTTAATCAAATATTATTTCGATAAAATGCAATAATAACACTGTGCAATACCTTTTCAGTTAATTTAAGGTTTAAGGCTCACCCTATATTTCCATTAAATGTAATAAATCGATTTTTATATTTAATTGCTGTATTATTATTATTATTATTATTATTATTATTATTATTATTATTATTATTATTATTATTATTATTATTATGCACTCTTCATGATGCCACATCAACAGTGACCTCTTGTGTTGGCATTAATGAAAGTAAAAATACAATTCAATCATATACACTCACCTAAAGGATTATTAGGAACACCATACTAATACTGTGTTTGACCCCCTTTCGCCTTCAGAACTGCCTTAATTCTACGTGGCATTGATTCAACAAGGTGCTGAAAGCATTCTTTAGAAATGTTGGCCCATATTGATAGGATAGCATCTTGCAGTTGATGGAGATTTGTGGGATGCACATCCAGGGCACCAAGCTCCCGTTCCACCACATCCCAAAGATGCTCTATTGGGTTGAAATCTGGTGACTGTGGGTGCCAGTTTAGTACAGTGAACTCATTGTCATGTTCAAGAAACCAATTTGAAATGATTCGACCTTTGTGACATGGTGCATTATCCTGCTGGAAGTAGCCATCAGAGGATGGGTACATGGTGGTCATGAAGGGATGGACATGGTCAGAAACAATGCTCAGGTAGGCCGTGGCATTTAAACAATGCCCAATTGGCACTAAGGGGCCTAAAGTGTGCCAAGAAAACATCCCCCACACCATTACACCACCACCACCAGCCTGCACAGTGGTAACAAGGCATGATGGATCCATGTTCTCATTCTGTTTACGCCAAATTCTGACTCTACCATCTGAATGTCTCAAAAGAAATCGCGACTCATCAGACCAGGCAACATTTTTCCAGTCTTCAACTGTCCAATTTTGGTGAGCTTGTGCAAATTGTAGCCTCTTTTTCCTATTTGTAGTGGAGATGAGTGGTACCCGGTGGGGTCTTCTGCTGTTGTAGCCCATCCGCCTCAAGGTTGTACGTGTTGTGGCTTCACAAATGCTTTGCTGCATACCTCGGTTGTAACGAGTGGTTATTTCAGTCAAAGTTGCTCTTCTATCAGCTTGAATCAGTCGGCCCATTCTCCTCTGACCTCTAGCATCAACAAGGCATTTTCACCCACAGGACTGCCGCATACTGGATGTTTTTCCCTTTTCACACCATTCTTTGTAAACCCTAGAAATGGTTGTGCGTGAAAATCCTAGTAACTGAGCAGATTGTGAAATACTCAGACCGGCCCGTCTGGCACCAACAACCATGCCACGCTCAAAATTGCTTAAATCACCTTTCTTTCCCATTCAGACATTCAGTTTGGAGTTCAGGAGATTGTCTTGACCAGGACCACACCCCTAAATGCATTGAAGCAACTGCCATGTGATTGGTTGGTTAGATAATTGCATTAATGAGAAATTGAACAGGTGTTCCTAATAATCCTTTAGGTGAGTGTATATGTACACACATCCATGATTAATAAATTACTAAATAAATCTGGGAATAGGTTTCAGAAAAACATTCATAAGCAGACTCTGTTAGAAGAATACAATGATGCATGAGCTAAAATGGCAACTTCTGACCCAACATGGCTGCCACATTGTTTTCAATGTCCACAGGAAATCATCCCAGCACTGTCCTGCCAGTAGATTTCAGACATAAACTAGATACTGAAACTCTGGAAGCTTGCCCTCTTCACTATCATAACATTCACATTTATTTGAACAATTATAATTTATAGAATAAATCTTAGTAAAAATAACATAAGACATTTTTTATTTTCCTTGGAGAGGTGAAATTTCCCTGTGAGAATATAAATGTTGCAAAAAAAATCCCAAAATAACTACGAAAAATACAAGAATATGGTTTTCTGACTGAAAACAAGATATACCAAGTTATTTAAATTGCTTCAGACATGTATCTGCTTTCAGTATTATTTACATTTATATACCAATAAAAAACATTTTCTGTGCTTTGTACCAAACATGAAAATACTATAGTTCCTTTAATACAGCAGTCTTACTAACTTTTTATCTCTCTGTTAAAAACATTTTGTATTAGCTTCCCAATTGCTGCCATTCAGCATTTGAATGTTGGAAGTAACATAATTGGCAAATAGTACAATGCACTTGGTAGGCAGTCCTATATTAATTTTCTTTAATGCATACTGTAAATATTATGAAAACAGCATGTCAAATGTTTTGAAAGGTTCCTGGCATGATACACAATTTCCATGAGACTTGTCTATTGCAATTAAACTGCATGTATTTCAGTAGAACACTAGACATATTTTGGGGGAGATTGTTTGGCTTGTTTGTTTCTATTTACACACCCCATGTGATTCCTGAGAGAAGAACTATGAATTGAATATTTATATTTGATCGAATTGCATTTTTCTTTGCTGAACAAAAGTGTATCAGTAGTTCTAACAGTTGCCACAGGAAATAATTGAAAGGGAACATTGATTGCTTGAAAACATTCACCACAATTTTGTGGAAACACCATGCCAAATCCAGGCATATCATTTATAAATAGAATACTAATAGAAAATCATTTCAATTGCACATTTTTGGTATGAATTTTGCTTCAATCAAAGCCTACTTTACTGTATATCATGATTCATTTTTATGATTAACATACAAACAACAGTTATGATGTTGCACCTTATTACACATATAAATACACACTTCCATTCATATTGGATTGAAATACATGATATGTAAACAATTGAATTGCTTGAATATAAAATGAAAATAATCATTTGCAAACTTCAAAATGATATACAATTCAGGTAAACAACTATACATATTCACTGTATATATACACCACTGGCCTCTCTTTAATTAAGTAGTGAATAATTCACAATAATTCACAGATGTTGAGACAACTCATTACCTAAACTAAGATAACTCTTTGGGAGGCATTGTGCTGTTGTGCACCACTATATCTTTAAAAAAAAAGGCTTAAAAACCCAAAAGAAAAAAGAAAAACAAAAAAACTGAAAACTTTAATGTAACATAGTGTTAAAATGTATGAACAATAGAGCAAACTTACCCCTGGACTGTTGTTCTGCAAGGCTGTGAATTTAGCTGACAGGCGATTGTTACAGATGGTATTGGAACATGGGGGAAGCTATTTAGCTTGGTTTTAAACACACACGGGGAATTCCCATGTTGTGAGAGGCCCAGATATGTTCAGCTTACAAAAAAGGGACCTGTTATGAGTCCAAGAATGACAAAAAAAAAGTCTTCCTGATTGCATTTACCAAAAGAACTTGATATGGAATTACAAGGGACAAGCTTCAGTTTTCAAAATATCTGCTAAGCTCTTTGCACAATTTAGACTTATTGCCATATGCAGATATTTAGTAAAAGGTACTGGAATTAGATGGGATGTACTTCCTTTCAATTTGTGGTAAGTAGTTTGCATAACTTAAATAAGTATAGCTCGCAGTGCATGTACACATTTGAAAAATATTTTTTTTCTACTATGCCAAAACTGCAAAATGTACAATTATTCTTCTGTTTCCAGTTCTGTTTTAGTTAATTGGCATTTTACACATTTAAAAAGTACAACTCCAATACATTTTGAGTAGCTTAATGTTGTTTAAAGGCAAAAAACTATGACACACGATCAGACAAACAAAAATCTTGTTGAAAGGAAGAGAGAATGTACTTGACAGCCTCACACTAAACAGATATGGTCAATTCAACAACACCACACAATAACACATTTTTTAGTTCATGTAGTTTTAGAGAGTGCATTCTCCTAATTAATCCAGTCTTTTCACTTTCTATTCGATTAGTTACTGGATTCTCAACATCAATTCTAGGGAAGGGCTCTTGTTAAACTTTAAGTAGCAATCTGTATGTTTTTGGCACAGCGTCTAATAATTATCTGCAAAGCGTACAGCTAATGAAAGAGTAAAGTGTGTAATTGGTAGGAAATTGTGGTGTGTCCGTTTGATGTCCAGTGGCAGTAAAGAAAGTTTGCTGAATGATGTTATTATTATGTAATTGACTTATTTATTGTTTTTTGACTGCTTCAATACAGGAAGATGTTTCTGCAGCAGTAATTGAAGAATGTCTCTGGGATTAAAGTCTGCATGTGGGGATTTCCTAACCTCAGTTGTTTAACCCAGGCCTGTCCTGGTAGCAGCTGCAACAGCACTCTGTCACAGATTGCAGAGTTACATGCACTGGGCTGGCTCACACTTTGTTGCTCTAACCATACCAGCAGACACAAAGAAAGAAAACAACAATTATCTGCATAACCTTACATAAGGAAGCACCAGCATATGGAGCAGTAGACTCACCATCACTATCACTGAGTGCTCCCTCATGCAAAGAATAGTTTCTGCTTATGCACCACTGAGTGATTATAGTGCATTCTTAATATGTTGTTCCATAGATCACAACTTTCTTACAATATATATTTTTTATTACGTAGGAAAGAAGGAAGACTTATTAAGCATATTGTCACATTATTTATTTTTTTATCAGACATACATTTGCATGCCTTGCTCACCTCCTGGATTTGAATGCCCAGCTGAGACAATTTGCCTCGTTATGACAATGGTGGCTCATTGGCACTCCATCCCTTTCAGTGACAAAATATTGTTACAATAACTGTAAACAATGGAAAGTAACAATTTTGAAAGATGGAACGGAACCTTCCTGAGGTTCGGTGTTTTTCCATGTTTAGACAGTTTCCATTATATGATGTTGCACTACCATGGTAACACAAGTCATTGTTTTTCAGTATATTACACACAGTTCGTACCGTTCCAGTCATCTATGAATTGATCATTGTAATATCAGAAAAGCCTTTAAGTGCGTTCTTAAAATGCAATATTTATAGAATTGATATGTATCTATGGGAATGATGTATTTAACATTTTCTCATACACATCACAAGACATTTCTATTGTTCTGGCTTCCATCATGTTAATGAAGATAGAGGTGATGATTTTCCAGTGTATCAATACTGGCCTGTGCTTCTTAGAACAACAGTGCTCTTCCCACCATCTACTGCTTTGGAATAATGTTCTGGTTTCACATTCACCATGGACAACTCAGTCATTTGCTTTTAGTTTGCATTGACAAATTACTCCAGTGCAAAACCAGTTAGTAAACAATCTAATGCCGGAATTTGATATTGAGAGAGGATACAACAATGAATGGGTCAATTATTCAATGAATCACTATCGCATACCCTTGACAAGGGTACGCAGACTGAAACAAAGCACTATCATATTTATTATGTATTATGCTGCAGAAATCTTTCAGGTTAGTTATGTGTTACATAGCTTAGTCACATGAGGAATGGGCAAAAAAACAGCCCTGTATCTAAAATACAATATCAAAAGATAAAAAAAGATTGAAAGAAAAAAATCAAGCAAACAAAAACATCAAGTAAAAAAAAAAAAAAAAAAGTGTTTTGGCAGGGCAATAGTAATTGAAGGTCCAGTCTTAGTAGCTGAACAAAGTTATGATTTATGATGGGAAATTCCCTAGAAATATCCCTGTGCCTTTCCCTTTTTGCCAGGTGTATATGTCAATAGGTGTTAATCATTTAACACGCCTCATGATTGATTGGGCCTAGAGCAGATTGGAGTGGTGACTAGGAGACATTCATTTCTGTTGTAGGTAGAAACAAAGGTGCTTTTTTTTTTCTTATCCTAACACCAGAAATCTGTGCTTTCAAAGCGTTGTTTGATTGCTGGTGGCGCCTGCAGAAAATAAAGCAAAGAATCACATATGTCCAGATTCAAATTTCACTTGGTGGATTTGTTTTTTTGATTTTGCATGTCATCAGATCTATACTCTAGTGCAGTGATGGGCAATCCCGACCCCCCCGGCAGTGCCTTCTGGTATTGTCCCATCTCAACTCCTAATCATTTAATTGAACCATTTATTTGCTAAATGGAATCAGTTCAGCATTGTTTAAGAGCTGATGAAGAGAACTACCAAACCAGGGTTGGTCACCACTGTTCCATTTTAATTCAGCTTTGATTTTATATGCATCAGTCGCTGAGTGGGCATAACTGTATTATATTATTAGGAGGTATTGTGTAATAAGACTGTAGAAGAGGCATTGAAGCTTTTGATTGGACTATAATTGGCTGGTCATTGATGTAGGGCCCTATTCTTTGCTTTATGAAACTACAAAGAGCACACAGATGAATAAGTCGTGGGCTTTCAACACATACTTGTTCCCCAGGAACAGAAAAGTTCTTGCTCTGCACAAAACAAGAAACTCCACAATGGTGGTTCACTATCACATGAGTACATAATCACCTATTTAGGCAATATGACTATAGGGGTTTTCTCAATCGGAGGGCAAGCTTTTCCGCGTTCCAGTTACCATAGTCTCTTCCCATTACCTAAAATATTGCATGACCATCATAGATTGAGAACATTGCTTGGAAATGAGTGAGCAAGTGGAAATCAGAGATTTCACCATGCGCCAGTCAATATACATGCAAAAAAACATTATGCAAAGTTAATATACAAGTTAATTTTAGTACCATATGAGCACGTCTTAAATGAAGTAGAATCACAAAACTATTATTTTTGATTAGTTTAAGTGTCATTGTTTTCTTCAGCTTTTACTATCATTTGTACCATTCTACTTTACTATGATCAAATAAAAACTCTCTCTCTCTCACATACATATATTTTAACATCCCTTTTCATATTTCTTTCTCTAAATTAATTACATGCATTACTATATATTTTTTAAGTAGCTGACATACTTCCACATACTGTAAATAAAAGAATGATAATCATACTGAGGTCTGAAGAGGTATTCTAAAAAACAAATCACCCTTTTGATATTTGATGTGTGACAGCACCCCGTCAAGAATCTAGATGATTGCCAAATACATTATATTTGCACCATTGTTGCAGCAAGATTGTAAAACCCATGTATGAATTTCAGCTTTGTGTATCGCTCCAGAGAGGCCAGCTGCAGTAATGCTGTGTAGCTGATTTTTCATCCAAGGCCACAGAGAAGTCTGTGATAAAGTTGGGGTACCTCATCTGACATCAATGTAGTTTGAAAATCATACATTTTACTCTCTTGCATTCATTCATGTGCATTATTAGTTGTGCCTTTTATGATAGACATGCTTAAATTAGCATAAGATTTTCCTTCCCGAAAAACAAATTCTTCGGTGTGGTGTTCTGAGAACAATCTCCAAGGTAAGTTTTGTGGTTCGTGTTTGTCTAATATCAAAGCCATTTAGGTCTCTGTGTGCTCCAATGGTTTTTTAACTTCCTCTTTGAAATGCCTGAGGTGAGTGCAGCTGATCATCTGGAGAGTACAGCTTCCTCTTTCATTGAAGTTGCTCCACTGACATTTGTGTCTAGCCAGGCAGAAGATGGAAATTGCCAATCATATTTTCTTTCCTTAATGTCCATCCCTTGTTGCTAAATTATGAATACCACTGACAAAGCATCTACCAAAGTGGAACAGCACAGCAAAAGACCAAGGATGTATGTGTAAAATTTACACTGTAAATGAACGTCCTTTATTAGATTTCCTTTTGATTTACCTTCAAAATGGTATGATTGTGACACCTGGAAACCAAAAGACAAAGAAACTATCGATGCATATCATACAAGCCACAAACTGGCAAAAACAAATGTATGTCTATTGTGTCTCAGAGTTAAAAGTGGAATTGAATGGTGGTTAAATTGATAAATGATCCAAATAGAGGAAGCAAACTAAAATCTAAACATCACACGTCTGGTGAAAGAAGACTTCCTACATGTACCCTTAGGGCTCTGTCAGTTTCCTTTATGTTACTTTATACAGGTGATAAAAGGAAACAACAAAAAAAGAAAAAAAATAAGTTGTGATGGAACACTCTAAAAGTGTAGTTTTACCTCACATAAAGTGGCACATTTTTTGGTTTCTCAAATCTTTGTTGAAACTAAACCCGTCTTTGAAGAAACGCGCCTAAGCGTTCACTGAAGGGTATTTCCAAACCTCGCTCATAAATGTTACTACAATGTAATTAGGACTGATCTATTACAAAATAACCCTGTTTATCACTGCACGGACAGGCTGCTTGGTTATAACCCCACATAATAAAGCTCCGGCATGGTAACAGATTCACTATATTTCAGCTGTTTGAAAGCCATAATTACATATACACGCTTTGATATTGCCTAAGTCACTGCACGCCCAAATTATAATGCCACCCATTTGCTTTTAAGCAATGTCTGAATTTCCATCTAGGAACTTTCTGTGACATGTTGCTCTTAGCTAGCCATTTTTCATGTCAAAATAAAATGGATGCAATTGTATCCATGTGTATTACTAAACACAAAACATGCAAAGGCATCTGAAGTGACATCGATGGCTGACAAAATGCAGATCCTTTAATAATAAAGATTTAAAATATTTAAAAAGCTGTAATTTTTTTTCTTTTTGAAATAATACATTCAACTGTTTACTTTACATTATAACTCTTGGTGACTTTTTAATAAAATAATAATAATAATAATAATAATAATAATAATAATAATAAAAAAACTTAAAAAATGAATCTTAAAATTAAAAATAGAAGTTTAAAAGACCTATGGCCTACACATGATTCATTTATAAACTCCTAATGCAAACAACAAGCTACAGTATCCAGATTTGCAAAAATAAATTACCATATAATTAGCGTATAATTCAGATGCCATTTAGATTAACTTCTGCTAAACAAAACTAAGAAAACATTACAAAAACAATAAAATACAATAGCCAGACAGGGATGTTAAGGTCACAATTTATTTGAATATTTAAAACTCAGGATTATCACTGCTGGACTCTAGAACTAACCAGAAAAAGAAAATGTCCAGATCTTTAACAGCCCAAGCTAATTTGATCAATGTTTTGATTTATTTTTATTACCACATCAACACTTTAATGTAACAGGGATTTGTAAAAAAAAAAAACTAACAAAAAAAAGGACATTTTCCCTCATGTAATCTTTCATACACTGACATTGTACAATGAGATTTTAAGATACAGAAGTAGCATTGGGTCCTAGGTGTAAGGCTGGTGGGTACATTTTTGGCATAGCACTGGCAACAGCACGGTGGAGAACAAGGGTGAGTTAAATCCTGTGATCTGATAAACAGCTCGTCAGTGATTCTTACTAATACTTCCAATGTAAAGTAAAAGGTAAACAGTGCAATACTATATTGTGAGCTACATTGTTAGGATACTGTCCTGGACTTCAGGAAATTAATCCTCCCCTCCACAAATAGCAAGAAGGCCCTTCCGATAGTCTCCTGATGTGTCGCCCTGCGAAGAAAAAATAAAATGAAAGACTGTTAAAATAAAGTGCATGTATAATATGAAGCAAATTGATCAACAACTAAATTAAATCATTAGTATGGAAGTAAATCTGAGCAGAAAACAAAGCAGTGTGGATACATTCTGTATTAAAGCAGTTATTTAATGCATGTGTTAATCCAACTTGTTAATCTAAATGTGTTATTTTTAATTGAATGTATTTTATTTTACCATAGAATGCTCAGAACTATAACTATACTTGAATTTAAACATAAGTAAAAAGAAAATGCTTAAAAATAGTAACATTCAGCAATATTACCATGCTCAGAATCCATCATCCAGGTCTACAAGATTTCAATGTGCTAAGAGAAGTGATAACTAAAGTCTTAAAAAACATTATAATAATCAGCATTATAACTAGTACTGAGGACTACAGAAAATTAGTCCACAGCTAAACATTTTTAGTTTTAAAAATAAATATGGCAACAGTGTTAGTTTGAATTTGACATTGCATGTATGACATGTTACACATGATTTTTTTTATTTTTTTTTTCAAACAGGAGGCATGTAAATCGCCTCATATTTTTGATCTTGCAATGCAGTTCTGAGACAGGAAGTGTAACAACCCTGCGATGAAGCATTCTCGTCTTAGACGCGGCCAATCAACCCCTCCACTGAGAGCGGAAGTGTGTACAGGGGGAATTCCTGGAGAGCTGACTTCAACTTGTCGTCCTCAAACACCCATGGTGCGTTAGAGACCAGTTTAGCTCACAAAAGCAACCATCCAAAAATAGAGCACTATACAATGTAATCATAATAGCCATACAGTAGTGCCGCCACTTTGTATGTCCTCCCTGCAATGCAAGATCTACGTTAACTACACCCAAGAAGCTTTATTTATATATGTGTGCTACGTAACAATAAACTAACTAACACAGAGAGCCTCGACCTTGATGAAGTCATGGAGGGAGGCGTCGTGAAGGTCCTTGAACTCCTTGCGGATATTTAACAGGTCGATCTCACTCCGGGATACCAAGAGCCGGATGAGGGCCCGGTCATCTGTGCCTAATCCCTGAGAGGAAACAGCCCTTGACAGTTACAGTTACCACAAAGACAGACAGACACATAAACCTTTGCTGCTGTTTCTTTGTCCTGTAACACCTGTGATATTATGCATGTTGGCAGCAGTAACTGTTAATACTCACTTGGATTCATATACAGGAAAACCAGTTCACACGAAGTCCAAGTCTAACTACAGTCATAACACATTTATTTTCCACCACCCTCTATTAATATTGAAGAATAATAAATGAGACACGTCTTATATTCCAGCACATCTCCTCCAGTGGTTTGAGGGGGCAAAACATGTTTTACTTACCAATAAGTTGCATCTCTAATGGTATCATGTTTGACATCTGTTTGAGTGTGTTGTGTTTTTGTTAAGTATACATGTCTTCCTATTTTAAGTCCAACTGCTTATAGGATATATATTTAAAAGAAATAGAACACTTTATGATATATCAAAGGGGAAATAGGACTTGTATTGCTGCATCAATCCAAAGAATTAAGGAAGAAAAACATGATTTAAGATAAACAACAAAATGACGCTGAACACAAAAAGTCACAGAATACCTTCATAGCCTTGTAAAGACACTCAGCAAAGAAGGAAGGCTTGTTCTTAATGCTTCGGACTAGAAAAAGAAAATCAGGCGTTACAATTTGACCACAGGAGATTTAAGTTTAAGCAGGTCTAGCCAAACTGCATGAAACCTGTACTCCACTTAAGCACATACACTATCAAAAACCAGCTGAGACAAGTTCATTTATATCTATTCCTACAGAGGTCTGACTACAGAAATAACTTTGTGGTTACAGCCACACAGGTCATCAATCTCACACTGACGTATGACTCTTTCGTAGTACAGAAACCCCTTCACTCATTTCCTGCACTGACCTGTTCAGCTTAAAAAAAGTCAATGGTGATTTCTTGCAGGAACTCACCAATAGCAATCAAGGTGCGCATAAGATCTCCTGACATCTCTTTCCTGATGACTTGCTCAATATCCTTGTTTGTGCACTTTACAAATTCCTGGAACACTGAAAATGAGCAAATGAGAGAAAGCTATTGCATTTGTTAAACTTCATAGAGATCAGAATATATGGACTGTATCGGTACAGGAACTTGCCCACCCACAGTAGATACACACACCACACAACACATATAGACATGCCTTACTCTAAATTACCAAATTGCATTTGATTTACCTCTGCGGAGATGGGGGTAACTCCTGGTACACAGAATACTCAGAAATTTGGTTTCCATGGAGCTAGAATCATCATTGCATGCATCACCTAGTTCCTACATAAAACAGGGTACAAGTTTAGCATTTCTATCACAAAGTTTCATCAGCTTAATTCATATCACTCTTTCCTATGTAGAACATAATTTAACAACTCACCAAACTAAATATGCAAAATGCTACAAAAGACAAAAGTGGAATACTGTTGTTAATTAATTTAACATTATAAATCAGCCAGTAAGTGGGTGTCATAAATCACAATTTCCACACCCAAAACGTGATGGAAACTCAAGGAGCCTTTGGTGAACAAAAAGGCACCATCAGGTCACTAGGCTGGAATTTGGGATTGGTGGGTGGGTCAAAGGTTTTTCTTAGGCAGGGCCCTACATAAAACAAATCGTAAAAGAGACCTCAGATAGGAGGCTTTTACTGCAGATATCTCAGTTTCTTGTGCCGTGTAAAGATATAGGACCTTTAACATTCAATGATCAGAGGCTAACAGTAATACAGATGGATTTAATATTTGCTACAGACGTGTTTCACTCCTTCACATATTTCACATACACTATTTTATCACTTAAATCCTAAAAGAAATAATCACTTACCAGTGCTTCAGCTATAATCTGATAGCACAGTGAAGACAAGAGGGAAATATTGGGAAGGTATTCAACAAAGCAAAAACAGTATTAACAATCTAACATGATTAGATTATAGAGATTATTAACATTATATTACAGCTTGCTTAATTGAAATGAATGAATAATGACAAAGGTAGTTGCTGAAATTCCCCTAGCAATGCACATTCTCTTTGTCAGAGCAACCCCATTATCTTCTTTGCCTTGATACAATTCTTCAGCTATTGTACACTCCATGACTCAACATTTGTGGGACAGAAAGTTAATTGTATTGATTTAATACAGTCTCTCTTTAGACCGAAACGTAAGCATACGCCTGCGTGTGCCTGTGTGGATAAGCAAGTAGGTTTTGGTATGTTTCGCGGAGGTGCCGTTTCACAAAGCCACTCACATGATGAACTGGAAACTGATTTTTGTTTCCCCACCACCAAATAAGAGAACCCAAAAATGACAATTTGTAACATGATCGAGAGTAAATCAAGTGTGTTATGAATAGGAAAAAAACACCTCAGCTGTCCATTCAAAAATATATATTTTTAAAATAAATAATGATCGCACACATTGTTCTATTTATTATTTTTCTGATTGGAGTTTTGTGTCATCTGATTACATACGATGAATGCTAAGCATACAGCAGAAATCCACTGATATTGGATATTGTGCTCATCTCAGATATACTGGTATGGATGTTAAAACAATGCGGTAGCTGTAAATTCACCCAGATGACTTGCTTAAGAAAAGTCTGATGTGTTCCCGTGTTGTAAGCTTTAACAAAAATGCCTGCATCAGCACTGGAAGACTTACTTTGGCATCTTCCTGGGCTTTCTCTATGTCGGCAGGCCCCTCGTCTCGAGCCCCCTGGCAAGGACCATTGTTCAGAAAGTCAGCCGTACACCAACAGCAAGGCAAACGTATTGAAAAAAACAAACAGCATAACATGTTTCAAATGTAATAATTTGATTCTTGACACTTACTTTGACACAGGGGAAATGATTAAATGAACATAATGTTTGTATAGCACCTCATGTTTTGTTTTACTTCAGAGAACATTATAAGTGACAGTATGTATCATTTATCCTCCAAACCCAAGCGACATTACCTGCACCAAGGAAATGAGAACCCTGCAAAAGATCCCTGAAGTGTCTGAGCTGATGGCATCCTCGAGTTTCTTGTGATACGCTGCATGGCACCAGAGAGACAAAACACACACAAGACTATTGCTGTAAGCCTGTTTGCTTCTTCAACTGTCACATGACTCCCTCTGCTGGACATTTAAGCATAAAACAAGGTCACAAAAGACACTGCAATACTACTGGTACAGTAAACTGGTGGATTGTTTTATTATATCACAATTAGTCAACACCACTAATTGCAAGCATTGTATTTTGTTGAGAAATAACTGTAACTGTGGTAACTGTAACAAACAAGGAAGTCACAGGAATACTGGTGAGGCCTACCTATACCACTAACAACCTGAAGACAGTTTAGAGAAACTGGCTTTTGTCTCCTTAAAGTGACATTTCCAAATAGTTTTTTGTATATATTATAACACATTTATAATAAAGTATTAATATCTATTTACTGATGAACTACCCATTCAATCCAGTAAGACAGTATTTTTCCAAGAACAACTTTTCTTACCATTTTTATAAGCTTCATTCATTGCTAGGATCTCTTGGTTGTTTCTTGTAGCTAGGATTTCAATTAAAGCACTTTCGTCTGTACCAGCTCCCTGAAATATAAAGAGGGAGGCTTTGGGTTAAATCTGAAAGAGCATTTTTAGGAGGGTTGTAATTGTGTTTTGGTTCTGCCATTTCTCCTTCTGTTCTCTGGTTTCACAAAATCCTGAATGATTCACTTAGAACCGAATACCTCACGATCATACCCACCACCATCCCACCAAACTACTAAACAAAACCCCTTACAATCCCTTACAAGTACACAATTACTTCCTGCTTTTCCACACCACTATGATCTTGCTAGCAGGTACGCAGCTTGTTTTCATAGGCCCTCACCTCCATGGCTTTCCTCATCATTTTTGCATCAAAGTCTGCTGGAGTCATCATCAAGCCAAGGATCAGTCTGGAGAGGTTCCCAGAGAGCTCGGACTTGAGGTCTGCCATCAGGTTCTGGGGATATCCAGAATAATCATCATCATAAAATGTACGTCAGGTTTCTCTTTGCTTATGTGTGATGCATTATACACTGAACAGCCATAACATTATGACCACCTGCCTAATATTGTGTAGGTCCCCCTTTTGCGGCAAAAAACAGCCCTGACCTGTCGAGGCATGGACTCCACTAGACCTCTGAAGGTGTGCTGTGGTATCTGGCACCAAGATGTTAGCAGCAGATCCTTTAAGTCCTGCAAGTTGCGAGGTGGGGCCTCCATGGATCGGACTTGTTTGTCCAGCACATCCCACAGATGCTCGATTGGATTGAGATCTGGGGAATTTGGAGGCCAAGTCAACACCTTGAACTCGTGATTCATCAGACCAGGCCACCTTCTTCCATTGCTCTGTGGTCCAGTTCTGATGCTCACGTGCCCATTGTAGGAGCGTTCGGCAGTGGACAGGGGTCAGCATGGGCACCCTGACTGGTCTGCGGCTACGCAGCCCCATACGCAACAAACTGCGATGCACTGTGTGTTCTGACACCTTTCTATCAGAACCAGCATGAACTTTTTCAGCAATTTCAGCTACAGTAGCTCGTCTGTTGGATCGGACCACACGGGCCAGCCTTCGCTCCCCACATGCATCAATGAGCCTTGGCCGCCCATGACCCTGTCGCCGGTTCTCCGCTTTTCCTTCCTTGGACCACTTTTGATCGGTACTGACCACTGCAGTCCGGGAACACCCCACAAGAGCTGCAGTTTTGGAGATGCTCTGACCCAGTCGTCTAGCCATTACAATGTGGCCCTTGTCAAAGTCACTCAGATCCTTACGCTTGCCCATTTTGCCTGCCTCTAACACATCAACTTTGAGGACAAAATGTTCACTTGCAGCCTAATATATCCCACCCACTGACAGGTGCCATGATAACGAGATTATCAGTGTTATTCACTTCACCTGTCAGTGGTCATAATGTTATGGCTGTTCGGTGTACGTTGCAATATTGAGTTTCATCATTTCACATTTAAAGAGTCACTTACCCTGCCAAAGTGGGATTTGTACGTCTGCAGAATCTCTTGCCTTTGTGAGTTGCTCCTCTGCGTGATAATGTCTATGATGGTGTCTTCATCGGTGCCTGGATGTGAAGAGTGAGAACATTAACACCACCTTACACAATACAGATTCCTGATCAATTAGTGGGGGTGTGGAACAAACAAAGTAATTAGAGCTTGATCAAATTCAGGAATCAAATAGCTCCTGTAAAGCAGAAGAGGCAAGGCAGGTCGAATGGCCTTCTTTTTTTTGCATGTCTTGCATAATTCTATTCCTTTTACATGTGGACTTACCAAAACCTTTCATGGCTTTCCGGAGAGCCTCGGCGTCACTGCCGGGGTCAAAGTTGTCAGCAGGGTGAATTGTCGCTCTTGACTGCAGTAAGAAAAACAGCAAATGGGGTTCAATCAGATACACAAGAACAACCAACAACCGAAGAGTAGTGTTTAATATTGTGTGCCAGCTCAAACTGCAAAGTCAAGGGGTTGAAGCAGGAAATGCCTTAAGAATGGGTTCAGAAAGAGAAAAAAACAACTGAACTAAAGTGATCTTTAAAAAGCAACACTGATTTATAAAGCATGCAGCAGGTTCTAGTATTCAGTCAGTTAAGTGAAGCTGGGTTTATACAGGTTCATGTATGTGTGAATCACTGCTCGGCGTCAACTAATTTTTTCTTGTGAATCTCTGGCAAGGTAAAGGAGATAGGTGGGGTGTCTATAAAACCTAATTGTGTAATAAACTTGACAAAGAAAGATTAAAAACCAACTCACACAGAGAGTGCACAATCCTTAGCTGCAGCAGTGGTTATTTTAGATTTCTTGTCATGTCAGCATAGAAAAACTTAAAACTATTTATACTGAAGCAATGATGTTATGGTTGTAGGGTGGTATTTGTGACTTTACAGGCGGGGATTCACCTTTGAAACTCACACTAACTTTAATATCTCATTGGATTCTGAGAATGAGATATCAATCTTATCTAACACAACAGAAAGGGACTTTGGGGAAGGTAGACTATGAAAATCTAAAAGTCAAGCTGCACAGCCTAGCAGTTAGCTACAACAGGGATCACGCAGGGCTCAGCACGCTGTGTTAGGGGACATTCAATGCAAGCCCAAAAGGCATCCACTGATCTTCACACTAGAGACCAAACCTCGACGCGGGCCATGGCGCTAAGTTCCCACATCTTGTAGGCTATCTGTGCTGCTTCAGGGAAGAACTCGCCAGCTAGACTGAAACATTAATTAACAACATAGCTGGTCAGTTCAGCAAGCACACCAGGAAGATAGGAAGACCCTGAATTGTGTCCTGGGAATCCCAAAACAAACACAACACTTATTCTATACAATATTTTTGATGTTATGGAAGTAACCCTTGTATTATACAAAGTGGCAGAAAAGTCTAAGAAGCTCTTAGGGCTGGAGGGTCACCCATTTCCTGCAGAGGTACATGGAAAGAGAATACGACTGAGCTGAAAAGCTGAGCTGAAACCATACTCCTTTGGTAATCTGTCCAGAGACAGTTTCTTGTACACGTCACCCCCTGCAATATATTTAACACTTGTATATGGTCACAAATATCAGTCCTAAGGGAATTTTTTATTTTTTTTACATCTGACAATACAATAAATAGTTCTATACACTGAAATGTGATGATTCAAATTGAATAGCCCTCAACTTCAAGAAGCACACACAGAAACAGAAAACATAAATTAAACTAATACATACAAAATAAACTACTAAATTATTACTTTTGATGCTTCCGCACACATATGAGCTGTACCACAGGAGTCTTATCACTAAGGTTTGATCACCATGATGTAGCACTGACTGTTACTGATAGAGTTTAAAAATGTCACTACAGTGCATGGATGTTGCACCTTCTCCTGTCTCTCTCCAGTACTTACTCATCATCGCCTCCACACAGCTTTAGTAAAGTCCTCATATACTCTCCGGAGGTGTCATCCTATTGGAAAACAAGGGACGTACTGTAAATTCCCCCCAAGTATCTATTAATAGTATAGTTTAATCATTGTAAAAATAGATACATATCATTTAAATACGATGGGGAAATGCTTTTAGATAATCAGAACGAATAAAAACAGTACAGTATATTAAATCAAGCATGAAGTCTGGTTCTCTGTAGGTGCCTGGTTATCCACAAGATGCACCAGGGACCACAGGTAAAAGAAAATTGATAAAATGATTCTATGCCTCATTATGGCCGTTCTCAATGTCATACCTTGATCATGTTGTACAGCGATTTCTCATACCGGAGACGGAAGCACTCTCTGATATCAAGCATGTCAATTTCAGAGCGGTTGACCATGATTCTGATTAAGGTTTTGTCAGCTGTGCCCAGACCCTGGGAGAAAGAACACATATTGCACATAGTCCACTGTCTACACACAACAGCTATAATACAAACTCTATGATAACAAACAAAAAAACTGTAGTGATTATCGTCTTCAATTATTTATTCTATTATTTACCTTCATAGATTTGTAGAGCCTCTTTGCAAAATACATCGATCGGCTCTGGATACACTCCACTACACCAGAGACAAGAACATGCGTAATTTATATTTGCTTGTTTCATAGACTTTAGATTAAACACACAATCAAAAAACAATGCAGAGGTGGCTTTTCATATGAGGGTAATAAACTTAATAAATTTAATTCTCACCAATGGCCAGCATGAGTTTCTGGAAGTCACCAGACAGCTCACTTTTAATGCTGCTCTCTATCTCCTTCTCTGCAATCCTCTGGTATTCATCAAACACTAAAAGACAAGTGACAGAAGCCGTGACATAGCGGGGAGATCCTGTTTTGTATGCATGAGAGTGCAGCTCTTCAGTGCTACGTTTAGAACTGTCAATTTAAATTATTTAGCTTGAGATGTTATGCAAATGTACAATATTCTTTTCATTACAAGAGCAAAGGGAAATCCGAGAGACTTGTGTCCTATAGGACTGGCAAACTGGTAATATATTATAATTGAAAATCATATTCAACATTATGGTACTCACCCAGTTGAAGGTGAGTGACACTCCGGTTGCCCAGAATGGTGATGAATTTGGCTTCATCAGTGCCCCACTGTGCCTCCCCAGCTTCATACAAGTCCTGAAGAGATCATGATTTTGGTGGAAGAGCACCGTAAGCGTGGGTAAGGAAGGAAGATATTTCAGATTGAAGTGGCAAACGCATTTGTGTTAAAATAGAAAACTATCTTTAAGGCAGAAGATCCACATTTACATGACATTATCTCCATTGATGTCCAGAACTACACGCACCTCTCTCGTTCGCTACATAAAGTCATACACCCGTTTCTGTATGGATAATAAGGTAAAACATTTTTTTCTACACAGCCACAGAACTAGGATATACAGTTGTGCATGCATGTATTAGAAAGGTGCTCATAAGTAGAGTAAACAATAATAATAATAATAATAATAATAATAATAATAATAATAATAATAATAATAGGGTGGAATGTTGTCTCTGACCTGAGCATCCTGCTCAACGAGGTCCTCGCTAACCACATCGTCCTCCTCTCGAGTCCCCTGTGAAACCAAACACCTGGTCAAAACCTTTCAACAACTAACAGATGGGCTGCTGTTTAAATAAAACAAAAAGGCTACAAAGCTACACACAAAAAGCTTTTGAAGTTTCCAGTACATGCACCAGACCAGGCGAACACACCTGTGTATAGCATATCATTCTGCATTGTCATACTGATCAACACTGTGAGGGTTGCCGTGTATTTTCAACCCTTCTTGTCGATCCTGCTTCTGGTGGGCACTATTCAGATCAGTTGAGCTGATAGAGAGATGGCGTGATGACCATATTAACTGAATACAGATTAAAAATCTAATCCCACTGTGCTGGGGAAAGCTTTTTCTATTTGGTCACTACCATGTCAGTCCCGAATATCTGGTTTATGAATTAATCTCAGTAGTCCCTTATTTTTTAATAGATGACTAGTGGCGTTAGTTTCTTGGGCTTTCTTAGAAATGAAGCAGCACAGACACTTTTAATGCGGTTCTGAAGCAATCAAATATGATTCAGGTTACTCTCCGGATATAACTGCTGCGCCAAAACAGTTATTTCGTTTGCTGATAAAAAACAGAAGCCTGCTAAGCTGATTTAGCACGGATCTGACTAATAACATAGTCATCCTAAACTAAATAATGTCACTATAAACAAGCAGCTATGATGTTTTCACCACCGAGTCATGGAAAAATTTTAATCTGGAAAAGGAAGACAAGAGAACACTGACCTGAAGTAAAACAATCAGCATTTTCTTGAAATGTCCTGAGGTGTCTCCTACAATATCCGCTTCAATGTCTCTGTCATAAGCTGTGGGGGGGAGGGGGGCAGAGAGGAGAAATGGTTTACATTGATACCTGCATGATAAAACCTTAATTGTGATATCTCAGATCCAAGATTAAGCTTTCCTACAGTTCATGGAAGGAGAAATGTATTTTTACTGAAAGGTATTTCGTTTTCCCTATTCATACATCAGGTATAGACAGAATTTTCAGAGAAAACCTAAATTTTCCTTTCTAATTTCCCAAGTCCAAACCTTCTCCTGTCTTGCTTCAAATGTGAGCACATACCTACACTGAAATGTACTATATTGTCTTACCATCTTTGTATGCATTAACCAAGTCATGGATCTGCTTGTTGGTTCTGGAGGCCAGAATTTCAATTAGACACTTCTCATCTGTCCCTAAACCCTGGAAAACGAGACAATTCACACCTAGTCAAATATTTATGAACACATTTTCAAGCGAAGTCCTGCCGAGAGACCAAAGACTTTTGTGATGCAGAATAACTCTGAGAAAAGCCAAGCATGATCGGAACTGCCCATATCCACCTTGTCAGATACTTACACATGCACAACTATTGATATTGTAGTTCAGGGGCAGGGCACTTCAGAGCCTCAATAAGCCTGCCTAAGATGTTGGCAGAATACCAAAATAATACCAGGGAGTATATTCCCTTCTGGTTTAGTCTCATACAGTACATTCACAGTATTTGTTTTTAGATTACTTACTTTCTGCAATGCACCTCTAAGGAAATCTGATAGAAAGGCTCTGAATTTCCATGCAAATGTCGTCTACTCAAACTAATTTGGGTGAAAGGTTCAGGCTTGCCCGCAGCACCACAGTTTAGCAGCTGCTGAGCAAGACTAGAATATTCATCATAGCACACAACAGAAAACAGGAGCTGCAAAGTCACATGTGTTCAGCGTTCAGCACGAACCCACGCCGTCGTGTGCTATTGGATAATGCGTTAAGCACGAATGGGTAAAGAACTCTTATTAGTCAGCGGAAAAAAACATTCAGTATGTCTGTACCGCTGAATTAATAGTTCAATCACCGACTGGGGCCATCTTTCCTTCCATCTGTTTTGTAGCACATTCACTGCCTCTCACCTCAACGGCATCTTTGATTTCCTTGGCATCTTGATACGCAGGAGCCCTCATCAGACTTACTATCAAGCGTTCAAAATGGCCCGTCAGCTCATATTTGAGGTCTCCAATAAGGTCCTAGGGAAGAGGTGTGTAAAATAACCATAACCTTTAGTTTACCAAGATTGTTCTTTATTTATTGTTTTTTTTTCAGATGCTTTTTATGGCTGGGAAGGACCTACATTTAAAGTTCAGACTTTTAAAAATTAGACAATAGTTTGTTAACAGATACATAAAGGCAATCACAATCTGCCACCTTTTAGAGAGAAAGAAAGTACAACAGACACAAATGGCACACACACACCAACATCAAACACACACTATCACAGTTATCTTTCACAAATGTCATGTACCTTTCCGTACTGAGACTTGTAGGCTACACAGATAGACTGTCTCTGTTGATTGCTCCTGGAAGTAATTAGATCTATAATAGTTTCTTTGTCGCTGCCTGAAAGGGAAAAACATCAGGATGAAAAATTGCTTCTTCAGTTGCAGTAGCAAGGAGTTGTTTTTTTAATCCTCAAACTTTAAATCAACCCATAGCAAAAGCCCATATCTTACCTAAGTATGAAACACTTTCCTGTGACCCAGTAAAAAAACAATATCTGCAGTCTTTGTTTCTTATTGCAGGGGTGTTTACTTATAGACTGGTTAATGATCATCTTCTGAAAATGCTTCACTAATGAAGCATTTACATCTAATTCCTTCAATATACTTACTGTCCCTGCAGAGACACCAAAAACTCACCAATTCCTTTCATAGCCTTATACAGCACTTCAGCATCAATGTGGGCGTCAAAATCCGGAAAATCGGTAATGGTGCCTCTGTATTTAGATCCCTGCTGGAGAAACAATAGATCTTACTTCAAAACCAAGTCCTTTACATAATACTGTTCCTTATCAGTAATAAAAAAATGGACCCTTACAATGTTAGTAATAATGTTATAACAATACTAATAGTTATGTATTACTTTAAACTCTCGTATTTTACTGTGCTGTGAATGGAGTTCTTCATAGACTTTAATCACAAGTCAAATAACAGCTCTCTGGCAGTTCCAAAAATATCACAATAGAGATATTTTTAAGGGGAAAAACTGTGTTCACACATTCACAAAATCCTGAAAGTTTTTGTCTTTAACTATTGCAGAGGACCAACCACAAGAAATCACAAGGCCCATTCTGTGTGTAATTGTAATTGCACAGTTCATGACTAATTACAAATGACTAGCCATCCTGTACCGTAGATTCTCCGCTTCCTGATCTTTACCACACTGTGCCCAGGCTCTCGCTCCTGCAACCAATCTTGTCACCCCAGCCTCCTTGGGAGGGGGGGCATTAGCAGGCAGCTGACACCTGTCATACTAGTGGGACTCTGGTTTATTCAGCAGCCCCTTTGTTGAATAAATGGTGTGTCAGTGTTTGTGGTGTCCGGTTACACAGAGCTGCCTCAAAGCTCTATAGGGTTTGCTTTCTCCATTTCAATACTGCAAGTCTCTGGTCCTCAGAATGTCATGTTATAGGGCTTCAGGTTGCACATGGATTCGGGGGCTAAATGCTGCAAGTAGGCATCATAAATTATTCTTTATCTAGTATTACAGTGAACAATTATCTCTTGTAATTTCAGGGTTAAAAGGCTTGGGTTTCACGGTACTTCTACCTCTGCTTTAATGCACAGCCACATGCAATGGCTTGTCGTCTTGAATTAAACAAAGGATTGCTTGAAGGTACATCTAGTTATAGGAATTGAATTAAATAAGGTGTTTATAGCTAAAAAAGACACTGAAGTTAATCTAAAGATATGCACAACTGCTACAATCGAGGACAGTGCCATTTCATGAGTGGCCATTTCTCATGCATTTACAGTCACTTTAAAATTCAGAATAATTGTGTTCCATTTATGACAGAAAACCCCATAACAAGAACAGCCTTCCTCAATTGAAATCATTGAAGCCCTGGATTATTTTGATGCAGTGCAGGATTAAATTTCAATCCACCGGCTCCATTTCTAAAGCAGGTACAGAAACCAATGCTCCATAGCTCGCTTGTTCACTCTTTCACTTTAAGACCGTCCTCCTCTGCAGCACGCTCGACGGGACCACGGCTCATTTTTATCTGCAGCCTCTCTCAGCACTGTCCAGACATTGCCAACGCCCACACAACGCAACTGTCGCAAGAGGCCCATCAATCCCACAAATCAATTGGGCTTAGAGCCAGACTACCAGTTTCTTTCCGTAAACACCATTATTACGTTGAGTCTGATGTTAATAAGGGAGTCTGATGTTCAAAGCAAGCTGGTGCAGAATCATCACTCTGCTGAACAGCTGCCATTTAAATTACGCTAATAACAAAAACAGATGAGGAATGAGTTTCACCTGTTCTGAGGACCGGGCTAGGCCTTGTTGTACTCTCACTGTACCTAACATGGGTTACTAAATATTGCTGTAACAGAAGGGCATGCAATGAATAATTGGTGTAATTTACTAGAGTGTCTGATACTGTTCTTTGCATTAGATCTGGTGTTATTCTTATCACATACAACTAAGTTGTGCTCTTCAAAACAGATTTATATTCCAGTGTATTTTTGATTCATTTTGATATACCTAAAAGAACAGGTAGATAGATCAATATATAGTCAAGATAAGAACTTTCCCACTGTCATGTGAAGACATTCCTGCACCCAATCTCTTACCTTTCCCTTAGCTGCCATGCTGTCTGAGCAATAAGGTTATAGTCAGCTCAACTGGAAATCTGTGGGTTTAAAAAATAAAATCATAAGAATAAAGGTGCTTCATAATCAGATTTATACTTAAGAAAACAATATAGTGGCATACGTCCACAGCCTTCACTCTTGGGTGTGTACACTCGACTGCAGCCTGTGGACATATGCCACTCTAATGCCTCTTTAAGACACTCTGTTTCTGTTAACTCTTTACCCCACTGCAGTGGAGGCTGGAAACACTGCATTGTGAGCAGGCCAAGATAATGTTGCAGCTTCCCATAACCAAATGCTTCACTGGCATGTAATGCAATGCAAATCGATTGTCCTAACAGCAATAACAAAAATATTGATGAGACAAACCATCTCTGATTTTCTGTTGTAGCTTAGAACATACAAAATGTGTCTTATATGTTTTGAGACAACTTTCACAATAAACAAACAATGATTTCTGCATCAAAAAAGCCTACATTGTCATCCGTTCTGCACAGAAAATATATATTATAATCGTTATAATCTGTTTGCAATTGATACATGCAATACATACATTCTTTAATAAAATGATGAAGATTGTTATATGATTTGTGCAACACTCTCATTCACACAACACCTACTAGGCTAACATTTTAGACATACTTATTGAATTCCAGCTACATATGTTCAATTAAGTTAGAAAAAGAAAGCTTGACACAAGAATCTAAACATGCATGCCGGCTGCACAGTGCTGCATGGTGACACACTGCTGGAAAATCTAGCCTTGGCAGAAGGCCCAGCTGCACGTTAACTAACACAGAAATATCTTTCATCAAACATGATGTTCACATATTGATCAACTTAAAGTACTAAACAAGAAATTATTCCTCTCAAGCACTAAAGAGATAAACATAATGCAAACATATTTAGGCAGAGACTGGTCTGTTAAAGTTGGGAACATTTCAGCCCCCCAGAGAACATAACTTACAAGTCATCTTTAACCAAATAAGGTGACTAAACGTTAGCACTTGGACGTTTTCTCTCGAGACAATAATAAACACTTAATACCAACCTCCACTGTCTTGAAAGGCGTTATTTAAATATGATCCCTATTTTTCAAGCACAAGTAATAGATAAGTCTAAAAGCTGTGAATTTTCCAGCATCTACATTTTGTTGGATTTCCTTCCAAAACAGTGGGAAGTACAAGTGCTTACATACATTTAGAAATGTACACTTCACAAAGATAGGCTATTCATTCCACCAGCTGTTCCTGGCCTGTTTGTGCTATTTAGGAAGGTGGTATTTTATTAGGGTGGAGCTTGGTGGTGGTCATACAGTACTAGCATTCAGAGATCCACTGCAGTAGCAAATGTACATATTTATATAGACATATATCATTTGTATGTCATATATTTATATGAACAAAGGTGTTTAACAAAAAACTAAAAAAACTAAAATGACCTTCTTAAACATGTATCAGTATACATGTATTTAAAAATAATAAATACATACACTCATTACTATAACTATAAAACAGAAGTGGTCTTTTATCAGCTGCTCATTTTAGCAATGCAGCCCTGTACATCAGAGGGGTTCACCTGTGCAAGATGTCACTTCCAACAAACTGTAAAAAAAAAAAGTAATCTGATCATAAAGCAACCCTAACACTGTCAGTTGTACATACATATCAGATATAATCTTTCCCTACTTCAGTCACTCATTCTAACTGCACTTAAGTAAATGCACCGTTACTTGACTGTAATAATAATAATAATAACAACTCACATAGCTGATAATGTGGTAAGGCTGGACTGTGTGAAGCACGGTAGCTGCTCGCTGTCTTCTGCACCGCTGTCCAGCTCTGCAGACCCGACACTGCAGCTGCTCCCAGCTCTGCCCATCTCAGGCTCCATGACGTCACACGCCTTTTCGGGAGCTGGGAGACGTCTGATGGCTGCAGTCTGCATACTTACTGGATTACTTAGGGGAAACCACTACATGTATGTAGGTGTCCTAGAAGAATATTCAATCTCGTAACGGCAGCCACATAATCCAATATGCACGTCCACGTCGGGAAATGTATCTATTTATACAAATAAAGTCATAATATAATACAACTGCATTAGCAATTGCATTTTTTTTTTTATTAATAAATATTATATTTATTTTCTCAATTGCAAACAAAAACAAGACATAGCAAAGGCTCAGACAAATACTTTCAGTGCAAATAGTATAGGTCAGTAATACAAAATGGAAAGGAATAAGACAAAAATATATATAGCATGAACTTACTATACAGAGTCTAAGCCCACCCAATGTAAAAACAAAAATGCAAAAAAAGAGAAAACACTGACCCACAAAACTATTCTTAGTCTAGATACATGTGAAGATGAAACCCTGTTATATCTAAGGTGTGTTATGTACACCGATCAGCCATAACATTATGACCACCTGCCTAATTATGTCCCCCTTTCGCCGACAAAACAGCCCTGACCTGTCGAGGCATGGACTCCACTAGACCTCTGAAGGTGTGCTGTGGTATCTGGCACCAAGACGTTAGCAGCAGATCCTTTAAGTCCTGTAAGTTGCGAGGTGGGGTCTCCATGGATCGGACTTGTTTGTCCAGCACATCCCACAGATGCTCGATTGGATTGAGATCTGGGGAATTTGGAGGCCAAGTCAACACCTTGAACTCGTGATTCATCAGACCAGGCCACCTTCTTCCATTGCTCCGTGGTCCAGTTCTGATGCTCACGTGCCCATTGTAGGCGCTTTCGGCAGTAGACAGGGGTCAGCATGGGCACCCTGACTGGTCTGTGGCTACGCAGCCCCATACGCAACAAACTCCGATGCACTGTGAGTTCTGACACCTTTCTATCAGAACCAGCATTAACTTTTTCAGCAATTTTAGCTACAGTAGCTCGTCTGTTGGATCAGACCACACGGGTCAGCCTTCGCTCCCCACATGCATCAATGAGCATTGGCTGCCTATGACCCTGTCGCCAGTTCAGCGCTTTTCCTTCCTTGGACCACTTTTGATCGGTACTGACCACTGCAGACCGGGAACACCCCACAAGAGCTGCAGTTTTGGAGATGCTCTGACCCAGTTGTCTAGCCATCACAATTTGGCCCTTGTCAAAGTCGCTCTTATCTTTACGCTTGCCCATTTTTCCTGCTTCTAACACATCAACTTTGAGGACAAAATGTTCACTTGCTGCCTAATATATCCCACCCACTGACAGGTGCCATGATAACGAGATTATCAGTGTTATTCACTTCACCTGTCAGTGGTCATAATGTTATGGCTGATCGGTGATCCCGGGTGACCATGGTAAATGCTTAGTGACTTATTTCCCTTCCTTTGCATTTTGAGAAAAAACATTAACATCATTTAGCATCCATAGCACAGTAATGTTGGGAGAGTGAGGCCTGGGGCAGCCATGGTTAACTAATTGGATGTCAAGTACATAAAACATTTACCAGCGCATAGCAAGCACAGAAATGGGGCGAAAGTGTCAAATTGAAGTTTCTAAAGAAAATCGCTACATTTCTCTTCAGTGTTTGGACCATTAGAAATGTGTTTTCCCTCTTAAAAAGCACAACATTGCAGTCAACATGAGTTGGACACACAGATTACTTCACAGCAACTGTGAGAGCTGATGCATAACTCACTCTGTTGGCATCTCCGAATTCCGTTCTATTCCTGTCGTGCAGCAGCCCTTCCAGTAACAGGCTGTGGAATGAAATGGCATAGCAGAGAGCGCAGAGACAGGAGAGAGGGTGGGACACCTTCACAGAAATCGCTCTGCTTCTGCCCCTCTCTGCCACCCACAAGCACAACTCAGACTTGAAGGACTAGGATGACTCAGCACCCAGGAATAGCTTCCACAATTGGAAGTCTGCATAGTATTTCAGAGTGTTTTCTGTCGTCATTTCCAGCCTGTTTCCGGTGACCCACAATATTTCATTATCCTGAGGCCAGCTTTTCTAGTTTGTGTTGGTTTATTTTGTTGTACAGTGTGTTTAAGCAACATGACAACTTAACTAGATATACCTAATTCCTTATGAATGTGCAAGGATTTACTGTAATTACATATTTTTCTTTCAGTTTCTATCAGGACTAATTCAAATGTTAAGAACTGTAATCTGAATTTGGAGAATTTCTATTGTTCAATATGTTATGTTCTGTATAATTGTTCACTGCTGGTAGAACTCAATATAATTTAAGAATAATAAAACATACATTTACAACATTATTTATTTATTTAATACAACAATAGTCCCTTTTAAACTATGTCTCCTCTAGAATGGCAGATTTTTAGCTCATGATATCCGTTTTTGCCAGTTGAAATCAAATACTGAGGTCTACCCTCTAGTGGTAACTTCATTTTATTGCAACTTCAAATGCAATTTCAGTGCAACCTTTGATACAGTTGACCAAACCATCTTACTTTTGTAGTGGTTTAAATGACTACCTGACATAAAACAATTTGTTCAAATTGGTCACTGCTCCTCCTCAGCAAAGTTGGTCACACCTGGCATCCTGCCGGGTTCGGTTCTCCGTAGGGGTGTGCACCTTTAGCTTCATGACAATACGTTCCTCTATTCCAGTGGTTTTCAAAGCCTGTCCTGGCATACCCCCGTGTCTGCTGGTTTTTGTTCCTGCTGAGGTGTCAGTTACTTAATTGAGCCCTTATCTTAAATATTTTAACCTGTTTAAGAGTTGAGGACAATAGCATGGTTCTTAAAAGAAGCTTGTTATTAGTTTAATTAGAGCTTCAATTAATTAAGAAATCAGTTGGAACAAAACCCAGCAGATACAGGGTATGCGAGGACTGGAAATGAAAACCACTGCTTCATACAATAGTATCACAATACAACAAAAAAGCACTACACTTTGCTCATTAGTATAATCTAGTAATGGTAACTACATTCCCCAATAATTATAATGTTGATTTAACATTATTTAATCTCATTACCATTAGCAAGAACAGATCAAACATATTACTCATTCGTCAATAAAGAAATAGGATACCAAACAATCATCTTGACATCTTGATTTTTTCATAACTAGGTCCCATTGTTTTGATTATTTATATGTTTATCAAATTCTTTGTAAATATGGTATCAGTTTTTATTTCTATGCTGATGACACTCAAATGTATGTTCACACTAAATCTGACATTGATTAAGCACTATCTACAATGGCACACTGCTTAGATGATGTGAAAAAATATATGCAACCAAATTGTCTACATCTGAACTCAGTCCAAGCGCTCAGGTCAGGAATCTTGATGCGATCGTTGAGTCCGGCCTTCGAGGATCATGTTGGCAGGGTTGTGAAGGTGTCCTATTTTCACGCGCAAAACATTTCTCACATCCATTCATGTCTCAACCAGGCTGACACAGAGGACCTGATTCAGACCCTCATCACTCCGTACATCCCCTCCAGACCTCTCCAATCCTCCTGCGCCAGAAGATTTACCTTGTCTCCTCCTCACTCCTCTTCCTCCAGAGCCGCTCCTTTTCATCCTTGGGCCCTGGAACGAACTTCCCACTGAAGTCAGAACAGCAGAGTCCTTGACCAACTTCCGGCGATTACTCAAGACACATCTCTTCAGACAGTACCTCTAACTTAGTGGTTTATTCCCCTGTAACTTTGCACTTTATATAACGTTTTCATCATACTGCTTTTTTAAATTAACTGTATATTTATCTATGCACTTGTGTAATTTTGTAACCCGTAATTGTATTATTATCTGTAATTTTATACTGTATTATTGCACTTTTGTATTGCTGTTATATTGCCCTGGATAAAGGTGTCTGCCATGAAATAGAATAATAATAATAAAATAATGCAGACACTGATCTTTTCTAAGGCTCGATTATTGTAACACAGTGCTTGCTAGTTCTTAAGAGGTTGCCGTGACTCCTGAATTCGGCTCCTCAGATCCTGACAAAAAATAGGATGAACAAGCATATCTCTCCTGTGGATTTCAGAATACAGTTTAAAATACTGCTAGCTCACATGCATTGCCTTGACTGCTTGGTTCCTGACTACATCAGCAAACTGTTTTTGTGCTCCATTTGCACTCCTTGGACTCTGATCTTCTTACAGTTCACAAAACCAGACTTTGTACCCTTCGTATCTCCCAGTCCATATTAGATCATGCAAGACTGTCAGCACATTTAAATCCTGTCTTAAATCTACTTTTATAACTTTGCTTTTAATCTTGTTCAGTGTATTATATTAAATTATGTGTATTTATGATGTAATGTGCTGGGCTTTAGTGTTTTATTGTAAAGCACCTTGAGATATCGGGCCATGAAAGGCGCTATATAAAATAATAATTATAATTATTATATTATTATTATAACATGCACAGATTTATACTGTACTTATTTCATTTTGCCAATTGGAAGCATTTGGTAACAGCGATGGCCTGGCATCCTGTCCTGGGTGTATTCCTGCCTTGCGCCCAATGCCTGCAGGGATCGGCTCCGGCTTCCCCGCGACCCTCACCAGGATAAGTGGTTTCGAAGATGGATGGATGGATGGACATTCTTACAAGTATACATCTTTAAATATTAACTTCTCAAAATGATTTTCATGAGTAAGCCGCATGTTCTATTAATTATTTATTTGTTTTGTTAATGTTTTTTTCATTTTCTTTTCATGTTTGCTGCCTTTCTCCAGTTCTAGCTTGCTACAGTTTTTATCCTGTAAGAAAATGATCATATGACAATCCCACACACATTCTCTGCAGTCTATTAACTGTTTAATGAGTGAAGATTTGTGGGCGAGTTTTATTTAATTATATTTAATATAATCATAATTGAAATAGAACAAAGTACAGTTTCTCCCAGAGTATTTAATTGGTTTCCTTCTTGGGAATAATAAACACATTATGGTGTGATTCAGAAGCTGGTGTAAGAAAGGGGCACTTTGTCATTAATCCCATAGAGTGGGCAGGGATAGCAATGTGAGGGGCTGGTCTATATATTGTAGTAAAATAATCTTGCTGCATTGGAGTAAACAGAAGCAGACTGTTTACTCCATCTACTTCAAGGAGAAGAACTAGTCGACAGGATGGATTTAATTTTTAAGGTAATTCTTCTAATTTTTCTTTTCGTTCTTCTGCTCCTTGTTTTTTTTGTTGGTGTTGTTGATTAGCGTAGATGGAAAAACTTTTTTTTCTGTAATCTTCAATATTTTACATTGTTCCACTTTCAATGTTAAATGTAGTCATGTAATTACTGTAACAACAGTTTGTACACATTGTGTACCACTCAATTTTATACAATATGCTTAACAATGGGCTTATTGGCAACAATTACATAAGACTTGATTAAGAAATAAATAGGTCTCTCAAAATGTTTGTGGTGCATATGGTTTTGTGTTTATCAAATTGTAAATAAATACATGAGGATATACTTACAAGAAAATGTAACATGTTTCAATGTATTATTTCATTATTGTTAAACTGTGGAAATAGTTACACATTTTGATAAAATATGGAATATGGAGCATTTTTGTAGTTTATCATATTTTCGTATCTTCTGTAGAACTGAAAAAATAAAAATAAAATACTAACAGACACACTCCTCTGATGTTGAGTGTTGCAAAATCACAAGCATAAGTTTAATTAGAAATAAACCTAACCTTGATATATGAGAAAGGTTCTGTTGTACTGTGTTAAAGGTTTCATTAATTACACCACTATAAGGCTTTTTTTTTTTTAAGTTATTCCAAATTCCTCACTGGACACCTAATAGTAAATAAAAGATCATTACAATTAGTACATTCATGAGTATTGTTTTCATGTATTGTTGAACAAAAAGGTAAACCTCTACAGCTATCCTCAGCCAGTGCAGACAAGTCGCAGTTGGTGCAATGTACAAGGCTGCTTCAAGCTGATGAGGCACCCAGCAGGAGAGATTAAAAGGAATGAAAATCCCTTCTTGAGGCCACAATGTGTGATTTCACAAAGGGGCGAGTGTGTGCAGGCTGCCCAGCTCTCCTGAGAGGCTAAAGCGGCTTTGTCACCACACTTTAATAACGGTGCTCTCGTTAACCCGTTCAACTGCCAGTTGAGCAGAGGGCAACGCACGACCCGCAACAGCCTAACACCCACCCAGGGGAATCCAGAAGCTCCTTCCTCACTGAAAAACCTGCACCAAGTTTCAATATCGCCACAGATTTTATTAGACTTTATTAGTCTCCAAATGGGTGTACTGTATAGTTCATCACATGCTGTGCTTAACTTTTTCACACCTTATCTTAGATGCCTATCAGTGGTGCTATTTCAGTCCCTGTGACAAAGCAGAACAGGTACTCCAACAGGCAGTACTGTACACATTTACTTCAAAATAGTAATCTGAGGGTAGGATCTATGGATTTGGCTTATCAGATAAGTGCATAAATAGATAGAAACACAGGGTTTGCCTCAAAAAGCAAAAACATGCCAGCACAAAGTATCAAAACCATTTATATTTTGTTCCTTGCTACTTATGATGTGTGGGTTTTCTATGTATATTTATACAAACAAACGTACCGAAACATACCATTCTAATAGTTAAATGGTCCACTCAAGTTGTACTTTATGAAATTCTGTAGTAACATACACATCTTAAATGTCACAGGTCTATCAAGAATATGGTGTGTGAATTTCAGAAATGTGAAAGCAAACAACATGGAACCAAGGAATGGACTATGAACAACTTTACTGCAGAGACATTGTGAAACAGAGAGAATACTATCAACCGCTCAGAACCAAGATCTCAGGATAGCAGGTGAGCTGCATGGGCTGTAAAGAGAGACATTTTAGAACTGTTATTCAAAGCTGGCAATATGTGAGTCTGTTCTTGCAGGTTTGCTAAAATTAAATATGATTTATGCTTATGTGTATTAAATTACAATTACAGACATTTTTTAATTCAATCGTGTTACATATTTGAGCATAACCAAAAACATGTAATTGATAAAATGTGTAGATTTAATTGACTGAATTATAAATCAGTTAGTCTTTCCACTTCTACAAAAGTGTTTGATGTTTGGATAAATACTATTTAAAGCTATTTAAAATTATTATACATTTTAAATTGGTGTATATTATTAGCGAGAAGTTTAAAATACTTAGTTAAATGTCGTTGACAATACTCTTAATGTTTGACATATTGCAACACCTTTTCCTAGTGTCATATCTAGCATGTTATAATCCTGAAACTTGTTAAAATGCAGTCAAGTGTGTATGATTAGTTCTCCTATCTACAGTGTGCCAAGTTAGCAAAGATAATGCAAACCAAAGCAAATAGCAAAAGTGCTTGATATGGATGAAGGTAAAGATTTTCTCAGAATCATTAGCTGGTGTACAGAAAGTGCTGAAGTGCAATCTCTATTAAGTCTCATTACTATAGGTGGAATACATAATGGTGGTAGAATAGAACAATTAAAAATTTTGAGCCTGTTGAAAATGTATAAAAGACGGGTACATTATTCCTTCCACATTGTTCTGTTGCCTAACTGTAATTCAGAGACCAAGGTTTATCATATCATGTTAAATCACATGTTTAAGGTTCAAACTCAGTAGCCTGATGATTTTTTCTCACTCGTATAATTTTAGTATGGCGGCATATAATACATATATCATGCTTTGTAAAGAAACAAAATATACAACTTTATAAATTACAACCTGCCTGAATACCACCCACGTATCACCCCGCGTTATTATTCCTTAAAGATAGCTTTTCCTCCAGCCTTTTGCTTTAGCCATCCTCTGAACTCCTCTGGGTGCTCTCAATTAAATTTAACCAACAAACACCATGCAGCAGTTTCTCAGATTATTTACCTCATTATAATGCCCTCTTAGTTTTCTTGTACTGGAAATGAAATATAAATACAGAGAGTGACTTAATAAGTTATAGTTAAAATATTTATTATATCTCCATAAACATGAGTATCTTGGAGAGTCCTTGCTCTATAAAGTAGCATGATCCTTAAGCCTCCTCCTTGAAGTACTTTTTAATTCTCGTCTGTTCAACATGCATGCTGTCCATTCATTAAGTTCTCTCAAAACCAATATTCTTCACTCCTTCTGTGCTCACCTACATTTCACTGGATAAGGAAGTAGGACATGGTTATATAATGATTAATGTTAAAGTGACCTTTCACTACAATAAAAAAATTAAATGTACATGTGTAAAGTTTTCCTTTTGGAGGGCTCGCCTTAATCATTTGCTGATGAAAACTAATGTCCTCAGCATTAATATATCAGAAAGCAAATAACATTGTTTGCTTTGTAAAGGGGCATAAAAGAAATTCGTCTTCGGTTTTTAGACACAGTATTACATTGTTTTCTCCCTGGAACTACTCTGATCAGGATTGCCAAACTGCTGGTAAGTTGATAAAGAAAATAAGAGTAAAAAGATTGAATATTTGCGAAAGCTGGTATTCTGGTGTTTTCAGGATAAGACCATTTGTCATGGGTGATCAAGTTCAATTCCTCAGGAGAGCTATGTCAACCCATTTAGTTATTTTAGGCAAGGGTAGATGCAGTGAAACTGAATACATATAGTGAAGCCAGGTAGGCGATATGTTTCAATTCTTAAACAGGAATATTGAGAGGGCTCTTACCATGTTGTCTTATTCATCAACTTTACAACATGTTGATTTCCCAATGCATGTTCCCAGGACACAATGGCGTGTGACAAAGTGGTCTCATTCATCCGAGGCCTCGCTCGCAGGAAGCCCCTGGACCCCGAAGGCGAGGTGTCCAACTTCCGCCGCTGTCTGACCACCCTCGACTTGGTGGCACTGGGGGTGGGCAGCACGCTGGGAGCAGGAGTGTACGTTCTGTCTGGAGAAGTGGCCAGGGCAGTCGCTGGACCGAGCATCATCATCTCCTTCTTTGTCGCGGCCCTTGCCTCCATCTTCGCTGGGCTGTGCTATGCGGAGTTCGGTGCCAGGGTCCCCAAGACGGGTTCTGCTTACTTGTACAGCTACGTGACAGTTGGAGAAGTGTGGGCCTTCATCACTGGCTGGAATTTATTGCTCTCCTATGTGATAGGCAAGCAGACTGTTTGTTTTTTCACAGTCGAGGACTAAACAACACAATAAAGACTGGCAGGGCTTACAAAAGTTTATACCAATTACTCAGAAACTATTGTTTATTTGGGGGGGAGTATTTAATAATATCCATATTTTAGTACAACAGTGTTGAAAAGAATTGTGATTGCATGAGCATATTACATTCACCAGGAACAGTTGAAGGATGAACAAACAGATTTAGTCGACCTTTTAGAAATACTTGAAAAATAAATGTAAAATCAAACCTTTAAATTTTGTATCTACTACATTAAAGTAAGATATGTTATGCCTTTTTACAGTAAATTATAGAGGAGTGCCCATTACCATCTAATTATTGGAATACAACTTTTTGAATATTTCTTCCTCAGGTACCTCAAGTGTGGCTAGAGCATGGAGTGGGACATTTGATGACCTCATAGGCAATGTGATTGCTAATTATTTAGGCAAACATGCAGCCATGGGATTGCCTGGCCTTGCTGCTTACCCTGATTTTTTTGCAGCCGGTCTGATCATGCTGCTAGCAGGTAAGTGACTTGTTGGGGGTGAGGGGACGGTTAAGTTCACTTGATTCTACAAGACACTAATTCCAACATATTCTTTCTTTTCTGCCCAAAACAGGACTCCTTGCATTTGGAGTAAAAGAGTCAACAACAGTCAATAAGGTTTTCACAGGGATTAATATTCTGGTACTGTTGTTTGTCATTATTTCTGGATTCATCAAAGGCAATCTTGACAACTGGTACATCAGTGAAGAAACAATTCTGAATGCTACAGCACAGGCTGAGTATGTCTTCCACTCTTTTAACACAAGTCATTATAATTGAACGATGCACAACCATTAAGGAGGTGACACTGTTTCCTAATGAGTGATTGGATATATTTCCTTTGATACCTTCTCAAATGATTGCTATGAATCATACTACATATAATTTCCATTTAATTATGATCAACTGTTTCCAGCACAGCACCTTACTTATTTAAATTGGAATAGTTATTTTTTTAAATAAATCATTGTACCATTCAGTAGAATTGTGTTTAGGGATTATAGGCTGGAAAGTCCTGATTCAGCTATAACTGTAACTTCTGAAAGGTAGCCGATTTATTCTGTGTGACTTTCAGAAACCTGTCTTCTGCTGCCAATGTGACGAGTGAGTTTGGGATTGGGGGATTTTTTCCGTATGGATTTGAAGGAACGGTAGCAGGCGCTGCAACCTGTTTCTATGCTTTTGTGGGATTTGACTGCATTGCAACCACAGGTAGGAATTTTAATGTCAAATTCACCTTAAACAAAATCATATTTAACCTTACATTTTCAGAGGGGCATTTGTTCTTGTGAAAGGATACCTTTTTCTATTTAATGACAAAAGATAAAAAAGATAAAAAGCAAAATGTGGCTTAGATATTTGAGTTCTTAGTTAAAATATGCACTTCATAACCAATCAACATTATATATCAGCATATGACTTGAAGTCATCGTGTTTTTTGGGGAATTGCGTGTCTGTGGGGTAACTGCCCATTGCTCCTTTAGGGGAGGAAGTGAAGAACCCTCAGAAGTCCATTCCTCTGGGAATTGTCATCTCCCTGTTGATCTGCTTCCTGGCCTATTTTGGTGTCTCAGCTGCACTGACCCTCATGATGCCTTACTACTTACTCAACGTCCATAGTCCCCTGCCTGTGGCCTTCACATACATAGGGTGGAATGCAGCCAAGTATGTTGTGGCTGTGGGCTCTCTGTGTGCTCTCTCTACCAGGTATGGACTTTAGGAGCAGGACATTATTTAAAGTGAAAGGAATGAGGGATATATTATGGGGATTATGGACAATTGGGGTTGATTGAAGTAGATACTTAAATCTGCATTTCTGTAGAGGAGCGGTTTCCAAACTGTGGTGCACCCCCATGGGTGCACGGGCTGACCCCAAGTGGTGCGTGCAAAATAAAATGTAATGGCGGATGTAAGCGATCAGTCTCCCTCCCACCCCCCCACTCTCATGCAATTTTGCCGTGAGCTACTTTCCGGTGGGGGTACATTTTGGGCAACAAAGGGGGACTTGGGTCGAAAAGTTTGGGAACCACTGCTCTAGAGCTGTTGGGCTTTTATAAAATTTGTTTCCTGCACTTACATATAGTACAGTAAAGTATAGTGTGGTACTTTGAAAATCATTAATCTTTAGGTCTGCATTAAAAGAAATATATATATGGCAGCAGATCTTTCAAAAGAATCCATTAACACTTTTGCATATTGCTTTATTCTGCAGTCTCCTGGGCTCCATGTTTCCCATGCCTAGGGTCATTTTTGCTATGGCAAGAGATGGGCTGCTCTTCAAAACTCTGCGTAAGGTCAGTTCACGCCAGAGTCCTGTTGTAGCCACACTCGCATCTGGGACTGTGGCAGGTAAGGAACTTGAATCTCCTCATGGAGTCTTAGCTGCTTAAAACATGTAAGAATGTATGAGTGACAGTGGGGATTTAAACTCAAACTCCAAGGTCCACATTTTTATAAGTACAGACACATGTGGTATATAAAACAAATAAACAGTTGGTTTAGTTCTCAGATGAGTGTTTTCAGTAGGTCATTGCTTTCTTAAGTACATGTTAATGTTGCAATTCTCATGCTGAAGTAAATGTATATCCAATCAATTTTCCAGCTATCATGGCCCTTCTATTTGACCTGAAAGCACTGGTTGACATGATGTCCATTGGCACTCTCTTTGCGTATACTCTGGTGGCTCTTTGCATTCTCATCCTGAGGTAAACCTACCATAAACGTTTCCTTATTATAGTGAGTGAAAAAATCATTCAAAGAACATTTAAATAATATGAGAGGAATTCATGGACAATGTTTCAATCAAATAACTGAACAATGTAGTGTCCAATAATTGTTGAATAATAAGTTGAAATTATGATCTAAGACTAGCAGGAATATTTGCTTATAATACTTACAGGTAAGACCAGACTTTCTGATAAATAATTATAATTTAATCAGAACACCTTCCTGATCTTTTTATCATCATCAAAATCATCAGCATGATAATAATATTATTAATTTCACCCTCTCCATTTAGGTACCAGCCAGATTCAAATGAAGACAATTCAGACGACATCCAGAAACCAGAAAGCAGCTCCAAGTTTGCCTTTCTAAATCCACCTTCCAACCCGACCGCAAAGACCTCAACCATTGTGTCCAGCTGTGCACTATTAATAGGTAACTTAAAAAATATACATACTACTTAAACTGATTATTTTGCTGTGCCTTCTACAAAATCACTAATATAGAACTACCGGTGTCTTCATATTATGCTTCAAATCTATGGATTGTGTTGTTTTTAAATTAATAAATAATTTAAAAAAGAATCATTTCAACGAACAGCTGTACTCAAAATTAGCACATTAACAAACCATTTTACTTGACGTACATAATACATAATATGCAACCTAAGGGAATTTTTTTTACTATTTCTTCTTTTCAGTTCTCTTGGTAATTCTTTTGAGTGTCTTATTGACAAAAGGGATGCCATCCTTACTCCAAAGGGAAGCATGGAGCCTGGCTTGTTTGGTTATAATCCTTGTGATAATTACAATTATTGTCGTGATCATTTGGAGACAGCCCCAGTGTAAAACCAAAGCTGCATTCATGGTAAGGAAGCATACTAAGGATGCTGGAGTTTCTTTACAAATAATTGACCTGACGATACTTTCTGGCTCAGAAGTTTAACAAATAGTAACTCCAATCTTGAGTTCCAATCTACCATGTTGCCCAGAAGGAATATTTTTTAAACAATAGGTTCATAAAGTATATAAAACTGTTTGTATCCTTTATAAAATAAACCTATTTCATGATGAGCCATTGTAAAAACACTAATGAGATTAACAGGAATTACAAAAAGTACAGACATTTTCCTGCCATCTACCTTAAATGTAATACATACATTTAATACATGTAATACAACAGCTTTGTTTAAGCGATAAGCATTTGGAGCTCTATTCTGGATTTATAACTTCTGATTAAACTGGTCAATTGTGTTAGCTGTTAGATCTCTGTGCTTTCACCAGTGTCACACAAATATCGTTCTGCAATCGCTGCAGGTTCCCTTCTTGCCACTGCTCCCTGTGGTGAGTGTCTTTGTGAACATTTACCTGATGATTCAGTTAGGACCAGACACCTGGATCCGCTACGCTGTGTGGATGGCAGTGGGTAAGAATAATAAAGTAGTAAATTAATGACATTGGAGATTATTCCTTAGTGTGCACCTTCAAACGCCTGCTCTTGCCTTGCAGGCTTCCTGATCTATTTCAGCTATGGTGTCCGGCACAGCGTCCAGAGGAAACGGCTCCGTATGCCACAGAATCAGATCGTTATTCAGACTATTGACAGCACAATGGAGGGAGATTGTGTGAAGGCTCCTGAACCAGATGAGGATGGGAATCAGAAAGCCCATGTTTCTTGATGAAGATGAAGAGGCAGCTGTGGAGACTTCTTCCCCTTTCACATAAGCTTTAAAAACTCAAAATTGAAATTACAGTTTTCGGAAAACCACAGTGAGGTGTTTGAAAATGACATTGATAATGAAAACTACATTCACCGTACATTCAAACAAAAAAAGCAAACTAGGATATACATTGCACTGTGAATTTGTAAGCAAATGTGAAATGGATTTTTATACTGGGTTTATTGGAGGGATCTTAACAATGTTTACAACTAATGAAAAAATGTCTGTATATTTATAGAACTGTAGATGTTTTATAATGTTTGAAAAAACATAAACTGCAGTAGATAATGATATATATATATACATATATATATATATATATATATGAAAGCAGGGGAATAATGCATAGCACTTATGTTTTGTTTTTGTATCACATGCTTTTACAGCATCAGTGACACATTTTGATCAGGGCTGAGAACATGCAGTGTAGTCAGGCACATGCAGTGCTGTTTCAGATCTTAATTAGGGCAAAGATACTAACTGCATCAGAGCACAAAGGATAGACTTGCTAATTGTTAAAAAATATGGATATTTACACCAAAGAATTTGATGGGGGGGGGGGTTAAATATAGTAAATAGGAGGGGTTTAATCACAAATATATACATTTAAGTTAAAAAAAATATACAATGTTTGAAAGAAAAGATTAAACTAATAATATATTAAATCAACCTGTGGAATACACAATTTTGATCTAGTTTTAAAGCTTTTTACATTACATTCCCTTTGTAAAAACGATTATTTCAGAATCACAATATTATCCATATATGTGAAAATAATCAATACATTTCAATGCGTCTGGTTTTGTGGGATAAACACACTTGTGTTATTTCCACCATTACTCTAAACTACTGAGCCAACTAAGCCTAGCAACCCCAGTTAATGTATCATACATTAAAAATGTTTTCCTTTTATATCTGGAAACTAATCAAGATTTTATTTAATTCTATTCAGATAATGCAACAAAATATATTCACTTTGTGGGTCTCTAACCTTTCCAGTTTTCAACACATCTTGAAAAATATTTTTTTCTTATATCAATTAGACTAACTAATGCCTCAATAAAAATAATAACAACATATTACAACTGTTTACATTGTATTTTTGTGGGCTATGAATACTTATACCCAGTTGCACACATAACTCTCTTACTTGATGTTATTACAAAATCTCAATACCAGGTTTTCTTCAGTGAAGGAGTCACACTATACCCAGGGTCAGAATATTATAAGTAGAATAGCATATGGTTTTATGTGGTGTATTAGAAAGTCAACTTAATCTAGGAATCTACTTGGTACAACCAGGCACTAGTTTAGATGCTATAAGGTCCTGGAGAACAATGTTCCCATTCATGTGTACTTACCTTCTATTAATCACAGCTTAGCCATGTAGTCTCAAGGAATTTTGGCACATTTTGGACTCATAATACATCTGTCAAAAACTGTAGCTCAGACACAGATTGATATAGCTCCACAATGAATACTGCATATTATCAGTAGGAGGGTGCCAATGCAAAATTATCAAGAAATATGCGGTATGTAATAGCAGGATCAAAGTTTGGAAAACACTTCATATCAGTTTATATTTATAGCTACTGATAAACTCTGTATGATATTGCCATGCAAATGAACACATGAGAATTAGATAACATTCGAACCAAGTGCATTTATTTAATCAAAATAAATAAGATAAAATATTACAAAAAGTAAAGTATACTGAAAAGGCAAGAGTCAAAAGCAGTGTGACAAATGTAACAAATTTGGTTCAGGAACAGTATGCAGGTATATTTACACAAATCACAGTTAAATTACATTAGGAATGGAAAATTGATATCTCTGGTGTATAAGTGTTTCAATAATTTGCAAGAAAATGGAACGTAGACAAACAAATTGTATTATTGTGAGGTATTTTTCAAAAGCTCCAGCAATTTTAATACACAGAAATGGTTTAATTGTGACAAAAAACATGCCCCATTTTAAGCTTAGTTACATTTTTTTCATGGAGTAAATTAAGCCAGCAGCCTGTACAAACTTCTGTCTGCTGTTTGTGATGGCGGAGCAAACTTCCTCGCTTTTGATTGGCAGACTGAGCCTTGAATGGATTCTTTGAAAGGAGCCAGAGGAATTTTGGTTTAATGTCACTCTCCTGTGAAAGGAATTTGGTTTGAACTAAAAAAAAAACAAAAAAAAAACAGCTGAGGGCTTGATTTTCTTGTACCCCCCTCTAACTTCCTTTCCCGCTGGGTCTCCTGACAAACTGCTGTGAACTTTTTTAATCTTTCACTGTAGCTTTCGGCTAAGCGCTGAACATAGAAATCCACTTTTGAAGGCAAATATAAGTGGTGCACAAAGTTGGTGTAAATCTGTCAACCATGAGGCTGGGTCTAATTTTCAGCATATTGATTGTCACAGTTTTGCTGCTGGAATTCGGTGAGTTATTTCATCTTTTAAAAAGACATTGTATTACTCTGTTAAATTGCTTCAGTAGAAGGGACATTAAAGGCTTTCTTTTTCAAGTCCTTTTCCTTTTCTCTGAATGTTTATTTAATTTAATTTATATTACACAAGTGTAAGTGTCAATTAAAATCAAATTTACAGGGATTGTAAACATTTTTTTTAATCAATATCTTAGATATTAACAGTCTTTGGTAATAGTTTATTGTACAGCAGGTGATGGATTTGCATTCTAATATGTATTATTTATATTATTCTCCATTCTATATATCTCATTTTAATTCTATGAAAAAGGGAAAATCAACCTTTGATGGGGTGTAATATTGTTTTATTGTTAACTTTGTCCAGATATTTATTTAAGGTATTTTATGTCTGACAAAACTTTAAAAAAAGAGACTGATTTATTGTGCTTTGTTGAGTTTAACTGTTGCCTTAATTAGGTGTGCTATCTATAGGACAATGTACATGTATGCATTTACATAAAACAACTAAGTATTCATTCATTTAAGGTTGTACAAACAAGATTCAAGCATTTTTAATATCTGTAGATTTCTGTGAAAAGTATGAGGAACTGTGAAAATCTTAAGATACTGATGACAGGTTACTCTGAGAGCTTAAATACCTGTGACACGACAATTGTCAATTAATGTACCTAGTCCCCCTTTTTAGGGAACAGCGAAAAAAATGAAGATATGGAGACAAAGGCGTCAGAAAAGAAAAAACAAAAAGGGAAAGCTAAACTTGGAAAGGTTGGGGCAAAGAAGGCCAAAGCCCCAACGACAAAACTGAAGCGTAAAAAAACCACTGCAAAACCAACCCCGCCCCTTCCTGTTGAGACAGTCCTAACGCAGGTGCTGGAGAGGGGGAAGTTCCAGAGAGTGGGTGATACTGTGACTGTGCACTCCGGCGACACCCTGGAGCTCCGATGCAAGGGCAAACCTGTCCAATGGACTGTCCCTTACTACTTGGAGGAAGAGGATGAAGGCAGACTCAGGTAACCTTTCTCCTGCAGAGGTTCAGTGGCCTTCATTATTATTACTCATCAATCTTGACAGCCAATGAGTTCAACGGGTTTAAAACATGTTCAAAATAATTCTGCTGGCATGTATTTGTGAAAATGTGACAGTACGGAAAAAGGAAGGTATCACCTGCATGGTAAACATCATTCAGTTCACCCACAAAATGTAGGGTACACTGCACTGTCCTACATTCACCTAGCAAAAACTGGCATAAAGATCAGGATTGAAGTGGCATTTCACAGTTTACCTTACGTTGTCTTTGCAGAGCTTTAAGGCAGAACAGATAAGTAGACATGCCAATTTTTTTATTCTATATGCAGTTTAATTATGAAACTGCTCTTTGTTCATTGACTCAGGACTACTCAGCATGAGAAGTATGGCTCCCTGATTTTGGTGAACTCCACGGGGGCGGACACTGGAGAGTACACTTGTTACCCCATGTACTGTGAGGGCACAGACTGCAGGAGGGAGTACGACAGAGCCGCCAGAGTCTTTGTCTTCTTTCCAGGTAACAAACCCGCCGTCGCGGTTCTTACATATGTGTGTATTGTCAGGTGAAGAAAACACATCCCTCCCAAACACAATTGACAAACCCACTCCCTGAAGTCAGGTTTTGGTTCTACTAAGTGGAAACTGTCGTTATGTAAAGGGTTTGTAATTTGCAGTCGGCAGGCAGACTTAATCATGACCCAAATTGTCAAGAGAATACTACAAACATGTTGCTTCAACCTTAATTGAACAGCGCTTTTCAACTTATTTTACAGGGCATGAATAGCACTGCTCTGTGTATGTGATTCACATCTACTTATGTTGATGAGATTACAAAATGATTTGGGATAAAACAATTGATTTTGCTGGTTTCTGGATGAACGTCTGGGCTTGATGAATGAAGCTACCTCATTATTGTACAAAATGAAAGTGGGAATGTATTTTGCAATGATTAAGTCGTGATTGTTAGAACTGCAAAGGTCACAAAGTGGAAACCACGAAAGTAACGGCCGATCAGAGTTTTGCTTTGATGCCACAGGCCTTGGTATTCACTCAATGTTGCACTGCCATCTAGGGGACTTTTATATTATACAATCCTTCAACAGAGTTAACAATTCAATCTCTGTTTGAAAGTTGACAGTTAAAAATACATTTTGATGTAGAATTATACATTGTAATTGTAGAAAGTATATATCTTTTTAAAGTGACTAATAATGGGAAGAGGTCGTCTGACCTTTGTGCTCAGATCCCCAGGAGCTGTTTGTCCCATCAGCAGACTATTATGAAGTAGTGCAGCTGCGCACAAACCGGCCGACGACACTGCCCTGTCAGGTGACTTCCCCGCTGGCCAAGGTGACTCTGCATCGCGAGTTTCCCCCTGATGAAGTGAAAGTGGACGGGGTTGAGATATCCTTCAACATAAAGAAGGGCTTCACCATCCATCGGCCAAGAACTCATCATGCGGGCTCACTTTACTGCATGGCAAGCTACCAGGGCCTTCGCCAGATATCCACCAAATACATGCTCATTTATGTGAACTGTAAGTGATGGGTCCAAAGAAAATGGGAGAACTGTTTCTTCTTGAATGTCCCATGCAGTCCTCAAAGGGTTGGAGACTGACCATGAAAAAGATGTAATGTCACAAAAGAGGGAAAAGAGTTAAAAAAATAGTATGCTTGCAATGATTTAGAAGACTATGCTTTTAGTCAATACATATGAATTGGATTGGCATTACTGACAGAGACAAACTTTATACAGATTAATAAAGTTTGGTCTTTTTTTTTGTTAGATCCCGTCTCTCCACCATCTCCTGTTATCCAGGCCTCCTCCAGCTCGGTCCACATGGGGGAGAATTTACAGGTGACCTGCTCAGTACAGGGGGAGGTTGATGTTGCTATTGATTTCACTTGGGAATACCCAGGGCAAAAGGTAACTCTTTAAACATTGTCAGATTTAGCTATAAGACTGTTTGAAGTTAGACAATTACAAAACACCTCTTGGCTTTAATATCAAATACACCAATTTCTAGGGATGCACCGATTAATGGGCCAGCAATCGGTATCGGCAGATTATAGGCAAAAAATGTAATAATCGACTCGAATATCTGTCAACTACATTAAAATGTCCGATTACTTGCGACCGATTGTGGTGTCTGAAAAGGCATCATCACGTTTTTTTCTCCGGTCACATGTCAATGACAGATAATATAGTGCCAGGCTGCTTTGTTGTATATAAGGTGAGAGCTTTCACACTTAGTAAATAAACATGTCGGCTGTGGGGACATATTTCAAAGTTTCGGATCAGGACAACAGAATTGTCACTTGTAATATATGTTCTACTAAAATATCAAGAGGAGGCAGTTCAACAAAAAATGTCAACACTTCAAACTTGATACACATGAAAACCAACGATGCTGCATGCACAGCAGTTTTCCGGTTCACACACAGCAGAGGCCATCCATGCAGCATTTGATCAAATGTTTGAAACATGGAAGACTGATAAATCAGAAGTCCATGCAGCGGTAAGGGATAATGCGAGAAACATGGCGAAAGCTATGGAGGACAGAGGTCTAGCCAGCATACCGTCCATGGCGCACACACTTCAGCTGGCAGTGAATGATGGCATGTTGTGTCAGTGGAGCATCACAGATGTGGTGGCTATAGGCAGACGAATAGTAGGTCACTTCAAAAATTCCCAACTAGCCTACTCGCACCTACAGAATGTGCAAAAACAGTTGGGAATGCCAATAAAAAGACTCCAGCAAGATGTTGCAACACGGTGGAATAGCACATTTTAAATGATGAAAAGTTTGCTCGAACAGAAACACGCACTAGCTGGTTATGTCGCAGATTATGATTTGCCCGCAACACTCAGCGCACACTAGTGGGGGCTAATTGAGAACATGCTCACACTTCTCTCCCCATTTGAACAATTAACGAGAGATATAAGCACATCTGGTGCATCTGCAGCTGACGTGATTCCCTCCGTGACCGCACTGACACGTCTGTTAAGCAAGGAGGTTGACACAGACACCAGAGTTAAAACTGCCAAAACACGCTATTAGAGGCTGTGAATAAACACTTTGATAGAATTGATAATGACCCCCTTTACTCTATCGCAAATCCTTCTGGATCTGAGATATAAGGACCATTACTTTGCTGAAAGTGCAAAACAACATGCACGAAATGTGCTTATTGACATGATGGATTGGCCTGCTGTTGATGGAGACCGGGCGCACAGTGCAGAGACTGGAGATAATGATGACAACAACTCGATGCAGAAAAGAGCACATAAGGACACAGATGGGGCACGAGTACCTTCTCTGCATGACATGGTTGATGAGATTATGGAGAACAAACCAGACCAAGCAAAGACAACAGCAGCGCAACAATTAGGTGCATACCTCACAGAAGTCTCAATCACCAGACATGAGAACACACTTGCATACTGGAGTGCTAATCAAGGACGTTTCCCTGCGTTGGCACAGATCACACATCTGCTTCATGCACCAGTACGGACAGTGAGCGACTGTTTAGCGCTGCATCTCACAGTATCGATGAAAAGAGGAACAGACTGAGCTGTGAGAAAGCAGAGATGATTTTGTTCGTGAAGAAAAACCTTCAGTTGGTGCTTAAGTAAGGCCGAGGTGATGACTAAATGTGGAGACATTCATTCAGCAGTGTGAGCAATCTGCTCAGTTACTGGGATTTTCACACACAACCATTTCTAGGGTTTACAAAGAATGGTGTGAAAAGGGAAAAACATCCAGTATGCGGCAGTCCTGTGGGCGAAAATGCCTTGTTGATGCTAGAGGTCAGAGGAGAATGGGCCGACTGATTCAAGCTGATAGAAGAGCAACTTTGACTGAAATAACCACTCGTTACAACCGAGGTATGCAGCAAAGCATTTGTGAAGCCACAACACGTACAACCTTGAGGCGGATGGGCTACAACAGCAGAAGACCCCACCGGGTACCACTCATCTCCACTACAAATAGGAAAAAGAGGCTACAATTTGCACAAGCTCACCAAAATTGGACAGTTGAAGACTGGAAAAATGTTGCCTGGTCTGATGAGTCTCGATTTCTGTTGAGACATTCAGATGGTAGAGTCAGAATTTGGCGTAAACAGAATGAGAACATGGATCCATCATGCCTTGTTACCACTGTGCAGGCTGGTGGTGGTGGTGTAATGGTGTGGGGGATGTTTTCTTGGCACACTTTAGGCCCCTTAGTGCCAACTGGGCATCGTTTAAATGCCACGGCCTACCTGAACATTGTTTCTGACCATGTCCATCCCTTTATGACCACCATGTACCCATCCTCTGATGGCTACTTCCAGCAGGATAATGCACCATGTCACAAAGGTCGAATCATTTCAAATTGGTTTCTTGAACATGACAATGAGTTCACTGTACTAAACTGGCCCCCACAGTCACCAGATCTCAACCCAATAGAGCATCTTTGGGATGTGGTGGAACGGGAGCTTGGTGCCCTGGATGTGCATCCCACAAATCTCCATCAACTGCAAGATGCTATCCTATCAATATGGGCCAACATTTCTAAAGAATGCTTTCAGCACCTTGTTGAATCAATGCCACGTAGAATTAAGGCAGTTCTGAAGGCGAAAGGGGGTCAAACACAGTATTAGTATGGTGTTCCTAATAATCCTTTAGGTGAGTGTATATATATACAGGCATTGTATAGTTTAAAATTACAGAAAGGGAATGCGTTTTATTTTATACTAATATTAATTAATTGTTTTCTATTTGTTGTGATTATTGTTGTTGTGCCTACTTTTAATACACTGTGGTAGACTGGATTTCAGAGGAGAAGTCGGAATTTACCTCTGTTTCAGAGCAAATGCAGTTCCTATATTGTACGTTATTAAATACACTAATCTATATTGTAAATCGCAGATAATGTGTTCTTATTGAAACTATTACCACAGCATTAATTACAAAATGCCACAAACACTTGTACCCCATTCATACAAATCCGTGGTAAAATAGACTACCTACATTGCAGGAAAGAAATGTATTGGCTTTGTAGACGGGTTTCCCCTTGCGTACGTTTAATTTCTAAAAAATACACCATATGTCAAATTGGTGGCCTTTTATCCTATGTCTGAATGAGGTAGAAGTCTTTTCTTATTCAAATATATGGAAAAATAACTTGTATAATTAAAATGAGCTGAAATTTGAAGCCTCATCAGAAGCAACATTTTTATTTAATTTATGACGGTAGAAATTTACAGAAATGTCAAAACATCGTTATCGGTATTGGCATCGGCCAATTATGTTATACGAACATCGGCTATCGGTATCGGCCAATAATTTTCTTATTGGTGCATCCCTACCAATTTCCTTTGAGACTCAACAGTGGCTGATAATACAGGGGGTCAAATCGGCATCTTACCTAACCCACTGCGCACTCTCTTTACAACTCTTTTGGCAGCTCTAACACAATTGTGCTTTGTCTTGGTGCAAGCAGATCGGCAGGCCGCTGTACACTCAGGACAGCACACACACACTGCGCTCGGGGGGGCAGAGCCGACAGCAGGCTGTGACGGTGCTCTTGGTGGACGAGGCGAGAGCTGTGGACCAGGGCACCTACACCTGCACTGCTCAGAACCTGGAGGGCTCTGCCAGCATCTCCACCACGGTCAAAGTGCTGCCAGCGCACACAGCCAGGGCCAGGCATCACTGAAAACACCTGCCAGGGCCCAGAGGATTCAACAGCCTTCACTGTGACACGCACACACAATGTATCTATACATCTAGAATCTAGATATTATATTGTATATGTAAACTATATATGGAGCACAGTGATCCGTGGTTAAAGCTACAGAAAAGATGCACTGGCATAAAAGACTGTTGTCTGGTAATGACACTGTGTTCATGAAAGAACTAATTCAATGGATTCAGATTCACTTGGTCATTATATGGTCACTATATCTATGCATCTTCAATACCTTGTAAGATAAAAAAAACTCCTCAACAAAACAATCATAAGATGGATATATGGAGCCTGCAACATTTTCTTTTCAGATTTTCTTTTTAAATATATCAACTATTTTTCAATTATATAGAAGAAATGTTTGGAATTTAACCTTCTTTTTTTACTTCTGGTATGACATATATTAAACCCATATACATGAATCTACTTGCATGTCTTTCTATTAAAATAATAATGCATGAGAAAACAACTTGCAAAAACTGAATTCATATAATTCATGACAGTTTATTTAGCAGATTAAATTTGTTTAAAAGAGGGGGGGGGGAAATTGAGGGTTATGTGGTCAACAATCCTAAAACAGTGGCTTTATTTTTTTATTTTGTGGAAAAAAGGTGAAATAAAATCTATGCACTGGTATAATAGGAAGAATTACTATGTTTACCAACTTTGGTAAAAATAACTCAACTGCAATGCCTTACATTTCAAAACCATTAGGAAGTCTAGTTCCATATGTGTGAAGATTTTGCAAAATGTTTAATAATGAATAAGTTGTACAAATCATCACCTCCACTAAGAGAAAAATAAAATAATGAAAAATGTTTAAAAGATGGTTTCCCTAGGTTTATTTTTAAAGTCTGTGGTAGTAAGTTGATGACCTTCATGTAAATTGAGACCTTCATTTTTTATTTTTTATTTTTTTTCCATTTTCACATTTGGTACTTTAACAATTTAGTTTGCCATATAATTGTTAATGTATTTTTTTTTTAAATCAACTATTCACCCAGCCCAACAAATACTCATAGCAGTCTGCATGCTTTCAGTATAAATCACCCATTTTAATTCAATGTTATAGTGCTCCACAAATATGTAATTTTACTCTCTAGAGCAGTGATCTCCAACCATGGTCCTGGAGAGCCCCTATACAGCAGGTTTTAGAGGTAACCCTTCTAGCACCAATTTATAAACACCTGAAAGTATTTCATTCTTATCAGTTTAGCAGGTGGTGTGGAAAATTCAGTCCTTTAGAAACCATTGGTGCAATAATCTGATACCTTCAGTCTCTCAAGTCAAATAATTCCTTGGCTGAGTTGCTCAATTGATGAATAACTCACGTGTGTCCCCAATAATTAGAAATTGGCGATTTAGGGTGACCTATAAAATTAGGTGGATCGGGACTCTCCAGTACCAGGGTTTACATGTATTACAATATTCTATTAAGTTACTGATAGCACAACAATACATATTTTTTTTAGTTTTGGACATCGTTTTTCACTGTTCTGGTTGTAGAGGAAAAATATACTTTCTGTGTGCTGTGACCCTTGAGTTTACTTTAGTAACTTTAATTGCCTGCATTTTATATGTTTTTTTAACTTTTCTATCACTCACTCCCTTCTTTATTATCAGCAACGTACATTCCTTTCTTGCAACGTATTAACTGCAAATGACCTTCCAATGCAACTGGCAATTTAGAGGTTATTAATTATTATTCATGAGTAATGATAATAAAAATATTGATGAGATGGGAAGGCTTGGTTTAGAATGCCAATTAAATCACTGCTATAGTTATTAGAAATGATCAATCAGACACTGTTTGTAAAATGTCCCAGAGGGGATATATAAGCTTTGTTCTACCTTGAAAAGTTTGAAGAACAGTCTCATACTTGCTTAATAATTTTGAGTTCTGTGTTCTGCTGTTCTTCTCATGCACATAATACATTCTGATTAGAATTGCCGACTGATTAAAACTTTCTTCCACCACATGGTGTTTCAGTAATTCCTGATTCCCTAAAATCTGGTAGTGTGCCATTCCACTGCTCCGCTCCCTCCACTGGCTCCCGATACCGGCGCGCATTCAGTTCAAGACATTGACCCTCACCTACCGCTGTCTCGACCACACTGCACCAAGCTACCTTCAGACCCTTGTCTCCCCATACATCCCCTCCAGACCACTGCGCTCTTCCAGTGCCAGAAGACTAATATGGAGCGCCGTTTGTGCCTAAAGTGTTCGTCCGTCAATTTGGTAGTTCATTGGGAAATTCATTACATTTGGCCATACAGTAGTACATTCATCCAGGACACTTTATCAACTTTGAAATTAATAAATGTGGCTGTTCATTAATATAAATAGACAAACAGTCCAACTTCCATGCAAACTTCCAGACGAACAGACAAACTTACAGACAAACCAATGAACTTCCAGATAAACAGACCAACTGTCAAACATGCACTGTGCCAAACCAACTTCAGTCCTTCTAGCCAATCGGAGCAGACATGCCTATTTTAACCAATAAAACTCCAGGCTCACATAAAAGTGTTACCTTTGCTTTTCAGGGAGGCAATCAGACAAGGTGGGAGAGCAGCAAAGAGGCAACAGATTTTGTCCGCCGGATCCTCCCAGCTCTGTTGGCAGACCTGTCTCTGCAGGCCAGGAAGGAGCCCACTGCTCATGGGCTCTTCAACAAATTAGTTCTTCCCCCCCCCCTTTGTCTGATGCAGCTAAGAGAGTGATTAGCATTTTTACTTTCTATTTCTAGACTGTTACTGTACTTTTCTACTATTAACTGTCTTTACTTTTAAGGTGGTGCACGAGAAGCTGCACAGGCAGTTCCAGATCTTCCAAAGAAGAGCCCCTTTCTTCTCTCAAGTGGATCAGGAGGTATGTATGTAGTTGTCAACAATAAAACTCTAAAATAGTACAAGTTTATAAGAATGGAACAATGACTCCGTCATCTGTGACATTATTGTGTTGTAATTATGTATTATAGGTGACAGCACTGAAGGCATCCTTGGTCCTACTTAAGGAGAAGACCCTAGTTAGGGACAGGTGGAACTCCGACACCGGGCAGAAGGCACTCCAGGAAGAAATTCCTGCCTACTTCAAAGAGGGCCTCTGGGAGAGGTTCCAGAAAACGGTATGAGATACAGTGAGGGAAAAAAGTATTTGATCCCCTGCTGATTTTGTACGTTTGCCCACTGACAAAGAAATGATCAGTCTATAATTTTAATGGAAGGTGTATTTTAACAGTGAGAGACAGAATAACAACAACAAAATCCAGAAAAACGCATTTCAAAAAAGTTATAAATTGATTTGCATGTTAATGAGGGAAATAAGTATTTGACCCCTTCGACTTAGTACTTGGTGGCAAAACCCTTGTTGGCAATCACAGAGGTCAGACGTTTCTTGTAGTTGGCCACCAGGTTTGCACACATCTCAGGAGGGATTTTGTCCCACTCCTCTTTGCAGATCCTCTCCAAGTCATTAAGGTTTCAAGGCTGACGTTTGGCAACTCGAACCTTCAGCTCCCTCCACAGATTTTCTATGGGATTAAGGTCTGGAGACTGGCTAGGCCACTCCAGGACCTTAATGTGCTTCTTCTTGAGCCACTCCTTTGTTGCCTTGGCTGTGTGTTTTGGGTCATTGTCATGCTGGAATACCCATCCACTTTCAATGCCCTGGCTGAGGGAAGGAGGTTCTCACCCAAGATTTGACGGTACATGGCCCCGTCCATCGTCCCTTTGATGCGGTGCAGTTGTCCTGTCCCCTTAGCAGAAAAACACCCCCAAAGCATAATGTTTCCACCTCCATGTTTGACGGTGGGGATGGTGTTCTTGGGGTCATTCCTCCTCCTCCAAACACGGCGAGTTGAGTTGATGCCCAAGAGCTCGATTTTGGTCTCATCTGACCACAACACCCATTTCTCCTCTGAATCATTCAGATGTACATTCGCAAACTTCAGACGGGCCTGTACATGTGCTTTCTTGAGCAGGGGGGCCTTGCGGGCGCTGCAGGATTTCAGTCTTTCACGGCATAGTGTGTTTCCAATTGTTTTCTTGGTGACTATGGTGCCAGCTGCCTTGAGATCATTAACAAGATCCCCCCGTGTAGTTCTGGGCTGATTCCTCACCGTTCTCATGATCATTGAAACTCCACAAGGTGAGATCTTGCATGGAGCCCCAGACCGAGGGAGACTGACAGTTATTTTGTGTTTCTTCCATTTGCAAATAATCACACCAACTGTTGTCACCTTCTCACCAAGCTGCTTGGCGATGGTCTTGTAGCCCATTCCAGCCTTGTGTAGGTCTACAATCTTGTCCCTGACATCCTTGGACAGCTCTTTGGTCTTGGCCATGGTGGAGAGTTTGAAATCTGATTGACTGATTGCTTCTGTGGACAGGTGTCTTTTATACAGGTAACGAGCTGAGATTAGGAGCACTCCCTTTAAGAGAGTCCTCCTAATCTCAGCTCGTTACCTGTATAAAAGACAGCTGGGAGCCAGAAATCTTGCTGATTGATAGGGGATCAAATACGTATTTCCCTCATTAACATGCAAATCAATTTATAACTTTTTTGAAATGCGTTTTTCTGGATTTTCTGGTCTCTCACTGTTAAAATACACCTACCATTAAAATTATAGACTGATCATTTCTTTGTCAGTGGGCAAACGTACAAAATCAGGAGGGGATCAAATACTTTTTTTCCCTCACTGTATATATACAGTGTATATTATAATATTTATAATTTATTAATTTGACATGATTTATTTTCATACTAGGTGATGGAACCTTTCCTCACTATAAGCCTGCTGCTATCTATTGGGACTTACCTATGCCTTGGATCTGAGATACCCCAAGAATCTGAAATACAGTTTTGAGGTATTCCAAAAAGTACTATTGGAGGTGGATCCTGGAAACCTTTCAACCAAGGTTCAGAGACTGAAAAATTACCAGCGTACATAGTTGCTGACTAATGTTCAGCAAGATGCTCTCAAAATGTTAGAAATGCTTCCATAAGACTTGAGTTATGCATTTTGGACTGGTATTGTTTGCTGTTGTGTACCTTTATTAATGTTAGGTATCACTGTTCTCGGTTGCATTCGAGCCATATGCAGAGTTGAGTTCAGTCGTTGCTCTCATAGCATGTACATATTTTACATGCTTATTGGCAAGAATAAACCTGGTTGAAAGGTTAAGTAAATAAATGCTGTTTTATTATTATTATACTATATTATAGTATAATTCAAGTTGGGATTTTCATTTAATTTTCAGCATGTTGACTGACATGTTGTGTGGTGACTTAAACTGATTTGAAGGGCCCATTGTACTTGGTGCATTTCAGCCATATTTTAGAGACCACTTTCTAATATGTGGAGTTCAATTCAACTCACTGTTTGTAGCATGGACATTGTTACATGTGTAATTTGCAAAGTAATGCAGGTTGACAGTGTCTACTGGTAATACTTGACAAATTAATTAAAATGTAAATGTGTGTGTGGTGATCTGCAATTACACTTTAGAATCACAAGGAGTCAGTATTACAATCATAGAACATGTGATAAAACGAACACCGGAAGTGAACAGTCGTAAGAAGCATGTTAATAAATACTAGCACAAGCTAGAAGTTCACAAAAGTTTGGTCTCCTTGTCATTAATTAATAATTGAACATTACATGGTACCAGAAGTGGTCTCTCTAATATGTCACAATGGATACCGTGAAGCTGCCTAAAGGATTAAAACTTACAGGAAATGTCGACAGTAATTGGAGAGTTTTCAAACAGCATTTCAGCCTGTACATTTCAGGTATTGTAATGGAGTCGGAATCTGACGCGAGGAAAATAGCGTTGCTGCTAACAATAGCAGGTCCACAGGCCATTGAAGTGTATAACACATTTGTATTTGCAAATGCGGACGACAATAAAAAACTCGATGAGGTGATGAAGAAATTTGATGAGCACTGCTTGCCAAAAAAAAAGAAACCTACAAGAGGTATGTTTCCGCTCTCGAATACAGAAACAAGGAGAAACATTTGATAGCTTCTTAACTGATCTCAAACTAAAGGCTCGGAGCTGTAATTTTTTCGGATTTGCAATCGTCAATGATTCGTGATCAGATTGTTTTTGGTGTTTGTGAAAAGAAAGTCAGAGAACGGCTTCTCAGAGAGACTGACCTTAATTTGCAAGATGCTATAAAAATATGCCATGCCAGTGAGCTAGCTCAGCAACACGCAAAGACTTTCAGTGAAAATAGTGCCACAGTATGAGTGAGAGCGCAGCGGTCGGTGCTGTGTCAGGCACCGTCAATACGCGTCGGCAAATAAGTCACAACAAACAGACTGAGAAATGTTGGTTTTAATGTAAACGGTGTGGATTACAGCATCTCCCAAGGCAATGCCCAGCGTTTGGTAAGCAATGCACAAGATGCAAAGGAAAAAATCATTTTGCCAAACAATGCTGTTCAAAGAGTAAAAATAAGAAAGAGCAGACTGTGCATGTAGTCAATGAGACAGATTTGAGTGACACGTTTTTTGTGGGTATGGTAACATGTCATACTCCAATGAATGAAGCATAGCCCTCAGTTATGCAAAGCACCAAAGGGACACATGTTCATACAGTAATCGAGGATACGTGGATTGTGCCACTGCAGATCAATGGAACTTTAATTCCACTCAAAATGGACACAGGCGCAAAAGCAAACTTAATTAACATGAGTGATATTAAAGCTATGAAAGAAAAGCCGATCATTCACAAAAAGGAGATCATACTGAAGGCATACAATGGACATAGCATTGACACCAAAGGAATATGCAGACAAACTGACAGTTAAAGGTAAAGAACACAATTTCATGTTTGTTGTGGTTCCTGATGGACATGATTCACTATTAGGTGACAAAGCTTGTGAGGACTTAAATCTAGTTCAACGGATCTACCGAATCAACACATCCAATGTTGCACATACACACAGGGACACCGTAGATGACATTGTGCAAAAGTTCAAAGACATCTTCACAGGATTTGGCACTTTCCCATTCACATACAAAATCCAGCTCAAAAGTGATGCACAGCTGGTGGTACATGCTGCACGGAGAGTTCCAGCACCCCTACATGATCAACTAAAGACAGAACTGGACAGGATGACCAAGCTTGGAGTCATCAGGAAGATTGAGGAGCCTACTGACTGGGTCGACTCCATGGTATGTGTCAAAAAGAAAAATGGCGAATTGAGAGTTTGCATGGATCCTAAAGATTTAAAAGCAAATATAAAAAGGGAACACTATCAGATCCGTATATGAGATGAAATCACAAGTGAAATGTCAGTTGCAAAATTCTTTACAAAATTAAATGCATCACAGGGTTTTTGACAATTGAGATTGGACGAGGAGAGCACAAACTGCACTATTAACACACCTTTTGGCAGATACTGTTTCCTAAGGTTACCTTTTGGCATTGTGTCAGCCTCTGAAATTTTTCATCGTGCAATGGAACACATCATTGAAGGCTTGGAAGGAGTGAGAATGTATGTCGATGATATCATTGTATGTGGCTGTACGCTACAAGAGCATAATAGTAGGCTAACAAAAGTACTGCAAAGCATCCAGAGGAATGGACTGAAATTGAATAAAGCCAAGTGTCAGTTTGGAGTTCAGGAAATCACATTCCTGGGAGATCGGCTATCTGACAGGGGAATAGAACCAGATGAAGCCAAGGTACAAGCCATTCTCGACATGCCCAGACCCAGTGACAAGAAAGGTGTACTGCGTGTAATGGGTATGATAAATTTTATTGGCAAGTTCATTCCAAATCTATCTACAAAGACAGCATGTCTCAGGGAGCTGTTACATGTAAAACACGAGTTTAAATGGAGTACTAGACATGAGAAGGAGTGGCAACAGTTAAAAAGAACTGACAACAGAGCCAGTACTAACTTTTTTCGATGCAACCAGAAAAGTAAAAATATCCACAGATGCATCCAAGGATGGTCTAGGTGCAGTATTACTTCAGGCTACTGAAAGTGATGACTGGAAGCCCATAGCATATGCCTCAAGGTCTATGACTGAGACAGAATGTCGCTACGCCCAGATTGAAAAAGAATGTCTAAGCCTAGTGTTCGGATGTGAAAAGTTCCACGGCTATGCGTATGGCTTACCAACCTTCACAGCGGAGACCGATCACAAACCGCTGATTGCAATCATAACGAAAAATTTGAATGAAATGTCTCCTCGAATTCAGCGATTAATGATGAAACTGCAACTCTATGACTTTGACCTAACATACACGCCTGGCAAGTACATAGTGCTAGGAGATACCTTGTCCCGAGCACCCATGGCAACCACAGTAAGTTCAACTGAAAAAGATGTGGATACTCATAAATGTGAAACTTGCCTAAAATATCACAACAAGCAAGCGAGGGAGCCCATGATAGTTGTTGACCTTCCAACAGCACCATGGCAAATAATTGGAACCAATCTATTTCACCTGAATGGCAAGGACTATGATGGCATTACTCTCCAGCACATCAGCAAACTGTGTGATTACACACATTAAGTTGATCTTCGCAAGACATAGAATACCTCAAGTTGAGGTGAGTGACAACGGGCCATCGTACAACTGCAAGGAATTTAAACAATTTGCGGAGCATTATGACTTTCTACACATTACATCAAGTCCACTGTATCCTCAGTCAAATGGGAAAGCAGAGAAAGGAGTCCACATTCTCAAACAGCTGTTAAAAAAGGCAGCAGACAGCAAATCAGATCCATATTTAGCCCTGCTGAGCTACAGAGCTTCATCCCTGCAGTGTGGTTAATCTCCTTCAGAACTTTTAATTGGTTGTAAACTACGTACCACATTACCATACTGTTCAGTGGAGAAGCAGAACGAAGAGCTGAAGCAGAAGCAAGAGTGGTTGAAAAGGAAACAAACAAAACTATGACAAAGCAACAAAGAGCATGCAACCACTCTCAAGATATGATGTAGTGTGAATTGAGGATCCAAATGCATGAAACGGAAAAGCAACAGTCCTGCAGGAAGTAAGCCCTAGGTCATACACTGTGAAGACTGAAGATTGACAAATCCTCAGAAGAATTCCTCGCAGCCTTCTCAGAACTCAAGAAACATTTCAAGAGCAAGAACAATCAGATGACAGCCACTTTGCAACTGAGTCGTCACCCGTCCTCACCCAAGATTCCTCTTTGACAAGCAAACGGACTGACTTACCTGTTCTGAGAAGATCATCACGTTCGATTAAAAAAAAGAAAGACTGAATCTTTAATTAAAAAATAATTGATAAATGTCATGCAAGTGAAATGTTTATTTCATTGTAAATGATGTGAGATTAATCACTGAGGTGAATATCTGAGAATGTATGGTGCAAATGTTTTGTTGTTTACATTGGGTTGTATTGCTGTTGTTCACATTGTTAAGAATAAGTGCATAAACCTCAAAGAAAAGGGGATTGGTGATCTGCAATTACACTTTAGAATCACAAGGAGTCAGTATTACAATCACAGGACATGTGATAAAAGGAACACCGGAAGTGACGTGTACTAAGTGAACAGTCGTAAGAAGCATATTAATAAATACTAGCACAAGCTAGCAGTTCACAAGTTTGGTCTCCTTGTCATTAATTAATAAGTGAACATTACAGTGTGTACAGTTGCTTTATCATTTGGTTTCATTAGATACAGTATATTGACCTCAAGTAAAGTATTCCTGGAGTAAAGGGTAAATACAGTTTAAAAAACAAAGTAAATGTAACATATATTTTGATAATAGTCCAGTATGAATTATTTTTGATAATAGTCCAGTATGAATTAAAATTCAGTTAAAAACATTTAGTAAATGCAGCACATTTGTTTTGTTAAATAATAGTCTCATTTTCAATTATATCTACTCATAATGTTTAAGTGGTTTTAACTTAGGGTAGCTAGGTTTTAATTATATTTACTCAATTTTATACGTCATGGTATTTATTGTAGTTATTCAGATCTACTTACATTTTTTACTTACATTTACTGAAAGGTATATTTCAATGATTTCACAGCTTTCATATGTACTAAATATTTTTAAGTGTAAACATGTTTCACCAAAAAACATCATAGTTTAAGCTGATAGAGTGTAGCGACGCCTACAACTGCTTCTGGTCAAACAATTTAACTATTATTTTACTTTAAAACCCATTCACTGTGGTTAGTTGTTCTCCTATTAAATTGTGTCAATTCTAGAAGTTAAACACTAGAGATGTTATCAGACACCATTATTAAAAAATAAGGGGAAAGAACATGCACATTTATATATGAAGTGACCTGGTTAATATTTGTAATTGCGTACTGATTCGTACACTACAAATAACGTGTTTCTTATAGGTTTTGAATCCCTGGTTCCTGTGGCATGTAACAAGCCCACCACAGTAACCCCTGGGACGCATGCACTGATTTGTCAACAGAATCCACTGATGCCAGACCTACATGTCCAAACACCATGGGCTGGTTGCACAAAAGATTTTTTAGGTCTTAGACTTAAATTTAAGCCCAAAATGAATGGGCCTGTTGCACAAAAAAACCCAAAACAAACAGTTTGGTCTTAAATTTAAGTCATTTTTTAAGCCTACCCTACACCAGGCTTAAATGGGGAAAACTATAGAAACTGACAAAAACCGACATGGCAGCACATATGCCAGGTAATTTAGGTTTTGTAAATGAAAGGGCATTTAATCGAGAGAGAATATTTAAGGATAGACAAAACCCATTTGAAAATTACAGTATTATTGCTGTTTTTGAAAGGCTACATTTCGGAACAGAAGACCTCCTAACTTTGGTTGAAATGTTAAAAGTTGAACTGGAGCCTGTGACCAACAGAAGCCACAGCATTCCTGCAGTAATTCAGGTGTGTGTGTCAATTTGTTTTTATGCCACTGGAAGTTTTTTAAATATAATGGGAGACTTTGTGGGAATCCACAAGTCATCAGCCAGCAGGATTGTCTACCGAGTCTCACTGGCACTGAAAAGAAAGATCACAGTTTGTTGCATTTCCAACCGATCCAAGCAAAATTAGAAAACTTCTTCGAAATCGCTGGATTTCCCAACGTTGTCGGTGTAGTCCATGGGACACATATTAGAATTCAGGCTCCAAATCAACGAAAATGTTTATGTCAACAGAAAGGAATACCACTCAGTTAACGTGCAACTAATTTTGGACGCTAACCTGCTCATAAACAACATCTCAGCTCGGTGGCCAGGCAGTACACACGACTCAAGAATTTTGCTGAACAATTCCATCCAGTCAGCTTTTGAAACTGGTGCTGTGAAGGGATTTCTTCTAGGAGACAGTGGTTATCCCCTAAAACCGTGGCTGATGACACCATACCTGAACCCGCGAAGTCCTGCACAGGTTAACTACAACCAGGCTCATTACAAAACCCGCAACACTGTGGAGAGATGCATTGGAGTGTGGAAGAGGCGTTTTCACATCTTTCACATAGGGTGTGTGCAATTATTTGTGCAACAGCAGCATTACACAATTTTGCAAGGTATGTATTTTTTGGTGTTAAATTATAAATAATCATTTGGTTGGTGTATGTGTGTGTGTGTGTGTGTGTATATATATATATATATATATATATATATATATATTAAGATATTATTAAACTGTTACAACTGTATAAAATGTACGTATTTTACTTAATTACAGACTACGAAATCTTGGAGACCTTCCAGATACCCCTCTTTCTGACAACTCTGTACCACAAGATGTAGCGTGCAATGAAGAAATGGAGAGTGTAGGGAGTTCAACAAGGACTGTGCTCACTAGTAATTATTTCTCCTAGAAATATTTCAGAAATAACAAAGGAGAATGCAAAAGTTTTAAAATTGTTTGAATACTTGACAATATACAACGTAGTTTAAATTGGACTAGCTGTAGTTGCAACTAATTTGATACTGAAATGTTTAATTTAATTAATAAAAACATATATCTAGATTAACTATTCTTATACAATACAAATTACAAAAAATATCTATAATTTAGTATTATAAAAAATAACAAATGTATCAACAACTCTAAATAATTACAACAGTACTTTTCCACTTCCCCCTTTAACTCTGATTTTCTAATCTTCCCATTTTTAACTTTAACATTTTGATTTCGAGATCAGGTTTTTCCCTTTCCAACAGTAGATTTCCCTTCCATAGTTCCAAAACTTAATCGTAAAGCTCCTCTCTTTGAACCCTGGTTTTCCTTTTTTAAGTCTGAATGGGGCTGACATCTTCAGAATCTGCAATTAAATTACTTTTTGTTATGGATAAAACAACTGTTAGATAAGCAATATATATTAATAATTGTAAATATACAAATAGCCCTATGTTAACATGTGTATTTGCATTAAACACTATTCCGTCACAAATACTGTTAAAAACGAATGATTACCTTATTTTTTACTAGGATAGTGTTTTCCGTTTATATACAGATAGACATGTACATGTACAGATAGACATGTACACATGTAATAGCCTCCATTTTAAATTAAATGGTATTTGAAAATATAGTTGCTACATTTTAAATATTGATATTTGTAACAATATGTTTACCTGCTACAACTTCTACTGTTGATGGCTGTGCTACTGCTGTTAATATTAATGTTCTATACTATTAAATATGGGACACTTTTCTCCATAGATGTCGATAATTAGTGATGTTAATGGTGTAAGAGTTTGAAAAAGCCCACCTCCAGTTTTTGGTTTCTTTTTGGAAAACTATTTTTTTGCCTCAGATAGCACCTTTTCATTTATAACCGATGATTTCAGCTGTTCTTGCATGCTGGAATCTGCCCATGTCGCAACAAGTGCCTGAACTTCTTCAAACAGGCCAATGCTGAATTTTCTCATCTGCGGAATGCCATTACTATCTTCTTGATCTACCTTCTTTTCGTTCCTCGCTACGTGATGACGAGTTTGGCTCGGACCAGGGCCAGCACTAGGTAAGGAGCAGGGCTGAAAATTCACGGCCTGGTTCTGGGTCGGCTCGACAAAATTGCTATTGGGTAACGTGGATATGCCAGTGGAAAAGGGGTATGAGAGTTCGAGGATTTTAGAATACCTCCTAACTGAAAAAAAGCCTTTGTTTTCTGAGCAGATTTCAGAGATGATGAGGGCCCTGGGCTACCCCCACCTCATTTCCATGGAGAACTTCAAGACCCAAAACTTCACCCTGGTGGTAGAGATATTAGTTTGGCATGTGAAGTGGTCTGTCTGTCTGTCAGGAAGGGGGCTCTCATCACTTATAGCCAAAAAACAAATATCCTTTATGTATGATGCTCCCCAAGGACAACTGTTGTTTTCCCTACATGATTGGATTTCTACCAAAGCACTGCAATACGGATCATATTTACACCCTACACACCCCAATAGACAAACACGTCCACCAAAAAAGTAAAGGCAAAATCTTTGCCTGTTTCATTGATTTCAATTTGATTCCATTTGGCATGAGGGACTTTATTACAGAATTCTTCAAAGTGGTTTAATGGGTAAAGTCTATGATATTATAAAATCAATGTACACGAAAAACAAATGTGCAGTAAAAATTGGCAATAAAAGAACAGTTCTTTACTCAGGGGCGCAGGGTGAGGCAGGGCTGCAGTCTGAGCCCAACACTGCTCAACATCTACATTAATGAGTTGGGCTCACCCTATACGACACAGAAGTCAAGTTCCTGCTCTATGCAAACGACCTAGTCCTGCTGTTGCCCACAGAGCAGGGGCTTCAGCAGGACCTGGCCCTGCTAGAGCAGTACTGTCAGTCCTGGGCCCTGGCAGTAAACATATAATGATCTTTCAAAAAAAGGTCAGACCTTCACCTGGACCTGACTATCAGTGTGTCAGGGGGCTTTAACCCCTTGAAGTGAAGTGGTTTTGGTAAGTGACCACATATTCTTACTTCATTCATATTAAGCACTGTGGTGTTTGAGTGAAACCTTTGTACTTTACATTAATTGGAAGTGCCCTCTAATGGAAAAAAACTGAAACGGACCAAATGAATTGATGTCATAGGTAGAAAGGCAACCAGGAAATGTGGGTTTTGAGTTTTCTTCTGACACTAGATGACGCTTGATACAGGTTCGGTTTTTTTCTGTGTTTCTGATGGGGAATAACTGGATTTGGAAATAACTAAAAAATGTGGGGGAAAATATAATTTAGTATTTTTACAGTCTGAATTATGTGTTTCCATTCATGTACCACTGTGAATACCATCTACCATACAGGCCACACTTGACTCTGTTGAGTTTTTTTTGTTTTCCAGTTTTTATATTTAGTCTTATACTGAAATAATGCATACATGTATGAGAAGTTGCAGTGGTTGTAGTTCAGATACATTTTATAGTATATGGAGCAAACCAAATTAGTTTTCATAAAGAATGTCAAAATGCACAAACGTTTTTACGGAAAGTAAAACAAAACCTATTCGTATTTATAGGGATACATGGCAGGCAGAACGTTTAATGCAGAGGAGGTAGCACAACTTCTCACTGAAGATATACCCTCAGGTCCAGAGTCAGAGATAGTTTATGATGAGGCGGATATGGAAGAGAGAGAGTGGCTCCCTGGCTCCCCCAGTCATATTGACTCAGAAATGTCTGACCAAAACACAGTTGAGGATGAAGCAAGACATGAGGAAAGAGAGGACAGTGATGAGGAATCAGACAGTGAGAAGGTAGCAAACTGTAGTGAGGAAGAAGAAATCCAGACAGTAGATCAGCTAGAACAAAGAAAGTGGGTAAATAATGCCATTACTGTACTCATTCCACAATGTTGCTGGCCCAATTGCATTAGTGAATTTAGAAAATCCAGTGGAGTTTTTCATGTGCTTGTTTGAGCACCTGACTTTTCAGACAAATCTGTATGCCACTGTGGCGGGGTGGCCAGGAATGGAGGCTCAGAGAGACCTCAGGTACCAAAACAATACTTTTATTAAAGAAACAAAGTAAACAGGCACGAGGGCCAACCAAAGAGGTACACAAGACAAAGAGACACAGGCTGGTCAAAGACTTCACTGTGACACCCAAAACAGCACAAGCAAAACCTTGCTTGCTCCCACACCCAACTAACTCTCCCAAAACCAACTCAACTCTCCCAAAACCAACTCCACGCTCTAATAGGAGGCTGAGTTCTCCCTATATAGCAGGTGGCTAGGGTTGTTTGACCTTAATTGATCAATCACCCCAACCACCTGAAGTCCATGAGCAGGCAGGGAGGGACAATTAAGCCCCTCCCTGCCACAGCCACAAAGGCAGGCAAACCATTTCAGCCTGTTACTAAAGAGGAGATGAAGGTGTTCATTGCCATCAATATACTGATGAGGGTGAAAACTTCTTACCATTATTTTTGGTCCTCCAATGCAGAGCTTAGATGCCATTACATTTCAGCTCTCATGGGAGTGAATGGATTCAGCTGGCTTCTTGCACATTTACACCTGAATTACAATGCACTAATGCCCGAGAGAAATTACCCAAGCCTTGATAAGCTTTAAAAAATTAGACCTCTCTGAGAAACGTCAAAGTAACTTCCAAAAGCATTACTCCCCAACAAAATAACACGCTATAGATGAGACAATGGTGGAGTTCAAAGGAAGATCTTCATTCAGACAGTACCTGCCCATGAACCCAGTGAAGAGAGGTTACAAAATCTGGACAAGAGTTGACATGAACAACTATGTGTGTGACTTCAACGTTTACACTGGAAAGACTGGAGGGGACACTGAGCAAGACTTAGGTGGGAAGATGGTGAAGTCACTCTGCTCACAACTGGAAGGAAAGGCCTAGCAAATTTACTTTGACAACTATTTCACATCTGTGTCATTGCTCAAAAAAATGAAGGACAAGGGACTGTAGTGCTGTGGAATTGTGAGAGCAAACAGAAAGTATCTACCAACTCTGAAGTCTGGTAAAGAGCTGAAGAGACTGAGTTTGCTATTTCGTCTGATGGTATCTCCTTTGTGAGATGGAAGGATAAGTTTACTGTCACACTCCTGTCCACCATTCATAGCCCTGCTTCCATTTCATTTCCATTTTCCAAATGCTTCTGTGCCTCAAAGGGTTAGGCAGTGAAGGCACTCAGGAAAAAAAAGAAGAGCAATCTACTTAATCAGAAGATTCTAGAACTTTAATAGTCATGTAAAAATCTGTCTCAAACTAATTGACAGCGTGATCCAGCCCATTGTGCTGTACGGTAGTGAGGTAGGGCGTCCACTCAGTCAACAGGACTACATTAGGTGGGACAAACACTCAATCGAAACCCTGCATGCTGAACTCTATAAAAACATACTGCAGATGCACAGGAAAACACCAAACCATGCCTGCAGGGCAGAATAAGGCTGTTACCCAACTCTCAGCAACATCAAGAAAAGAGAACTACAATTTTGGATGCACCTAAAGAAAAATGAGTCACTGCAGTACAAGGCACTCCAAACCCAAAAGCTGAGCCCTGAAAATAGTCCCTGAGTCAGCTGGCCCTGAAGCTCATGGCACTGACCCCCACTAATACTGTGAACAGAGACCAGCCTCAGGTCAGCACTGTACCTTCCCCCAATCAAAGTCAACCAAATTATAAAAATAACCAAAACCTCCTATCTGGAACATTGGAACAATGAAACTAAACCCCAAAGTAAACTGGATTGCTATCGGGCACTAAACAGGGAATACACCCTTGCAGAGTCTCTCTTCACTGTCAGAGATACGAGACAGATCCTGACCAAGTACAGGCTCAGTGACCAAAGCCTGGCCATAGAGACGGGCCGGCACAGGCAGAGCAGGCAGCGCAGAGAGGAGCGGCGCTGTGGTCACTGCGAGACAGGAGAGGTGGAGACAGAGATGCACTTCCTCCTCTAGTGCAATAAATATGCCCAAATAAGGGACACATTCTTTAATAAAATAATAAATGCCCACCCAATCTTTGAAAAAATTTATAAAAAACATGAGGGACACACAGCCTCACAGGCTGTACAATATGTCACCACCTGTCACAGCCTGAGGGGCACAGTGACACACGAGCACCGTCTGTAGAGGAAGTGTAAATACTCGTTTGTAATGTATGTCCTTGTATTTCTGTTTGAAAAACAAAACCAAAATTAGTCTGTAAATAGTAAACCTATTTTCTTTTCTCTATGAATAAAATATAATGTATATTTTATTTTTCTGTACTTTAATACATTTTATAAGGTATTGTGATTTATAATTATATTATTCATTATTTATTTTCCATACATGTATGTATGTATGTTCAATTGCTTTGGCAATCCAAACTTGTATGTCATGCCAATAAAGCACCTTAAATTGAACTGAAGTTAAAAGTGTAATGTAGTATAGAAAGCAAAATGCATGTTCATCCCTGATTATATGTGAGGCAGTCACTTCAGTGTGAATGTAAACAAGTCACACTGACAAACAAGATGTAAAAGCCCTGAATGTATGTTCAATTGCTTTGGCAATCCACATTTTTTGAATGTCATGTCGATCTATAGCCTTAAATGTACTGATGCATTTCGCTAGCTCACATCTTTATATATATTATAAAAGTCTATGCTAAGTAATGAGTTATAATGTAAACAGTTCAAACTACTCGGTCGATTACAATAAAAGTGTGTAGCTGGTAAACTTGCTATTGTTTTCTTCTTGTACTAAGTATGACTGAAGTCTGGAATTTAACAGCATGCATTTTACACATGGAAATTGCCTTGTGAAATTGTGAACAGGACCAGGTAACTTTATAAATTATCAGAATTTTGCATTAAAACGATATAAATTTAACCAAAGCAGGTTTCCATGTAAATCAATGCATTTTAAAACAAGACAAGCTGTTTACTATCCAATCCGAAATGTGATTATATTGAGCTGAGCAGTACAATCACAAATGCCGGCGTTGGAGGAAACAACTGGGACGATGCAGAAATTAAAGCCCTGTTTACAATGTAGATGAGGATAAAGTTAAAAAACAAACCGCAGGAAGTGCACAGCACTGCTGTTTGAGGATATAACTATAGACGCATCACAGAGGCTGCTTTCGATGCAGATGACTGCATAAAAATGCACACCATTTTCTTGTGATTTAATGCAGATGTCCTAATAAAGGTGCTTCGCTTTCGGGTGAATTGTATAACAGCACTTTTAGACTTGCAGAACCGAAGATAGACATTTGAAAAAGGAAATATATAAATTCGATTCCCCATTGAACCAGCAATTTTTTATTATATTAGAAAGCTTCATCTGCAAAAGGTTAAGATTACTTTCAAAGAAAATATAGAACCAATAGCCTATATTTTTACATCAGTATTAATAAGTTGTGATTATAAATACATTGCATACACCTGTAAGCAGACCAAATGTCTTGCGTCACTGGTTTGTTTGAACAGATTTGTTTATTCCCGGCATGCATTTCATTTAGGCCACCTTTTCGCCCGCATATGTGAACACACTTAGGCCTCCTAAAACGCAAACGGGGTGTCTGAAAAAAGCCGGACTAAATTTGAGTCGGCCCAGGGCCGGCCTAATAAGTGTGAACGGGGTCTTATAAATAAGAATCTGAAAATGTACGCAAAATTCACCACTGTTGCCCTGAGTCTGTTTAATATTTAAGCATTGTTTCATATTTCTAGCTTCTTCTTACAAAAATAAATGAATATATTAATACATACATTAATTTAGTAGTCCCACTGAGTAAGTCCATTTTGCTTCGTCTTACTATGCCTCGAGTGTGTACTGTATATAAAAATGAATTATAATTAAATGTCATTCTTAATTATACAGCTATAAATAGAACAATAATCTCAGCCTGTGTTTTGCAGCAGAACACCGAATATGTACTCATTTATTCAGCAATATGTGGCCCATTTCAACACATGGTTTTCTCCTTCAAAACTCCAAACTTCACTACTGTCGTCTCTAAGGATGCCACCTTTGAGATTTGAAAATACCAAAATAAATACATATTTTAATAGTTTGCGTTTCTTTATTCAACAGGGTTTTCAAACTTAGCAGCATGCAAGCTCATACCAGAGAATACACAGCGGTGAGCACACAAAGACAACATAATTGTACAGCATTTATTTTTTTTGGTGGCTTTACTGGCTTATGTTGTTACCTCAATTCTTTCTGGTAGATTTACACAGTGGTAGTTAACCGACAGTACACCACCCCCTCGTTATACCATGGGTGCTGGGGTCCTATACAAAAATATATAGAGGGCCGCGATATAGTGAGGTATACAGAAAAAAAAGTCAAGAATACTGTACAACCACCTTTATTTTTGTAGCAGGCCTCAGAAATTATAAACAGTGCAGCAATTCAACTAGAAACAGAAATTAATTTTAATTATGTGTTGTATAAAGTGCTGTACAGTTTAAAATGCTGTATATTACACCACAAAATAGGTACCACAAAACGTGGTATACAGTTAGTGTACATACAACTGGGAAAATTCACTTTATATATATTGATGTTCTGACAAATTCGCATCATGTTGCGGATCGGCGTAAGGAATTTGTAGCTCTCGAGGAATTTGAAGACTGTTTGTAAACCTTTCAAAGCTTTGCTCACACTTGGCACCGCCACCTCAGTGTATGTGTCCTCTTTGTCAGTGTAGCCTATATACTGTATATTACAATTTAACAGTTTTTAAAACATGGCATAGTTTGTGGGAAAGTGGGGGAAGTAATCGGTTACTTTTTTTGTTTACATGAATGTTATGACAAATTTGCGGATCTGCATTAGCTGAATTGTGTCCAATTTTGAAGCATCGCAGCTCTCAAGGAATTGCAAGGCTGTTTGTAAACCCAGCAAAGCTTCACTCGCACTTGGGACTGCCACCACACTCTCTGCGTCCTCTTCGTCAGTGTCATGTTCTGTTGGTTTTGTTACACTGGTAATAATTTCCTCATCACTCAAGGGCGCAAGACCTGTTCACGTTGGTAGTGGATTTTAAACATTGAAATTACTTACTCCTTGGTTCATTGGCTAGATGATACGGGTTGTGTTTTTTGGCAAGTACACAACCTTGATTTTGCCATCCTTCGTAGTAAGTTTGTTTGCATCAGGATATGTGGGGCAGTTACCTAACAGAAGAACTGCCTTTTCTTCCAGATTTTTACTTTGCAAAACCAAACATGTTTCAGGCACAAAGAAGTACATAAAAATACCGGACACTGGCAACCCTAGTAGTCTCGCTCCCAAACACCCTTTATATAACATGCAATATCATCTGATTTCACCCGATACAATTTAGCAATTGCACGCAATCGGATTTCATGGAAATTTCACAGATCGCCCAATGATCGCCAGTGCATGTTAATATAGGCCTAGCATATTTTGATGAAGAGCATGTATTTACTTTGCGTTCAATTGCGCTAATACTAGGATGCTTGTTTAAAAACCTTGATTTCTGCCTGTTTCTACTAGGTTAAATAAAGGTTTGTTAGTTTGTTATTGAATTTAGCCAGTAACCTAGCGCACTCGACACGCCCTGTCTGCAATCAGAAGCGTTACACTGTGTAGGCTGTGATTATATAGCATTTATTTAACATTACTACGAGCTATTGTTCAGTGTAACTGCGTGTATCTGGCACTGTCTTTGTCTGTATTCAGATATTAAGCGGCCAGAAATTGTGCTATTAGCAGTCCTGCGTGGGAGGGAGGGCCATCCTGACCAGCCTTGTGTCATTCAACGCAACACAGGTATGCACTGTCCTCATTAGTTACAGGTGTCGTATTTAACCGCCCCCCACCCCTCTGCGCCAGCAGTCAGCGCCAGCAGCCTCAATGCCCCCCTTCGGAAGGGCCCCAATTACAAAGGGCAGGGACTCTAGCTGCGGGGACTCCAGTGAGGAGAAGACTGCGAGGTGACGCCGCACAGCAACAACAGGAAACCATGACGATCTCTCCGATTCCTGTCCTGCTCTCTCCTTCTTCTCAGCGTGCAGCTGTGCGCCATTGTTTCCCTAATCCCTCTAACCTCATCTCTTTGCCTCTCCCCCCCTCCTCCTCCCTCTCCTCTATTTCACCCTCTGGAGGCCTGTGGAACTGCCACTCAGCTTCCAACAAGGCCAACTTCATCTCCGCCTTCGCCTCCCACCAGTCCCTGGATTTCCTCGTTCTCACCGAGACATGGATCTCCCCAGACAACTCTACCACCCCTGCTGCCTTATCCTCTCTTTGTCCTGTCCCACTCCCCTCGTCTTATTGGGCGGGGAGGAGGAACAGGGCTCCTGCTCTCCCCTTCTCTGTCCCCCCCTCTCTCTCCTCTATCTCAACCCACAGCTTTGAATTCCATGCAGTGGAAATCACCTCTCCCTCTTACCTCTTCCTTCTAGTTCTCTACCGTCCACCTGGTCCACTCGCCTCCTTCCTGGATGAACTCGACTTTCTTCTCTCCTCCCTCCCCTCGCTGTCCTCACCTACCATCCTCCTGGAAGACTTCAACATCCACCTCTCCAACCCTTCCCACTGTGCCGGATTTCTTCCTCTCCTTCACTCCTTTAACTTCTCTCTCTCCCCATCTCCCCCCACTCACAGGGCTGGCCACCAGCTAGACCTCATCTTCTCAAGAGGCTGCTCCCCTTCGACACTCTCCGTGACACCCATGGACATCTCGGACCACCACTTCATTTCCTTCTCCCTTTCCCTTCCCTCCCTCCCCTCTCCACCCACTCCCTCTGTTACCTTCCACTGAAATCTCCGCTCCCCCTTCACCCTTGCCTCCACTGCCCTCACTCTCTTGCCTTCCATTGATTGTTTTTCAAATCTATCTGTCAACTGTGCTACATCCTCTTTGTTCTCCTCCCTCACCTCCTCCCTTGACTCTCTCTGTCCTCTCACGTCTCGTCCTGCCCGTCCCTCCCCTCCTCAGCCTTGGCTCTCTGCTGTTCTCCGTGCAACCCGAACTAGTCTGTGTGCTGCCGAACAAAAGTGGAAAAGGACCAAACTCCCAGCCGCCCTCGAACTCTACCGCTCCCTACTGTCCACATCCTCGTCCTCTCTCACCTCAGCCAAGAAGTCTTACTTCCAATCTCTCTTCGAATCCACTATCAACAACCCTCGCAAACTCTTCTCCACCTTCTCCTCCCTCCTTGCCCCCCCTCCCCCTCCTCCTCCCTCATCTCTCACTGCTGATGATTTCGCCTCCTTCTTCTCCTCCAAGATTGCAGACATCCGCAGGCTCTTCAATACTCCACCCTCATCTCCCATCACACCGAAACCTCCAACCGACCAAGCTTCCTTTTCTTCATTCTCACCTCTCTCAGATGCTGAAGTTTCTGCTCTCCTCCTATGTCACAAACCCACAACATGCGACTTGGACCCTCTCCCTTCTCGTCTCTTCCAAGCAACCGCTCCTGATCTTCTCCCCTTCATCTCCTCCCTCCTCAACTCCTCCCTCCTCTCTGGCTGTTTCCCCTCTGCATTTAAACAAGCTGCTGTCATCCCACTCCTCAAGAAACCTACCCTTGACCCCATCTCTCCTCAGAACTACCGCCCTGTCTCCCTACTTCCCTTCCTCTCCAAGACTCTCAAGCGGGCGGTCCACTGTCTGCTCTCAGACTTTCTGTCCCAACACTCACTCCTTGATCCTCTTCAATCCGGCTTCCGCACAGCTCACTCCACTGAAACGGCTCTCCTGGCTGTCACTGACTCCCTTAGCCGTGCTCGGGCAGCCTCCCTCTCCTCAGTCCTCATCCTCCTCTCTGCAGCATTTGACACCGTCGATCACTCCATCCTCCTCTCCTGCCTCACTGACCTTGGGATCTCTGGGACTGCTCTCACCTGGTTCTCCTCCTACCTCAGCGACCGGTCCTATCAAGTGACATGGCGAGGCTCATCATCCACCCCCCAACCTCTCCTCACAGGCGTTCCCCAAGGCTCCGTCCTGGGCCCGCTCCTGTTCTCTGTCTACACTCGCTCCCTGGGCCCCCTCATCGCTTCCCATGGCTTCTCCGACCACTTCTACGCTGATGATGCCCAGATCTTCCTGTCTTTTCCCTCTTCTGACCCTCTCACGCATCTCTTCCTGCTTGTCTGCCATTTCCGCCTGGATGCACTCGCACCACCTCAAGCTCTACCTCTCCAAATCAGATCTCCTCTTTTTCCCCCACTCTTCCTCACCTTCTGCTGACCTCCCCATTTCGATTCCCCTTGGAATCCACCACACTCTCTCCTTCTTCTTCCGCTAAAAATCTAGGAGTCACCCTTGATCCTGCACTCTTCTTCTCCCAGCACATCACCACGCTGACGCGCACCTGCAGATTCTTCCTGAACAACATACACCGGATCCGTCCCTTCCTCACCGACTACTCAACTCAGCTACTCGTCCAGTCACTGGTCCTCTCCCGCCGGGACTACTGCAACTCCCTCCTACCCGCCCACTCCAGCTCATCCAGAACTCTGTGGCTCGTCTGGTGTCTCTCTGCCACGATTCGCACATGCTACTCCACTGCTCCGCTCCCTCCACTGGCTCCCGATAGCGGCACGCATTCAGTTCAAGACTTTGACCCTCACCTACCGCTGTCTTGACCACACTGCACCAAGCTACCTTCAATCCCTCATCTCTCCATACATCCCCTCCAGACCACTGCGCTCCTCCAGTACCAGAAAGCTAACTCTGCCTCCTCTCCAATCTCCTTCCTCCAGAGCTGCTCCTTCTCATCCCTGGTGGAACGACCTGCCCACCGAAATCAAAACAGCAGAGTCCTTGACCTCATTCCGGCGCTTACTCAAGACACATCTCTTCCTTCAGCACTTGTAATATTAGTCCTGTTGTAAGTCGCCCTGGATAAGGGCGTCTGCCAAGAAATACAAAAAATAATAATAGTAATATATAGTATTGGGTTTTGCCCGAGTCCTGGAAATCTTTTGAATCAGTCTTTGAAAGTGCATAAATAGTATTTGAATTTAAATTTACTAAAAGCATAAGAAACCTAGACACTGTATACATTTCCTCCCCATCCCTACTCTGCAGTAGGTCTTCATGACAGGTTGCTAAATACATCACCACCTCTCAGCTCTAACTGCACTGCATACTGTGGTCTAACCTGTTCAGCGACCCATTCAATCATATTTTGAAAGGCCTTAAAACCACTAGAAGCCCTTTAAATATATTGACATGGTCAACATCAAGGTCGTCATCATTTACAGAGACGTCTCCTTCAGCAGTCGTATTGAGCTCACCATACGAGGTTCCCCACGATTCTGGAAAACATAATATATAGTCTCAATCTTTAAGACCGATGCCTAATCATAAAGACACTTAAGGTAAAACAAGTATTCCTAGAATAACATGACAAAATAAAATATAAAAAATAAAAATGCTTGTATAAAATGTGTGTTTTGCTCTTTATATTTGTGTATTTATTTATTAATTAATAGTTTAAGACAGAAATAATTTAAACTTTAATGTTAGGAGCATGCCATATGTTACGGTAATAAGGTGATTAAGTGATTAAAATATAAATATACTTATTATTAAAATGAAATATTTTTTCATGAATTTTGTTTCTAAATTATATATATATATATATATAGTTCTAACAAATATGTATGTATAATTTCCTTTGGGGAAACATGAACATAACACAAATTATTTGCCTTTTCCAGCGGTTGTAAGTACAGTAGCTTTAAAATGAAGTGTAAAATGTGGAGAACTAGACCACTCATTTTTTATTTGTCAATTTACTGACTATTATTTTGCACTTTTATTTTATGTGGTGGTATCGCAGTAGCGAGTATCGTGATACTAAACATTGCATTGGTATCATGAAGCAACATTTCATAGTAATACTAAATAAAGCATTACTAAACATAATAGTAATTACTATAAGGATGATAACAGTAATAAACACAATAAAAATAACTATCATATAATAGGATATAGTAAATCATTTAATAAATATAAGTATATAAGCGGGCTTAATATTAGCACTAAACTAAAAATATCAAATAATAGTATACATAAATAATTAAGCCTGAGTACATTTTTTTTATCTCAATAAATAAGACAATCACTAACAATCTACCACATACATGCATTATAATTAACTATCTTGTGTTTTATCTGTTTTATATAACAAATACAATGTAAAAAATGAATAAACATAGATAAATCATAATAAAATAAAATGAATAAGCAGGCCTAATAAATAAATACAGTACATAAATAATATAAGTACTTTATGTATATTATAATGTGTATGAATGATAGTCAAATAAAAAATACTTAAATGCATTCTTATCATAAACAGATTAAACAAAGTAAATGAATACATGTGTCAAACATACTTAAATATAACAGATAGCAAACATAAATAAGCAGTCCTATTTAATGAATACATAAACAGTAAATAAGCGTATCCTCATAATGTGAAGCATCATAGATAATAATACTGATATAAAATAAATATTACTGTAATGATAATAAATTATAAGGTTTCATATATATATATATTTATTATTATTATTTTCTTTCCATATACGTTCCCACTTATTAAGAACCGCACGGTGTACAATAAGCACTTTATGCTTAATAATGCCTTTTTAGAAACACTTTATAATTATAACATTCTACATAAAAATATTTAATCATAAAGTCTACATTTTCCATTTAGTACAATTTTTAAATTACGGGTTAATTTTACAAGTATTCAAAATGCTGTAATACGAGACTATTAGCTTTTTTAAAACTATATATAAAAAAAATTCAAACAACACTTACTCATGATGTTGATGAGGATAAAGAGAGCCGTGGACACAAACCGAGCGAGGTGTTTGAAACTGAAAACTACATACACGGTACATTCAAACAAATAATCTTGATGAATGTATACATTTATATACATTGAATTATTTAAAGAATGCTTGCAGATATTAAACCAGTAATTAAATAATAATGCTTTTTGTGTTACATTCTGTAAAAAAATATTCTTTCAGAATCAAAACATAATCCATGTATCTGAAAGTGATCACTACATTACGGGTCTGGTTTTGTGTGATAAATAAACTGGTGTTATTTTCACCATTACTCTAAACTTCTGAGCCAACTAAGCCTAGCAACCTCAGATAATATATATCACAATTTCAGGAAAAAAAACAACATGATTTTATGTTTATGGAAATAAAAAACTAAACAAAAGACTTATAGTTAAAATGTTTTGGGGAAAATATATGTTTGTGTGTTTAAAATGTGTAAATATTTATATTTAAATATATGTATGCATAAACATACACACATATATAATAATGTTTTCTATTTTAATTTGAAAACTGATGCTGATTTTATTTAATAGTATTCAAGTAATACAACAAAGATATTCATTTTGTGGGTTTCTAGCCTTTCTAGTTTTTAACACGTCAATTAGATTAATGCCTGAATAAAAATAATAACACATTGCAACTGTTTACCATGTATTTTTATGGGCTATAAATACTTTAAACCATATAACAATTAATAATCTTGCTCATCGTTATTTCATTACAAAATCTCAATGCCAGGGTCAGAATTGTATGAATATTATTTATATTACAATACAGTGTAATACAATGGCATATAGGTTTTTGTGGTGTATTAGAAAATCAACTGTGACTTTTAAGAAGTGAAACTACTTGGTACAACCAGGCACTAGTTTAGACACAACGCTCAGTGGCCACTTTATTAGGTACACTTACACTTTAATGCAAACGTAATCATGTGGCCTTAACTCAATATATAAAGCATGCAGACATGGGCAAGAGGTTTAGTTGTTGTTTGACTAAACATTAGAATTGGGAATATGTGTGGTCTAAGCCAGTGGTTCCCAACCTTTTTAATGCCATGGCACACTTTGCTAAGACCAAAAACCTCGTGGCCCATCAACATGAAAAAAAGTACTAGGTATTGTCTTATCGAATGGCAACGGATTCCTACAACTATTATCACACACCCAGCATCTGAAGTAATTAAAAGGGCAAATGTGTGAAATTCAAGGAGTAGCCTTTAGTGGTATGGTAAAAAAGTAGACAGACATACTAAATAATTACTTAATGCAAATGATGTATTTAGTGCAGGCAGACCAAGACCAGACACTAAAAACTATTTGCAGTAAATATAAATTAGACAGCATTGTTGAGTAGTAGTTAGGGCTTAAGCTGGGGAACAATAGTCTGTTAAGGGGGGGGAAGGGGGAAGAGAAAAAGAGAGAGGAAAGAAAAGAGAAATTGAGGACCCCCCCCCCCCCCCTCTGTATTCCAAGTGTTAATAATGTTATGATACTGACACATTTTCTGGAAATTGCAGAAAATGTCAATTTTGTTTATTTTGTCTTGCAGGAGAGCCCAGATCCGAAGGTCCCGGTTGGAGTGCCGCCTCCTATGGACAATGTGTGACAAAATTAACACCCAAATAAATAAAATATGCAATATATAAGTATATAAATACATACATTATATATATATATATATATATATATATATATATATATATATATATATATATATTCGTTTATTTTTGTAGTATTTATTTGTTTATTTCTTTAGTTATTTTAATTTAGTTATTTATTTATTACCGTTTTTAATGTAGTGTTACACTGCTATTTTAAGTTTATTTTACTGTTTACAGCTGAGATGGTGGGGGAATATGGGAGGGCATTGGATAGGGAGGTTAAAAAAAGTATAGTTTGTATTGTCTGTTTCTGTCAACAATAAAAACGATTGGTTAAAAAAAGCAGTGTGTAGTATGAACAAGAACTGATCAAGGCCTTGTATAAATGCAGAAATATGTTTATTAAATAAATAACAGACTACAATGATAAACTATATACACATATACAATATATACACATATTATATATATATATATACACACACTACAAAAACTACACACTATATACAAAAAATATATATACACTACAAAAACTATACACAAACGACTATATACACTACAACTATATACAAAAGACTAAGAAAAGTACATACACGACTATATGTAAACTGCAAAAACTATACACACTATATACCGAATATAGGTACACTACAAAAAGTACATACATGACTATATGTAAACTACAAAAACTATACACACTATATACAGAATATAGGTACACTACAAAAAGTATATACAGCCTATACAAAAGATTATAAATGACAAAATCTATATACACACTATAAAGGACTATATATACACTGTATACTTTTGACCAGGGGTTGCCAAACTTCTTCTTCCCAAGGACCTCTTTGTCAACCAGATTCTGGCTGAGGCCCCCCACCAACAAAAAATGCCACAATGTCCTCATTATCCAATGTTAATAAAAGGGAAAAATTGAAAACATAGAACCTTATTCAACTCACTACTATATACTCACTCACTAGGTCAACTCACACCTAATGAGATGGATGGGCCTGTACGTTCTTTCATAATTGATCAATTAAAATATGTATTTATAAAAATAAAATGAGATATATTTTTTGGTGGGGGAAGAGATTTTGCCACAGACCCCCTAGCACCCCCTCGCGGACCCCAGTTTGGGAACCTCTGCTTCTGCCCTACAGTTTTTTTATTTGCTTAAGCCACTGCTCTTTAGAAAGAGTCTCTGTGGCCGGGCAATATATTGTGCCCGTAAACTGGCTGTGCCCGGTCTCCGCTGTCCTGAACTGCCCACACTTCCGACATGTGTTTGCCTCCACCTTCCTTTTGTAGGCACGTGGGGCAGTGGGATGATGAGGTGGCGGTGGACCAGGCGTGCCAGAGGGTAGGAGGGCACCTTGTGCTTGAGGCACAACGAACACAGTGGAGGTGGGGGCAGGGCGGGGGGCAAGGGTGACACGTGTGCTGGGAGCATAAGGGAGGACAGAGGCTGCTGGCGGGATGAAGGCAGGAGGCTGAGAGAGCAGCTGCCTCTGGCCTGTCAGCCTGGGTCTGACTGTCACAGGTGGTGGTGGTGGTGGTGGTGGTAGTGGAACCACTGCAGAGGTGGCACGCCTCTTCAGTTTGGCCTGCCCTGCGGTGCTCGGTGGCAGGTTGGTGGAGCAACAGCAGGGCGGACGTTGGCCCGTGCAAAATGCTCGGCAGCGACAGGGAGAGGGTCGGGCAGGTTGATCCCCTGGTGCATGACATACATGTCCTGCCTCTTCACCCGCCCATTGTGCCACTGGACAAGGGTGGACTGGTTCACGTCTACCAGCTGCAGGGTGGTGCTCTGCATGATGGCCCCGTTGCCCAGGATCAGCTGCCGGATCTTGCGGTAATCATGCAAGATCAGAGACCATCTCGTCAATGCGCCCTTTCCCTTCCTTCTGGGAGCTTTGTGGATCCCACACAGCCTGACGAAGATGGCCTCCAGAAAACGGCAGCAGTCTGGCCACTGGGCAAGCGGAGCAGACGACGCCAGTCCACACCTCTTCAGGCTCTCCACTCCAGGGGTGAACACGGCCTTCTTCTTAGGAGACCGGAACCCCCCTGTGGTCAGCCTGTCCTGATGTCTGGCAGCGAACACCACCCTCCGCTTGTCATAGTCCAGCAGATTCTGCCACAGGGCCACAATGGTGCTGACCTGAAGAAGAAAAAAAATATATACAGACATGTTTGAGCTATATGTAGCAGAGATCATCTTGTTACACAGTGTGTTTTGAATAATATAAAACCACTCTTTTCCGGGCTAGAGCATTCGAAAACACTGCTGACCTGCTGGTTGTTGAGGGTCAAGCTGGTCTGGGTCCTCAACTCGACCAGACACTCAGCCAGGCTGTCCACCCGGTCCATCCCTGGAATGTTGTGCTCATCCACAGCCTGAAACAGTACAATATGCAGAGTGCAAAAAGATGATAAATAAAATGACCATTAACTGCCACTATTTCTATAGTTTAAACTATTTTTATGTGGTGGTTGTCATCATGTTATAAATTAATATAAATTACTCAAAACATGAATTTATATTCCATGAAAATGTTGGGATCGTTGTGAAATCTTTACATACCCACTGCTCCTCAGGCACCTGAGGGGGGGCCCCAGCACCTGGTGTGGTGACAGCAGGCTGGACTGTGAAGGAGGCAGGTAGGGTGGTGGTGACACCAGTAACTGGCAGGGTGGAAGAGGCCACTGGCAGGGTAGAGCAGGCCGCTGGCAGGGTGGAAGAGGCTGCTGGCAGGGTACAGTGGACAGTGGTGGCTGAACTGTCGGTGGGACAATCTGGGCACCGGTGGTGAGTTCATTCAGGAGAGAACTCAGGGTGGGGTCAACACCAATGTCGTCCTCAAATCCCTCATCCTCCTGCTCTTCCTCCACATCGACATCCTCCAGCAGCTGGTCTGTCTCCTCAGCATCTGGGTCCATAGTTTGAAGTGGCTGCCCTGTCTGTCTCAGCAGGTAGTCCACTCCAATGAGCTCACCTAAATAAACAGAATGTAGATTAGTAAACCAATTAGCCTAGAGTAGGAGGAGAAAAAAGATGTTTGCTCCACAATGGAGTGTGAGTCTTACCAGTGTACTGAGCAGGGGGGCGGAAGGTGGGCACGTGCTTCCGCCCAAACACCTTAAGGCTGTTGGTGTTCACACAGTGCACCACGTCCCCTGCATAGCTGAGGAGAGAGGAAGGTCTGGCGGCCAGGGACGCCGCACCCCGGTCCTGGTTCCACCTGTTCAGGCCTTCCAGGAGGTACAGCTGAAAATTCAGGCTGTTGGCGCTGGTTCCTGAAAATACATATCACAATCGATAAGGGTATATTCCATCATTTTAAATAAAAAGATTAACAGGGCAAATGGAACATACATTTTTAAACATTCAAACTAAATAAATGATCAAAATGAAATAATAGTAATAAGTCACAAACCTGGAATGAACCTGTTCAGGTGGCAGTGGAAGGACTCCAGGGACGTCGAGCCTCTGACACACCTGTACTTGGTGAGGACTAATCCTCTCTTTGTGGTGGTGAAGCCGGTCTCAGTGTAGAGAGACACACCTGGCACGTTCTGGATGCACTTCACGTGCCTCCTCTGAACACGCCAGATGTGCTCCATCCTCACAGTGTCCAGCAGAGGGACGCCCATTAGGTCTCTCCCCTTCTCCCCCATCAGCTCCTGCAGCAGCAGCTCCATGCAGTGGATGGTGGACTCCACTCCGCGTGTCATCCGATGGCAGTAGAGGGCCAGCTCTTTCTTGGTGATGTGTCTGTCCACCAGGTCATCAGTGATGAGAGGCACCCCCTCCAGGATCAGATGCTCCCTCTTCGCCTGGCGTAACAGGGCCACGTCGGCTGGGTCCCACTCAAAAATGCACACCGACAGACGTGCCATGAAGGTGGGGTAGAGGGGATGGGCATCCGTGGTGCACCCTGCTGCCAGCCGCCGCATGAAGTGCCAGATGTCCAGCCTGATGTGGAGGTTGGGCCATCCACCGAACCTGTCCTGCAGCTTGCACTGCCCCGCTTCCACACAGCAGCCAGTGTCCACATACAGCAGCACAGGGGGAGCCACACCTGCCTGCCTATACCTGCTGATGACATCTGACACCATGGGGTCCAGACCTGGTCCCTCCTGGGCAGTCAGGACACTGATGAGGACCTGGCCAACCTCGTTGCTGATGGAGGACAGCCACTGTGCAGTGCCCTTGGCTGTGCCTGCCAGCTTCCTAGTGATCTGAAATGACAAAGAATATACACTCAAAACATGAATAACACATGAATAACACAAGTGCACAACAGTTAACACACCAATAAAAGTGTTACCCAACTTCTTATTACCTTCTTCGTTGAGTCCATTTTTAAAATGGACCCAAACGTTGAGGTGATGCTGGCCTTAATGTGGTCCATGCGGCTGATAATGTCCCGACCGTATACAGACAGCAGCCACCTACTGGTGGGTACATCGATGGGCTCCGGGGGGTCCTGGCACACAACTGGGAAGAGGCTGGGACGGTCAACAAAGTCGGCGCACTCCCCCAGGTAGTGGGACAGGCGGTCCAGCCACTCCTCTCCGTGGTTCTCCTTCAGCTGCTTCGCCAGTCGGGTCGAGCTGTTCCCCAGGGTCCTCTCCCGCATCATACGTATGACACGAATGTCACAAGCGTACCTTTGTATAGAAATAAAAAAGAGATTTGTATAAGTGATTCATTCCATGTCTTTTTCAAAACACCCTAAGAAGATTAATCGTATTATGCATATTTTATTAGAATATTCAATATAAGGCCTGTAGATTGGAACTCACTTGCGCGTCAGGATAAGCTGGAACATCCTGCAGCGGGGCAGGTCCAGCTGCTCCAGGACTGTCTGGCTGGTAGACAGGTAGTTCAGGCAACACACAGTGCACCTGTGCCTCCGTCACCATCAGGTAGTACCTGTCGATGTCCAGGACCTTCCGCACCCTCTTATGGGCCCCATACCCGGTCAGCTGCTTCCCACAGTCAGGACAGAACACCCTAACCTTCCACAGGTGATAGGGCATCCATACCAGCAGCCTGTGTGTGAAGAATCGGTCTGGTGTTGGAGCCTGGTGGTAGATGAGGGACGGGACTGGTGGCTCATACCACAGCTTCACATCAGGCCGCAGCTTGCCCGCGTGAAAGAGGGGGGAGGAAATCCACCTCTGATCTTGAGAGGGGATTGTCGCCCTCATTTTACCAGGCAGCCAAAATGTAGCCAGAGCAGGAGCAGGAGCAGGAGCCAGGGCAGGAGCAGCAGAAGCAACAAGCTCAATCTAATTAAAAAACAGTAAAACATTACAGATACGAATTGACACAATTTTGTTTCGGACAAGGCATGGATATTGAAGTTCAGTAGTCACTAAAAATAGAGTCCATCTATGGCAAAGAAGACAGTACTTACAGAGGCCCTAGCAGAGGGGCTGGAGTGGGACTGTGAGAAAGGATACATAGATTAGCATTTTTAAGGTAGGTAAACAAACAAACAAACAAACAAAAGCAATGATAAAGTTGATTAAGTTTATTACATGTACCTGAACAGCCTTCCATGGGGAACTCAGAGTGGGCCTTGCTGCAGCACCATGTGAGCCCCCAAATCGTGGTTTTGTAAACTGGAAGGGCGGAAGCACAAAATAATATACATGTAAAATAATACATACTTACTTTGAAAACACATATGAAATCATACCATTGATGCACACACTTGGCCACTTTCTATCTGTGCTCTCAAACCCTGGTGCTGTTTGCATCACCACCATTTAGAGACAGTTGTCACTAGCCTATATGACAAGTTGAATAATCTATTACCATTGAGATGGTCAGTGAAGGCCGCGTAGGAGCAGGAGCTGGGGCAGACGTGGAGGCAGGTGGTCCACTGGTAGCCTATTGAAAAATAACAATAAAACAGAATCAAAACTTCCCAGCTACAGCAACATGGTTTATGTTGTAAAGCCTGGACGAGACTACCTTTTTAGGATGGAATCCACACCGGCAACTCTGTGGGCCACCAAATAGAGTCGCCTGTCCACGGACCTGAATTGGGCATTTCTCTATCTATAACAATAAGACATTAATCGTTTGTCCATTAGGAAGAAACATTTAGATTGTGTTACATGGCTTTACACCGGGTTTCCCATTATCTATTGTCAATACATACCCTCTGAAAGATGTCATACCATCTCTTCTGGCGCGGAGCAGGTCTGTTGCCTGCATCGGCAGGCCAAACCCCTGTGCTGGCAAATCGCCGTAGGCGGGACATCCACTCCCCATCCCCCATGGCCTTGTGTGGTTTTTGTTTGGACATGATCCAAACCACTCGATAAACTCAATGATATAAATCAGACAGACAGTCACAATAAAAATCAGTTTGAGTGATTTCACTCATTTACACACAGCAGTGGCCAACAACAAGAGATGACACAGTAACTAATGTGAGCTAAAAGCATCTGTCATTACTCCCTGAAATGCTGTAGCCATAGTGTAAAGTAGCCAAATGATAAGCTCTCGATTGCTAAATTGGACCTTAATTGAAGTAACTATCAATAATTTCTTAATCAGAGCATTTTAATAATGTAAAACGGTAGGGGTTTTAAGTTAAGTATAGAATTAAGAACAAACTATTTTTTTACACAATTTGAAAAGTAATATCTAAGCAGATTGTTAATTCAAATAAGGTTCAATGAAGTAATTGAGAGTTCGGTTGGGACAAAACCCAGCAGATTTGGGGGCCCAGAGCATCTCAAACACGATTCATATTAAAGACTCGACTCGGTCAGAGTCATTATAAGAACGCAGAAATAAAAGTTACATTACTTTGAGTATCAATAATAATCCTGTTGTTAAGTGCGAGCACCCCACCATTTTAAATATCGGTAGGGATTTAAAAAATCGTGTTAGCTTGAGTCTAGCTTTTAATCACGACACTTGTCAAGTTAGGTTAATTACGGCCATTAGGTTAATATAATTAAGAAATGGAACGTATTACCTGTCGCAGTAAAACAGAGTTGTTTGTCGCAGTAAAACAGAGTTTGTCGCAGTAAAACAGAGTTCATCGCAGTAAAATATAATTCTTTCGCTGGAGTGACGTGCAGTTGTCTTGGTAACCTGAAGATGGCGGTGTTGCGAGACATGCCCCTGGCGCATATCAAGCTTGTGATTGGTTCTGTCCATCTTTGGAAAGATGGAATACTGGCACCCGATTGGTTCTGTCCATCTTTGCAAAAATAGAATACGGCAACGGGATTGGTTCTGTCCATCTTTGGAAAGATGGAATATGGCAACGGGATTGGTTCTGTCCATCTTTGGAAAGATGGAATATTGCAACGGGATTGGTTCTGTCCATCTTTGCAAAATGGATCGTGGCTACGTTATTGGCTCTAGAAAGATGGAATGGCGGGTACGGATTGGCCGAGAATTTGCCAGTCGAAGGTGTCGCAGGTACCGCCACTAGACACATGACTGGAAGGTTGGGGGTTCAAATCCTGGGTGGGGCAGTGCTGTTGTACCCTTGAGCAAGGTACTTCACTTAGATTACTCCAGTAAAATGCCCAGCTGTATAAATGGGTACAAATGTAAGTCACCCTGGATAAGAGCGTCAGCTAAATGACAAAAATAATAATAATAATAAATTAACGGCAAAATATGTTCAGTTCACAATATCTTACAACAAGTTAATTCAACTAATTAGTTAAACGTCTGTGTGGGTTTTCACCTTAGGCTGATTGGTCTCCGTGTCTGTGTTGCCCAGCGATGGACTGGCATCCTGTCCTGGGTGTATTCCTGCCCTATGCCTGCTGGGATTGGCTCTGGCTTCCCCATGACCCTGGATGGATGGGTTAAATGTAACAAGCTATCTTCTCTGTTTTATTCTATTTGATTAAACGTTCTGCAACTGAAATGTTTTGTTTGCGGACTGAATGCTGAATGAATGCTGAGCTGAGCACAATAAAAATATATCCACAGTTAATTTAAGCAGTTTCATATCAAACAAATAAGCATACCAAAAGGACAAGGACAAACATATTAAATAATATGAATAAAATCTATTTCGTCCATAAGTCCAACCTAGAAAAAGGACAAGCCGAGTGCAAGATAAAAACAAATTCAACATCTGTCCATTTAATCAATTGTGTGTCAGTACCACTATAGCACTGCAACTCAGTGCAGGTGTGGATTCAGTCCAGCAAACAAAACATTTCAGTTATGAAGTTGACAAAAAAAAAAAAAAAAATTACATAATATTTTTGAGGGGATAAACAAATGTCACGGCACATGGGTTGAAAACCACTGATCTAAGCGACTATGTACATTCTGCATGTGGTTATTGTGTGCAGTAATTATTAAATGTGCACAAAATGTGTTGGAATCATATGAAACCCCTAACAGAACAGATTGCATTTGGGAATAAATAAATATATAAAAATAATGATATATGTTTACAAACACCTTGTTCTCTACAGAGGAGGCTGGAACTAATTTACAATTCTTCAGCTTGGACACACATCATTATAGCTGTATCAGATCCAGAGCTTGTTGACAGCAGTGTGGCTAAATTTGATTTACTTGAAAGGAAAAAACTATTGACAGTGCTTTGCATGTAATTTAAGTATGTATGTATAGTCATCTGCACATTCCATTCCATTGCAAAATATCCACACCCTTCGGTTGAGAAAAATGATACTCGGTGATTCATGCAGTTCAATACATTTTGGTCATTGGACTATTCTTATTTATAAAGGTTAACTTTTCAGTGTTTGTTGAACACTGATTCAGCCTGGAGAGAAATATTAAGAGTCCAGCTGAATGGAGTTAAGTGTAAAGTTTGGATTGCTGTTCCATCAATGGAGGGACATTTTAAAGAGAACATCTTTTAGTCAATTGCGGCTGGTGACAAACCTACTGTAACAGGGCAGGCTGCCGTACAATGTGAATTCTTAACAAACAAACAAAACTCAAACTCCTTGTTGAGGCTGCACAGTGCAAACAGACCCCTCTCTAAACATCAACTGCTAATCAAAATGACAGATAAAAAAGACAAAACAGCAAGTCATAGTCCATCATAAGCCAGAAGTTCACAAAATAATAAATGTTAAATATTTACCACTGATGTGTCTGTACCCATCCATCCATCCATTATTTTTTTAAAGTTTTCAAAGCAGGAGATGATAGAACTACCATTTCAAAAACAATGTTTTAAGGTGAAATGTATGTGTGAACAAGCTTTTCAGCAGACAGTGAGAACACTGGACGCAACTGGGGAATGTTCTTGAGGTGGAAAAAGGACAAAGGACAAAAAGGTCTGGTTCTGAATGTGCAGCTCAAAATGTAAGCTAGGGTTATAAATAACCCCCAAGTTTCTCATTTTAGAACAAAGCTCAGTTACCACTCCATCAATGGTCATGGTTGCTGACACAGCTGGACAATTGTCGTGGAGTTCCTAAAAGCATTACTTCAGTCTTGTCACTGTTTTGCTGTAGGCAATTTTCTCACATCCAGAGCTTGATGTCATCAGTACAATTTGTGAGCACAGGAATGGCCAGGTCAGTGTCAGGTGTGGTTTGCAGATTAAGCTGAGTGTCATCAAGGTCTATGGAAATGTATGCCATGAATTCTGAAGATTTCACCAATTGGAAGCATGTAAGTAGGATAGGATAGGTCCCAATATGGACCCATGAGGAACACCAGAATAAACAGGACCAGTAGAAGATCTGAAGCCACCAAGAGAGACCAAATGCTTTCGTTCCAAGAGATATGAGATAAACCAACCAAGTACAGTACTGTATTACTAAGCATGTTTTTCAGCCGAGCAAGAAGGATATCTTGATTCACAGTATCGAGTGCAGCACTAAGGTCAAGTAGGACCAAGTAGGACCAACCTTGACTAGAGCTGTTTCAGTGCTATGAAACTGTCAAAAGCCTGACTGGAGTGGTTTGTGAAGTTTGTTTAGCAGAAGATTATTATTTTATTGGTGCGCATCAACACGTTCCGGTACTGTTGATAAGAAGGGGAGATTTTAAATAGGCCTAGAAACCACTTTAGTCATCTCACTGACAGTAACAGAAGGAAAGTTAGAGAGTTGAATTCCAGTCAAGACATTATTGTGAAATAGAACATATAACCACATACAAATAATATAGAGAGATTTAATTAAGTCTCTCCTCATCTGAGCTGCTTGTCATGGCGGCAGATCAGATCTACATTGATATGTGATTGCCACGCTTTGCTATGGGGGACAAACTAAAAACAACACTAACCATACACTACCGGTCACAAGATTTAGAACACCGCCATTTTTCAAGTTTTTTTTAAATGTAATTTCTGAATTTAACATACAAAAATCATAAGATAAAATGTGACATCAATTATAAAGTGTTTGATGTTTACATGTATAAGAGACAGATGTCCAGTCTGTTCTTAATATGGAACACATACGTTTCTTATTAAAATATTAACCTATAGACCCGTTTTCACACTGTTTTAAAACTGGTCACAGAGACTCAGTGGGGCTGGTGTTTTGTAAGATGGACCAGAAACCCGACAACCCCCCTCCCATTCAAACGAACTTGGCTGCAGAGACAGCGTGCCGCTCAGTAGTGTTTCTTGTCCGGTCATGGTTTATTGTAAGATGGGGGAGAGCAGTGTTACCTGTCGGGGTGGCTGTATTAGACTGTTTTGTTTAATTGTTGTTGGTTTGCCCTTTAAGCACGTTTTGTTGTGATTGCATTAATGCATTTTGTTTTGAATTACTTTGGTATTTTGGTTCAAATCACTTTCGGATTTTAAAAGTTTTTAATTATTTTAGTAATGGATTTACATTTGTTTTAATCATAAGTATTAAAATATTGAATGTTTTTATTATTTGAATATGTAAAATACTACACCTAATAAAACAGTATTTCGGGGCGGCTGCTGTCAGACAGAGTTGTGAAGTTAGTAAACAGAACAACATAAAACAAAACAAAACCCGAACTCCTTGTTGAGCTTCCCTACAACTGTGTAAGCACATCCTTCTCTAAACATCAACTCCTTTTCAAAATGGCCGACATGACAAAACAGCAAACAGGTTCAAATTGCAAATCCAGAAGAATTGTCACAGTCCAGAAGCCAGAGGTTCGTTTCACAGAGGTAGTCATACAATCGGGGTCCAATTCACAGTCAGGATTCGTTGCAAAAGTGGGGGTTGTAAGCCGGTGTATTAATTTGTTTTTGTTTTTTGCTCTCTCTATCACCCTCTTTGTCCATTCTCTAGCAGATACAGAGATGAACTCCTCAGGATTCCCCTTTGGTCCGCAGAGCACTAAGTGCCCTAGGTCCACTCCTGGATTATTTTTTCTCGCTTTGTATAATCACTAAAAGTAAGCTAAAATCAACATGAAAAAAGGGACACCTCAAATAAGTAGGGCACATAAAAAATGGTTTCACTTCATCTAAACTTGAGAGAATAAAGACGTCTGTGGCTGTGCATTGTTCAGTTAATTTGTCATAGCTATATCTCCTCTTCCCAATCAATGAACTCAGCTGAGGTTGACCATTCGAATAGTAGGGATGGGCGATACCATTGATTACGATACTAAGTAATACCAAGGCTAATATCCCAATACCAATACCTATACATTTAAAAGTATTCCTATGTACATAAAAAGTGTAAGTCTTTGTGATTTCGATAGTGAAAAATGGTAAATGCAGACATCAAAAATTATATTTGAAAGCCTTTGCATTAGATACTACCAATGATCAGACTTCTCTTTTTGTTTTCTGTTTAATAACAACAATTATAAAACACATGTTCACTTGTTCAATTACGATCAACAGATGTTCAATTATATTATCAGTGTGGACTGATTTTGGATCTTGTTAATGATCTCAAGGCAGCTGGGACCATAGTCACCAAGAAAACAATTGGTAACACACTACGCCGTGAAGGACTGAAATCCTGCAGCGCCCGCAAGGCCCCCCTGCTCAAGAAAGCACATGTACAGGCCCGTCTGAAGTTTGCCAATGAACATCTGAATGATTCAGAGGAGAACTGGGTGAAAGTGTTGTGGTCAGATGAGACCAAAATCGAGCTCTTTGGCATCAACTCAACTCGCCGTGTTTGGAGGAGGAGGAATGACCCCAAGAACACCATCCCCACCGTCAAACATGGAGGTGGAAACATTATGCTTTGGGGGTGTTTTTCTGCTAAGGGGACAGGACAACTGCACCGCATCAAAGGGACGATGGACAGGGCCATGTACCGTCAAATCTTGGGTGAGAACCTCCTTCCCTCAGCAGAGGATCTGCAAAGAGGAGTGGGACAAAATCCCTCCTGAGATGTGTGCAAACCTGTGGCCAACTACAAGAAACGTCTGACCTCTGTGATTGCCAACAAGGGTTTTGCCACCAAGTACTAAGTCGAAGGGGTCAAATACTTATTTCCCTCATTAACATGCAAATCAATTTATAACTTGTTTGAAATGCGTTTTTCTGGATTTTTTTTTTTGTTATTCTGTCTTTCACTGTTAAAATACACCTACCATTAAAATTATAGACTAATCATTTCTTTGTCAGTGGGCAAACGTACAAAATCAGGGGATCAAATACTTTTTTCCCCTCACTGTACCTATTTGTTATTAAAGCAATGAAAAAATCATGTTTTAGTGGATTAAATTTGCAACTGGAAATGGTCGACGATTGTGGTCCATCGCTACAAGCAGCACAAGAGAGATGAGGACATCATACATGGAGTCTTCTGAAATGGCCACAGCCACGAGATCCAATGCTTTACAGACACTCTGAGCCCACAATGCAGACTGCAGTGCTTATAGCCTTATAGCCTCTCAGATATGGATTTTTCTTTGTTTAGAAACAATATTATAAAATTTAAAAACAAAATGTATCTATTAGCTGGCTCTTGGGTAAGAGATCAATAAGCCGGCTTTTGAGAGTCAGTTTTTTGCAACCATTTGCTTCCAGCAATACGATAAATTCAAATTCCTTCATAAATGAATACATGACAAATAAATGAGAAAAAAAAATATGACATTACATTGTGTGTATATCTATATCTACCAAGACTGGGTGTGCAGATCTGCGATTGCTCAAAACAACTTATTTTTCTTTTTTTTTAAGTTCGACATTACTGCCGTAAAATCAAATTAAATAATTTGAAACAAACTACTGTCAGTGTCACTGTAATGCAGTCGTTCACACTAGAGGTTTGTTTTTTATTCAGTATGGTTCGGTTCGGTAGTAGAAATAGGTGGATATTTAGGGGATGTCACACTACTGTATAATTATATATTTTTATGTAGGCAAAACAATCACCATTCGGAAGTGCATTACTGATTATAAAATTCACAAGTAAAGCAGCCTGTAGTTGTGTTCAATAACTGCATACAGTATGTGTAAATATTGTATGCATTTGTGATACAATCATCTTGATTCTGCTGATGCGCTTGCACTAGTAATGGTCCTTTGAAGAGGCATGCTCTGGCTAAACGCAGTGCTTTTCCTTGTTCTTCACATGGGCTTTAGACTTTAAGTGATCATCACACATATTTTTACGGGTCCAATCAATAGTACTGTATGTTGACAGAATTTCCAAAACAGCTTATCACCTGCACTGTAAGCCCGGATAAGTTGAAGGAAACCGGTTGCCTTAAAAAAAATTAAGTAATGTGTAATGAAAACTTGAGTGAATTTAACTGAAATGCTTGAAGAGCTGGAATTGTTATTTTAAGTTCAATACACTAAATACCAAGTTGATTGAACTTAAAATCTTCTGTAATATCAATTGCTTTGCCCAATTATTCCACTTGGTATCTTAAAGTTCAATGCATTTAAATTCCAAGTTGATTTAACTTAAAATAATTTCTAATAATCAAATGCTTTGCCCAATTACTCCACTTAGGGACGGATTAAATCAAAACTTTGACCCACCCGCTAATAGAAAAATTCAGAACTGTACTCAGTTGCGGCTTCATTTTTAGTTAGATGACACTTTCTTTAATCAGAAATGTAACCGCTTTGATGTACAGGTTTGTAGTTTGCTATTAGTTGGTGGGTCAAAGTTTTGATTTAATCTGGCCCTTAGTATTTTATGGAAAAGTGAGTAAAATGTGTATTTCTGTTTTTTTATTTGTTAAACTAGAACATTTAAATTTAAATTTAAAAAGCAAAACACAAAAATACATTCTTTTTCTGTTTTAGTTTTAATTTGAAAATACAACATGAACATCAAGGAACATCATGCCTTGTCTTGAAAACTTTCTGCAAGTTTTTTTATTTCTAATTATTTAAACAGGTTTCCACCAAGTTTAAAAGGCAGATGTCTTGATGCATTTTGGATTTTCAGTTTGTTTTATAACTGAAATATCCCGAACTGATTTGATATGGAATCGAAGTCTGTATCAAATAAGGACCTTGTGAATCAGAATGGAATCAAACTGCGAAATCAGTACCAATACTGTAAAACATACACTGCAAACTGTGCACAACAACAAACATGTTATTCTAAAAGTGCAACATTAAAAACAAAGCATTTGATACCTGGAGCAGTACGATAACTATTCGGAACCCCATTTTACACTGCAAGCTGATTTTTCAAAGTTTGAATTTTGGGTGCCAGCTCACATCTACCGAGGTTGAGCATTACCTGCTGAACAAAGCTGAAAGTGTTTTTCATGTACTTGGGGTAGTCCAGGTGCAGGGCTTAAATCAGTCCGAAAAGGAGACAGAAGGCCTGAGGCAGGTAGGCCAGTGCATCCATCACCACACTACCTTCCAAGACGATCCCAACTCTGGATGGGTTGAGCTGAGGATTTTCTTGATCAACACAGAGGATTCCCACTGGAGTTTGACTGTACAAGTCCTTGTCAGTTACATCCTAAGAGCAAGAAACAGATTGACAAGGAGAGGACATAATCATGCCAGTTAGATAATGCTGTGTTGGCCACCAAAAAGTACCACCGACTGTTTATAATGAAAAGAGTTGTACAATATAAACTGCACTGAAAGTAATTATTAAAAAGGACAATACCGGTCTTAAATTGACTTTTTGTCTGGGAGCAGTTTTTCACATCTTTCCACTGGGACTGAAAGTGGGTAAACTCTCCTTAAAAACCATATTTGGTGCACAGTTTTGCAACCAGTTTTGTAATGTACAGATACAAATATGGCAGTTTACAAAAAGTCAATTGTCAGTTTTGTCCTTAATCTCAAAAAGTAAACATTAGTGTTTCCTTTCATTTGTACTCCCACAGCAAAATAAAAAAACAGCCCCTCCCTATTGCCCCATCTCACACTAGCTGACAGTGATTTGACAGACACACACAGGAAAAGACAGAAGCGAGAATCCACGATTATGTCTAATGTTAATTTGAGCCCATTTTTACCGATTTTTATAGTCAAATCTTTTCAGTTTATGTCATGTCATACATCAATAATGCAGATATTCAAAAATGTTTTAGTTAAAATTTGTTCAGCCATAAAATAGGGAAACCCTGAATGCTGATTAAATGATTCTGAAAATTAGTAGCAGACAGTCTTCATGAAAGGCTTACAATGAAATAAATAACTATGCACTTGCAACATTTATAACAAATTAAGTTACTTACGGAGCAGGTCTTGAAGAAGGCAGAAGGATCATCCCCCAAGATGACCGGCAGTCCCCGGAGATTAAGGCACCTGATGTCTGTTGGCTCAGTGGTCTGGAAGATAGTGGACATAGAATACAACACACAGTTTGTTAAGGAAACTTGCATGTATTTATCAAATACATTCCAGAACTTCCCCACAGTTCTTTATGACTTTATTAAAAATGTCCAGGACTGGAAAGTACAGGAGAGGACAAGAGGAGATTACATAAAAGGAAAAGGAGAGAGGAGAGGAAAGGGACAGGACAGAAGGGTAAAGGATAGAAGATGAGAGATGAAACAAGAAAGGAGAGCAAAGTAGAGAGGACAGGAGAAAAGACAAAAAGGAGACAGGAGATGAGGAAAGGGAAAGGAGAGGAAGAGAGGTAGTAGCCTGATGTAGACAAGTCAACCCACCTTTTGTTTGATGTAAAAGCTCAACCAAAAGCTGGCCGGTGAGGCCTTTCTTCTTCCTAAACAGGTCCATCAGGTTTGGAGAGAAACGGTCAAGTGCATCAATGAAGTTCTCTCTGAGATATTTCCCCACCACTCCGTTGAACTCGTAACAAACCCGAAACATAGCAAACCATGTATAAGCCCATGGTCAAATGGCCCCATCTGTGACCCTCAACACTACATGATTTGGGTCACACAGCATTAACCACTCTAGGATGGTCATATATAAAAATGAAAATGTTATTCAACATTACATTTAGAAAACCTCTAAGGCCATAAAGTCCTTTTTTGTAAATACTCAAATCATCATACAAACCTGGCTTTCTGTGAAAAGAGCTGGCCATCGATGTACCATCTGGCTGATGGGAGGCTTGTCTTTGACAACTTATTTTCTCTGAAGTTCAAATGTCATGTCCATCTCTTTCTTAACAAGGGATCCATTTGGCTTTGTCTTCATCATTTAATTAACCAAAATCTGATGAGCTCCTTCCAGATTGTGGGCATCTATCCCCTCTGGATATTCAGGTAGGACATGTATTTCCCCTTTCCTTAGCTTAATGCTTAATGTTGGGAGGGTCGCCATTTGTAGTGTACCTTCCACGTTTATCACTGTTGACAGTGACATCAAGTCGACCCAGCTGTCGCATTTTGGTTCTATAATTACCCATCTTGAACTTTAGACTGGTCTTCCATCCATCATAGCCAGAGGATGACCCTGATTCTTTAAGACATGGGTGTGTTTGTAATAATGCTTTTGCAACGTCTTCAAAATCTTCCTTTGTTGGGTATGATTTAAATGCATACATGGCCTCAGCCAGTTTCTCAAGGATATCATGTTTCAGCTCTTTTGTCACATTGAGATAGGTTGCATCCCTGAGATACAACAGGTTACCTTGATGGAGTCTATACTCAACATCAACAGAAAATTTGGGAATGTCAAATACCTGTGGCCACTGAAATCTTCTATCCAGTGAGGAGTTTAACAGGATCTCAGTGTCTGCCTGGCTGCATTTGTCACTACAAGAGTCAGTTTGTGCTTGGTACAAGCTAAACCATAGGGATGATTTTGATGGTTGGTTCTGGGAGCTCAGAGAGATCTGTAAGGTTACACAGTTCATTGTTAAATTCAGGATATTTGTATTATAAGGCGAAGCTGTAGTTTGCTTGGAGAGTGCCTTTGAGCCAGCCAATCAAATGTTCAAGTGTGTCAGGTCGTGTTGTCATCGTCATCTTTCTTATATCTCCCTCGGAGTCAATAACCCTCATGGTTAATTTCTGTTGCACAGCCATCTGGGAAAAAAATGATAGATAGCCATTTAGCAAATAACATATCATCTCAGTGTTACCATAAGTTCTCCTTGTACCCTGTATGCTGATAACAGGAGGACATCATTCAACTCTGACATCTTAACCACACACATAGTGGGGACATCACTACAGAGAAGTTGTTAAGATCTTAAATGCTCACAGTACCATGCTGTCATTTTGTGGCAGACAAACAGAATTTCTGAGTTAGCTGTAACAATCTTTTCAATCTGGGCAAATTCAGGGAGACCTGAGCATGAGCCAGTAGAGAGTATCATGCCTGGATGATACTTGTTTCCATCTACACAGACAGATGACGCATCAAGAACTGACCCTGGCTTTGTAATGTTCTGAGCAATTACTCTCTGAACATTCAAAGGGAAATAGGCGAGCAAAACTGGGGTAACCTTTGTCATCTCAACCAATGGTCTGAAAAATGAGCTACAGTCAAGATGGTAACTGACTGCTTTCTGGTGTTTGGTAGCAAGTGTCATGGCAATTTTTTTTAGATTTTGAGCATTGTGAATTGCCTTTTTAAAGAACTTATGCTTCCCCTCGAAGCGTATTGTCTAAAGATCAGACAGGGGACCAAATTTCCTTACAAGCTGAGGGTAACGTTCCACATAGTGATGCTTTGGCCTTAAATGGAAATCTGGAAATGTTGACTGCAGCAGCTGTCTGTGCTCCGCTATCTTACCGTCCAGGAAACGCAGTGTCTTCAGTATGCCTTGGTGCCACAGCCAGCTCAATAATCTTTGAGAAGCATGAGAATTTCCCAAGTGTTGTCACCCTCAGGGACACAGTGACCAATGATAAATGGAAGGAGCCTTATGAGACACCAATTCGCATGGGCATTTCCGCCAATGGTCCCTTTGATGGAAAATCCCTGTCCAATCATCTGAGGTCGGTCTGTTTTGTCAGTAAATGTGTAATTAAAGTACCTGATAGTGTGAAATACCTCTTGCCTATCAAGTCTGTAAGACACAGGGACAACTCAGTTGGAACCAACTTCCAAGATATCATGTAAGATGTCAGGAGGGTAACCAGTAACCACATGAGAGTGCTTGAGATTCTCAGTTAAAGGACATGCTCCTTTCACACCATAGGTCCGACTCAATCCTGGGTCCTCTCTCACCTCCTGTACCTGCCTGTCATGGGAGTCTTTGTCTCTGAGTTGAAAGAGACCAGAACATATGTCTTGTTGTTGAGCTTCACATTTGCTTGCCAAACAGAATCTGCAGAACTTGTCAACAGAGAAGCTCTACAGGAATCCTGCAAGGGAGTGGGCACCAAGATTATCAGCACCAACATATAAGACTGTGCCTTTCACACTCGCACCTAGTTGCTCCAGGTAAACACCATTTTGCTCCAATGACTTTATATCATAGATAAGAGGTTGCAGCACTCTTACATAACCACACTCTTTGACTGTGGAGATATTGAATAGTAGAGCAAGCTGGATTGAGTTAAGGGGTGACCTATATTTTGCAGGTATGTTGGCAATGACCCAGTATACTGCACATATTTTATGTTTCAGCTTTGATGTTCCTAGAGGATTGGCAGTCGTCAATATAAAGGCCAAGAGCAATCGTGAACTCATCCCTTGCAAGAATAGAGTTTTCATTAAAGTACTGGCCATCTGCATACGATCTGTATTCCTGTAGGATATGTACTTTTTCTGACATAGCTTTGTCTAACACGTGAATTTTGTTAACAACTTCTGGAGCATGTGAACAATGGGGACATATGCAAGTGTTTTTTTGCCCTTTTCCACAACATGGGATGGGGGTTTACCAGTGGAAACTCTCTGCGTGCACAGGCTGCTCTCCTTTTAGCATTTCCCAAGGGTCCATCTTTGGCACAAAATGTCATCATGTTACTTTCTGACACGACACTGGTAACATCTCTCACAACTGTTTCATTCATGTCAGCATAATATTTCTTTAGTACGGCCCTCACTCTGTTATACAGAAGTGGCTTTGACAGCTTATTTATTTGACAAAGCTGTTGTGTTACCAGCACTCTCTGGTATGTGCAGAACAGTTTGCATCTTTAACAGAAGAGATCCTAAGTTGTGCTCAAGCTGTTTTTCTAAATCACAAAGATTATTCTCACTGGCTTTTTCATTCACCTCTTCTAACTCCTCCATATCATCATGTGACATTTCCTCTTGTGCAGCATCAATGATTTCTGACTTGAACCTCTTCCAGTTCTTTTCATTGTGTACATTATTTACTCTTGTGCGCTTTGAAAGTGGAGTAGACACTGCTTTCGAAGTTACAGTCTTTATTAGGGTACATGACTTTATGGATTACGTTTAAGTGTGCAGTATGCAGGTGAGTTAAGTAGTCAATCTCAGAACAAGACTCAGCAAACCCACATGACAGACAGCAAAACGTAACTGGGAAATCTATACTTGGTTGCTGATCTGGAGTTTTGGTGTGAAGGCAGGATAAGTGTACTTGTGCACCGAGTGATTTAAATGTACATAGACAATCCTGATGTAAACAAGGAAATGGTTCTGTTCTTGCATAACGTCCATGTTTTAGCCTATAATGTTTAAATAGCTGTGATCTCTTTTCACAATTACAGTGAGGGGAAAAAGTATTTGATCCCCTGCTGATTTTGTACGTTTGCCCACTGACAAAGAAATGATCAGTCTATAATTTTAATGGTAGGTATATTTTAACAGTGAGAGACAGAATAACAACAAAAAAGTCTAGAAAAACGCATTTCAAAAAAGTTATAAACTGATTTGCATGTTAATGAGGGAAATAAGTATTTGACCACTTCGACTTAGTACTTGGTGGCAAAACCCTTGTTGGCAATCACAGAGGTCAGACGTTTCTTGTAGTTGGCCACCAGGTTTGCACACATCTCAGGAGGGATTTTGTCCCACTCCTCTTTGCAGATCCTCTCCAAGTCATTAAGGTTTCGAGGCTGACGTTTGGCAACTCGAACCTTCAGCTCCCTCCACAGATTTTCTATGGGATTAAGGTCTGGAGACTGGCTAGGCCACTCCAGGACCTTAATGTGCTTCTTCTTGAGCCACTCCTTTGTTGCCTTGGCTGTGTGTTTTGGGTTATTGTCATGCATACCCATGCACGACCCATTTTCAATGCCCTGGCTGAGGGAAGGAGGTTCTCACCCAAGATTTGACGGTACATGGCCCCATCCATCGTCCCTTTGATGCGGTGCAGTTGTCCTGTCCCCTTAGCAGAAAAACACCCCCAAAGCATAATGTTTCCACCTCCATGTTTTGACGGTGGGGATGGTGTTCTTGGGGTCATTCCTCCTCCTCCAAACACGGCGAGTTGAGTTGATGCCAAAGAGCTTGATTTTGGTCTCATCTGACCACAACACTTTCACCCAATTCTCCTCTGAATCATTCAGATGTTCATTGGCAAACTTCAGATGGGCCTGTACATGTGCTTTCTTGAGCAGGGGGACCTTGCGGGTGCTGCAGGATTTCAGTCCTTCACAGCTTAGTGTGTTACCAATTGTTTTCTTGGTGACTATGGTCCCAGCTGCCTTGAGATCATTAACAAGATCCTCCCGTGTAGTTCTGGGCTGATTCCTCACCGTTCTCATGATCATTGAAACTCCACGAGGTGAGATCTTGCATGGAGCCCCAGACCGAGGGAGACTGACAGTTATTTTGTGTTTCTTCCATTTGCGAATAATCGCACCAGCTGTTGTCACCTTCTCACCAAGCTGCTTGGCGATGGTCTTGTAGCCCATTCCAGCCTTGTGTAGGTCTACAATCTTGTCCCTGACATCCTTGGACAGCTCTTTGGTCTTGGCCATGGTGGAGAGTTTGGAATGTGATTGATTGATTGCTTCTGTGGACAGGTGTCTTTTATACAGGTAACGAGCTGAGATTAGGAGCACTCCCTTTAAGAGAGTGCTCCTAATCTCAGCTCGTTACCTGTATAAAAGACACCTGGGAGCCAGAAATCTTGCTGATTGATAGGGGATCAAATACTTATTTCCCTCATTAACATGCAAATAAACTTTTTTGAAATGCGTTTTTCTGGATTGTTTTGTTGTTATTCTGTCTCTCACTGTTAAAATACACCTACTATTAAAGTTATAGACTGATCATTTCTTTGTCAGTGGGCAAACGTACAAAATCAGCAGGGGATCAAATACGTTTTTCCCTCACTGTAAGAGGGCAATACTTACACTTCCAAAGCAACTTCCTGGGACCTGCAACACAATAAAAACAAATAAGAGACAAGGAATTTTTGTTAAGCTAGTTTATCACAACAGTATCTGTATTTTGTATTTATTCTGTATTTTGAGACTTACCACAAACTGGGTAATGTTAAGGCCATATGACTACGTTTAGCTAATGTTCTCTTCTGATTAGCTAAGTTATGTTATGGTAGTGAATATGGTCGAGTCATCTTAACATTACAATGTCATTGCTTTGTCACATGCATAAAATTAGCCATTACGCCAGCATTTAATAAAAAATATTTAACAAACTAAAAAACCCGCAAATAATTAACAAACAGCCCCTTGAGTGAAAAAAAACAATAAATAGTTACAGGTGAAAAATGTCTGTTGAACTGGTTAAAACAACGTTTTTCACTGCTCACAAACAGCCCCTCGAGTGAGAAAGGTAGCTAAGTTAGCTAAGAGGTGGCTAACAGGTGCAAAATATCTGTCGAACTGGTTAATGTTAAAACAAAGTTTCCACTGCTCACAAACAGCCCATCGAGTGAAAATAATATTTAAAAAACAGGTGAAAAATGTCTGTCGAAATGATTAACACAATCTTTGCCAGATCTCGAATTCTCACATACACGCTTGCAACCAAGAGAAAATGGCGTCGCCTGTGGCTAAACTGAAGAAAAGAAAAGTGTAAAAGGCGGGCGAGGTATCTACTTCTTTGGTTTTACTGGTGGACTACAAAACGCCACCACCTACTGTACCTAGTGTGTAACATCATGGCTTTATATTGAAGTTATATTCTGGATATTAAACCTGTTTCGTTTAAATATTGAAATAAAGCCCTTTGAACCTGTAATTGTTTGACAGAAAAAAAATATTTCTCAGAAATGAAATAAAATTATTTAGAAGTGATGGCCATAACATAACCATGTAGGATGGTTTATTTATCCACGAAACTACCATTCTCCTGTGTTAATTAATTGCCATTAAAAGTCCAATTGGAGAATAATAATGGGGAAATTACTTCTGGAACCGAACCTGCAGCTCCTCCTTCGAGATAAAGAGGTGTGGTCATCACTAAAACTTAACAATTTTAAAACATTTAAACAGTTTTAAACAGTTATTCACACATTACATTACTATGAAATGTAAATATATTCTACTACAAATTAGTACAATATACTTATATTTCATGGTAATGCAATCAAACTTAAATCATTTATGTACATTGTAATTTAATTGTTTAATTACATCTGAAATCCGGGCCAACAGTGTGACTCATAATAGTCCTTTGGATATTGCTCTGCTCTGAATTTAGGGGTTAGGGTCGAACTTTTTGTTTTTTTGATGACTTGGCCATCTCCAACATGTTTCTCAAAGTGACAGTGAGGTGGCGTAAGGGTCCCACACATGACTGACCCCCCTCTCAAAACACCCTAGTTGAAAACTGAATTATTTCTCTAGGTCTAGTCATCTGTAATTTTACAATTATGAAATAATTTAGGTTACTATAATAATTAGGCCTACTTTTGATGTATTATTTGTATCAATTTTAGCCAAATTATGTAAAATTCTGCAGTAATATAAACTATCAGAGAATAGTGAAGGAAGCGAAAGCCAAGTTTGTCTCTACATTAATCTCTGATAATGCATATCGACCAAAAATTTTGTTCGAAATAATTGATAGTTTAAAACCCAACTAAAAATGCTTTTTTGGACGCCACCCAAGAGAACTGTGAAACATTTTTTATCTTTTTTATTCACAAAATTGAGCAGATTAAAGGTGCGATTGTACCTTTAGAATTTGATCAACAACTTACTCCTTCCCCGTCCAGCTCCTTGACTCACTTTGAACCAGTAACGTCAGAACAGTTAGCAGATGTAGTTTCCAATATGAAGTGTTCCAGCTATAAGCTGGATATTCTTTCTCCACGCCTACTTAAAGAAGTTTTCAATACTATCAGTTCTAGTGTGACAGCTATAATTAACTACTCATTAGCAAGTGGAGTTGTTCCAAGTAGTTTTAAACATGCAACTCTACATCCTTTGTTAAAAAAACATTTTTGGATTTGGCAATACACAACAATTACAGACCAATTTCAAACTGCCTTATATTTCTAAGGTTTTGGAGAGAGTTGTTTATTTGCATCTCTACTCCTATCTAAATACATGTAATATTTTAGATACATTTCAGTCTGGTTTCAGACCCCTGCATAGCACTGAATCTGCATTGTTGAAGGTCACTAATTATATTTTTCTCCATGGATTCAGGTTCACCTGTCGTTTTAGTTTTATTAGATCTTAGTGCAGCATTCAACACTATCGACCATAATATTATTCTGAATTGTTTAGAATGTATGGTTGGCATTTAGGGTATGGCCCTCCAGTGGTTTTCCTCCTATCTAAAAGAAAGGACGTTCTCTGTAAATGTAGGTAATTATTTTTCTACGTCGGCTCAGTTACAGTGTGGTGTCCCTCAAGGGTCGATTCTAGGACCTTTGTTATTTTCACTGTACATGATTCCTCTGAGCTCTATTTTTCTGAAGTACAGCATATCTTATCACTGTTATGCCGATGATTCCCAATTTTATTTCCCAGTGAGTGTAGACAAGAATTGTTCATTTGAAAACACCATAAATTGTTTCAAAGATATAAAACTTTGGCTGGCAAACAATTTCTTACAATTAAATTAAACCAAAACTGAAGTTTTGATTTTAGGTTCCTCCATGTCCTCCTTACCTGGCCTAGTTGCCCAGTTAGATCCTCTGTCGTTGAATGTACAAGTTCATGTGTGGAGTCTTGGAGTGATTTTAGATTCCTTGTTACTTTTTAATAAGCAGATCAGTGCTGTTGTTAAGGGTAGTTTTTTCCACTTGAGATCTATTGCAAAAACAAAACATTTTCTTTCCCATAAAGACTTGGAAATTGTGATCCATGCACTTATTACATCAAGGTTAGACTATTGCAATTCACTGTACATTGGTCTGCCCCAAACTGCGTTCTCCTGCCTACAACTAGTTCAAAATGCGAAGCTAGGCTTTTAACAGGGTCAAGAAAGAGGGATCACATTTCCCCTGTCTTAGCATCTCTACACTGGCTTCCAGTGAAACTTAGGGTTAAAAATTTGGATTTATGTCTACAAGGCACGATCTGGTCTCGCGTCCCAATATATCAGTGACCTTTTACACACTTATTCCCTAGAGTGCTTAGGTCTTCTGATCAACTTTTATTAAGGGCCTCTCGTCACTATAGTGATCGTGCCTTTTCGGTGATAGGTCCTAATCTCTGGAACAGTCTCCCTCTCCATGTGAGGTCAGCTTCATCATTAGCTATTTTTAAATCTCCCTTAAAAACATATTTTTATTCTGTAGATTTTGAATAGATTAGTGAATATTTCGAAATGGATATATATATATATATATATATATATATATATTTATTTATTTATTATTTTTTCTGAACTAAGCTAATTTGTTTTTATACTATGTTATTTTGTTTATTTGATCTGTAAAGCACTTTGGGTCAACTTCTATTGTTTTTAAATGTGCTCTATAAATACAGGTTGACTTGACTTGACTCCAAACTTTATCAAAAATAACAAACAAAATAACATCTCAAGAAAGATTGAACAATTTGTATTTATTTTGAATTATTTGCATTTCACTTGATATTTGTATTCTGAACTACAAGTACTTTGTATTTCAATGTAATTAAATGTCTGTTGTATGGAAAAGTATTTGAAATGCATTTCAAATACTCTTCCCTACAACAGTCATTAATCTATTGCATTGCATCCTGTCCATATTTCTATGTGCATTTATCCTAGTACAAATGAGCCAACAAGTGCTGAACGTCTGGGTTTGATCAAAACAAAATATAGCTACCTCATTATTGTGCAAAATTAAAGTGGGAATGTATTTTGCAATAGTGATAGAGTTGCAAAGGTGGGAACCAGTTCAAAACCCGATATATCCATGAGCGGTAGATTGTAGAACGGAAGTAACAGCCAGTCAGCTTTGCTTAGGTGCCACAGGCCTTGGTTTCCACTCAGTTATACTGTCATCTAGTGGACTTTTATATTATACAGTCCTTCACCAAAGTTAATTTGTTAAGACAGTTCAATCTCCGTTTGAAAGTTGACAGCATATATATACATTTTGATGTCAAATACTGAGTAAATCACAGCACAAATGCATACTACAAGAAAGTATATATTTTTAAAGTGACTAATAATGGGAAGACTGTCATCTAGCCTTTGCCTTTGTGCTCAGATCCCCAGGAGCTGTTTGTGCCATCAGCAGACTATTATGAAGTAGTGCAGCTGCGCAAAAACTGGCCAACGACACTGTTCTGTCAGGTGACTTCCCCGCAGGCCAAGGTGACTCTGAAGTGAAAGTGGACGAGGTCGAGATATCCGACATAAAAAGGCTCCCTTTATGGCAAGGCAAGCTACCAGGACCTTCGCCAAATATCCACCAGATACATTTATGTGAACGGTAAGTGATGAGTCCAGGGAAAATGGGAGAACTGTTTATTCTTGAATGTCCCATGCAGTCCTCAAAGGGTTGGAGGTTGATCATGTATACATTGTTACAGAAAAAAAAATGTAATGCCACACCTTATAGTGCTGACAAAGCACTTCTTTCTGCTGTTTACTGTGCTGCACATTTCCCCCAAATGTTGTAAATTTCAAAATAATTAAACTGGGGAAAAGAAGGAAAATTGAATGACAGATAATATCCATAAACTGACAAAACAAACCACAGGATTATATCACAGTTTTGAAACACATATTGTTAAATTCTCCATTGACAACAGCGCCTGCAGCACAGCTCTGTCTTGACATGTTGGAAACAAAACCTGCACAAACAATAGAGAAGATAAATGCTTTAATAAAAGTACAACACTATACTTGGGTTTGAAACTGAAAAACTCAGTTCTGCTTCCTTTCTCCAAGTTGATGTATGTATGGCAAGTTGTAACGATTTTGCATTATATTATATAGTGGGCGCCAGGTAGAATAAAGCCTACCATAATGTAACATATATAGATGGAAAAAAAAGAACACTGAAAAAGGTTACCAGGATGTATACAGAAATATAAGACTCCCGACTACACCCTATACCAACTAACCCCATAACATGAGACTTAATTCCATCAAGGGTAGGTGGTAAAGAAGTACAACTCTAGACCGCATACATATAGAGCACAATTTCTGTTTGTATTCATCAACAACGTTAATTTCATAGATAAATATGGCACATAGATTACACACAAACCAATTTAATAAATATAAGACAGTTCATGTTTTATGTTTTAAGTTCCCTGCACACCTAGGATTCTGTCAGTCCAGAGTTTGATCAATGTCCATGAAGAATAAAAAATCACAATAGATTAACAAGCATATAAAGATTTCCAGCCATACAATACACATCTGTTTACTACAGAAAACACTACTCGGATGACAAAAGATGACAAACTTTTTCTGGGCCCACGTTTACCATACTCGAGTAGGTTCACAAATAAATAACAGGTTCATGAAACAAAACTAAATAACAAAAGAAAACAATATCACCATGTAAACTGTATGTAGCAGTAATGAGAGTGCAAACGGTAACGGCCTTCTTTTAAAGTGATGTATGCAATAAATATACTAAGAGCAAATGCTATATCCAATGGAATAATGTGCAAAGAGCAATCACATCCTTCTTTTAAAGCGACGTATGTCACAGCTGAGGGGAGTTCAGTGAGAAACACGTGACCAACTATGCCACCTCAATTAGTAAGCAAGAGGGGAACTCGCAACCCCCTTCGATTCTCTCCCCGGGCAGGCACAACAGCAGGATGGGAAGTAATTATTTTATTCAACAGGGTTGGTTTCACATGCACAGGGCACGGAGGCTGTGCTAGACAAAATTATGACTAACACTATAAGAGATATAAAGTAAGCAATACATATAATAAAACCTAGCTAAAACCCGCCTTTAATATTCATGGTGAATAAAAGACTAAAATCCCCTACCCAAAAGAACAAAGAAATAATAGTAAATTATCTAATAAAAAGCAGCAGCAGCAGCAGCGATGATATTATTTGGCTTCCATCTACAGGTAAGCGAGATGCCTACTCCAGGACATAATCTTCAGCGTCTCCAAGGCCGGTAGTGGTTTTGGGCCAGGCAAGACCCGGACTGGCTCCGTACCGATCAACACAGATTCTACAAGAGATCAGCGTAAGTAACATTTATCAATAGAAGCAGTCTCTGTGCAAATGAGCAATGCTAATGTCTCCCTTTGCCTTTTATAGGTTACAAATCCAGGATCAGCCACGAGAGGGGAGCGAGGAGAGACCGCAACAATCAAACAGTGCAAAGTACAATCACAGATCCTTTTCTAGGGGGACCCCAAACTGTCACTACCACTTTCTGTGGTATATAAAATAAAGTGCTCCATGTGCCGTGTCGAAGTCTCTTATTTTCACAATCGCTTTTCAACAAAAGGTAAACAAAAGTACTTATCCACAAAGGAAATATACACTTTCTTCTGTGGTCTCCAAATGTTAAGTCTCTTCTTCTGATCCAGGTCCCCTCAGTCTGTGCTTTCACCATCTAGTCCCTTACTCTCTCCTCCAGCGCGTGTCTTGGGCAGAATCACTGTTGTATCTCTTTGTCTGATTTCCGTTGGTGTGTGCCAAACAAACACAGCTCCCTGCTCTTATAGGCAGGAGATAGAGTCAGGGTGCAGGTGACGGTAATTAGGGAGGTGATGCGGGGAAGTCCACTTGGGAATGTGACAGGGCAGCGTGTTTGGCTATTAAGTAAAACACACATGAAACAATTAAGCAATTTGAACAATCATAGAAATAACATACCATAATAATAAAGTGCACACGATCATCAACAGTGAAGAAACCCAAGTGATTCATGCCCCACTCGTGACATATACAATATATACACTAGGAGCAAATGCCAGATAATTAAATTCTTCAAAGTGCAAAGCATAGGTTAATAAACCTTTTTACAATCAAATGGAATGCTGACAACAACGTAGCACTAACACACCATAATTAGAAAGGCAAACATACACTCACCTAAAGGATTATTAGGAACACCTGTTCAATTTCTCATTAATGCAATTATCTAACCAACCAATCACATGGCAGTTGCTTCAATGCATTTAGGGGTGTGGTCCTGGTCAAGACAATCTCCTGAACTCCAAACTGAATGTCTGAATGGGAAAGGAAGGTGATTTAAGCAATTTTGAGCGTGGCATGGTTGTTGGTGCCAGACGGGCCGGTCTGAGTATTTCACAATCTGCTCAGTTACTGGGATTTTCACGCACAACCATTTCTAGGGTTTACAAAGAATGGTGTGAAAAGGGAAAAACATCCAGTATGCGGCAGTCCTGTGGGCGAAAATGCCTTGTTGATGCTAGAGGTCAGAGGAGAATGGGCCGACTGATTCAAGCTGATAGAAGAGCAACTTTGACTGAAATAACCACTCGTTACAACCGAGGTATGCAGCAAAGCATTTGTGAAGCCACAACACGTACAACCTTGAGGCGGATGGGCTACAACAGCAGAAGACCCCACCGGGTACCACTCATCTCCACTACAAATAGGAAAAAGAGGCTACAATTTGCACAAGCTCACCAAAATTGGACAGTTGAAGACTGGAAAAATGTTGCCTGGTCTGATGAGTCTCGATTTCTGTTGAGACATTCAGATGGTAGAGTCAGAATTTGGCGTAAACAGAATGAGAACATGGATCCATCATGCCTTGTTACCACTGTGCAGGCTGGTGGTGGTGGTGTAATGGTGTGGGGGATGTTTTCTTGGCACACTTTAGGCCCCTTAGTGCCAATTGGGCATCGTTTAAATGCCACGGCCTACCTGAGCATTGTTTCTGACCATGTCCATCCCTTTATGACCACCATGTACCCATCCTCTGATGGCTACTTCCAGCAGGATAATGCACCATGTCACAAAGGTCGAATCATTTCAAATTGGTTTCTTGAACATGACAATGAGTTCACTGTACTAAACTGGCCCCCACAGTCTCCAGATCTCAACCCAATAGAGCATCTTTGGGATGTGGTGGAACGGGAGCTTCGTGCCCTGGATGTGCATCCCACAAATCTCCATCAACTGCAAGATGCTATCCTATCAATATGGGCCAACATTTCTAAAGAATGCTTTCAGCACCTTGTTGAATCAATGCCACGTAGAATTAAGGCAGTTCTGAAGGCGAAAGGGGGTCAAACACAGTATTAGTATGGTGTTCCTAATAATCCTTTAGGTGAGTGTACATTAGCAGCAGACAGGAAATTGAAGTGAGAGCCATATGTTTCAAATCAAATCGAACAAATCTTTCTTTATCCAGTTCAAGTACATTGCAATAGATTTAAACTTACGAGTCCATCTTCCTTAGCTGTTTCACAAGTAAAAGTTGCTTTGCTCTTATAATACTAAATCATTTAGGAATCCACTGCACCATTTCATTTTATATTAGAGTCCCGCTTATGTAAAACCCACTTTACATTTTCTTTGTCTGTTTGTAGATCTTCGCCAGTCGAAGTCGATATGGGCCTTTCCATTTTGGGGCAATGTGTGGATGCTTTAGAAAGAACATGATTACCAATCCACACACGATCATTAACAGCAAACACCTCTCTTCTTTTTTTATCATAATTTAGTTTTTGCCTTTCCCAAGCCTTCTTCATGTTCATGGTCATCATTCCCCTCAATGTTTCCATCCTGGCAACAAATTCATACTTAAGATGGTCTGGAGATATTTAATGCTAAATTAAAATCAACAAGAAAAGAGTCCCAATTTTTGTAATGCAATCCAATGTAAGAAGAAATCATGCTTTTCTAACTTTGATTTACTTGTTCTGTTAGATTTGTCTGGGGATGATAAGCAGATATCCAGGGTTTCCCCACCTCATAAAGCTCTCCTTGATCAAGAAAGTATTAGCAAATGCTTTATGTAGAGGAAACAGTTCAACCTACTTGGAGTAATCACTAAAACAAGCAAGTAGACATTATTTTGGGAACTTCTTGGAAAAGGTCCCATCAGGTCTACTCCTAGCATTTCCCATGGTCTCTCTAGAATGGTTTGTTGAAGTTGTCCACTAGGCTTTCTTGTCTCAGATTTGTGAAGTTGGCATACCTGACATTTCTTGATGTAGTTAATTATGTCAGCACACATTTTTGGTTAATAAGCCACTGCTTGAATGCATTTGCAAGTTTAAAATCAGCACAAATGCCCACTCAATAGGCTATCATGATAAGCCTGCAAGATCTGGGGATGTAAGCACTCTGGAATGTAGATCTGATGTACGACTTTCCACAAAGTTGAAGTTTTCCTGTACAATTTATCTTCAATGATTGTAAAGAAAGATGAAGCAGAAGTGTTATCCCCATTTTCAAGGATTTCTTGATATAGGGTCTGGATTAGAGGATCATCTTGTTGGGCTTGCCAAATGACTTCATCACTGTTGGGAAAGTCCATGGAAGGCTGGATACTAGCTTGTACCACTGCACAAATACTGGCATTAGGAGGTTCTGTTAAGCCCATTGGAGCCCACTAATCGACACAAGGCATGATAAGAAAAGATATCAAAGATATCAATTCCAAAATCACTTTCTTGGCTACTTCATACAATTTTGCTAACACTTGATGCAATTGTTCTATTGTAACAGCAATGTTTTTGTATTGTTCCTTATCCTCCTCCATTTGTCTTTGACAATTTTGTAAGAATTGCTGATGAAACACTTGTTGAGTTAGCTGATTATCTGCAATAGCTTGCTAAAGACATTTACTCCATGAGTAAAACCTGACACATCAGTATTTGCAACTAGGAACAAGTGTATTTGCAGATTCCACATTCATAAATATATTTGTATCCATGTCTAAGACATGAGGGAAAATACAAATCAGGATAATATGTAAACGGCCTAGAGTAATTAAATCCTAGTGTCCAAATTCAGACCCCAAGTTGGGAGCCAAATTCTGTAAAGATTTTGCATTATATTATACAGTTGAGCGCCAGGTGGGATAAAGCCTATCACAATTTATCATATATAGATGGAAAAAAACATAAAAGCAGACCGTCACAAAGTAACATATCCACACAGCAATAGTTATGTTGCTAATGAGAATTTGAAACTCTAAACAACACAATGGATGGTTTTCAAAATTCTGTTCTCAACGAAAACAAGAATTCTGCAACAATTTCATAGAAACTGCTTTAATCAATAAATATGAATAAGATTGGCATTACTGACAGAGACAAACTTTATAACAATATTTAATAGTTCATGTTAGATTCCGTCTCTCCAGCGTCTTGTTATCCAGGCCTCCTCCTTGGTCTGCATGGGTGAGAATTTACAGATAATTGCTCAGCTCAATGTTGCTATAGTTTCACTTGGGAATACTCAATGCAAAAGGTAACTTTTAACATTTTCAGATTTAGCTATAGGACTGTTTGAAGTTAGACGATTACAAAACACCACTCGGCTTTAATATCAAATACACCAATTTCATTTGAGACTCGAGTGGCTGATAATGTAGGGGATCAAATCGGCATCTTGCAGGTCGTTATCAAAATGACCTAACCCACTGCGCACTCTCTTTACAACTCTTTTGGCAGCTCTAACATAATTGTGCTTTGTCTTGGTGCGAGCAGATCGGCAGGCCGCTGTACACTCAGGACAGCACACACACACTGCGCTCGGGGGGGCAGAGCTGTGGACAGGGCACCTACACCTGCACTGCTCAGAACCTGGAATCGCTGAAAACACCTGCCAGGGCCCAGAGGATTCAACAGCCTTCACTGTGACACACACACATTGTATCTATACATCTAGAATCTAGAATTAATCAGAATCAGAGAGATTTTATTACAAAATACTGGTAAAGTTTGCTGTGCCAGTTTACGAACATTCAGTTCCACCTACAGACAGCATAGTGATCATGAAATAATGAAATGGCTGTTAATTCTCAGGGCCTTGGATGCAAAATAAACTAACCATTAGTAGTTGTGAGTGTATTTACAGTCTCTGGTTATACAATGAATTTCTAAATTTAGAAACAGGCATCTGGACATTTTTTTTTAAGGTAAGGCCATCGGAAGATGATTTGAGATTATACTACAAGCATGGCAAAATGTTACACACAAACAAAATCAAAAAAGTTAAGTCACAGTTTTGGAACCCAGTATCATATTGTAACATATATTGTAAAATATATATGGAGCACAGTGATTAAAGCTACAGAAAAGATGCATATAAAGAATGCTATAAAGAATGTTGTAATAACATTGTGTTCATGAAATAACTATTCAATTCTATTCAATGGATTCAGACTCACTTGATATAGCTGACATGGGCATTATATTTATGCATCTTGAATACATTGCAAGAGAATAAACTCCTAAACAAAACAATCATAAGATGGATATATGGAGCCTGCAACATGTTCTTTTAAGATTTTCTTTTTAAATATACCAACTGTTTTTCAATGTTTAATACAGATTTAATTATATAGAAGAAATGTTTGGAATCACATATTAATCCCATATATATATGAATCTACATGTCTTCCTATTAAAATAATAATGCATGGGAAAACAACTCACAAAAATTAAAAAGATGACGACTATATTCATATAATTAATATAAATGACAGTTTATTTAGCAAATTGTCAGTTTAAAAGAAGGGGGAAAAAATTGTTGAAGGTTATGTGGCATTAGACATTGTTTACCCAAGTGGCTTTTGTTGTATATTTTGTATTTTGTGAAATATAACACATGCACTGGTATAATATGAAGAATTATGATGGTTTACAAGTTTTGGTAAAAATAACTGCAATGTCTTAAATTTCAAATTTCAAAACCATTATAAAGTCTATTTCCTTAACACGTGTGAAGATCCTACAGCATGTTTAATAATGAATAAGTTGTGCAAAGCATCACCTCCACCAAGAGAAATATAAAATAATGAAATGCGTTTCCCTGGGTTTGTTTTTCAAGTCTGTGTTCCCCTCTAGGAACTGAGGTAATAAGTGGATGACCTAACCCAGTCTCAGACAAAGTGGTCAAAAATCATTCAATGTGTAAATAGAAATGTAAACAAAAGGTGCAAGGATCTTCAAACACACAAGTAAATAGAGACATTCAGGTTTTGTTGTTGTTCTCCATTTTCACATTTGGTATTTTAACATTTTAGTTGAGCATAGATGTATTAATATATTTTTCTTGTTTTGTTTTTAATCAACCAACCCCTCTTCAGATGCCCAACAAATACTCATAGCAGTCGTAGCAGGGGGGGTATGTTTATTTTGGTAACTGCAACCAAATGCCTGTTGTTACTCTGATGGACTTGAGCACCTGTTCCACAGACACATAATTCTGAAACTTAGTCTACTCAATCTGTCACTACACCGCACGTTTGTGCGTGAGAGTGCCTGACAACTATTCTTTGTTTAGTTTTTGCAGTGCATTATTGGATTTTCTTTTTTTTTTTTTTGGAGAGAAAACCTTTTGGTGCTTTTTCCCCTCAAGAAACATAGTTTATTTAAAATTTAGAATAAGCATCGCGGGCACAACTTTGCAGACCACTGATCTAGAATCTATTGCTTTAACAAATTTGAGCAAATATCAAAGTTGTGCCAAAAATATGATTTATAAATGGAGCATACAAACACTATACAATACTTCATTTAAATTTTGTGTTTTTACTAAGCCTTTCTTTCATTTGGCCTAATGCTATCAATCTGCAATGGAATAACTAATACCACTACTAATTCACATTTTAGCAATTGGTTCAATTAAATTCAAAGCTCTGCCAAAAAAAAAAAATGCATCCACTGTATACCACTCACTGAAAAGAAAATACACTCCCACCCCTTTCACACATAAAAGCTAATAAAAACAGATAAAATACTGGTTAAAAAGTGCACCTGTGCATCTGAATACATCATACAGTGTCACATGTCCGAAGATCAATACTGACATTCTAAGTGCTTTGGTTTCTTGTCCGAAACAGAAATGTGTCAGTTATCAGTATTGGTTTGACTCCTTTGCTGTGCCTTGTGAGGGTGAGAAACGGAGTTACTGTGTCTGTCGTAGAAGACAAAGTCCCGGGTTTCAGCGTGGACACAAGCGTTAGTGATGATAATAAAGATTTTCATTGGACAAAAGGTGGCTGAGAACGCACACCTCACCAGTGTCAAACAAGTGGGCAATTTGCAGAATTGAATGAAGAAACCCAGTCCAAAATGACCACCATTATTGAAAGCACTGCCCTGCTGCTGTTAAAACTGCATTTCCTATGACATGAAGGACTGTGTGATGGCTCCTTAGCAATGAGAAATAGTGTACCCCCTTCATCAAGGGCACTCTACTAACATACTGTATGGACATACCACAAAACAAAATCTTTGTACTTAAGGCAGATACTGATTTGTTAAAACAAAAACATGTCAATCACTAATGGCAAACAGGAGCAGGCGAAGGTCCGCCAACATTGAGATACAAATATCCACAGGATGTGGATTGGTTTACAGTAAAGATTGCTGTAACATGTTTTCCTCAGTGGGAGTATGACTGTAGCAGTAGCACAGAACATATTCAAATACTCACAGTACAAAGGCATACATTAAAACTGAAATTAATTCAGAAGTACCCCATGAAAACTATTGTAACTTTGATTACAGAATATATAGGGAAAGCTGACAAGCTGTCCTGTAACAGGCAAAGCTTATCTATGAGGTAACAAACACTGTATAATAGTTTATTTTCTTTCTAAAACAAAAAGCAGCACAAAAAAAGACAGAGCAACCTGAAGACAATCTTCTGACTTGCCCTGAAAAAGACTGGATGAAATCCAGAGTAAAAACATTAAAAACAAAAGCAGGACTAAAATCAAGTTTTCTGCATTTTCTCATCTGTCGGTGGCTCCTGGTGGCTTTAGGAAGACTGTAAAAATGTGGTCCGCATTAGCACTACAAGAGTGAAACTTCACAGAGCAATGCAGCCTAAAAGGCGCTGCACCAGCTCTTGTGCGTGACTGAAGGGCCACCCTGAAGTGGCAAGATGCTTCCTGCCTTCCTGCAGAGATACTCAGGATGAAAATCAGTGCATAGCGTAAACAGCTGCGGTGGAGGAGCAGCTGTGGAGGGTGGTGTGCTGGATCAGCTGGGGGAGAGGTGTGCTGCGAGAGAGGACAGGTGAGCGCTGGCAGTAGAGTCTCCATTGGCCAGTCTGTATTGTAGCTGCTCTTTCTCCAGGTTCAGCTTCTGAGTCCGCAGGGCTTCCTTGGCCAGAGACTGCTGCAGTGAGGTGAGATCTCCTGTCAGCTGCCTAAAGAGCAACACAAGACACACGAGGGTTTAGGACACAGCAGCCACGGCTTTTTAATGTGAATGCTCAACAGCAACAGTCAAGAAATTAGTTTCTACTACATATGGTTTCATTTTATTTCTTGTGGAGATATTTCCTGCATAATTCTCTGCCTTTGCCTCTCTAATTTTCTAAACACTGCAAAAAATCATTCAGGTGAGGTACTACTACTGAACCTACTAATTGGATTTAAAGCTTGTACAATACATATTTTTATATCAGGCCTTATGATGGTCTTTCTGTGTGACACTCATTCATTTCCTCAGCACACCCCCATCAGAAAAGGGAAACAAAACAACAGAAGAGTGGGGATTCACCAAGTTTGACATTTATCAAGGATATACACAAAGGCTGCAACACAAGAAAGGCTGGGGTAACAGGTATAATATAGTGTAATCCAATGCTTTAAAAGTGAATAAGACTGATTTATGTTTTAAGAGCCCTATTTATTACTTTGTTCCTGCTTTGTTCTCTGTGTTGGTTTCTTCCACTATAACACCTTATCTTAATATTATACTTTGAATGACTGCTTAGAAATCATAGCAAATATTGTCCTTCCTATGACTTGAATCAGCATCAGAGCACAACTGAGTGTTCAGTGTGCACAACACCCCAAAGCACATGTGTACTGTGCCCTAGTGTTTCTCAATTAGGATAGGACCAGAACATGCTCCCATTTGGGGATGGTTTACTTTTTATTGCTACTGTAAGAAACAAAATTGATCAAATATGAGAGCAAATAATGACATTCAAGAACAGGAAGCAATACCTTTCGAACATCTTTAAATTCAATGTGAAATATTTCACACCCTGTTTAACACAGTTTTAGCATGCCATTATATGTAAATCATATTCTGTGAACACAGCACTAGGGAAAAAAAAAACAACAATGTGCTACTGGTACAGTGAGAACCGAGAAGAGGAAGAGACATACTCTATATATGTGTGGTGGTTCTTAATTTGGACTCTCAGATCTTCATTCTGCTGAATATGCATCTTCACTTGGTCTTCCAGAGAGAGGTTCTTCTCAACCTGCAGATAATAAGGATGAAAAGATTATGAGGCACTGTTAGGGACATAATTCACCCTGAAGTGCTATTGAAAACCTCAAATAATATTAGGCTACTTCAAAGGAAAAGTTTAGCTAATTCCCATCAAAACCCCCTAAATCAAATAAAACTAGCTAGCTAGCAAGTAGCAAGCAACCCATTATCAACACTTTTTTTCTGCAAAGCAGGAGGACATGTTGACAGCACTGTTAGCTAGCGGGGAACAGGTATATCCTGCAACTTTATATCATTAGGGCTGGATTAAAATCAAAACTTTGACCCACCCGCTAATAGAAAACTACAAACCTGTACATCATAGCGGTTACATTTATGATTAGAAGAAAGTGGCATCTTACAAACAATTAAACCACAACTGAGTACAGTTCTGTAGTTTTCTATTAGCAGGTGGATCAAAGTTTTGATTTAATCCGGCCCTTAAAGAGAAATTAAAACTTCATATATGAATCTCACAAGCATAGGTCAATACAATCTCTTTTTATTGCTTTCTGATCGCAACTAGTATACAGAAGTATCTCAGTAGAGTGCATGCGACTCATTATATAGTGTATGTCCCTAACGGCACCTCATATTTCCCGAGACATTTGACACAGCCATGCTGGAAAGACTGACCAATTGTAACACTCCGAAGATTACCATTTTTTTTCTTTCAACAAACTAAAAGATCTTTATATTAAATATTTATTTTATTCTCAAAAGTGCATTTCAAATGCTCCTTTTAAAGATAATATTACATTTTTGTATACGTTTAGTTTAAACAATAACACAGAACTCTAAAGTGAATTCAAAGTGTCTGCCGACTTCAAGAATTTCAGAACAACCTCACCATACCCCGCGGCCTGAAGCGAGAACAAGGTAACCATTAAGGTGAAAGAAGTTATAGTCTGACTGATGAAACAGATTATCATAGATGACTGTCATTATCGTCTATTGGCAAAAACCCATCAGTCTTTTCTGTAGCACACAAACAACCTTGACGAGTATTTGAGTAAACATATATTTTTATCTTGATGTGGTCATTTAAAATGCCAATTATGCTCAAGCACCTTCCCTCAGATTCATTCTGTGATAATTGTGGAGATGACGAAGATTATTTGCTTCATAACAAAAAAGCAGTGAGGTCATGTTATGCCAGCCTGAGTGGGGTTCAGACTGTGAAATCCTAGCCAAATCACTGTAGCAACAGAAGTTCAAGTTTACAGCTAACACCGTGAGAATTTACACTACTCCAGCCTCCTGGTAATGAGCGACATAACTCAAATGTGTGCGAAAGGATGTGAGCAGACCATTAACTGACTTTCAGGAAAAAATAAATGAGAAAAAAAGGAAAATCTAACACAGGAGAAGAAGGAACAAAGAATGCTAGAAAACTCAAATTTAACTTTTACACACTAGCTAATTTAAACACTTAAAAGTGTTAATTGTGTTAATAAATTGTTATTTATTTATATGAACACAAACTTCTTGTACTTACCAGGGATTGCATTTGGTGCAGCTTGCTGTTGAGCTCTTGGATTCGTCCGCTCTTCATTTCAATGACAAACAGTAAACTCTCCAGCTCCTGCTCCCAGAATTCACCAGGGCTGCCGTGGGCCTGAAGGAGCAGATCAGGGATTTGGCAAAGGCAGGAAGACAGACACCCAGCATTTCTAAAGTGATGCTATGAAAACCTCTCCAGTAAACATGTTTCTATGTGAACTTTAGACAACTTGTTGCCAAGTCTGCCCTTGACTTACGCACAGACTCCAGAGTTATACAAAATCATTCATTTTTATGTTCTCAACTCATGTGAATATTACCTGTTTTTCTTTCCCAGTAGTCAACGTACCTGAATATTAGTCTGCAGATCTCTTTTCAGAACAGACTCTTCCACTCTTTGTTTTAACTTGTTGAAGACCTGTAGCTCTGCAGTCAGATCATCCACTCTGCCCTGCAGACAATTGATACACGGGGTAACTCAATGAAGCAGCTGGATTTCGGGGGGGGATGACATACTTTGGGGAGGGCATACTCCCAAGCAACACAAAGTGACACTAGTTTTTTATCTGAATAAACAAACAACAGACTTTAGCAATGATTTACATGGTATAGTTTGCCAAGTGGAAATTGCAATGACTGGCTTAACATTCAACGGGATTTGACAATTCACTGATCCTGAAAAAGCACTAAACCTGTAATGAAGCTCGAGCCGCCTCAAAGTTCTCAGTCAATGAGGACTTCTCTTCGTCCCAAGACTGCTGCAGCTCTGTGGAAACATTAACATACTAAGACTTCAGGCTCCCAATTTAAAAAAAAATATATTAAAATCTTTCAAAGAGTGATATAATGCTTCACATTTGGGTTTAAGGGGCACAGCCCTATTTCTAAGACAGCTGACAATAAGTTTACACATTGTACTCAACTAGGTTGCTTTAAAACTCTGGTGTAGAACAAAATGTTAAATAATGTTATATGGAGCTTATTTATTTTGGCATCATAGCGTGCTGTGTGCTTATTACATGGCGTGATCATTGGCTAACTATTGTGCTTCCCTGGTGAAGAAATCTATATTTACTGGTGCACAAAGAGAGGTTAACATAAAAATTGGAAAAACACAAATGTTACACACACCTTCTATTGTGTTCTTATGTTCATCTGAAATGCATCGCACTCTGTTATCACAAAGAGTATGGAGTTCTGCAGATGTTTCTGATTGAACCTGAAAAGGGAGTGAGATGGCAGTGAGTTGATTTCCCTGTTTAGACAGAGTGCAGTCCATACCCCTTTCCCACTGGACAGAAAAGATTTACAAAATGCTCTGTGGAAACATGTACATTCTGTCAGGAAACACATGCACGCACACATATACACATGCACTTTAATATATTGCGAAGTAAACGCAATATACAACATATTAACAACATCAAATGAATCTTGGATCACATCACATGAAATGCACATTACATCACACATTGGGAAAAACTGATGAAATACAGTTGCATTTCTAAACAATGAACGGTTTGTGGATTGGTTTTTATATAAGGATAGTGCATGCCTGACAATTTACTTTCCTTCATACGTGGATTTATCTAATGCCATTGCTTAAGAAAAGCTCAATGGAAGTGTTCATGTATCCTCTCAAAAAAAAGGTTAGTGGGTGAAAGACAAGCTAGAAGTCTGACAACTGCAAACAGAATCTGGAAACCAATAAATGAACAAAGATACAAAACAGGCAGTGTTCCCAATTATTCTCTAATGACAAGACATTGCTTACTTATTAAGGCCAGCAAGCATGATTATATAGTACTTTTTGTATTTATTTAATCATTTTCAATTACTTGTAAATTAAATTAAACTTGAAATTGCATGGCCTAAAAACAAGGGACTTAAATCTCCAAGGTTAAAAGGGAAAGCAGACAATTTAACTCATACCCTTCCACAAAGCAGGACTGAAGAGGAAACCAACACAAAACCAAATTGTCACAAAAAATTAACCAGTAAGCTTTTTTGGTGATCATCAGAACCACAATAATTTGTTTTATTAAATGATGTGAGGACTGTTGGTGTCATTTCAAATATGTATTAAAAAGTATCAAGTGTAACCAAAACAAAACGACAATTTACCATTCTAATATTTTGTTCTTTTAAACTGCATATGAATGGAGGACAAAAATTCCCCATATGCTTTTGTAGGCTAAATAAAATGAAGTTTCAGATACTCAAACATTAGGGTGTTTCTTTTCACTTGGATGCTTATCAGTGGCATATGCAACGGTAAAAGTAATTGCTTCTGATTTAGTGCTATTAATCAAGGGGACAGTAGAGATACCTTGTTTGTAACCTCCTGCACCATCCTCTCAATCTCCTCACGGTGGGCCCTTATCAGATCCTCTCTCTCCTTGTTCCCAGTGGCAACCAGAGTTTCCCGCAGACTCTGCAACTCCCATTCATGCTGCTGCTGGAGCTTCACCAGCCCTGCGCCTGCGGCCTCGTGTTGGGATTTGTCTAAGCAGGACAACGAAACCATACAGCACCACAGGAACAGCAGAGAAATGCAGCTGGCACCGCTAACTCCACAAAGGGTGCCAATTCTTCATATAATGAAAACAACTTCAAAGACACCGTACTGACCCAGATTAAAAGGTATTCTTCAAACAATTACTGGAGGAGGCACTTCAGCTCTCGCTACAAGGAACCACAGTGAAAATGTGCCTCATGGCTCCCCTCTTGTTACGAACCTTAAATTTGTTTTCTGATATTCTTAACTGGGATACTAACAAAGCCAGTGACATCATTTTGGAAGTTTGTGTCATAAGGACGAAATCAAACACCAATGACATTTCAGAAAGTATAAAGGATACAAATATTTCCTTTGGTTATCCCATTAATAAACAATTTGATGTGAATGCATCAACAGTGAGTTAAAGAAAGTGTGATCTACAAACACTGAAGCCACTTACCACAATGATCTTGAAGGGTGTTCAATTCTTTGGCTGCATTTTTTCTCTAAAATGAAATGAAGAACAGTATATAAGCATATTTATTTGTCTCGATATAGTGGTTTGACTTTAGCAATTGTGGTTAAATGCATCTTACACCAGCTGAAGAATTCTAATTATGTTACATTTCCAATCTTACAGCAATAACTAGTACTTCAAACCCTTGAAGACTGTATATGGCATACTACAGCAATTATGTTTTGAGACTTAAGGATAGATTATAAAAAATATGCAGGCACAAAAGCCCATTTATTTCCCATCGTTTTATGTTTGGATAACACTTCAAACCAAGTACCCAGCCCCCACCCCCAAAACAAGTGTTACGTGTATCCCAAGAGAAGTTCTGGAAATGTGTATCCTGCAAATCAAATTTAAGAAAAAGCTGTACTTCAAACAAAGACTCAAAATATACAGTGAGTTGTTTAAAAATGTACCAGGAGTTTTTCCTCATATTTGATTTGAAATCACAAATTCTCGAAGGCCACCTGAATAAGTGTGACCGTTTTATACTTACAGTGTTGCGATTACCTTCCTCTTTCAAATGTTCATTCAATCATTCATTTCAATAGTGCTGAGCTAACATTAGTTTCTCTGCAACTCTTTCAGATTTTACTCATGTGTGATGTTATGCAAATATTCAGAAGTCAAGCAGGGTTCACGAAAGAGATGAGAAATCACAAGATCTTTGAATATTTGGTGGAAAATTTTTATTTTTGTATTGCCTGCAGGGTGTAAACATTTGCACTGTAACTTATGAGCTGCTTCAGTCTAGTTTCCGCCTTTGATACATATTTGGACAACCACTTGAATGAGCAGGGGATTTAACAGAATAACACAAAACTATATAATTACATTAAATTGTAAGCATTTAAGAAAAAATACATTAAAAAGCATATATTTCACAATTATGTATGTATAAGACCTTATAAACAATCCATAAATAAGCCAGTAAAATGTAGACACTGGGATGCTGTGCAGTGTTACATTTTTAACAGAATGTAGTTTGGACACTAGCTTCTTTCGCGGACACCATATTATACAACAATCATTATATAATCAAATATGAAGAGTTGTTAAGTAGGCTGTATGTCTATACATGGGCCTTCATTCTTGGCTCACTAAATCACAGCATTCACAGCAAGCAAGAAAGGACAGATCATGAATACTGGCTGTTTGTTTAAGAAAACGCCCACTCGGAATGGGTCTAATTGGTGAGGCAGGTTAACTCACTAGGAACTGCAATTTTTTATCTTCCACTGAAGTCTGACCAGACCACCAGTGAAATTCACTTGGACTTTCCCCATTAGAGAGTAGAATCAAACAAAAACATCAGTAAGATACTGGACACGGACACTGACAGGCTAGGCATTAGTGGACAAGAAGTACAAATCATGTTAATGCATTCCTTTCTCTCTGCCTGAAAACTACAGACACAGTGCAAGAAATGCAATCTCAGTAAAACCGTAATTCAAGGCCACAAGAATATTTTTTTAAATAAAACTGTTTACTTATACAGTTTATAATTAATCAGTTTCAGGTTTTACTACTTGCTTAATGTAGCACTTGTGGTTCTGCTTATATATACAACATTTTTTAATGGATAAAATAGAAAACTCTGTTTAACTGACACTATTTGGACTCACTAACTTTCCACTTGAGTGTTTAAAACTTTCTAGCAAGTAAAACATTTGTGGAACTGTACAATTGAGAGCCGGGGGAAATAGAGGCTTCTGATGATAAAGTTCAAAGGCTGAACCTGGCAACTAAAGGGTGGATTCTTGATTTGCTGCTAACTTTTGAAAAGTTAAACAATACATTAATAAATCCAGCCATTTCAGATCTTCAGTAAAGAATGGAGGTTAGAGACTGTATGAAAAAAGCATTATTGTATACATTTTGACAGAATCGGCATCCTGTTTTTAAGACCAGGTCTGTTAGATTTTCACATTACAGGAAATGGGGGCTGACGTACTGTTGAAGTTAACAAATCAGTGGCTAGCCTACAATACCAAACAACAGGAAATTATGCTTGCCACCACCATTTTTTGGTTCTAAAAATGCTGTGATCTGGAAAAGTAAATTTTCTGTATCTTTCAGACTGTATGTTTTGGTAGAGTGAAATATATTTTTGTGATACATTGTTCAATGCAGTATCATTCAACCAAGCAGGTCTATCTCATGTGTGGTAATATTTATGCAGAAAATGGCCTATACTCCAAACTAATTGTTCACATTACAGTCTTAGATTTTAAAATACATTGCTGACATAGTATTGTCCTTTTTCTTTTTTAATATTTCCCTTACAATCACTTAAGTAATTTACATCTATTTACATTTTAAAGTAATGTTGTTCTTATTCAAAAACAATGCATGGGAACCTTCTAAAATAGCAATCTATTTTGAGGCTCTGCATATCACCATTAAATTCCAATAAGACGTGCACATTGCGCATTGCGCTGCCAAAATAGGCTACGCACTATCAGCACAATCATTAAAATGCCAAACACTCTGTCAGCCTGTTCTCTGAATGTTGTCCTCTGTGGAATTTAGGCTAGAGTACCATCTTGACTTTGATTAAAGATATTGTGCCACACATGATTAATAATTCTTATCACATGTTCTCGACGGCTGATGGTCCATAACCCCAGAGGTGAAAATACCAGAAACCATGTTCTCCCTGTCAAATGCTTTCTGACCACGATCTTTTAAACAAAAAGGGTGCTTATTTCTGCTAAGGAATTTGATAACAATACTCTTTTAAACAACTACAAATAGTTTTTAACCCAACAACAAAGCTCTGTTTATTTTGTCAATAAAGGTACAATTATTCTACCTGTAACTTCACAAATGTTATGAAGAGTTCCTAAGACATATTGCAATTGAAGAGTCAGCCAATACAGGCTGTACACAGCTAGTCTGAACTAAAAAGAGCTAGGCATACTCATCTTTGAATTTAGATCTACATATTACAGGTTGAAACAGGTTAAACAATAGGACAGTGACTCCAAATCTGAGGTTTCAAACAGGAACAGGATGTGTCTCACTCAAATAGTGCTCCGTAGATGAATTGCGTGCATATGCAATATTGAACTGAAGTCGGCAGAGGTCTGCTTTTGCAATATTCACACAATGCGAAACAATGGGAAAATTATTTATACAGAGCTACTGTAATTGCTCTGATACACAATACATTTCCCTTTTTACAGAGAATTCATAAAACACAGATTTTGCAACAATAGTTAGGCTATAGCTTATTACTCAATTTCCTTATCCAGGGTGACTTACAATTGTTCCAATATATCACATTATTTTTTTACATTTGAGCCATTTATACAGCTGTGCATTCACTGGAGCAATCTAGGTAAAGTACAGTGCCCTGGGATCAAGCCCACGACCCTGTGCTCCAGAGTCCAGAGCCCTAACCACTACTGCACACTACTGCCTGTAGCTTATAGTAAGCCCAAGTGATGTGCATAAACAATTCCCACCCCTGCATGCTTATATCTGTACTAATGTTATAAACTATGATGACATCACGTCAACTAAACCTTCAGACACTCCACCAGGACAACTCTATAGGCAATGCCTATGATAAAACAGCCGGTTCAAATCAATCTTCACAAATCCTGCCAAAAATCAGATAACCTCCACTGGTACTACACCATAACACATTGGCCTCGTGCCAAAAATGATTAAACACCAAGATAAAAACAAATCACACTGATGTAAGCTGGAGATTGGAAAACAAAAAAAAAACAAAAAAAGAAGGAAAACAAAATAAAGACAGACGTGACTGCCATCAATAGCTGATTAAAACGACATGTCATTTAAAGAGATGTCTAGATTACAGGAAAACTCATCACTGGAGACAGGTTTCATCACACTGTATTGATATTCAACATTCATACTAATGTGCAAATCTGTTATATGGGAATTGGGCCTTTAAATGCTGCAACATACGAAAGGTAGCTTTGCTGTGGGATATGTAACTTTCTGAAATTGATGAACTACACTTAAACAGCTGTCTTGTGTCCATCCTGAACACAGATGGGTTTCCCAGTCAACAGAGGTTACAGTTTCTTTAGGCTTTGTTTATTTGCCTGCTGCCATTGTTTCCCTTCACTTCTTTCCAGCAGCAGTGACAGTGTGGGCACAGGTCAGCACACTGACAGCGAAGCCTCAATGCTCGCAGCAACGTGGGGCTCTACTGATTTTTTTTTTTTTTTTAAACTAACTTGCATATGTAAACCTATTTTTAAATACACCTTTCACCTCAAACCTCTCTTAGAATTAACTAAACCGCTGTATTCAGTTCCATCAAAATATGGATCCTTTATGAAGCAAACCACCTCAAAGATTCTTGTTACACCACTTTCACATCAAAGGTACTGTATGACCCACGATAAAGAGAAATAGGAGTGTTCATGACCAGATGTATTGAATTAACTTTAGGCAATAGTGTTGCCCCCCCCCCCCCCAACAAACAAAACAGCAAAACATGTAATGAACTGAATTCCCAGGGACTACAACAGGTGTGCGCTTTATGACACAGACACTAGTTAATTGGTCTGACCAACATCCTGCTGCATGACTACAGTACAGCACAGGAGGTGAAAAACATACAGGACTTGACTCATTAATTGTAATGTTTGCATACATGGTTTAAATAAGTGTCATTCTATATTAACATTGCATCCTATTAGAAGTTGGCAGATTCAGGACATCTAATTAGTAAAGATGCCCAAAACAGGATAAGATAAAGCAATATTTAACAGTGGCTTTGGGCAGGTATCTTTGTAACACAAACATAAAGCCTCCTGGAGTTATTACCTACTTTGGGCAACTGCAGTACTGCACTGTGCTTTCTGCCAGTACGTACTACATAATAGACTAGTCCTTTACTTACTACTGCCTTACCCACAGCAGCCTACTAAACCCACAGAAACCGGCCTTCATCAGGGCCAGTTAACCCCTTATACCTGCAGAGGTTAGCGATTACAGGGACGGCCATGCTAGTGCATAGAAATGAGCGCAAAACGTCAAAGCAACTTCAATATTGTAAAGTTACCAAGAACCGTCACACTGCTGTCACCAACAATACAATCTGAGCCCAACTTTCCCGACCGTGTAATATAAATATACAGTGATTTCAAACTCAGATGTGGATGCACTGGTTGCAAGCAGCTGCTAACTCGTACTATTATGCACTTGGCTAAATGTTACAAATAGTCAGCGATCAAGATAAACACAGGTTAGTGTATATAGAGTGCAGGCTCACATCTGTTGCCCATTAGAAGCAATGTAACCTCGCCAAGCGGGTTATGGTGTCGCCTCGAAAACATCCCTTTACCGTTTCAAAACCCTTTTAATGGTAAGAAAACGAATGCAAACCTGGTATGTGATTTAAAGGGAAATTACGCAACGCGTTAGGTGACGGCATCTAACTCTTGAAATGAGACCGAGAGAGAGAGAGAGCAGGAAAAAAAGGCGAAAAGTTGTCCATTTCCTGTACTTCGCAGGCGCTTGAGTTGCTACCGGGCTGCCGCGCTGTCCGCGCCCGTGTCAGGGAGGTACCTCTGTCCTGCGCGGCGTGCCGCGGCGCCGCCGGCTCTGAACGCAGCCCATGCCCGCCGCCTGCTGCTCCTCCGCCCGGCTCGGCCCGGCTCGGCCCGGCTCAAAGTGTCCGAGGTCCTGGATGAAGCCCCATGAACCCGCAACTTTGCGCTATCTTTTCACGCTCGGAGGCTCATACCGACTCTAATCTCCTGGCTGGGACTTTTACCGTAATGTGTCCAATATAGGCCGCAGCTCGTTTGTGAGCAGAATCACAGTTTGCCCCTCCAAAGCAACTATAACTTTGATGCGCTTAAACCTTTACACAATATTTAATGAGCTTACACAATATTTAATTGCATAGAAGAAAGGACTCTAGGTTGTTTCTAACATACTGTGGCAATAATGTAATTTAAAATTAAGCCTGAATGGGAGCTGTTGCAAAACCACCTCTTACTCCAGTGAAATATCATGTACAGAGAAAGTATTTATCCAGCTACAGGCTGTGGAGTCTTTACAAATTAATTAGATATCAATTACCATGAAATGTCTGTTAACGTGACTATAGGCATAGTGTGACTTGTTGCGCCGGGCCTTGGTAAGTGCAGGCCGGGTGGTGATGGGAGGCCTGAATTCAGACCAGCATCCTCACTGTGTACAGAAGACCCACAGCATATTGTGTTTGTAATAAAACATTAGGACCAACTTTTCAATTTTATTTAATTTTTTTTCTCTAAGATTGCTTTCACCAGTGGCTAAAAGAGAAATCCATTGTTGAGGATGAGTTAACAAACAGTAAAACAGGGCAATACATACCAAGAAAAGGAATGATGAAAACTCAAAATCATGCACTATAACTTTACTGAAAATAAATTGACTACCGTTATGAAATGTGATTACAACTTTTATGTACACATATATATTTATATTAGTAAGCTGTTTCCAGCATGTCTTAAATTTGAATTAATCTTGCTCTAATCTTACTTACTTACATATTATTTTAGTAAAAATAAGAACATTTTCAAAAAAGTAAGTCTTATTAGATAATTCAATTATATATATATATATATATAATTTGTATATACGTAAATGTAAGTATAAGATATTATTATACTTTGAGGTTGTTAAATAGAACAATAGATTAGTAATTGCTGAACTCTAATAAAGTTGGCACTAATGTCCCAGAATTTATTTTAAGATTATTGTACATTTTTGTAAGACATTCTCTTCTATATAATACGGTATTTTCTCCCTATAGATACAAGACAGGCTAAGCAATTCAGTTATTCATGTACAGTGCACTGTTGTGGTTACCACAGCCTATTACAACACATGCTTGTCATGAAATATGACCTTTTAAAATCAGGGATTAGGTTTCAGTGCAAATAACTGACTTTGAAAAGCCACACTGAAGCAGTACAAAATGTTAGTCTTCAGGGCGGGGTAAACGTAAAAAGTCCCCTATCTCTGTTGTCTTTCTTTCACACTGCACCGTTCTTTAGAATCGGTACTGCATATATATATATATATATACACTCACCTAAAGGATTATTAGGAACACCTGTTCAATTTCTCATTAATGCAATTATCTAACCAACCAATCACATGGCAGTTGCTTCAATGCATTTAGGGGTGTGGTCCTGGTCAAGACAATCTCCTGAACTCCAAACTGAATGTCTGAATGGGAAAGAAAGGTGATTTAAGCAATTTTGAGCGTGGCATGGTTGTTGGTGCCAGACGGGCCGGTCTGAGTATTTCACAATCTGCTCAGTTACTGGGATTTTCATGCACAACCATTTCTAGGGTTTACAAAGAATGGTGTGAAAAGGGAAAAACATCCAGTATGCGGCAGTCCTGTGGGAGAAAATGCCTTGTTGATGCTAGAGGTCAGAGGAGAATGGGCCGACTGATTCAAGCTGATAGAAGAGCAACTTTGACTGAAATAAGCACTCGTTACAACTGAGGTATGCAGAAAAGCATTTGTGAAGCGACAACACGTACAACCTTGAGGCGGATGGGCTACAACAGCAGAAGACCCCACCGGGTACCACTCATCTCCACTACAAATAGGAAAAAGAGGCTACAATTTGCACAAGCTCACCAAAATTGGACAGTTGAAGACTGGAAAAATGTTGCCTGGTCTGATGAGTCTCGATTTCTGTTGAGACATTCAGATGGTAGAGTCAGAATTTGGCGTAAACAGAATGAGAACATGGATCCATCATGCCTTGTTACCACTGTGCAGGCTGGTGGTGGTGGTGTAATGGTGTGGGGGATGTTTTCTTGGCACACTTTACGCCCCTTAGTGCCAATTGGGCATCGTTTAAATGCCACGGCCTACCTCAGCATTGTTTCTGACCATGTCCATCCCTTTATGACCACCATGTACCCATCCTCTGATGGCTACTTCCAGCAGGATAATGCACCATGTCACAAAGGTCCAATCATTTCAAATTGGTTTCTTGAACATGACAATGAGTTCACTGTACTAAACTGGCCCCCACAGTCACCAGATCTCAACCCAATAGAGCATCTTTGGGATGTGGTGGAACGGGAGCTTGGTGCCCTGGATGTGCATCCCACAAATCTCCATCAACTGCAAGATGCTATCCTATCAATATGGGCCAACATTTCTAAAGAATGCTTTCAGCACCTTGTTGAATCAATGCCACGTAGAATTAAGGCAGTTCTGAAGGCGAAAGGGGGTCAAACACAGTATTAGTATGGTGTTCCTAATAATCCTTTAGGTGAGTGTATATATATATATTTATTTATTTAATATGTCACCTGTAAGCTATAGGTGCCTAACATTCTCAAAGTGTAGCGCGTGAAGTTCTGTAGCTGCATAGCCAGCATACATTGACATTGCACTCTGACAGGCAGCATGCTGTGAGGTTTTGTGCTGGCTGACAACCAGAGGGTGCCTTAGGGGTCTGCATGACTGCAAGTCATCTGTGGGTAATGTCATTGTGAATTTGCAGAACAACTAGTCTGGGATGTCTGGGAATACCACATGTCTTGTTATATTGTTTTACTTGTGCATGTCCTACACTACAATGTTATGTGTGTTATCGACCTCAAGTTTTCAGTTAAAATCACTGAAATGTCTTCCACTTACCACATTTAGCTCAGACCATAATTTAAGCATTGACAATACACAGTTTGATAATTGAGAAAGACAGGTAATGTAAAAACTGAACTCTACTGAAAAGGGAAACCATTGTTGTCCGATTATTATTATTATTATTATTATTATTATTATTATTATTATTATTATTATTTATTTTAAAAGCACCAATAATTCAGTTTAACTTACATTGGTTATGAAGATGATAATCTTGCTTAAATACCTACAATTATTGAGGGTAAAGTGCATCCGTACTGGCGTCCATATTTGTAAGATGTAAATATGGCTGTACTGATGAGAATTCTCTAGGGAATTCGACCCCCTGGGTTAAAATTGGATAATTTCTGTAAAAGCCTTGCTATTTATAGTCCGATTCCAAGCCAAGATAAAACAGATAATGACAGTTGTTCCTGGGAGCTGGGTGCGAACAGAAGAAGTTTCCATGAAGGAACAGCTGCACAGAGTCTCAGTTACCAAAAATGGCTGAGCTCAAGGGGAGAGTGCTGTATATGCTGATACCACTGCAGCCCTATATAACACAACAGCCACATACACTATATGGCCTCATCTGGGAGGGAGATGGGGAGGTGGGGAGAGCAGCTTTTATCTTATTGGATCTGTACCGGTATCTGTATCTGTAGAGAAGTGGTGTATGTACGTGAAAACATCTCGTGGAGCTGATGATATATATTTGTACCATGCACAAATATTCACTCTCACAGTTTTCACATTTTGTAGCTTTAAAGCTTGGCCCACTTCTACGAGCATTTACACTGCCATTTCTGATCCGGATCAAATGCACTGGAACATTTGATCAGGATCAGTGCATATATTTTCGCAAGCAAAGCATTTAAAATACAAATACAATTATATATTTTTGCTGACATAAAATAACAAGTAATTTAGTGTTATTTTAACAATATTTGTATATATAATATGGGGAGCAGGGAAGTGTGCTCTTATCTGCTCCACTGATGTGAAGGGATTTTGTCTGCCGCCTGCCTTTAAAACAAACACCCCCACAGTGCATGCAGGAACTTGAGCCAGTTGAGAGTTTACACTGCCAGGATGCTACCGATGCAATTGATCTGGATCTGTACCATCTCCCTGAGAGGTACATTTGATCCGATTGCTGAGTGTTTACACAGACATTTCTGAGCAGTGCCAGTACCGATGCATTTGATACTGCTCAGAACTGGCAGTGTAAATATGCCTAATGTTATATATTTTTAAAATACCTGATTTTTCCTCCTCACCCTCACAAATGTTTATTTACAGGGTTCAATAGTTAAGACGTCCTTGATCATAGCTTCTTGATATTGTAATCATTAAGAATAACATAACATAACAAAATAAAATAAATGGACCTCCAATATAAAACGTGAACAGGAAATAATTACCTACTGTAACTTGCCTGATTCATGCACTGCAGTGCTTTAATTTATTTTACATTGTACTTTCTTTGTAATATAAAAAGTAATACAAAACAGTTATGATTAATTAGGGCATTTGAGTACAGCCTATAATAAGCTTTTTGGCAGACAAATAATGATGCAATAGATTATTCGATACAAGCCACAGGCTAATACAGCCGAGTCACTTAAGTAGATTTACTTTCAAAGCTGCCATTAATGTATAATTTGTGCACAGAGAACACAACTTACATTGTTTTAAATCCTCAATAAAACCTTGTAATATATCTTCAAAGGTACAGATTGTGAGTTCGTATCTAACACTCTTTTAAAAACAAAAATGAAGGAACAGATGTTACCCGGTATAAATAAAAATAGCTTGAAAGACCTTGTAGATGGTGTTTCGTGGGGCTCTATTAGGAGCCAGGCATTTTTTTTGTGCTCCGATTTGGGAATCTTGACTACAAAGGCAGAATGTGTGTTAATTTGGCAATAGGTTACAGGAACTTGGGATGAACTTTTACTAAGCAGAGGCACGTGTGTTAGAGGCCAAGGACTAGAGGTGCCGCAGTCAGTAATAAATGCACTGAGCAGCTAAGCACATGAAAAGGCATTGATTTCCCTCCCAGTCTGAGATAACCTTCTTTCCATTGACTCAAGGAGTGGGAATGCCAACTGTGGCTTGAATGTCATAGTGGCTTGACTTCCATATGGAAACAGTCATATAGACAAATAGAGCATTTCAGTAAAGAGAGAATGGCATCACTTTTTTTGCATGTTCCAGATCTCATAAACCTTTATTTTTCTTTTAGAGTAAAATGAAACTCTTAATTAGACTCCTATAATGTTCCTTTATAAAAAAAAATAAGGGGTATAATGTTATGCAGTTTTTGACACTAGAGGACACTTGTAAAATAAATTGCCTGTAGTTCAATTCTCTAGAGTCATATATATTTTCTTTATTTTTTCATAGCAACCGTTTATGGGCTACCTGCGGCAAAACTTTTTTAATCTTTTATTTATTTTGTGCACACAATGTTCTTGCAACACTAACATACTGTCCTGAGGAAACATATTATGACTTGTTCCCTCCTAGAGAATCCTGAAGTATCAGGCAGAAAGTGTTGTTTTAACACAGACCACCTGCCCTGGTCAAGCCTTTGACTGGCTATCTACCCCATTGAGTACTATTCTTGACAGATTTCTATGAACGTATCTCACTAAACTAATTTCCCAGAATGCCTTTCTGCAGATTCTGTGCAAGGAATGGACTGCAATCTCACAGATCAAGATGGCTGGTCTCCTCTATCCATCAACATACATGGTCATCATAGTGCACCTTACTCATGTCTAGGAGGCTAGTATTATGTGTGGCTACAGAATAAATAGGTTAACTTCATTGGTGTGATTCCTACTTTTTACACTTTCAGACAGAGTGTTTATGCACCTCTGGACTCTTTCAAGTCATGTGACAAGGATCTAAACTGCATACATTATCATGTGAATAGACCAAACTAGTTCACCTTTTCAAAAACCAACAACAGCCATTGGTCATGCTGAATTATGATTCTTTATTTTCTCCATTCCTACAATCAATTTTGGAAAGTGAACAATAATTATAATCATCAGGACTCCATCGGTATATTTTTCAGAAAAGGTGGAGTCCCCTCCCACAGGATATAATTCCCTAATGCTATAGAAACATTTGGGCTTTAACACCTCTCCTATTTCATATTCAAGGTAATAGTGGTCTGGAAACAGGCAATTTGTTGTGTTCCGCTGTTGGCAGTGATGTGAAGTTGGAATTCACCATCGGTGAGAAAGGAAGGAAGCTTGACTTTGGGGATGTTGAGGGTAGTTGGAGGAATATGCAATACACCCTGAAGAAAAAAAAACAATACTTTCAGGTTACAAAAGTTCCAGATGCAGTTTTTATTTGCCAGTTTTTATTTGCCTCTTGCCTCTTAAACCAGTTGGGATTTTCTGCTGCTGGGTATTTGGTATATTATTATTATTATTATTATTATTATTATTATTATTATTATTATTATTATTATTATATTGCAAAGCTGATTTAATTTGACTCCTGTTAAATAGTTCCCTTTCTATATTATTAAACAGAACATCCAAACCAGTGTAACTTCTTCAACCTAAAGTATTACTTACTTTGCTTATTTGTTCTTTTGGAAAATCCAAATATATTCACAATACAAATACACAGGTTAAAAAACTATATGACATTAATTGAATTAGACAGTCCAGTTTAGTCGAGTGATAAAATACCACCTCCTGGGTTCTATACAGGTACATGCATTTTGATATTTACCGGTTGGATTGGACAATGGCAGGAGCCGCCCATGGAAAGAATTTCTGAGGGGCAGCTATCTCCTGGGAAGATCTGATCCAGTTTTTCACAGATGTTATCATAAACACAGCTGCCTACATGATCGATGCAAGGCACATCTAGCCACCAGTCCCAAACCTTTTTCTTAATTTCAACTGCAATCTGGCAAGAAAGAAAAACAGTAATTGAATCACATAAAACCACCATTGGGTCCAATATCCTTATTAGTCATGGATTGGATGTGCCTTGAATTGGGGTATGTCTAATATATACATGCACAAACACCTGCTTATTTCCCAACTCTGTGAAGTAAGGGTATACTAATCTGTAACATTAGCTTGACAGTTCAGGCTAGTCTATGTAGTACATTTGTGTTCTATTTTTCTCTGTCTCTTTTTTAAAATCATTTTTATACAATTAAATGTTATAAAACATGACAAATGTCTAAAGTAACATTTTAAGAGTAGTTCACAATACATTTATGTATGTATTCATGTATGCATGCATGCTACCAGGACCTGTGAGTCCTTACTGTGCAATAAAGCTATTTTTCTCCTATACAGACAAAGTATATAATGCAAAAGACACAAACTGCATAGAGGAATGGACTATGGCCCAGATCAACATGTGCAATTCCTAGGGTCAGGTTTTGATTCAATATGGCCTAAACAAGACTTACTGCTGTTCATTTATTAATGTATTTTTATCATCTTTTGTTAAATCAAATAAAACCTCAACCCTGCAAGCTGTGATCTTGAGAAGACACGTGCAACAGAGAATGGACTGCCACCACCAGTCTGAGAACTGAGTTGGATCATAAACATTTTATATGTTGTTGCTGTTCTACCATAATGGTCAATAAATCAGATCAAATATATTCATCTCTTACCTTCAGAGGAGCATTTAGGGTTTCCTTTAGTTCACCTGTGAATGACACAGGGACGGGTCCTGGGATATTAATTGTTTCTGGGATGTCAAAAGTTTTCATAACAAAGGCGTCTCCGGGAGCACAGTTCTTCCAGCCAGAGACAGTCATCTGAAGAGGATTCCCCTATTGGCAGATATACAGAAATAACAGGTATTATATAGAAATTAAACACCGGTACAAAGTTAATAGAAGTTAGTCTTTTGCTCCATTAAAGAAGGAAAAAAAAGATGGATAAGAAAGAAAAATAACTGTGAAAAGAAAAACAAATAGGAAAAGTCTCACAATCTGAATGAAGTTTAAAATGTGTATGGTACACATCATATAGCATACATAATGTTCACCTACCCAGAAGACTCTTCATCCATCCATCCAATTGTTCAATATCTACTTTCTTCTCAGGTTAATAGCTACTTACCAGGGACCCTCCGCCAAACAACCCTGCTGCATTTCCCCATGGGAGAAAACAGCAGAACGCACTCAGGACAGCAGTGAACTTCAGCAGAGCCATTTTAGTTCTGGAACTGAGACTAACACAATGAGGACTCCAGCAACCTTTATATACCAGAATCTTGTTTACACTGGGTATCTAAAATGCAGATTTCCATTTCTTCCCACCTAAATTATCGTATGAAACAAAGGACTTTTTACAAAGATACTTTATCATTGACATTTAGGTTGACCACGATAACGCTTCCACCCACCTATAAGTTATTGCAATATGTATAGTTGTGTATTTATTATAAGAAATTGAAACCTTATCCAGCAGGAAGAGGTTCATAATGTGACTGGGTGAATGAGACAGCAATCTTATTTAAAATAAAAGTTTTTGTGGAAAAAAAAGTGATGCTGCATGAAAAAAATATTATGTGAACTATTATATATAAACTATATCTATATAATAATAGGATTCAGATATACTTAATCATAAACAATTACTTGTTTTTTGATAAGATCCAAGATATTTGGCACTTAAATGATAAGCAAAGTTAAATAGAAGAGTTAGAACCTTTCCAAAACAAAGCAAGACATATACAATCAGATCAATCCATAACACAATTATGAAAGTTTCATAAACGATTGTATATCCAAACAGTGACTTATATAAAAACATTTGGGAATCCCAGGTTCTTATAAACTACTACGAGATATGAATAGAGAGGGGGATGTTAAAAGACTTTAAAATGTATGAAAATATTAAATATATATATTATATATATATATATATATATATATATATATATATATATATATATATATATATATATACACTCGCCTAAAGGATTATTAGGAACACCATACTAATACTGTGTTTGACCCCCTTTCGCCTTCAGAACTGCCTTAATTCTACGTGGCATTGATTCAACAAGGTGCTGAAAGCATTCTTTAGAAATGTTGGCCCATATTGATAGGATAGCATCTTGCAGTTGATGGAGATTTGTGGGATGCACATCCAGGGCACCAAGCTCCCGTTCCACCACATCCCAAAGATGCTCTATTGGGTTGAGATCTGGTGACTGTGGGGGCCAGTTTAGTACAGTGAACTCATTGTCATGTTCAAGAAACCAATTTGAAATGATTCGACCTTTGTGACATGGTGCATTATCCTGCTGGAAGTAGCCATCAGAGGATGGGTACATGGTGGTCATAAAGGGATGGACATGGTCAGAAACAATGCTCAGGTAGGCCGTGGCATTTAAACGATGCCCAATTGGCACTAAGGGGCCTAAAGTGTGCCAAGAAAACATCCCCCACACTATTACACCACCACCACCAGCCTGCACAGTGGTAACAAGGCATGATGGATCCATGTTCTCATTCTGTTTACGCCAAATTCTGACTCTACCATCTGAATGTCTCAACAGAAATCGAGACTCATCAGACCAGGCAACATTTTTCCAGTCTTCAACTGTCCAATTTTGGTGAGCTTGTGCAAATTGTAGCCTCTTTTTCCTATTTGTAGTGGAGATGAGTGGTACCCGGTGGGGTCTTCTGCTGTTGTAGCCCATCCGCCTCAAGGTTGTACGTGTTGTGGCTTCACAAATGCTTTGCTGCATACCTCGGTTGTAACAAGTGGTTATTTCAGTCAAAGTTGCTCTTCTATCAGCTTGAATCAGTCGGCCCATTCTCCTCTGACCTCTAGCATCAACAAGACATTTTCACCCACAGGACTGCCGCATACTGGATGTTTTTCCCTTTTCACACCATTCTTTGTAAACCCTAGAAATGGTTGTGCGTGAAAATCCCAGTAACTGAGCAGATTGTGAAATACTCAGACCGGCCCGTCTGGCACCAACAACCATGCCACGTTCAAAATTGCTTAAATCACCTTTCTTTCCCATTCAGACATTCAGTTTGGAGTTCAGGAGATTGTCTTGACCAGGACCACACCCCTAAATGCATTGAAGCAACTGCCATGTGATTGGTTGGTTAGATAATTGCATTAATGAGAAATTGAACAGGTGTTCCTAATAATCCTTTAGGTGAGTGTGTATATATATATATATATATATATATATATATATATCAGCCATAACATTATGACCACCTGCCTAATATTGTGTAAGTCCCCCTTTTGTCGCCAAAACAGCCCTGACCCGTCGAGGCATGGACTCCACTAGACCTCTGAAGGTGTGCTGTGGTATCTGGCACCAAGACGTTAGCAGCAGATCCTTTAAGTCCTGTAAATGGGGGTGGGGCCTCCATAGATTGGACTTGTTTGTCCAGCACATCCCACAGATGCTCGATTGGATTGAGATCTGCGGAATTTGGAGGCCAAGTCAACACCTTGAACTCGTGATTCATCAGACCAGGCCAACTTCTTCCATTGCTCTGTGGTCCAGTTCTGATGCTCACGTGCCCATTGTAGGCGCTTTCGGCAGTGGACAGGGGTCAGCATGGGCACCCTGACTGGTCTGCGGCTACGCAGCCCCATACGCAACAAACTCCGATGCACTGTGTGTTCTGACACCTTTCTACCAGAACCAGCATGAACTTTTTCAGCAATTTTAGCTACAGTAGCTCGTCTGTTGAATCGGATCACACGGGCCAGCCTTCGCTCCCCACGTGCATCAATGAGCCTTGGCCGCCCATGACCCTGTCGCCGGTTCAGCGCTTTTCCTTCCTTGGACCACTTTTGATAGGTACTGACCACTGCAGACCGGGAACACCCCACAAGAGCTGCAGTTTTGGAGATGCTCTGACCTAGTCGTCTAGCCATCACAATTTGGCCCTTGTCAAAGTCGCTCAGATCCTTACGCTTGCCCATTTTTCCTGCTTCTAACACATCAACTTTGAGGACAAAATGTTCACTTGCTGCCTAATATATCCCACCCACTGACAGGTGCCATGATAACGAGATTATCAGTGTTATTCACTTCACCTGTCAGTGGTCATAATGCTATGGCTGATCAGTTTATGTATATATATATATATATATATATATATATATATATATATATATAAATATTATTCACATAACCACAAATTACATCTGCCTGTTATTTACCGGTATATTGTTTGGTATATCAAGCTAATCAACCAGTATTAGTATGACTTAAGGGTTTTCACATGTTTCCTAGGTGGGAGGGGGGTATACTATAGTACTTTACTATTGGAACAGCAGTATGTAACAATCATGTTGATATGAAATAAATGGTAATTTATAACAGTACAAATAGCAATACAATGTACAAAATAATATACAAAACAATATTTTATTGCATTAGGATTTACATATCAGCAGTCAAATTCATTATTCATAAAACAAGGCAAACAGTGCCACTGGAAGTAGATTTTTTTTTTGGAAATGAGTTATAAGTATATTTGTAGGTGCAATATGGTGTTTTGTGGGGCTCTATTAGGAACCAGGTGTATTTTTAGTGAGCTGATTTGGGAATCTTAACTAAAGGCAGAATGCGTCTTTATCAGGCAATAGGTAACAGGAACTTTCACAAAGTACAAGCACTTGTTTTAAAAGTACAAGCACGTGTTTTAGAGGACTAGGACTAGAGGTGCCACAGTCAGTAATAAATCTGGGTTCATACGCATCTTGAATATCCTTGGATTTTGAAATTCCTTTTAATGTCCTTGAATATACTTGAATTTAGTGAAAACGGGAATAAAACAAAATATTTCAACAATATGATTCTGCATTAATTTGCATTGCAAGTTTTTAGTGTACAGCGAATAAACATGTCTTTGCGTGTGAGTTTCCCTTTACAATATCCTGTGTAACATTGCATGTAGATCCATATGACATTATTTTGAAGTTTCGTAGAATGTGTTTTATAAGTCTGTACTTTGTTTTCGACGTTCAAGCACCCATTTTTATTAATATAGCTGTGGGAAACCCTGAAACATTAAGGTATAAGCAGATGGACCTCATTTCCCAACAGAACAGGATTTAAAATGACCTGTTTAAAGCCGAAAACCATCATATTAAAAAAAAGACTCTAACTATATATCCATAAACTGTTATAATTCCATTCTAATATATATATGCTAATGTATGTTTTGTGATTTAAATATAAGAAACTTGCATTTGAAATCATTTGCAACATGTCAAGAAATAGCAATCAGGAAGAGTTTTTGAGTTAAAACTCAAATATAAAAAACAAAAGATATTCTATTATTCTTTCTTTATTTCTTTATTAGCGGACACCCTTTTCCAGGACAACTTACAAAATATTAGCGCAATACAAAGTGTAAAAATACAGTGCAGTTCAAGGCATAAAACATTACAAATTCCAAAAAAGTATTTGATCCCCTGCTGGTTTTGTACGTTTGCCCACTGACAAAGAAATGATCAGTCTATAATTTTAATGGTAGGTGTATTTTAACAGTGAGAGACGGAATAACAACAAAAAAATCCAGAAAAACGTATTTCAAAAAAGTTATAATTTGATTTGCATGTTAATGAGGGAAATAAGTATTTGATCCCCTATCAATCAGCAAGATTTCTGGCTCCCAGGTGTCTTTTATACAGGTAATGACCTGAGATTAGGAGCACTCTCTTAAAGGGAGTGCTCCTAATCTCAGCTCGTTACCTGTATAAAAGACACCTGTCCACAGAAGGAATCAATCAATCAGATTCCAAACTCTCCACCATGGCCAAGACCAAAGAGCATCGCCCTCACTGTACATAATACAGTGCAATTCAAAGCATAATACAATATATACAGTGTATACAATATATGAGGTCTTACATCCTAGATTGTAAAACAGATTGTTCTGTGATGTGTGGGGCTCACTTCATGCCCAACAGCTTTTCAAATGCCATAGAAGTTGCGATGTGCTTTACCAAGAACTGTAGATGATAAACTAGGTCTGTATCCACAGTCTCTACAAAATGAACAGAACATAATTTAACAACTTCATAATGTGGATATTCCAAAAAAACTAAAATTACAGTTTGTATTTCTAACTAATTAGTAATTCATTCTGTTCATTACTTTGGATACGTTGTAGAAGTAATAATAATAATAATAATAATAATAATAATAATAATAATAATAATACATACATACTGTACTAATCATTTGTCAATCACAACAATCTCTTTCAACAGATTCAACAGCTGTGATGGCAGCAAATTCAACTTGTGAATGTCATGTTTTGTTTTTGTTTTTTAACTTTATAACATGTACATACTAATATAATGAAATATGATTTGATAGGAGTTATTTTGTCACATTCTGATAAGCTGTGTGTACTTTCTTTACTTGATACCAATGCTAGTTATGTACCATGTCAGTTTTGATTGTAGCACTTGTACATTTTTGTGACATTTTTGTAATTGCACTAAATTATTAATGGTAAATGCAGCTTCCCTTGTAGTTATTTAGTCTTATGTTTGCACTGTGCCTATTTTAGAGTCATTTTAGCTTATCTCTTTGGGTTTTGTCTGGGTTCTGTCCTCAAATTGTCCTTGAATTGTTTTCACATAAACCTGTAGGAACCCTGTAAATGTGCTGAGCAACTAAGCACATGAAAAGGCATTGATTTCCCTCCCAGTCTAAGATAACCTTCTTTCCATTGACTCAAGGAGTGGGAATGCCAACCATAGTGGCTTGACTTCCATATGGAAACAATCATATAGACAAATAGAACATTTCAGTAAAGAAAGAATGACATCACTTTTATTGCATGTTCCAGATCTCATAAACTTTTATACCTTTTATAGTAAAACTCCTACCTAAACTCCTAGCATGTCCCTTTAAATATATATATATATATATATATATATATATGAAGTTGAATACTATATGTAAATATATATATGAATACTAGATGAGTATCTGGAGCATCAGAACTTTCTTCTGAACTTTCTTCTGAAACTTGTCAGTCTATTCTTGTTCTAAGAAATGAAGGCTATTCCATGTGAGAAATTGCGAATAAACTGAAGATCTCATACAATGCTGTACTACTCCATCCACAGAACAGCACAACTGGCTCTAACCAGAATAGAAAGAGGAGTGGGAGGCCCCGGTGCACAACTGAGCAAGAGGACACATACATTAGAGTGTCTAGTTTGAGAAACAGATGCCTCACAGGTCCTCAACTGGCAGCTTCAAAAGAACACAGACACTGGACAGAGGAAGATTGGAAAAAAGTGTTATGGACAGACAAATCTAAGTTTGAGGTGTTTGGATCACAAAGAAGAACATTCATGAGACGCAGACCAAATGAAAAGATGCTGGAGGAGTGCTTGACGCCATCTTTCAAGCATGATGGAGGCAATGTGATGGTCTGGGGGTGCTTTGGTGGTGGTAAAGTGGGAGATTTTGCAAAGCCATGCCATACCCTGTGGCCACGCTTAATTGGAGCCAATTTCCTCCTACAACAGGACAATGCAATGGAATGCAAACTATGCAAGAAGAAGAAGCAGTCCACTGGTATTCTGTCTATAATGGAGTGGCCAGCACAGTCACCGGATCTCAACCCTATTGAGCTGTTGTGGGAGCTTCTCAGGGCCGGAGTGGGACCCATTTTCAGCCTGGGATTTCTGCTACAAAACATACAACTGTAACATTATGAAAAAAAATGTTTGCTTTCAAAATTGAAAACTGCAAAGCAGTCTATCAATAACTAAATGGAAAATCAATATGCATCTCAAGAAAGAAAGAAAGGTTTGGTGTGGTTTGGTTTTGGTTTACACTCAGAACTGAACATGGCAAAGCCCTACAGCTTCAACAACTGCCTAAGCAGTGCACTGGTTTCTGCAACTTTGTTTATAACTGTCTCATTGTCTAAAGACATGAGGATTTCCTTTTCTGTGCCCATTAGCATGAATGCCTCTAAGTGCTCCTGAGACATTGAGCTTCTTAGCCTGTTCTTAACAAATTTCAGTGTTGAGAAGTTTCCTCACAGGCGATCTGAGTGATTGAGATTGTCAACAGAAACGTATATGCCAAACCAATGACATGGTAGGCATCAGTGAGAAGGTTGTACTGTGAGAGGATGAGATAAACAAAAATGGCACAGTTTTTGCAGCAGGAACAGGTCCTGTTCTCCAGCTCTATCTCTGGTTTCATATACAATGGTCCACCTGACCTGATCCTCCTCACCTCCTACCAGCATCTCACTACCTGTCCTTACAAAGTAACCCTCCAGAGGGGACTTCTTCAGTCTCTCCCACTGGAATGCCAAGCCAGACAGACATGCAATGTGCCAACAGTGGCTCTATCATCAGACTTAAGCAGACACTTGCTGATTTCTTGGAGAGCTGAGCTAGGGAGCCCATTTGGCTTAATTTTGCCAACGTTTTTAGGGTCAAGACAAGCAAAATTGGAGAAAAGTTCTGCATTTGCTGAAAATCTTCTATGTATGCTACCTGCCACAGTATCCAGAATGACACTGTGTACATTGACCTCAAAGTCAGCATCTGGTGATGCCAGTGGGTTATCTTCTGAAAGCTCTCCAGGCATTTGTTTAATTTTTTGAACCCGTTTCTCTGGAAGTGCAGTCTGCACTTCTATCTCAATGCTGTACTCCTCTTGCAGCTTTTGATTGGCCCAACCCACAAACTCATCAGCTGCTACTTTCACACCCTCAAAGTCTCTTTGTCCCCTCAGCCAGATGCTGAGCTGCTACAATATCCATACCCTTTATCTGTAGGTACTTGGAGAGGGGGGATGTATGCTCAAAAATTCTGAGAAAGCTTTGAACAGTGAGGATTGTTTCATACTTTAGAAGGGCTTCAATGTATCCCTTTGCTTTGACCCTCACTGTTCATACTCATATCTTCCTCAATTGAGGCGAGAGTCAGCAGCAGGTCAACATACAGAGCATCCTGAGGCTTACCAAAACACCCAAAGACCTTAGTGAGAGCCTGATCCTTAGCCCACCACCTGGTTTCCCCTATTGGGCACAGTCTTCTGTGACGTTTGTCATCACTTGTCTCTTCCCACCTCTGCATACACTTATATGATTCTCTGAGAAAAACTGCAGCATCGTTAAGCAATGAAAAGAGAGATGTATTTTCTATAACACTGCCTGTTGTATCTGCCAGTACCAGATTCAGAATATGTGAATAACACCAGACATGAATCTGTGTAGGAGACTGCTCTGAGAGAAATGCAGAGAACCCTTGATATTGTCAGTGGAGTTCCCCACACATGTGCCAATGTCAATACCAAGCTTGTGTAATGTCTGTTTGAGCATCTCTGTGAAATATTTTCCTGTTGATGCTTCACAGTCTACCACAGCAACCAATCGCTCATGGATGGCATCTGTAACATATCTCAAAATTACTGCATACTGGTATTTTGAGGTGATATCTTGAGTGGTATCTATTTGGACTGAAAACATGGCTGCCTGTTTAACCTCAACTGCAATTGTGCTCTTTATAATTTGGCTGATGACATCCACAACTTTAAAGATGATGTCTTTTGAAAGGAAAGTCACAAGAGAGCCTCTGCCCTTTGCCCCAGTGTCATGGTGCTTCTTGCTTTGTTCAGTACAAGTGCTGTTGAAGGCACATATCATACTTGCTCAAGAGTATTATCAACTCTAGGAAGTTGCCATGATTGACTGCAGTGTTTTCCAATGTATAAGCAGCCTCTGCTTGATCTTCTCTGTAACTAAGTCCACATTTGCCAATTAATTTTGTGACATCTACTATGTGCTCCATTACCTGGTGCTTGTTACTTGTTCATAATGTAAAGACATTTGGTTGCCAGTCAATAGACTTTTCACATCTGCCTTTTTAGCCAATAGAAAGTAAGCATCTGCACTATCTCTGTGGGCATTACTTTTCTCATGTTCCTCAATCATCTGATGAACATGTTTCCATTAATTCATACCTCCCTTTATGAAAGGACTATCACCTGCAACAGGTGCAAATGCCAAACACACAGAACAGTACAGAGAATTCATTTTTGCATTGTATGTCAACCACTTGCGGTTGGTTCCATCCTTTCTGTGACAAACTTTTGCTATGTGAAGTTTCAGTGGCTTAGTGAGGATTATGTCAAGGTCCTTTGACTGAGGATGAGCAAAATAATCAAACTTATCAGTCTCCTCATCTACACTAATTGTTTGTGGCTCAGGGATCTTCTGCCTGCCTGCTGTTGTCTCACTGAAGATCAATGTCTCTTTCTTTCTTTTTCTCACTTCCCTCAGCACCAGGCTTATCTGTATTAAACCACAATCACAATTAATATAAGTCAAAAGGCTAAAATCACTGAAATTGTATTGAAACAAATGATCAAAAGAAAAAAACCCTTAACTGAATAAAAAATAATTTCTTCAGTGTAAGTCACTTTGGATAAAAGCATTTGCCAAATGCATAAATGTAAATGTACTATAGTCACTGTACCTTGAGTTGCCAGTTCCTGTGTGCTTGTTTGTCGTCTTGAAAAAGTATCTGTCAGTTTGGCACATTTGGCCACGTCATCCTCCAATGCCTTTCTTTCTTTTAACCTGTCTTTTTCAGCTCCTCCTGGCATCTTTTTACCATCCATTTTATCCTTCCTGCGATTAGCTCACTCTCGCTAACTCATGCCACAGCATTAAATGATGGTTTTGGTTTGTTTATATCTCCATGGCAATGACCTGGGTACACACACTTGTGTTTGAGAAAGAGAGAGAGCATGTGCACTCTGACAACAGAAAATGGCACTTTTTAATGCATGGTCTGATCATGCACTGATTTAAATTCAAATCTAGTGTAATTAGCTTAGTTATCAGTCACACAGTAACTTAACACATATACGTTTTTCTGTGTGTATGAAAAAACTAAGAGAAAGCAGGCGAGTCTGCCGGCCCAATTTATGAGCGGGCAGAGTGGCCCATCGGGAATTCTCCCGATTCTCCCGAAGGCCACTCCAGGCCTGGAGCAGCTTGACCATATGGTACGTAAGAAGTGCCCATCAAGCCAATCCAACTTGTGGGAGGTGCTTAAGGAAGCATGGGGTGAAATCTCTTCAGATTACCTCAACAAATTGACAACTAGAATGCCAAAGGTCTGCAAGGCTGTAATTGCTGCAAATGGAGGATTCTTTGACAAAAGCACAACTATTATTTCAATTACAAATAATTATTTCTAACCTTGTCAATTACTATATTTCCTATTCATTTTGCTATATATCCTTTTCAATCTCATTTCATATATGTTTTCATGGAAAACAAGGAAATTTAAAACTTCCCATCAGCCTCTTGCGGGTCTCCTGGAACTGCTCGCAATTCCACACCGTCCCTGGTCCCACATTGCCATTGATTTTTTCACTGATTTCCCCAAGTCCTATGGATACACCACCATTCTTGCTACAATAGACCGCTTATCCAAAGCGTGTAGACCAGGGGTAGTCAATTATTTTGTGTCTGGGTCCAAATTTCTTGGTCAAGGTGTAGTCAAGGTCCAGACATTGGGTTGGAGGTTGGGGGGGGGGGGGTCACACCTTCAAATGCCCCTTTCCAACACACACACAATTCTGTGAATTATTAATACACCCTGTTTCTTATATTTAGTACATTTATTTGACAAAGTACAAAAATAAAATGTTTAAATACATTTATATATTAGTATTAACATGGTTTCAGACCACTTACATTTTAATTTGTTAAAGATTATTGTAGTCATATAGATAAACATAATAGACATTTTCAAGCATTTTGTGTCTTATTTGATTGAAGTATTTATTATTTCCCTATGTCCCACTGTGCACTGCACAAATGTAGTGTTGAAAACTGAGGGCAAAGACGATTGAGTAATTCAGGGTGGGGGGTCTGGGGGTCCTTCCCCAGAAGATTTTGACAACTGGAGACCTGAAATGCGTGATTCTGAGTCATTTCGAAGTTAGAAAACATAGCTCAAAATCTCCATGAAATCAGGCAGATTTGGACTCAAACATATCTTTGCTTTACAACCACACATCACCAGTGAAAAATCCCATATCAAGCAACATTATATATGCAAACTAGACATGGTTTCTGGGGCTTGTCAATCACAGATCTATGTCGGTGGGTCTCTGTAATTGAAACGGGTGAGGATGCACAATTCTCGATTTGCGCACCTGCTAGAAATATGCGTCTGCATTGGAAATCATTTGTTTCCACCACTGACGTAGGAGTTCTAGGTGAACACAAGCTATGGCACCATGCACCCCCCGGTCGTGTGTATGCACTTTTAAATTTTAGAGGCAAGGTTGACATATGTCCACACGACAAACGATGCACAGTTGAGCTGCTTATTTATAGAAATCAGGAAAACCAAATACCTGTTTTTGTTTTGTTTTTTTGGCAAGTACAAAGTGCCGCTGTTGCCCCAGTCCAGAATGTGTACAGAGACGGAGAACCGGGAAACTGCAAGTAATCAACAACTAACTAAAGTGAACACTAGGTCTATATAGCACATCCCATATTAATATGTAACATCTTATTGGCTAATAACCAGGAATTGCTGCGACTAGGTTCCACACTATAACGAGCACTGAGTACAACAAACCTCCATAACATTACTTTAAAAATAAATAAATAAATAAAGGATAAAAAAATGTATTAAAATTATTCTCACGGTCCAATCAAAAGCGTCTGGCCCCTGGTGTAGGGACCAAGCTTTTTAGATGGTAGATGGAGACAGATGTCCCTGGTGGATAGCCAAACCTCATGTTGGTATTGGGGGGCTGGCCATCATGTCAATCCACTAGAACTTTCTGGCCCATAAGGCACTTTGGAGGCGTACATCAGCTGCCTGCAAGACTTCATCACTGCGCCGATACCACTCATCGATAGCTGGAATGTCAGATCGCTCCTAAGTCCCAGGAAACAGTGGAGATTGATATTCAAGCATGCACTGGAATGGTGTGAGGACAGTGGATGAGTGTATTAATTAGTTTTGTGCGTAATCTGTCCACGTCTGGTACCGACTCAGTCATGTTGCCAGGTTACGCACAAAACTCCTTAATACACTCATCCATAGGCCTCACATCATTCCAGTTCGTGACTGGGTATCAACCATCATAATAGCATACTATATATGAAAAAATAAATAGGCAAAGGACTTATCCTCACTATATCCTGATCAAATCATTAGGCTTGTTTTGGGGGAACTGACCCACTGTTGTCACAACTGATGTCCGGTGAAAAGTTGGCCATTGTCACTCACAGAATGTCACATAGATGGGAGTCAGTCAAGCTGGTTCTCAGGCAGAAGGTGTTGTTTTATCACAGATCACCTGCCTTGGCCAAGCCTTTGACTGGATATTTACCCCACCGAGTACTTGAGAGCTATTCCTGACAGATTTCTATGAACTTCTATGAACTTTCTATCTCCCACTAAACCTACTTCCCAAAATGCCTGCCTACAGATCCTGTGCAGGGAATGGGCTGCAATCTCACTGATCAAGATGGCTGGTCTCCTCTATCCATCAACATACATGGTCATCATAGTGCACCTTACTCATGTCTAGGAGGCTAGTATTATGTGTGGTTACAGAATAAATAGGTTAACTTCATTGGTGTGCTTCCTACTTTTTACACTTTCAGTGTTTATGCACCTCTGGACTCTTTCAAGTCATGTGACAAGTATCTAAACTGCATATATTATCATGTGAATAGACCAAACTAGTTCACCTTTTCAAAAACCTTGAATGATTCATTTGTGTTAGATATTTTGTTAAGAAGGATGTAAGTGAAAGAGACAACAAGCTATTGGTCATGCTGAATTATGATTCTTTATTTTCTCCATTCCTACAATCAATATAATTATTTTAATCATCAGGACTGTATATTTTTCCGATCAAATTGTGGAGTCCCCTTCCACAGGATATCATTCCCTAATGCTATGGAAGGACTCAGACTTTAACCCCTCTCCTATGCCAAGGTAACAGAGGTATGGAGACAGCCAATTGTTTTTTTTCCACTGTTGGCGGTGACTTGGAGATGGAATTCGCCAGCGGTGAGAAAGGGAGGAAGCTGTGCAATGATGATTTCGGGGATGTTGAGGGTAGTTGGAGGAAAATGCAATACACTCTGAAGAAGAAGAAAAATTAAATCCTTTCAGGTTACAAAAGTTCCAGATGCAGTTTTTATTTGCCTGTTTTTAAACCAGTTGATGCAAAGCTGATTTAATTTGACTCCTGTCAAATATTTCCCATTCTATATTATAAAATAGAGTATCCAGTTGAAGCATCCAAACCAGTGTTACTTCTTCAATCTAAAACGCTACTTACTTTGCTTATTTGTTCTTTTGGAAAATCCCAATATATTCATAATTAAAATGCACAGGTTAAGAAACGATATGAAATGAATAGAATAAGAGCTGCACTTTAGTCCAGTTATAAAATGACACCCCAATGGGTTCTATACAGGTACATAACAATTGAAAGCATTTTGATATTTACCGGTTGGATTGGACAATGGCAGGAGCCGCCCATGGAGAGAATTTCTGAGGGGCAGCTATCTCCTGGGAAGATCTGATCCAGTTTTTCACAGATGTTATCATAAACACAGCTGCCTAGATTATTGATGCAAGGCACTTCTAGCAAAGTGCCCAAAACCTTTTTCTTCAATTCAACAGCGATCTGGCAAGAAAGAAAACCAGAAATTGAATCACATAAAAATGCCATTGGGGCAAATATCCTTATTAGTCATGGATTGGATGTGCCTTGAATTTCCCAACCCTATGAAATCCAGGGTATACTAATCTGTAACATTAGCTTGGCAGTGCAGGCTAGTCTATATAGTACATTTGTGTTATATTTTTATTTTGTACAATCCAGGTTGCTTTAGTTAAATATTATAAAATGTGTATGCATGTATTATAATGGTGACATTGAAATCACTTGCTGAAAATAATTAAAGATAAAGACACATTTTAAAGTAACATTTTAAGAGTAGTGCACAATGCATATACGTAGGTATTAATGTATGTGTGCATGCTACCAGGACCTGTGAGTCCTTATTGTGCAATAAATCTATTTTCCTACTTCCCAGACAACATAACTAATGGTAAATAAATCTTACCGACAGAGGACCACTGAGGGGTTCCTTCAGTTCACCTGTGAGTGACACAGGGACGGGTCCTGGGATATGAATTGTATCTGGCAAGCTCAACTTTTTCAGAACTAAGGCGTCTCCGGGAGTACAGTTCTTCAAATCAGAGACAGTCATCTTAAGCGGATTCCCCTATTGGCAGATATACAAAAATAACAGGTATTATATAGAAATTAAACACCGGTACAAAGTTAATAGAAGTCAGTCTTTTGCTCCATTAAAGTAGGAAATAGAAAATGATGGATAAGAAAGAAAAACAAATGTGAAAAGTCTCACAATATGAATAAAGTTTAAAATATGTGTATGGTACACATCATATAGCATACATAATGTTCACCTACCCAGAAGACTCTTCATCCATCCATCCAATTGTTTAATATCTACTTTTTTCTCAGGTTAATAGCTACTTACCAGGGACCCTCCGCCAAACAACCCTGCTGCATTTCCCCATGGGAGAAAACAGCAGAACGCACTCAGGACAGCAGTGAACTTCAGCAGAGCCATTTTAGTTCTGGAACTGAGACTAACACAATGAGGACTCCAGCAACCTTTATATACCAGAACCTTGTTTACACTTGGGTATCTAAAATGCAGATTTCCATGTTTTCCCACCTAAATTATCGTATGAAACAAAGGACTTTTTACAAAGTTATTTTAGGTTGACCCCGATAACGCTTCCACCCCCCTTTGATTGTATTGCAATATATACATTAGTTATATACAGTAGTAAATATATATATATATATATATTATGAAATGGAAACACATACCTTATCCAGCAGGAATAGGTTGTGAAATCTATTAACCCACAATGACGATAGCAATCTTATTTCAAATAAAAGCATTTGTGAAAAAAAAAAAACAGTGATGGTGCATACAAAAATGATTATGTGAACTATATTTGGACAACTATTTTAATAAACTATATATCTGTTTATTAGTAGGATTCAGATATAGTTAATCATGAACAACGTTTGATAGGATCCAAGATATTTGGCAATAACGGCACTTTAACCTTTCCAAAATAAAGCAAAACATATACAATCAGATGAATCCAATAACACAATTATTAAAGTGTCTTAAATTATTGTATAGCCTAATAGTGTTTTATATAAATACATTTTGGAATCTCAGATTCTTATTAACTGCTATGAGATATGAATAGTGAGGGGGATGTTAAAACATTGTATTAAATTAATGAAAAGGCCAGACTTAGGGCCGGATTACATCAAAACTTTGACACACCCGCTAATAGCAAACTACAGAGCTGTACTATTGTGGCTTCATTTTTAGTACGATGCCACATTCTTCTGCTATGATGTACAGTTCTGTAGTTTGCTATTAGTGGGAGGGTCAAAGTTTTGATTTAATCTGTCCCTAGTATTTTTAAAATATTATTAACAATAGCACTAATTACATCTGCTTATTACTTACCAGGATATTGTAAGGTATATCAAACTAATCAACCAGTACTAGCATGACTTAAGGGTTTTCACATGTTTCCTAAGTGGGAGGGGGGTATGCGTATTTTACTATTGGACTAGCAGTATGTAACAATCTTGTTGATATGAAATAAATGGTCATTTATAACAGTACCAATACAATGTACAAAGTAATCAGGGACAATATTTTATTGCATTAGGCTTTACATATTAGCAGTGTAATTCTTTTTTCATAAAACAAGGCAAACAGTGCCACTGGATTTCATCAGATTACATTAGTGTATTTGTATAAATCTCAGAAAACAAAGATAAAAAAAGAACATTTAAAACGAAATCCTACAAATTAGGAGAGGATTTGAATTTTAGCTTATCTCTTTATTATATTTTACTCTTTGAGAATCTGGGTTCTGTCCTTGAATTGTCCTTGAATTGTTTTCACATAAACCTGTACAAACCCTGTAAATGTGCTGAGCAGCTAAGCACATGAAAAGGCATTGATTTCCCTCCCAGTCTGAGATAACCTTCTGTCCATTGACTCATGGAGTGGGAATGCCAACCATAGGAGCTTGACCTCCATATGGAAACAGTCCAGTGGCATCATGCCATTGGGGCACGGGGGGGAACGTGCTCCCCCAGATTATTTCCATTGTTCATATTTTTTTATCAAACCTATGTAGAAGCATTTCAGTGTATATGATTTATCTAAGATGATCCCTCGTCACTTCAGTTACAGTGTGCAATTTAACAACAGCCCCTTAATCAGCGAGTCATCGAGTGTACCTGGCACCGCCGGTGTTTCTGTGGCACATTGTGTGAAAGACAGCAAGGTTTAGTACACCACACACTGAACAACACTTTGATTATTACAATACCATTTAAAAATGCATTTAATTTTAGTTTATCTTGCTTATTCAGTGACAGTTTGAAGCCTGTATATTGTCCTAGGTTTTTTTAAACCGAAATTTAATATTTTTTGTGGTAATGTTCTGTTTTTAATCACTATGCAATCTGCTTAAAAAAATGTTTAAGTCAATTAAAATATGTGCTGCCTCCAGAATTATGCACACCCATCATAGACTACAGTGGGTTTAAGTGACAAAAAGTGTACATTCAGTTTGTGTTGCTTAAATGAATGACAACTACTTATGAAAGTTGTATGTATATTAAAGCATATTCAATTTCCTTATTTTCAGACAGAGGCTCAGACAGGTATGAAGTGGTGATTATTGTTTAGGGTGACACAGTTAAAACAGAACTAGTACAACAAGACCAAATACATGCTTTAGTAATAAAGTGGAAGTTTTTAAAAAGCTTCAGTTGCAATTATAATGACTTAATTATTCTTATAGTTTGTACAATGCATTATCCAAACAATTGTTAAGGACTTTTTCTTCATGGTCAGAAACAGAGACCAGTTTGACTGTGCCAGAAGATCAACTGACAAGAGATGAGACTAGAAAGGGTTCCATTCAAGCAGTGTTAATGTCCCTGAGAGAAATTGTCCCTGGAAGCAGCTGTAGTAGCAGAAGTACCAGCACCAGTGAGGTTCAGAAAGGTAGGAGTTGGTCTTACAAGTGATGACTGTTTAGTGGGACCAAAAAGCTCAGTTGGAATAATATTTATTTACTCAATTGTTCTTATAGTTTGTACAATACAGTATGCACACCATCTTTAAGGATATGTTTTAAATAATCAGAAACAGAGACAAGTTTAATCATGCCAAAAGAGACTGGCAAGAGATTAATATATAAGAAAGGGTCCCACTGCAGCAGTGTTCGATGCCTACCCTTAGCGATCCCCAAGCAATGATGATTTAACAGTAAAACAAGAATACCAGTGGCGAGAATACAACAAAAACAGTGGAGCAATATTATTGAATGTATGTGTAGAGCAGTACATTAAAGTACACATACATTTAAAAAGATGTAGGATACCCTATTGATGTAGTAGCAGCCATCTGTAACAATCAAGGGCGAAATAGTGAGTCACACATTTTTGTGAAAAATTATATATCATATTTTGACTAAACTAGGCTAATTATTTGCTATTTGAAATCCAAAATTTCACATTGTTTTATGAGAATGAATCAAAGACATTCTTATGGATGTCAGTAATAGCTATTAAGCTTTGCAGACTTCTTTTCTGTCATTTTGTCCAACCTTTCTCTGTGTACATGGCACACAGCCACATGGTTCAACTGGGTCATAGTTGATCTCAGCCAGGATTTTTGCCTTTTCAGCACTGAAGCTTCTTTCTGCCTGTGTTGAAGAAGCAGGAACCACCAGCAAAAGTCTCAGCAGGATTTTCACTTGCTTGAAAAGACTCCTGATCTCAGGCACTGAAGAATCCCCTGTTTAATTGCTCTCAGAAAAATCAGACTGTAGAGTAGATTGAATCAAACAGAGTCTTTATTCAAGCCGCTTGGAGAAAAGTAATACACACAGACACGCAGGTCTCAGTCCTTACATCACTAAAATCATAGAGCTTACATGATGTTATATACATACTGCGATATCCTGGACAGGGTGAGTTTGAACCAATAAGGGGGAGACAACTCCCTATCTTATGATATCCTCACTATCTTCCTGAATAAGCTTAAACACAATATTTTCTATTTTATGCCCAAATATGGAGACATATGTGACCATTTTGTTATTTATATTCCACACATATCTAACGCATGTCTAGATAGGCAAAGGGGGGTTGTGTGCCCACTTCCCCATCATCTTGTGGTTTCACAGAATGTACGTTCTGTTCTAAATTTGTACTGTGTGTCTGCAGAGAGCTGCATCTGGTACAAACCAGTAGAAGCTGGTCTCTCTATGTGCTCTTTGGTAACCTCATGTACGGGGGGGTATTTGGGGCCTCTTCAGGCACCATTGTCTTCAGTAGGTCCACCACATCCCCACAGCTGCTGTACTGGTAGTTTGACTTGAGCTTTGCCAACTACACCTGTAAAAAGGGGAGAAAAGTGGAAAGAATAAGGTTTTGATATAATGTTATGCTTTTTTTCTACTAAACTGAATTGTGCTACCATAACAATAAATGTACTATACAAATACAGTTTAGTTATTGGGCTCTAATGATGAGGCCATGTCTTGAGCTTGGGCATACAATTTCCTACATTGTTGTTCTGTTCTTGTCTTCCCCAACTATTTCTTGACATCATGCTCCACATACCAGAGATGGTCTGATGTGTACTCTGAAGGGAGGTATTCAGGTTTTCCAGGTCTGCCATGACAACCTCAGCTATCAAAAGCCCCAGGACTGTGTTTCCCTTGAGGAGTGCTTCATGAAGTCCACTTGCCCTAGATGCAGTCTCCCTCACACTACAGGACGCCATCTCTTCAAGTGATGTGAGCACACTCTCATACTAGCTGAGCACAGACCGAATTGCTGTTGTGCGGACATTGCATCTAGTTGGACACAATGGCTTTAGGGATGTAGCGTGTATTGCATTAGAGTTTGAAACGTGACTGAAATTGGATTTAAACTTGCCAGACTGCTTTGATAACCATCCTAATTCATTGACTGATTCCAGTGAGTTACTGACAACACATGAGGCTGAAGTAGTCATCTGGGACACAAGGTTTATGCAGTTTTGGACACAGTGGACTTATAGAGCCAGAGGTTGGTCCCTATTTTTAACAGCCTGCAGTCCCTGTATGTCCTCTCAACTGCGAGACAGGCAGGTTCAGTCGGAGCAATACATCTGTTGCAATTTTAGCAAGGCTCTCTCCAGTTATTGAATGAGTTTCATATAATCCTACAAACTCTTCTCTGGGGTCTAGGTCTTTATCTACATATCTGATGGATATGGATGTCATGGTCCCCTAGTGCTCCCCCTCTATCCCCACTAGGGGCCACCATTCCCCTGCCTTCTCCCTGCTCTCATCAATCAGTCTATTAACATTCCGGTCACCCATGTGCACTCCTGTTCCACCCTCGGTTCCCATTTGCCCTGCACCATCCTACCTGGTTTCTGTTCCCCTTTATAATCCCCTCACTTCCCTCAGTCGGGGCGAAGTTTCGTCAGCGCTGCCTGCGATTCCGAGCCCTGTTCCTCCGAGCCCTGTTCCTCCGACCATCGCCCGTGACCACGTCCACGTCTCTGCTTAGCCTCTATTGCTCTGATCCGCCGGTACCCGACCCACGCCTGTCCGACCATCCTGCAATCCAGCACTGCACTTGGGTCCCCTGTTCCCGAGCCCCTGAGGCACAAGTGACAATGGACTCTTGCTCTATACCAGCAATGTCTAATATCTGAAGCGTTTCATTTTGGATCTTGGGACTTGTGAAATCCTGCTTCCTTTCAAGCCATGAGGACAGTGTGGGATCATTTTCTGCCTTTTACTGCAGTAGCTTTTTAAAGTTTCTTGCATCCTCCTCATGGCCTCTGAATGCATTTCCTTGCATTAACAAATACTGTATAGCACCAACTATCTTCTTGCTGATTCTTTTGTGCATTAGATAATGTTGTAGTGATTGGTTGAGCTTTGTGTATGTATGTGGTCACTGCATATTTATGTTAAATTTCTCAATAGCATTCTTCCAATTCTTAAATCCTAAGCTTATGAATACAGGGTCAGCCTTGGTAGTAATTTGTATCTTGTATAGCAATACAAATACAGAACTTGGGCTCTGTACTACCTGAAACAACATTATGAAAATGTTAATGGTTTGAACATGTCTACACTCTTCTCTTAGTCCACTTCACATCCTATTCTGTAGTTTATAATTTATCACTCACCTCAGCATCCACCCTACTGTCCCATTCATCTCTCGGACTCTCCCCTGCCTCTGGGTCTGACTCATTCTGCTAAATCAGTCAAATAAACAACCAACATTTATGATTATGATTATGATTATTATTATGATTATTATGATTATTATTATTATTTCTTGGCAGATGCCCTTATCCAGGGCGACTTACAACATAAGAGCAATACAAAGTGCAAGAATACAGTTAAGTACAAGAGATCAAACATTACAAATTCAAATTTTAATAATACAAAGCAATTCAAAATATAATACATTTTACAACTTCCAATTTACACAGGTAAGTACAGTCATTGAAAAAGTAAAAGTGCTGTCAAGATGTAGGGTCACAGTCAAAGGCTATGGGAAAGGGAGCAAGGGGGAAGTCAATCAATAATACAAGTATTACAAGTACTGTCTGAAAAGATATGTCTTGAGTAAGCACCAGAAGCACCACCATTTAGGGGCCAGGGATGAGAAGGAGCGGCTCTGGAGGAAGGAGAGTGGAGAGGAGGCAGAGTTAGTCTTCTAGCACTGGAAGACCGCAGTGGTCTGGAGGGGATGTATGTGGAGACGAGGGACTGAAGGTAGCTTGGTGCAGTGTGGTCGAGACAGTGGTAGGTGAGGGTTAATGTCTTGAACTGAATGCGTGCCGGTATCGGGAGCCAGTGGAGGGAATGGAGGGAAAAGACAGGAAGATCTGGGCATCATCTGCGTAGAAGTGGTAGGAGAAACCATGGGATGCGATGAGGGGGCCCAGGGAGCGAGTGTAGATGGAGAACAGGAGGGGGCCCAGGACAGAGCCTTGGGGTACGCCTGTGAGGAGAGGTTGAGGGGTGGATGAGAAACCTCGCCATGTCACTTAGTAGGTCTGGTCGCTGAGGTAGGAGGAGAACCAGGTGAGAGCAGTCCCAGAGATCCCTAGGTCAGCGAGGCAGCAGAGGAGGATGGAGTGATTGACGGTGTCAAATCCTGTGGAGAGATCAAGGAGGATGAGGACTGAGGATTTCCTCACAGTAGTAGTTCAGACCTTGAATGCCTAGGTTGTCTCCTGTAGTACTGAACATACAAAGTGCACATATCTGTATTTTGGAACATAATAAAAACAATGGACTAAACTGATTTTAACTGATTTGAAAATAACAAAATGTAGACCATTAGTCTATACAACAGGTAAGCTTTCGCTAGTATTATACTATTACACAGATCCAGAGAGCTATTTTGTAGTATTGTTTTTCTCTCTCACCTCAGCAACCAACCTTATGTCCTTCTGATTACAGTCCACTACCTCTGGGTCTGTCTCATTCTGCAGTCAAATATTAGTCAAGTATGACAGTCAGACAAATAGTGGACATTCCCTCGAGCTGTAACAGTTCTAATGAATTAATGCCAGGGTGATCTCCTGTAGTATTGAACAATAAATGAACTAGGCTACTAAGTATAGCTAAAAAAGCCAAATGGAGCTGGTGTGTCAACAATTTACGTGTTGTTTTTTGTAAAAAAAGTCCTGATATTCGCTGCTGCCTTCCTCTCACTCATGCCTTCCTCACACTAATGTTGCTAGCCTAGCTTTCATGCAGTGGCTGAAAAATACAGTGCAATCACAATAAAAAAGGAAGAATGGTTAAGGCCAGATTGGCTAACGTAAGCAAGCCAGAAGCTAGCTGTTTTGTAGTCCCTTACTCCTAGAGTTTCTTTTCCTCCCCATTTTGATCTCAAATCCTGATCAGGTCTATCTTAGATATTTAAAAATCTCATGCTGTAGCAAACCTACAGCATAACATAGCTCACATATGATTACAGTCTATCTAATACTGCATAATACTGAGTCGAAGCTACCTCAAATTACGTACTTATAGATAGTTGGCAAGCTATCCATCCGACATTTACCTCATACTGCTAACTTCAAAATATTGTGCCACGAAAAAAAGTAAAAACTCACTATAACCATGGGAGCAAGGATTATGAGTAAAGTATCACATGAATTCCAAGAGATTACTTATTTTTGAATGAAACACAAGCGGAATGGATTTTGAAAGCGGACAAAATACAAAAAAGAGAAGAGGATTAACATGAACAGTCACATCGGCCCCATTTGAAATGACATTGTAAACCTACCAAAATAAACATGCCAATTATATTGGGGGGAACAAATTTTACTTCCTTGAACACTGGGGGGGGGTGTGTCCCCCCATCCCCCCTGGTAATTTTGCCCCTGGTAACAATTATAATTTGTTTTCCGACTGTGCCCCCACAAAACATTTAGCAGCAGGACGCTCCTGAAATAATCATATACACAAACAGCATGTCAGTGAAGAGAGAATGACATCACTTTCATTGCATGTTCCCAATATAATAAACCTTTTTTTCCTTTTAAAGTAAAATTAAACTCCTACCTTAACTCCTAGCATGTTCCTTCAAGAAAAAGAAGGGGTATAATGTTATGCAGTTGTTGACACTAGAGAACACTTGTAAAATGAAGTGTCTGCAGTTCAGTGTTCTCTAGAGTCACTGAACAATGTCATCAGTGCTTCATTTGCAAATCACAATGTGCAGTGTGAACGGGACGCATTTTCAAGCCAACACTGTAGATAGCATGCTAACAAGGAAATCCAAAAATCTAAAGTTTCACAATAGTAATTTCAAATACCATAATCATATGCTATTAGGCCTACTTTATTTTTTTAACATTTCCACTCTGAAGGACGCATCGTCGGATCCACGAGGTTTCAGAATCTGACTGTAACGTAGCAGTACAGCTATTGACCATGGAGGTTAAACACATCAGTCACCTCTTTTGACTCTAGGAAACTTAAGCTCCATTCTATATCTGCATAGACAAAATTTAAACAACATCATTCTAATTTGCACAGACCTAACTCCCCCCAAAACATTCACCAGACAGCAAGAAGGCAACAATATATTCTTACTACTAATGAAGTTGTCCTGCCTGTCTTTTCTATATTTAAAGGCACATACAGTCTCCATTAAATCCAGTAGTTGAGAAGGTTCATGCTCAATAGATATCGTCACCAGTCCATTCAGTCACTGCTCGGTCATCATGGAGCAAAGTGAGAGCTTAATCAGCTGTAGTTTTGAAAAGCTGCACACACCACTTGAATTGGTGCACTCGATCTGACATGCATCAGAGCATTCTTTGATGGGACAAAATCAAGACCAATCAGCCTGCTGAAATGGTGCGGTTTGGACCCCCATAAGCCTCACATGGGGTCCGTTTGGTGATTATGAACTCATTGAATGGTGTTCACAACATTTGCACTGTACTTGATCTGTATGTTTAAGTCATATTTCCTGATTTCCCGATGAAGCAGATCGCTGCTTCCACAACATTTCCAAACTTTTTCTTTAAAATAATTCTAACATGTCAAAGGCTCTATGGACTGTCATTCTGCTTAGTCCCACCTTCAAGCAGAAGTAAATGACCCAATCAGTGAGGAGAGGTTTTGGAAACGAACTGTGTTAGGACAGAACTGCTCGGGGGGGCAGAACATATATGATGGATTTGAGTGGTTACTTGGCTTTAGAAGGCGGGACATGAATTACACAACCTTAGTCTCAGTCTCAAATTGTGATGCCCACTGCCAGTCATCCCTCATGATCACCGCCAGAGGCCGCTCTTGCTCCATTATTTTTCCTGTCTCTCTCAGACTAACCTAATCATTGAATTATCTTCCCAGGGTAATTAATCAATCAATATACCTGCATCTGAACCAAGGTCACCTGATCGTGTGACCTAATGCCTGTGACCTCGGCCATTATTTTTGCCTTGTCTACGAAATTCTGTTAGCTTAATCTCTGACCTCCACCCCTGCTTGTTGACCTTGCTTTGCATACTGCACTTGGGTCCTCAGACTAGAGACTCTGACAGTCTCTGTTTAGCCTAGCCTGACATTATACATGAGTACTTCAGAGCTATTCTTGACAGATTTCTACGAACGTCTCTCACTAAACTAATTTCCCAGAACACCTGCCTGCAGATTCTGTTCAGGGAATGGGCTGCAATCTCACACATCAAGATGGCTGGTCTCCTCTATCCATCAACATACAGTACTGTGCACAAGTTTTAGGCAGGTGTGAACAAATGCTGTAGAGTAAGAATGCTTTCAAAACCAGAAATGTTAATAGATTATATTATATATTAAGTGCAAAGTGAGTGAGCAGAAGAACAATCTACATCAAATCCATATTTGGTGTGACCACCCTTTGCCTTCAAAACAGCATCATTCTAGGTACACTTGCACAGAGTCAGGGATTTTGTAGGCATATAGTCAGGTGTATGATTAAACAATTATACCAGACAGGTGCTAATGATCATCAATTCAATATGTAGGTTGAAACAAAATCATTAACTGAAACAGAAACAGCTGTGTAGGAGGAATAAAACTGGGTGAGAAACAGCCAAACTCAGTTAACAAGGTGAGGTTGCTGAAGACAGTTTTCTGTCAAAAGTCACACACCATGGCAAGACTGAGCACAGCAATAAGACACAAGGTAGTTCTACTGCATCAGCAAGGTCTCTCCCAGGCAGACATTTCAAGGCAGACAGGGGTTTACAGATGTGCTGTCCAAGCTCTTTTGAAGAAGCACAAAGAAACGGGCAACGTTGAGGACCGTAGACGCAGTGGTCGGCCAAGGAAACTTACTGCAGCAGATGAAAGACACATCATGCTTACTTCCCTTTGCAATCGGAAGATGTCCAGCAGTGCCATCAGCTCAGAATTTGCAGAAAACAGTGGAAGCCTGGTACACCCTGCTACTGTCCAGAGAAGTCTGGTCAGAAGTAGCCTTCATGAAACACTTGCAGCCAAAAAAACATACCTCCAACATGGAAACAAAGCCAAGCCACTCAACTATGCATGAAAACACAGGAACTGGGGTGCAGAAAAATGGCAGCAGGTGCTCTGGACTGATGAGACAAAATTGGACTTCACCGAAGGGCTGGAGAGCGGTACATGAATGAGTGTCTACAGGCAACAGTGAAGCGTGGTGGAGGTTCCTTGCAAGTTTGGGGCTGCATTTCTGCAAATGGAGTTGGGGATTTGGTCAGAATGAATGGTCTCAATGCTGAGAAGTACAGGCAGATAGTTAACCATCATGCAATACCATCAGGGAGGCATCTGATTGGCACCAAATTTATTCAACCTACCTGCTGAGTTCCTTCAAAAACTGTGTGCAAGTGTACCTAGAAGAATTTATGCTGTTTTGAAGGCAAAGGGTGGTCACACCAAATATTGATTTGATTTAGATTCTTCTTCTGTTCACTCACATTGCATTTAGTTAATTGATTAATATAATCTATTAACATGTGTATTTTTGAAAGCATTACATTTTTTCCCACCTGCCTAAAATGTGTGCACAATACTGTACATGGTCATCATAGTGCACCATACTCATATCTAGGAGGCTAGTATGATGTGTGGTTACAGAATAAATAGGTTAACTTCATTGGTGTACTTCCTACTTTTTACACTTTCAGACATAGTGTTTATGCACCTCTGGACTCTTTCAAGTCATGTGACAAGGATCTAAACTGCATACATTATCATGTGAATAGACCAAACTAGTTCACCTTTTCAAAAACCTTGAATGATTCATTTGTGTTAGATATTTTGTTAAGAAGGATGTAAGTGAAAGAGACAACAAGCTATTGGTCATGCTGAATTATGATTCTTTATTTTCTCCATTCCTACAATCAATATAATTATTTTAATCATCAGGACTGTATATTTTTCCGATCAAATTGTGGAGTCCCCTTCCACAGGATATCATTCCCTAATGCTATGGAAGGACTCAGACTTTAACCCCTCTCCTATGCCAAGGTAACAGAGGTATGGAGACAGCCAATTGTTTTTTTTCCACTGTTGGCGGTGACTTGGAGATGGAATTCGCCAGCGGTGAGAAAGGGAGGAAGCTGTGCAATGATGATTTCGGGGATGTTGAGGGTAGTTGGAGGAAAATGCAATACACTCTGAAGAAGAAGAAAAATTAAATCCTTTCAGGTTACAAAAGTTCCAGATGCAGTTTTTATTTGCTTGTTTTTAAACCAGTTGATGCAAAGCTGATTTAATTTGACTCCTGTCAAATATTTCCCATTCTATATTATAAAATAGAGTATCCAGTTGAAGCATCCAAACCAGTGTTACTTCTTCAATCTAAAATGCTACTTACTTTGCTTATTTGTTCTTTTGGAAAATCCCAATATATTCATAATTAAAATGCACAGGTTAAGAAACGATATGAAATGAATAAAATAAGAGCTGCACTTTAGTCCAGTTATAAAATGACACCCCAATGGGTTCTATACAGGTACATAACAATAGAAAGCATTTTGATATTTACCGGTTGGATTGGACAATGGCAGGAGCCGCCCATGGAGAGAATTTCTGAGGGGCAGCTATCTCCTGGGAAGATCTGATCCAGTTTTTCACAGATGTTATCATAAACACAGCTGCCTAGATTATTGATGCAAGGCACTTCTAGCAAAGTGCCCAAAACCTTTTTCTTCAATTCAACAGCGATCTGGCAAGAAAGAAAACCAGAAATTGAATCACATAAAAATGCCATTGTGGCAAATATCCTTATTAGTCATGGATTGGATGTGCCTTGAATTTCCCAACCCTATGAAATCCAGGGTATACTAATCTGTAACATTAGCTTGGCAGTGCAGGCTAGTCTATATAGTACATTTGTGTTATATTTCTATTTTGTACAATCCAGGTTGCTTTAGTTAAATATTATAAAATGTGTATGCATGTATTATAATGGTGACATTGAAATCACTTGCTGAAAATAATTAAAGATAAAGACACATTTTAAAGTAACATTTTAAGAGTAGTGCACAATGCATATACGTAGGTATTAATGTATGTGTGCATGCTACCAGGACCTGTGAGTCCTTATTGTGCAATACATCTATTTTCCTACTTCCCAGACAACATAACTAATGGTAAATAAATCTTACCGACAGAGGACCACTGAGGGGTTCCTTCAGTTCACCTGTGAGTGACACAGGGACGGGTCCTGGGATATGAATTGTATCTGGCAAGCTCAACTTTTTCAGAACTAAGGCGTCTCCGGGAGTACAGTTCTTCAAATCAGAGACAGTCATCTTAAGCGGATTCCCCTATTGGCAGATATACAAAAATAACAGGTATTATATAGAAATTAAACACCGGTACAAAGTTAATAGAAGTCAGTCTTTTGCTCCATTAAAGTAGGAAATAGAAAATGATGGATAAGAAAGAAAAACAAATGTGAAAAGTCTCACAATATGAATAAAGTTTAAAATATGTGTATGGTACACATCATATAGCATACATAATGTTCACCTACCCAGAAGACTCTTCATCCATCCATCCAATTGTTTAATATCTACTTTTTTCTCAGGTTAATAGCTACTTACCAGGGACCCTCCGCCAAACAACCCTGCTGCATTTCCCCATGGGAGAAAACAGCAGAACGCACTCAGGACAGCAGTGAACTTCAGCAGAGCCATTTTAGTTCTGGAACTGAGACTAACACAATGAGGACTCCAGCAACCTTTATATACCAGAATCTTGTTTACACTTGGGTATCTAAAATGCAGATTTCCATGTTTTCCCACCTAAATTATCGTATGAAACAAAGGACTTTTTACAAAGTTATTTTATCATTGCCGTTTAGGTTGACCCCGATAACGCTTCCACCCCCCTTTGATTGTATTGCAATATATACATTAGTTATATACAGTAGTAAATATATATATATATATATATATTATGAAATGGAAACACATACCTTATCCAGCAGGAATAGGTTGTGAAATCTATTAACCCACAATGACGATAGCAATCTTATTTCAAATAAAAGCATTTGTGAAAAAAATAAAAAACAGTGATGGTGCATACAAAAATGATTATGTGAACTATATTTGGACAACTATTTTAATAAACTATATATCTGTTTATTAGTAGGATTCAGATATAGTTAATCATGAACAACGTTTGATAGGATCCAAGATATTTGGCAATAACGGCACTTTAACCATTCCAAAATAAAGCAAAACATATACAATCAGATGAATCCAATAACACAATTATTAAAGTGTCTTAAATTATTGTATAGCCTAATAGTGTTTTATATAAATACATTTGGGAATCTCAGGTTCTTATTAACTGCTATGAGATATGAATAGTGAGGGGGATGTTAAAACATTGTTTTAAATTAATGAAAAGGCCAGACTTAGGGCCGGATTACATCAAAACTTTGACACACCCGCTAATAGCAAACTACAGAGCTGTACTATTGTGGCTTCATTTTTAGTACGATGCCACATTCTTCTGCTATGATGTACAGTTCTGTAGTTTGCTATTAGTGGGTGGGTCAAAGTTTTGATTTAATCTGTCCCTAGTATTTTTAAAATATTATTAACAATAGCACTAATTACATCTGCTTATTACTTACCAGGATATTGTAAGGTATATCAAACTAATCAACCAGTACTAGCATGACTTAAGGGTTTTCACATGTTTCCTAAGTGGGAGGGGGGTATGCGTACTTTACTATTGGACTAGCAGTATGTAACAATCATGTTGATATGAAATAAATGGTCATTTATAACAGTACCAATACAATGTACAAAGTAATCAGGGACAATATTTTATTGCATTAGGCTTTACATATTAGCAGTGTAATTCTTTTTTCATAAAACAAGGCAAACAGTGCCACTGGATTTCATCAGATTACATTAGTGTATTTGTATAAATCTCAGAAAACAAAGATAAAAAAAGAACATTTAAAACTAAATCCTACAAATTAGGAGAGGATTTGAATTTTAGCTTATCTCTTTATTATATTTTACTCTTTGAGAATCTGGGTTCTGTCCTTGAATTGTCCTTGAATTGTTTTCACATAAACCTGTACAAACCCTGTAAATGTGCTGAGCAGCTAAGCACATGAAAAGGCATTGATTTCCCTCCCAGTCTGAGATAACCTTCTGTCCATTGACTCATGGAGTGGGAATGCCAACCATAGGAGCTTGAACTTATTTTCAGACAGAGGCTCAGACAGGTATGAAGTGGTGATTATTGTTTAGGGTGACACAGTTAAAACAGAACTAGTACAACAAGACCAAATACATGCTTTAGTAATAAAGTGGAAGTTTTTAAAAAGCTTCAGTTGCGATTACAATGACTTAATTATTCTTATAGTTTGTACAATGCATTATCCAAACAATTGTTAAGGACTTTTTCTTCATGGTCAGAAACAGAGACCAGTTTGACTGTGCCAGAAGATCAACTGACAAGAGATGAGACTAGAAAGGGTTCCATTCAAGCAGTGTTAATGTCCCTGAGAGAAATTGTCCCTGGAAGCAGCTGTAGTAGCAGAAGTACCAGCACCAGTGAGGTTCAGAAAGGTAGGAGTTGGTCTTACAAGTGATGACTGTTTAGTGGGACCAAAAAGCTCAGTTGGAATAATATTTATTTACTCAATTGTTCTTATAGTTTGTACAATACAGTATGCACACCATCTTTAAGGATATGTTTTAAATAATCAGAAACAGAGAAAAGTTTAATCGTGCCAAAAGAGACTGGCAAGAGATTCATATATAAGAAAGGGTCCCACTGCAGCAGTGTTCGATGCCTACCCTTAGCGATCCCCAAGCAATGATGTTTTAACAGTAACTGGTATCAGAAATACCAGTGGCGAGAGTACAACAAAAACAGCGGACCAATACTATTTAATATATGTGTAGAGCAGTACATTAAAGTACACATACATTTACAAAGATGTAGGATACCCTATTGATGTAGTAGCAGCCATCTCTAAGAATTGTAATTTGTGCCCCCCCAAAACATTTAGCTGCATGATGCCACTGAAATAGTCAGATACACAAACAGTATGTCAGTGAAGAGAGAATGACATCACTTTCATTGCATGTTCCCAATCTAATAAACCCTTTCTCCTTTTATTGTAAAATTAAACTCCTACCTAAACTCCTAGCATGTTCCTTCATAAAAAAGAAGGGGTATAATGTTATGCAGTTGTTGACACTAGAGAACACTTGAAGTGTCTGCAGTTCAGTGTTCTCTAGAGTCACTGAACAATGTCATCAGTGCTTCATTTGCAAATCACAATGTGCAGTGTGAACGGGACGGAGCGGATGTACGAGGGGGAGTGCAGATACCAGCGTGCTTACTGTGACAACATAGGTATAAACTTAGCATCAATGTAACGCACTTTGAATGCATTTTCAAACCAACACTGTAGATAGCATGCTAACAAGGCAATCTAAAAACCTAAAATTTTACAATAGTAATTTCAAATACCATAATCATATGCTATTAGGCCTACTTTATTTTTTAAACATTTCCACTCTGAAGGACGCATCGTCGGATCCGTGAGGTTTCAGAATCTGACTGTACTTAGAAACCGGGACACACCATTCCAGAAATGTAGCAGTACAGCTATTGACCATGGAGGTTAAACACATCAGTCACCTCTTTAGACTCTATGAAACTTAAGCTCCATTCTATATCTGCATAGACAAAATTTAAACAACATCATTCTAATTTGCACAGACCTAACTCCCCCAAAAACATTCACCAGACAGCAAGAAGGCAACAATATATTCTTACTACTAATGAAGTTGACCCGCCTGTCTTTTCTATATGCAAAGGCACGTACAGTCACCATTAAATCCAGTAGTTGAGAAGGTTCATGCTCAATAGATATCGTCACCAGTCCATTCAGTCACTGCTCGGTTATCATGGAGCAAAGTGAGAGCTTAATCAGCTGTAGTTTTGAAAGGCTGCACACACCACTTGAATTGGTGCACTCGATCTGACTGGCATTCATTGATGGGACAAAATCAAGACCAATCAGCCTGCTCGAATGGTGCGGTTTGGACCCCCATAAGCCTCACATGCGGTCTGTTTGGTGATAATGAACTCATTGAATGGTGTTCACAACATTCACACTGTACTTGATCTGTATTTTTAACTCATATTTCCCGATATTAAATCTGATCGCTGCTTCTACAACATTTCCAAACTTTTTCTTTAAAATAATTCTAACTTGTCAAAGGCTCTCTGGATTGTCATTCTGCTTAGTCCCGTCTTCAAGCAGAAGTAAATGACCCAATCAGTGAAGAAAAGTTTTGGAAATGAACTGTGTTAGGACAGAATTGCTCCGGGGGGCAGAGTGTATATTATTATTATTATTATTTTTATTTCTTGGCAGACACCCTTATCCAGGGCAACTTAAAACATATGATAGATTTGAGTGGTTACTTGGCTTTAGAAGGCGGGACATGAATTACACAACCTTAGTCTCAGTCTCAAATTGTGATGCCCACTGCCAGTCATCCCTCATGATCACTGCCAGAGGCCGCTCTTGCTCCATTATTTTTCCTGTCTCTCTCAGACTAACCTAATCATTGAATTATCTTCCCTGGTTAATTAATCAATCAATATACCTGCATCTAAACCAAATTCCCCTGATTGTCTGACCTAATGCCTGTGACCATTCTTTTTGCCTTGTCTATGAAATTCTGTTTGCCTAATCTCTGACCTCCATCACTGCTTGTTGACCTTGCTTTGCATACTGCACTGTCCTCAGACTAGAGACTCTGACAGTGTCTGTTTCGCCTAGCCTGACATTATATATATATATATATATATATATATATATACACTCACCTTAAGGATTATTAGGAACACCATACTAATACTGTGTTTGACCCCCTTTCGCCTTCAGAACTGCCTTAATTCTACGTGGCATTGATTCAACAAGGTGCTGAAAGCATTCTTTAGAAATGTTGGCCCATATTGATAGGATAGCATCTTGCAGTTGATGGAGATTTGTGGGATGCACATCCAGGGCACGAAGCTCCCGTTCCACCACATCCCAAAGATGCTCTATTGGGTTGAGATCTGGTGACTGTGGGGGCCAGTTTAGTACAGTGAACTCATTGTCATGTTCAAGAAACCAATTTGAAATGATTCGACCTTTGTGACATGGTGCATTATCCTGCTGGAAGTAGCCATCAGAGGATGGGTACATGGTGGTCATAAAGGGATGGACATGGTCAGAAACAATGCTCAGGTAGGCTGTGGCATTTAAACGATGCCCAATTGGCACTAAGGGGCCTAAAGTGTGCCAAGAAAACATCCCCCACACCATTACACCACCACCACCAGCCTGCACAGTGGTAACAAGGCATGATGGATCCATGTTCTCATTCTGTTTACGCCAAATTCTGACTCTACCATCTGAATGTCTCAACAGAAATCGAGACTCATCAGACCAGGCAACATTTTTCCAGTCTTCAACTGTCCAATTTTGGTGAGCTTGTGCAAATTGTAGCCTCTTTTTCCTATTTGTAGTGGAGATGAGTGGTACCCGGTGGGGTCTTCTGCTGTTGTAGCCCATCCGCCTCAAGGTTGCACGTGTTGTGGCTTCACAAATGCTTTGCTGCATACCTCGGTTGTAACGAGTGGTTATTTCAGTCAAAGTTGCTCTTCTATCAGCTTGAATCAGTCGGCCCATTCTCCTCTGACCTCTAGCATCAACAAGGCATTTTCGCCCACAGGACTGCCGCATACTGGATGTTTTTCCCTTTTCACACCATTTTTTGTAAAATCTAGAAATGGTTGTGCGTGAAAATCCCAGTAACTGAGCAGATTGTGAAATACTCAGACCGGCCCGTCTGGCACCAACAACCATGCCACGCTCAAAATTGCTTAAATCACCTTTCCTTCCCATTCAGACATTCAGTTTGGAGTTCAGGAGTTTGTCTTGACCAGGACCACACCCCTAAATGCATTGAAGCAACTGCCATGTGATTGGTTTCTCATTAATGCAATTATCTAACCAACCAATCACATGGCAGTTGCTTCAATGCATTTAGGGGTGTGGTGTGAAAAGGGAAAAACATCCAGTATGCGGCAGTCCTGTGGGCGAAAATGCCTTGTTGATGCTAGAGGTCAGAGGAGAATGGGCCGACTGATTCAAGCTGATAGCAGAGCAACTTTGACTGAAATAACCACTCGTTACAACCGAGGTATGCAGCAAAGCATTTGTGAAGCCACAACACGTACAACCTTGAGGCGGATGGGCTACAACAGCAGAAGACCCCACCGGGTACCACTCATCTCCACTACAAATAGGAAAAAGAGACTACAATTTGCACAAGCTCACCAAAATTGGACAGTTGAAGACTGGAAAAATGTTGCCTGGTCTGATGAGTCTCGATTTCTGTTGAGACATTCAGATGGTAGAATCAGAATTTGGCGTAAACAGAATGAGAACATGGATCCATCATGCCTTGTTACCACTGTGCAGGCTGGTGGTGGTGGTGTAATGGTGTGGGGGATGTTTTCTTGGCACACTTTAGGCCCCTTAGTGCCAAATAGGCATCGTTTAATTGCCACGGCCTACCTGAGCATTGTTTCTGACCATGTCCATCCCTTTATGACCACCATGTACCCATCCTCTGATGGCTACTTCCAGCAGGATAATGCACCATGTCACAAAGGTCGAATCATTTCAAATTGGTTTCTTGAACATGACAATGAGTTCACTGTACAAAACTGGCCCCCACAGTCACCAGATCTCAACCCAATAGAGCATCTTTGGGATGTGGTGGAACGGGAGCTTGGTGCCCTGGATGTGCATCCCACAAATCTCCATCAACTGCAAGATGCTATCCTATCAATATGGGCCAACATTTCTAAAGAATGCTTTCAGCACCTTGTTGAATCAATGCCACGTAGAATTAAGGCAGTTCTGAAGGCGAAAGGGGGTCAAACACAGTATTAGTATGGTGTTCCTAATAATCCTTTAGGTGAGTGTATATATATATGCAACCCTGTACAGGCTACCTGCTGCAAATGTTATATCTATTATTCACACAATGCTCTTTCAACAATAACATTCTGTCCTGGGAAAAGTATTCTTTCTTGTTCCCTCCTGGAGAATCTTGAAGTATCAGGCAGAAAGTGTTGTTTTATCACAGACCACCTGCCTTGGTCAAGCCTTTGACGGGATATCTACCCCACTGAGCTATTCTTGACAGATTTCTATGAACGTCTCTCACTAAACTAATTTCCCAGAACGCCTGCCTGCAGATTCTGTGCAGGGAATGGGCTGCAATCTCACAGATCAAGATGGCTGGTCTTCTCTATCCATCAACATACATGGTCATCATAGTGCACCTTACTCATGTCTAGGAGGCTAGTATTATGTGTGGTTACAGAATAAATAGGTTAACTTCATTGGTGTGCTTCCTACTTTTTACACTTTCAGACAGAGTGTTTATGCACCTCTGGACTCTTTCTAGTCATGTGAAAAGGATCTAAACTGCATACATTATCATGTGAATAGACCAAACTAGTTCACCTTTTCAAAAACCTTGAATGATTCATTTGTGTTAGATATTTTGTGAAGAAGGATGTAAGTGAAAGAGACAACAAGCCATTGGTCATGCTGAATTATGATTATTTATTTTCTCCATTCCTACAATCAATATAATTATTTTAATCATCAGGACTCCATCTGTATATTTTTCCGATCAAATTGTGGAGTCCCCTTCCACAGGATATCATTCCCTAATGCTATGGAAGGACTCAGGCTTTAACCCCTCTCCTATGTCAAGGTAACAGAGGTATGGAGACAGCCAATTGTTTTTTCTCCACTGTTGGCAGTGACTTTGAGATGGAATTCGCCAGGGGTGAGAACGGATGGAAGCTTGAGTTGTGGGATGTGAAGGACAGTTGAAGGAATATGCAACACACTCTGAAGAAGACGAAGAAGAAAAATACTAAAATATTACTCACTTAACAATATATTCACAATTAAAATGTACAGTTAAAAATGTATATGAAATTAATAGAATAAGAGACACACTTTAGTCCAGTTATAAAATGTGACCCCCCAGGTTCTATATGGTTACATAACATTAGAAAGCATTTTTATATTTACCGGTATGATTGGACAATGGCATAAGTCACCAAAGATCAGCATTTCTAAGGTGCAGAGACCTCCTGGGGCGATGTGATTCAGTTTTTCACAGATGTAATCGTAAACACAGCTGCCTACATTATTGATGCAAGGCACATTTACCAATGAGCCCAAAATCTTTTTCTTCAGATCAACAGCAATCTGGCAAGAAAATAAAGCAGAAATTGAATCACTTAAAAACACCATTGGGTCCAATATCATTGTTAGTCATGGATGGGATGTGCCTTAAATTTTGGTATGTCTATTGTATACATGCACAAAACACCTGCCTAATTCCCAATCTGTGAAATCCAGGGTATACTAATCTGTAACATTATCTTGGCAGTGCAGTCTGGTCTATATAGTACATTTGTGTTATATTTTTCTCTTTTTTACAATCCATTTTGCTTTAATTAAATATTATACAATTTGTATACATTTATTATAATGCTAACATTGAAATCACTTGCAGAAAATTAAAAAAAAAATAAGATACATTTCTAAAGTAACATTTTAAGAGTATTTCACAATGCATATATGTATGTGTTAATGTATGTGTGCATGCTACCAGGACCTGTGAGTCCTTACAATGCAATAAAGCTATTTTCTGGCTTCCTAGACAATGTACATAATGGTAAATAAATCTTACCGACAGAGGACCACTGAGGGGTTCCTTCAGTTCACCTGTGAGTGACACAGGGACGGGTCCTGGAACATGAATTGTATCTGGCAAGCTCAACTTTTTCAGAACTAAGCTGTCTCCGGGAGTACAGTTCTTCAAATCAGAGAGAGTCATCTTAAGTGGATTCCCCTATTGGCAAATATATAGAAATAACAGGTATTATATAGAAATTAAACACCGGTACAAAGTTAATAGAAGTCAGTCTTTTGCTCCATTAAAGAAGGAAAAGAAAATGATGGATAAGAAAGAAAAACATATAGGGAAAGTCTCACAATCTGAATAAAGTTTAAAATATGTGTATGGTACACATCATATAGCATACATAATGTTCACCTACCCAGAAGAATCTTGATCCATCCATCCAATTGTATAATATCTACTTCACACTTGCATTTTTTCTCAGGTTAATAGCTACTTACCAGGGACCCTTTGCCAAACCACCCTAATGCATTTCCCCATTGGAGAATACAGCAGAACAGGACAGCAGTGAACTTCAGAAGAGCCATTTTAGTTCTGGAACTGAGACTAACACAATGAGGACTCCAGCAACCTTTATATACCAGAACCTTGTTTACACTTGGGTATCTCAAATGCAGATTTCCATTTTTTCCCACCTAAATTATCGTATGAAACAAAGGACTTTTTACAAAGATACTTTATCTTTGCCATTTAGGTTGACCCCGATAACGCTTCCACCCCCCTTTGATTTTATTGCAATGTTTTAGTAGTAAATATATATATATATTATGAAATGGAAACACATACCTTATCCAGCAGGAATAGGTTGTGAAATCCATGAACCAACAATGATGATAGCAATCTTATTTCAAATAAAACTCTGTGAAAAAAAAAAAAATTGGACAACTATTTTAATAAACTATATATCTGTTTATTAGTAGGATTCAGATATAGTTAATCATGAACATTTTTTGATAGATAGATAGATAGATAGATAGATAAGATATTTGGCAATAACGGCACTTTAACCTTTCCAAAATAAAGCAAAACATATACAATCAGATAAATCCAGTAATACAATTATTAAAGTGTCTTAAATTATAGTATAGCCTAATAGTGTTTTATATAAATACATTTGGGAATCTCAGATTCTTATTAACTGCTATGAGATATCAATAGTGAGGGGGATGTTAAAACACTGTTTTAAATTAATGAAAAGGCCAGACTTAGGGCTAGATTAAATCAAAACTTTGACACACCCGCTAATAGCAAACTACAGAGCTGTACTATTGCGGCTTCATTTTTAGTAAGATGCCACATTTTATTGCATTAGGCTTTACATATTAGCAGTTGTAGCAGATAGTACTACTTCTGCTGTAAGATTTCGATGCAGTCGGGGTACAGTGGGGGTACATTGACTGTATCGCAGGGTTAGTGTTGTGTTTGGGTGCTATGGTATAGGGGTGATGGGGCTATGTAGTTACATAATGTGACCACTACAGGGAGGTGGCGCTGTTCACTGTCCTGGTCAGAGCTCTGAACCAGGCACTCTAGAAGCTTAGATAACAGCTCTGTGGCAGTTGCCCTCTGACCCGGAACTGGAAGGTGGCCATCTATAAAATGCCAGTGGTTGGGGTAGCACAGGGGGGATGGAAGTGTTGAGTTGAAATAGTGGTTGGAGGAGTGTTTAGTTGTGAAATAGTTTAAGAAGGTTTTGTTTTGTTTTGTTTTGTTTTGAGTTTGAAAGTTCAGAGTTTATCTTCATTTAGTTTGAGGATACTGAGTTTGGGGAAAAGTGCCCAAGCTACCACTACCGTCATCGTGTGGGATGTGAAACAGCTGAAATAACATCAGTCATATACCATTCTTACAAAAAAAAAATGTCAACTTTGGAAGACCTAGTAAAAGCACTAGTGCAAAGCACTGGGGAAAAGACAACCAACCTCTCGTTGCTAAAAGCTGCAGCCCAGCAACATGAGGTCAGTGAAAGGTTCCGAGAAGCCACAGTGTTACAGCAGGGGCAGATAGAAGCTCTTGCAAAAAGACCAGTTATAGCAGCTATGGACACAGGCAGACCTTCTTTTATCAGATCCAGCCATGTGCTACAGAAGCTGACTTCAGAGAATGACATTGAAGCATTCTTGAGGACATTTGAGAAAACGGCTACCCGAGAGAAGTGGCCAAAAGGAGAGTAGGCTGGGATTTTAGCACACTTTCTGATAGGTGATGCCCAGAAGGCCTACCACGATCTTCCGTCCTGCGTCGCTGATGACTACAAACAGCTGAAAGCAGAGATCCTTGCTTGAGCTGGTGTCACCACTGCGATGAGGGACATGAAATTCCACTCCTGGAGATTCAACTCCACCACGATCTCAAATGTACAATCTTCTCCATCTTGCACAACGATGGTTGAACCCAGAAGTGAATGCTTCAGCCAAGGTGGTTGAAATAGTAGTGATGGATCACTATCTTAGAGCAATGCCAGCTCGTCTGCGGAAGTGGGTTGGACGTAGTGCTCCAACCACCATTGACGAGTTTGTCTCCTTGGTGGAACGACAGTTGGCAGCAGAAGAATTAGCTAAGCAGCCGGCTCCAGCAGACTCCAAGAGCTTTCGAAACCCTAGAATGGCAGGGAAGCCACAACCACCATCCAGATGTTCGTTATTATCCCACCACAGAAGCCAGACTTTGCTGTAATAACACTGAGCTGGTTTTACAGGTGGGAGTCGTCCCCAGTCTGCCCCACCCTGTAATTCTTGGTAGAGACTTCCCAGGTTTTGAAAACTTGGTGCAATTTAAAGGGGGATTAGAGGACTCCGAATGCAGTCAGGAGGTGGAAGTACAACCTCCAGAATGTTTCCATTTACTGACCCTGATCTTTTTCCCCAGCGACGCCGAGATACAATTCTCAAATCCCGTAAGCAGAGGCATCTGAAAAAGAAACAAGGGCCACCTGTTAGGTCAGTGTTAGCGGGGGAGGGTTGTAAACAGAACCAAAAAAGGGGTTGGCACCCAATGTAATCGGGAAGATATTTCTACTGAAACTGGGGAGCTTATGCTCATACTGAACCAGATCAAGGAACATGGTTTGAACCATTCAAGTTATGTGGTCAATTTGGCAGGGCCCAAGAAGCCGATCCAACCCTAGTCAATGTTAAAAAGAAGGTGGTGTCTATTAATGGTGTATCAGTTGAGGGCACTGTGCTCAACCCAGTCGAGCACTTCATGGTCAAGAATAACCTGTTATACCGAGTGGTAGTAATTAATGGCAGAAAAGTTGTACAGCTCTTAGTCCCTCAGAGTTTCAGGTATGCAGTAAAGAAGTTGGCTCATGATCATTTATTTGGGGCTCATCTGGGGTGGGAAAAAACATACCACAGAATCCTGCAGAGGTTCTATTGGTTAGGCATTCAGAAGGATGTTGAACGATCCGGGAAGTCCTGCCCTGACTGTCAGCGAGTCGGTCCTCGCCCACACTATAGAGCGCCCCTGGAACCAATGCCCATAATTGACGTGCCGTTTGAGCGCATTGCTATGGACCTTGTGGGACCTTTGGATAGATCTGCCCGTGGTCATGAACATATACTTGTTATTATGGACTATGCCACGAGATATCCTGAGGCTATTCCATTGAGAAATATGACCTCAAAAATGGTCCAAGTCTTTACAAGGGTAGGCATACCTAAAGAAATATTGACTGATCAAGGTACACCTTTTGTAAGCAAGCTAATGTGTGACTTATGTGCATTGTTGCATATCAAGCCTATACAAACCTCTGTCTACCACCCACAGACAGATGGTCTCGTAGAAAGGTTCAATAACACCCTGAAATCTATGCTGAAAAAAGTGGTCAGTAAAGATGGAAAGATTGGGACTTGTTGTTACCATACTTGATGTGATGTTTGCTTGATGTAAGGTCCCACAATCCTCCACTGGGTTCTCTCCATTTGAGCTGCTGTATGGGAGACAGCCACGAGGGATACTAGATATAGCAAAAGATACCTGGGAAGAGGAAGGCACTTCCAGTAAAAACGTGGTGGAACACGTATTACAAATGCGGGATCGGATTGAGAAGGTGACCCCTATAGTCCGAGCGCATCTGGAACAAGCCCAGGCATGGCAAGCCCACTACTACAACAGGTCCGCCAGAGCCAGAACTTTCCAGCCTGGAGATAGGGTACTTGTGCTTGTACCAACTCCAGAGAGCAAGCTTTATACTCATTGGCAAGGGCCCTATGAGATTATTGAAAAAGTGGGTCCGGTAGATTATAGGGTGAGACGAAAATCTGTGCAGGTATACTATGCTAATTTGCTGAAACCATAGAGTGATAGGGAAGCATTAGTGGCGACTCCTAGTTGTAAGGGGAGTAAGTCTAAACCTGCCCAGAGGCTGAACTCACACCAAGATCAGCTTGAGAAAACGGAACCCAGGGGGGTAAACTTGGGGCCCACCTTAGATGCAACCCAGGTTAATGAGGTGGAGCAACTGGTGAGAAACAACCTGGATATGTTTTCCTCCACACCAGGGCGTACACAAGCCCTCCAACATGTTATCATCACTCCCCCTGGTGTTCGGGTGAGACTACACCATGACAGGGTGCCAGAAGCAAAACGAGCGGCTGTTTTGAAAGAGTTGAACACTATGCTGGACCTTGATGTTATTGAGGAATCCTCCAGCCCCTGGTCAAGCCGTCATGGTGGCAAAGTCTAATGGGCAATGGGGGTTTTGTAATGACTTCCGTCAACTAAATAGTGTCTCCAGGTTTGATGCTTACCCTATGCCACGTGTGGACGAACTGATAGAAAAGCTAGGGAAAGCAAGGTACCTGACAACCCTTGACCTTACCATGGGCTACTGGCAAATCCCACTCGCACCGTAGAGCAAGGAAAAGACCGCCTTTGTTGCACCTTGGGGCCTATACCAGTACAAGGTCATGCCATTCAGGTTGCATGGTGCCCCGGCTTCATTTTACCACCTTATGGACAAGGTCTTGAGGCCATATGCTGAATATGCAACAGCATACATAGATGACATAGTCATCCATTCAGAAACCTGGGGCGATCACTTGGACAAGATTGCAGCTGTCCTGCAAAGCCTCAGGGAAGCATCCCTGACAGCGAACCCAGAAAAGTGTTTTGTGGGTCTGTCTGAAGTGAAGTATTTGGGCTATATTGTGGGGGGAGGAAGGGTGAAACCTCAGACTAGCAAGGTGGATGCCATTAAGAATTGGCCATGCCCTACAAATAAAAAACAAGTGCGTGCCTTCCTTGGTTTAGTGGGTTACTATAGGAGATTTATTACAGATTTTTCCTCAGTGGCAGCACCCCTTACTGACTTACTGACTAAAGAAGTCTGCACCCAACAAAGTCCAGTGGTCTGACGCTGTTGCAGAAGCTTTTAGACGCTTGTCTAATGCTTTGTGCAGTGAACCAATGCTGGTGGTGGCAGACTTCACAAAACCGTGGTTTTCCGGGGGAAGCTCATAAAGGGGAATCCACCAGGTCCTGATATACCTCTCGTCCCTCTTCACACCCCTTGCAATGTCACAGTGTGTTCATCTGGCAATAAGTAACAGGAATATAGGATGGAGTTTAGAGGCCCTTGTGTAAGATGCCAAGGACTAGAGGTGCCTCGTCAGTAATAAATGTGCCAAGCAACTTTGCACATGAAAAGGCTTTGATTTTCCTCCCAATTTGAGATAACCTTCTGTCCATTGACTCATGGAGTGAGAATGCCAACCATAGAAGCTTGACTTCCATATGGAAACAGTCCAGTGGCATCATGCCATTGGGGCACGGGAGGGGCACGTGCTCCCCCAAATTATTTCATTAGAAAGAACATAAGAAAGTTTACAAACGAGAGGAGGCCATTCAACCCATCGTGCTCATTTGGTGTCCATTAATAATTAAGTGATCCAAGGATCTTATCCAGTCTATTTTTGAATGTTCCCAAATGTTCAGCTTCAGCCACATCGCTGGGTAGTTTGTTCCAGATTGTGACAACTCTCTGTGTGAAAAAGTGTCTCCTGTTTTCCGTCTTGAATGCCTTGAAGCCCAATTTCCATTTGTGTCCCCAGGTGCGTGTGTCCCTGCTGATCTGGAAAAGCTCCTCTGGTTTGATGTGGTTGATACCTTTCATGATTTTGAAGACTTGAATCAAGTCCCCACGTAGTCTCGTCTGTTCCAGGGTGAAAAGGTTCAGTTCCTCAGTCTCTCGGAAGGACTTTCACTTCAAACCTGGAATAAGTCTGGTTGCTCTCCTCTGAACTGCCTCTAGAGCAGCGATATCTTTCTTGAAGTGTGGAGCCCAGAACTGTCCACAGTATCCAGATGAGCTCTAACTAGTGCATTGTACAGTCTTAACATTACTTCCCTTGTTCTCAATTCTTAAGATCCTTTTGCAGTTCAACACATTCTTTGTATATTGTTTCGTCTCTATGCCTTTTGTATGCATATACAACATTTTCTTTCTCTATATATTTTGTTGCATACTTCTATTAAACCATTTTGTCCAATGTTTTTGGTCCTCAATTTGCTATGTTTTGGTACAAATTCCTCCTGAGCCTCAAAGAGAATATTCTTAAAATAGAACGATCCATTTTCAGCTGAATCTGTATCCAGTGTGCTCCAGTTTAACTCTTCTAAGTGCCACCTCACACTATCAAGGTTTGCTTTTCTAAAATTGTATACCATTGTTTTAGAAATTGTCCTTGTTTTTTGAAAGCATGCCTCTATTAATCATATTAGAAAAGCACTTAGTTTTTCTTTCCAGGATGTATGACCTCACTCACTGTACTTACCTGTGTAAATTGGAAGTTGTAAAATGTATTATACTTTGAATTGCTTTGCATAATGTAAATTTGAATGTGTAATGTTTGATGTCTTGTACTTAACTGTATTCTTGCACTTTTTATTGCACTTACGTTGTAAGTCGCCCTGGATAATGGTGTCTGCCAAGAAATAAAAATAATAATACTAATAATATTGTGATCACAGTTTGCTATTGGTTCTCTAACTAGTGTCCCTCTGACTCTATCTTGGTCATTTGAAAATATCAAGTGAATGCATGTGCTCTATCTGGTTGGTTCCCTGACAAATTGAGTTAGAAAGCAGTCATTTACCATCTCAACCATTTCTATTTCTGCTTCTGTAGTCCCAACTGGGCTTTCCCAGTCTACGTTTGGGAAATTGAAATGCACCATTATAACAGCCACATCCCTGCTACATGCATCCTGATTACATTGTACAATGCAATATCTTTCTGAATATCTGAATTGGTGGTCTGTAACACTCCTACCACCAATCCTCCGGATCCTTTATTCAAAAGCTTAAACCTCAAAGATTCAGTTTTGTTACTAGGATCTAATTTGAGTTCCTCTGCCTCAATGTCATTTCTGACATACAGTACTGTGCAAAAGTTTTAGGCAGGTGTGAAAAAATGCTGTAAAGTAAGAATGCTTTGAAATATACAAATGGTAATCGATTATATTTATCAATTAACAAAATGCAAAGTGAGAGAACAGAAGAAACATCTACATCAAATCAATATTTGGTGTGACCACCCTTTGCCTTCAAAACCGCATCAATTCTTCTAGGTTCACTTGCACACAGTTTTTGAAGGAACTCGGCAGCAGGTCCGGATCTAGGCATGGGCAGGGGTGGGCAGAGCCCACCAAAACATCTGTCTTGCCCACCCAATCAGAATTTAGGCAAAGACAGCATTAATCTTTTATTTTGTATGATGTGTGTATTGGTTAAAAGCAATCTGAGGTGGGCTGTGTGTTGAGAAGTTTGAGGGAGGGCTGTAGACTGCCCCAACCAATCAAAAAATAGCACCAGAAAATTGCAGTATGTTTCTATGTTTTTATTGGCTGAAAGCAACTGCACTCCAGACTCACGACTCAACTTCAGTAGCGACATGGGCGATAACATTAAAAACAGGAGTATTTGCAGAGATTGTTGGTGCCTGTAAGGAAGTCAGTTAGCGGCCACTGTTGTATCACAAACTCCATCTTCCCCAGCTCCTGCTTCAGAAATAAATCCGTCTCCCTCCACCTCAGCCTCCCAAAATCATGATGCCGGTGGTAGTGAAAAACTGGCCCTAAATTTAAATGCACCATCCCAGCCAATATTAAATAGCTCCCCCAAACGTGCAGTTGGGTCCATATTATGGTTGTTAAATGCTGGATGGTACCATTCGCGTCCTTGAATACAGCGTTATGTGGGACGCATGCTTCTGTAGCACCAAAAAAATTATAATCTATAAAATGAAAAAAAAACTAATATCTAAAACAAATCTTTAAAAAAATCTAAAAAAAAGTACGATTACGATCACAGTGAACATTCAAATCTGCGTTGGCGCTGCCGCTGATCCAGAGAGAGCAGTTGTCATGTGAAATAGTTTCACAAATAGTCTTTTCAACCACACAATATCATTATGTCTGTGTTACAATAATTCAAATTATCACAGAAGTACAGGGATAATAGTTTATAGTTCGGATATAAACACCGATGTCTACAGTAGTGATCAAAATAGAGTAAATATCCTGTTGGAAGTAACTTGATGATTCAAATAACAATTGTATCAATTACATTGTTATACCAGTAACTGTTAAACAAGTGACTGTTAAAAAATGTATTTGTCATTGAATTATTCATTCAAGGGATTTGTTCAAAAACACTGATTTATCCAGTAACGAAACCAGAAGTCTTTATGAGAGAGTCATTGAATCATTCATTCAAACCGATTAAAAAATAATTCAAATTAATGAAATATTCTTAAATAGACTGCAGCAATTAACATTTTGTCAGAAACTCTAGTAAATGACATGTTTTTTTTAGCGTGCTCGACAGGTAGGTTGGCCCAAAAATCTTGGAAAACTAACCAGCTCTTCTGTGGATTTAGGCAGCCTCAGTTGCTTCTCTCTCTTCATGAAATCACAGACTGAGATCAGGGCTCTGTGGGGGCGAAACCATCACTTTCAGGACTCCTTGTTGTTCTTTACGCTGAAGATAGTTCCTAATGACTGTTGCTGTATGTTTGGGGTCATTGTCATGCTGCAGAATAAATTTGGTGCCAATCAGATGCCTCCCTGATGGTATTTCATGATGGTTAAGTATCTGCCTGTACTTCTCAGCATTGAGGAGACCATTCATTTTGACCAAATCCCCAACTCCATTTGCAGAAATGCAGCCCCAAACTTGCAAGGAACCTCCACCATGCTACACTGTTGCCTGCAGACACTCATTCTCTCCAGCCCTTTGGTGAACAAACTGCCAAATTTCAAATTTTGACTCATCAGTCCAGAGCACCTGCTGCCATTTTTCTGCACCCCATTTCCTGTGTTTTCGTGCATAGTTGAGTGGCTTGGCCTTGTTGCCACGTTGGAGGTATGACTTTTTGGCCGCAAGTCTTCCATGAAGGCCACTTCGGACCAGACTTCTCCGGACAGTAGATGGGTGTACCAGGGTCCCACTGTTTTCTGCCAATTCTGAGCTGATGGCACTGATGGACCCTTCCGCTTCCTGTTTGTATAAAAGGTGACGTCTGCACAAAGACTTCCTCTTTTTGCCCTTCGCCTTGGTTTGTGAAGACAGGTGAGAGCTTCTGTTTTTTTGAATAAAAAACAGAAATTGCGTTTTTCGGCTGGCTGGTAGTACAAATAGTACCATCCACCCACCGATTCCCTACAGTTGTGTGCTGTTGGCCCAAAGTGAAGTGCAAAGCAAAGTGCAAAGTGAAAGCTTAATCAGCTGTAGTTTTGAAAAGCTGCACACACCACTTGAATTGGTGCACTCGATCTGACAGGCATCAGAGCATTCTTTGATGGGACAAAATCAAGACCAATCAGCCTGCTCGAATGGTGTGGATTCGGACCCTTGATCTGCATTTTAACTCATATTTCACGACTTCCCGATGAAGATCTTAAACGCGATCATTGCTTCGACAACATTTCCAAACTTTGGATTTATTTTCTCACATTTTTTCTTTATAATACTTCCAACCTGTCAACGGCTCTCTGGACTGTCATTCTGCTTAGTCCCATCTTCAAGCAGAACTAAATTACCCGATCAATGAAGAGATGTTTTGGAAAAGAACTCTGTTAGGACAGAACTCCATAGTCTTCCCTGGGTAATTCATCAATCAATATACCTTCATCTGAACCAAGTTCACCTGATCGTCTGACCTAATGCCTGTGACCTCCACCATTCTTTTTGCCTTGTCTATGAAATTCTGTTCGCCTAATCTCTGACCTCCACCCCTGCTTGTTGACCTCGCTTTGCATACTGTACTTGGGTCCTCAGACTAGAGACTCTGACAGTCTCTGTTTAGCCTAGCCTGACATTATATATATATATATATATATATATATATATATATATATATATATATGTATATACACTCACCTAAAGGATTATTAGGAACACCTGTTCAATTTCTCATTAATGCAATTATCTAACCAACCAATCACATGGCAGTTGCTTCAATGCATTTAGGGGTGTGGTCCTGGTCAAGACAATCTCCTGAACTCCAAACTGAATGTCTGAATGGGAAAGAAAGGTGATTTAAGCAATTTTGTGCGTGGCATGGTTGTTGGTGCCAGACGGGCCGGTCTGAGTATTTCACAATCTGCTCAGTTACTGGGATTTTCACGCACAACCATTTCTAGGGTTTACAAAGAATGGTGTGAAAATGGAAAAACAGCCAGTATGCGGCAGTCCTGTGGGCGAAAATGCCTTGTTGATGCTAGAGGTCAGAGGAGAATGGGCCGACTGATTCAAGCTGATAGAAGAGCAACTTTGACTGAAATAACCACTCGTTACAACCGAGGTATGCAGCAAAGCATTTGTGAAGCCACAACACGTGCAACCTTGAGGCGGATGGGCTACAACAGCAGAAGACTCCACCGGGTACCACTCATCTCCACTACAAATAGGAAAAAGAGGCTATAATTTGCACAAGCTCACCAAAATTGGACAGTTGAAGACTGGAAAAATGTTGCCTGGTCTGATGAGTCTCGATTTCTGTTGAGACATTCAGATGGTAGAGTCAGAATTTGGCGTAAACAGAATGAGAACATGGATCCATCATGCCTTGTTACCACTGTGCAGGTTGGTGGTCGTGGTGTAATGGTGTGGGGGATGTTTTCTTGGCACACTTTAGGCCCCTTAGTGCCAATTGGGCATCGTTTAAATGCCACGGCCTACCTGAGCATTGTTTCTGACCATGTCCATCCCTTTATGACCATCATGTACCCATCCTCTGATGACTACTTCCAGCAGGATAATGCACCATGTCACAAAGGTCGAATCATTTCAAATTGGTTTCTTGAACATGACAATGACACTGTACACTGTACTAAACTGGCCCCCACAGTCACCAGATCTCAACCCAATAGAGCATCTTTGGGATGTGGTGGAACGGAAGCTTCGTGCCCTGGATGAGCATCCCACAAATCTCCATCAACTGCAAGATGCTATCCTATCAATATGGGCCAACATTTCTAAAGAATGCTTTCAGCACCTTGTTGAATCAATGCCACGTAGAATTAAGGCAGTTCTGAAGGTGAAAGGGGGTCAAACACAGTATTAGTATGGTGTTCCTAATAATCCTTTAGGTGAGTGTGTATATATATATATATATATATATATATATATATATATATATATATATATATATATATATATGCAACCCTGTACAGGCTACCTGCTGCAAATGTTTTATCTATTATGCACACAATGCTCTTTCAACAATAACATACAGTCCTGGGGAAAATAATTCCTTCTTGTTCCCTCCTGGAGAATCTTGAAGTATCAGGCAGAAAGTGTTGTTTTATCACAGACCACGTGCCTTGGTCAAGCCTTTGACAGGATATCTACCCCACTGAGTACTTCAGAGCTATTCTTGACAGATTTCTATGAACGTCTCTCACTAAACTAATTTCCCAGAATGCCTGCCTGCAGATTCTGTGCAAGGAATGGGCTGCAATCTCACAGATCAAGATGGCTGGTCTCCTCTATCCATCAACATACATGGTCATCATAGTGCACCATACTCATGTCTCGGAGGCTAGTATTATGTGTGGTTACAGAATAAATAGGTTAACTTCATTGGTGTGATTCCTACTTTTTACACTTTCAGACAGTGTTGTTTATCCACCTGGACTCTTTCTAGTCATGTGACAAGGATCTAAACTGCATACCTTATCATGTGAATAGTCCAGACTAGTTCACCTTTTCAAAAACCTTGAATGATTCATTTGTGTTAGATTTTTTGTGAAGAAGGATGTAAGTGAAAGAGACAAGAAGCCATTGGTCATGCTGAATTATGATTCTTTATTTTCTCCATTCCTACAATCAATATAATGATTTTAATCATCAGGACTCCATCTGTATATTTTTCTGATCAGGAGGTGGAGTCCCCTTCCACAGGATATCATTCCCTAATGCTATGGAAGGGATCTGGCTTTAACCCCTCTCCTATGTCAAGGTAACAGTGGTCTGGAAACAGGCAACTTGTTTTTTTCCGCTGTTGGCGGTGACATGGAGATGGAATTCGCCATCGGTGAGAAAGGAAGGAAGCTTGGTTTCGGGGATGTGGACAGTAGTTTGAGGAATATGCAATACACCCTAAAGGAGAAGAAGAAAAATAAGATCCTTTCAAGTTACAAAAGTTCCAGATGCAGTTTTTATTTTTTTATTTTTAAACCAGTTGGGATTTTCTGCTGCTGGGTATTTGGTATATTATTATTGATATTTGTATTATTATATTGCAAAGCTGATTTAATTTGACTCCTGTCAAATATTTACCTTTCTATATTATGAAATAGATCATCCACTTGATGCATCCAAACCAGTGTAACTTCAATCTAAAACAATACTGACTTTTTTGATCTTTTGGAAAATCCCAATATATTCACAGTTAAATTGCACAGGTTAAAAAATTATATGAAATTAATAGAATAAGAGACACACTTTTGTCCAGTTATAAATGACACCCCCTGGGTTCTATACAGGTACATGCATTTTGATATTTACCGGTAGGATTGGACAATGGCAGGAGCCGCCCATGGAGAGAATGTCTGAGGGGCAGCTATCTCCTGGGAAGATCTGATCCAGTTTTTCACAGATGTTATCATAAACACAGCTGCCTACATGATCGATGCAAGGCACTTCTACAAAAAAGCCCAAAATCTTTTTCTTCAAGTCAACAGAAATCTGGCAAGAAAGAAAAACAGAAATCGAATCACATGAAATCACCATTGGGTCCAATATCCTTATTAGTCATAGATTGGATGTGCCTTGAATTGGGGTATGTCTAGTATACACTCACCTAAAGGATTATTAGGAACACCATACTAATACTATGTTTGACCCCCTTTCGCCTTCAGAACTGCCTTAATTCTACGTGGCATTGATTCAACAAGGTGCTGAAAGCATTCTTTAGAAATGTTGGCCCATATTGATAGGATAGCATCTTGCAGTTGATGGAGATTTGTGGGATGCTCATCCAGGGCACGAAGCTCCCGTTCCACCACATCCCAAAGATGCTCTATTGGGTTGAGATCTGGTGACTGTGGGGGCCAGTTTAGTACAGTGAACTCATTGTCATGTTCAAGAAACCAATTTGAAATGATTCGACCTTTGTGACATGGTGCATTATCCTGCTGGAAGTAGCCATCAGAGGATGGGTACATGGTGGTCATAAAGGGATGGACATGGTCAGAAACAATGCTCAGGTAGGCCGTGGCATTTAAATGATGCCCAATTGGCACTAAGGGGCCTAAAGTGTGCCAAGAAAACATCCCCCACACCATTACACCACGACCACCAACCTGCACAGTGGTAACAAGGCATGATGGATCCATGTTCTCATTCTGTTTACGCCAAATTCTGACTCTACCATCTGAATGTCTCAACAGAAACCGAGACTCATCAGACCAGGCAACATTTTTCCAGTCTTCAACTGTCCAATTTTGGTGAGCTTGTGCAAATTGTAGCCTCTTTTTCCTATTTGTAGTGGAGATGAGTGGTACCCGGTGGAGTCTTCTGCTGTTGTAGCCCATCCGCCTCAAGGTTGTACGTGTTGTGGCTTCACAAATGCTTTGCTGCATACCTCGGTTGTAACGAGTGGTTATTTCAGTCAAAGTTGCTCTTCTATCAGCTTGAATCAGTCGGCACATTCTCCTCTGACCTCTAGCATCAACAAGGCATTTTCGCCCACAGGACTGCCGCATACTGGATGTTTTTCCCTTTTCACACCATTCTTTGTAAACCCTAGAAATGGTTGTGCGTGAAAATCCCAGTAACTGAGCAGATTGTGAAATACTCAGACCGGCCCGTCTGGCACCAACAACCATGCCACGCTCAAAATTGCTTAAATCACCTTTCTTTCCCATTCAGACATTCAGTTTGGAGTTCAGGAGATTGTCTTGACCAGGACCACACCCCTAAATGCATTGAAGCAACTGCCATGTGATTGGTTGGTTAGATAATTGCATTAATGAGAAATTGAACAGGTGTTCCTAATAATCCTTTAGGTGAGTGTATACATGCACAAACACCTGCATATACATATCTGTAAGATTAGCTTTGCAGTGCAGGCTAGTCTATATAGTACATTTGTGTTTTACATTTTTTCTCTCTTTCTATTTTAAATCCAGGTTGTTTTAATGAAATGTTATAAAGCATGTATACATGTATTATAAGGGTGACTTTAAAAGGACTTCCTGAATATATTAAAAGATAAGACTAATGTCTGAAGTCACATTTTAAGAGTATTTCACAGTGCATATATGTATGTATTAGTGTATGTGTGCATGCTACCAGGACCTGTAAATAATGGTAAATAAATCTTACCGACAGAGGACCATTGAGGGGTTCCTTCAGTTCACCTGTGAATGACAAAGGGAGGGGTCCTGGGATATTAATTTTTCCTGGGAAGCTAAAATTTGTCAGCTCAAAGGCATCTCCGGGATCACAGTTCTCCAAATCAGAGATAGTCATCTGAACCTGAAAAACAAATAGGAAAAGTCTCACAATCTGAATGAAGTTTAAAATATGGGTAGAGTACACATTATATAGCATACATAATGTTCAACTACCCAGAAAAATCTTCATCCATCCATCCAATTGTTTAATATTTACTTCACACTTGCATTGTTTCTCAGGTTAATAGCTACTTACCTTTGACCCTCCGCCAAACCACCCAAATGCATTTCCCCATGGGAGAAAACAGCAGAACGCACTCAGGACAGCAGTGAACTTCAGCAGAGCCATTTTAGTTCTGGAACTGAGACTAACACAATGAGGACTCCAGCAACCTTTATATACCAGAACCTTGTTTACACTTGGGTATCTCAAATGCAGATTTCCATTTTTTCCCAACTAAATTATTGTATGAAACAAAGGACTTTTTACAAAGTTATTTTATCATTGCCGTTTATGTTGGCCCCGATAACGCTTCCACCCTGCTTTGATAAGTTATTGCAATATGTATAGTTTTGTATATACTATAAGAAATTGAAATCTTATCCAGCAGGAAGAGGTTTGTGGAGGGAAATAGAAATCATTTTGTGCTTCTGTGCTTTTTGTGCTGTGACCCTGGAGGTTTCTAGCAAGTAACTATTAATTTGCCTGTATTCTTTCCAATGAATTATGAGAACCTGTTCTTTTCTTACTTCTGAATTACTCCTTTTAGTTGATCAGCAACTTACATTCTCTACTTGTTTCTTATTAAAGTTTAATTGTTTCAAACCTTACTTTGTTATCGGCAAATGACCTTCCAAATGTAGCTGGCAATTTAGAGGATAATTATTATTATTCATGAGTAATAATTGTAATAATATTGATGAGATGGGTGGGCTTATTTTAGAATGCCAATTAAATTACTGTCAGTTATTTCGATGACCAATCAGACACTGCTTCTCATTCATTCATTTTACCCAGCATGTATGTTTTAAAAATGCAATTTTAAAAGTAAATTAGTTGTAAAAGCAAGACCTTGGTGAAACATCTGTGCTGATTTATTATTATTATTATTATTATTATTATTATTTTTTTTTTTTTTTTTTTTTTTTTTTTTTTTTAGCAGATGCCAATCCAGGGTGTCAAACATTACAAATTCAAATTTACTTTAAACAGAGCAATTCAAAATATAATACATTTTACAACTTCCAATTTACACAGGTAAGTACAGTAAGTGAGGTCATACATCCTGGAAAGTAAAAGCTAAGTGCTGTCAAGATGTAGGGTCACAGTCAAGTGCTATCTAACAGGGATTAAAAGGACTAATATTACAAGTACTGTCTGAAAAGATGTGTCTTGAGTAAGCGCCGGAATGAGGTCAAGGACTCTGCTGTTGTGACTTTGGTGGGCAGGTCGTTCCACCATTTAGGGGCCAGGGATGAGAAGGAGCAGCTCAGGAGGAAGGAGAGTGGAGAGGAGGTAGAGTTAGTCTTCTGGCACCGGAAGAACGCAATCGTCTGGAGGGGATGTATGGGGATACGAGGGGCTGAAGGTAGCTTGGTGCAGTGTGGTTGAGACAGCGGTAGGTGAAGGTCAATGTCTTGAACTGAATGCGTGCCAGTATCGGGAGCCAGTGGTGGGAGCGCAGCAGTGGAGTAGCGTGTGCGAATCGGGGTAGAGAGAATACCAGACGAGCCGCAGAGTTCTGGATGAGCTGGAGCGGCGGGTAGTAGTTGCAGGCCAGGAGGGAGTTACAGTAGTCCAGGCGGGAGAGGACCAGTGACTGGACGAGCAGCTGAGTCGAGTAGTCGGTAAGGAAGGGACGGATCCGGCGTATGTTGCTCGGGAAGAATCTACAGGTGCGTGTCAGCATGGTGATGTGCTGGATGTAGGAGAGCGCAGGGTCGAGGGTGACTCCTAGATTTTTTGCGGAAGAAGGAAGAAAGAAAGTGTGGTGGATTCCAAGGGGATCGAGATGGAGAGATCAGCAGAAGGTGAGGAAGATCCGATTTGGAGAGGTTGAGAATGAGGTGGTGTGAGTGCATCCAGGCGGAGATAGCAGACAAACAGGAAGAGATGCGTGAGGGGATGAGACGGTCAGAAGAGGGAAAAGACAGGAAGATCTGGGCATCATCAGCATAGAAGTGGTAGGAGAAACCATGGGATGCGATGAGGGAGCCCAGGGAACGAGTGTAGAGGGAGAACAGGAGGGGGCCCAGGACGGAGCATTGGGGCACGCATGTGAGGAGAGGTTGGGCAGTGGATGAGAAACCTCTCCATGTCACTTGGTAGGTCCGGTCACTGAGGTAGGAGGAGAACCAGGTGAGAGCAGTCCCAGAGATTCCAAGGTCAGCGAGGCAGGAGAGGAGGATGGAGTGATCGACTATGTAAAATGCTGCAGAGAGATCAAGGAGGATGAGGACTGAGGAGAGGGAGGCCGCTCGAGCATGGCTGAGGGAGTCAGTGACAGCCAGGAGAGCAGTCACAGTGGAGTTAGCTGTGCAGAACCCGGATTGCAGAGGATCAAGAAGTGAGTGATGGGAAAGAAATGCAGAAAGCTGATGGTGGACAGCACGCTTGAGGGTCTTAGAGAGGAAAGGGAGTAGGGAGACAGGGCGGTAGTTCTGAGGAGAGATGGGGTCAAGGGTAGGTTTCTTGAGGAGTGGGATGACAGCAGCTTGTTTAAATGCAGAGGGGAAACAGCCAGAGAGGAGGGAGGATTTGAGGAGGGAGGAGATGAAGGGGAGTAGATCAGGTGCAGTCGCTTGGAGGAGGCGAGAAGGGAGGGGGTCCAGGGCACACGTTGTAGGTTTGTGACATAGGAGGAGAGGGGAAAGTTCAGAGTCCAAGAGAGGTGAGAATGAAGAAAAGGAAGCTTGGTCGGTGGGAGGTTTGGGTGTGATGGGAGAGGAGGGGGGACTGTTGAAGAGCTTGCGGATGTCTGCAGTTTTGGATAAGAAGAAGGAGGCAATGTCATCAGAAGTGAGATATGAAGACAGAGGAGGGGGAGGGGGGGCAAAGAGGGAGGAGAACGTGGAGTAGAGTTTACGGGGGTTGTTGACAGTGGATTCGAAGAGTGATTGGAAGTAAGACTTCTTGGCTGAGGTGAGAGAGGAGGAGAATGTAGACAGTAGAGAGCGGTAGACTTCGAGGGCAGCTGGGAGTTTGGTCCTTTTCCACTTCTGTTCAGCGGCATGCAGACTAGTTCAGGTTGAGCGGACAACAGCAGAGATCCAAGGCTGAGGAGGGGAGGGATGGGCAGGATGAGACGTGAGAGGACAGAGAGAGTCAAGGGAGGAGGTGAGGGAGGAGAACAAAGAGGAGGTAGCACAGTTGACAGATAGATGGGAAAAACAGTCAATGGAAGGTAAGAGAGTGAGAGCAGTGGAAGCAAGAGTGGAGGGGGAGACAGAGCAGAGATTACGGCAGAAGGTGACAGAGGGAGTGGGGAGGGAGGGGAGGGATAGGGAGAAGGAGATTAAGTGGTGGTCTGAGATGTCCATGGGTGTCATGGAGAGTGTTGAAGGGGAGCAGCCTATAGAGAAGATGAAGTCTAGCTGGTGGCCTGCTCTGTGATTGGGGGCAGATGGGGAGAGTAAGAATTTAAAGGAGTGAAGGAGAGGAAGAAATCCGGCACAGTGGGAGGGGTTGGAGAGGTAGATGTTAAAGTCTCCCAGGAGGATGGTAGGAGAGGAAAGCGAGGGGAGGGAGGAGAGAAGAAAGTTGAGTTCATCCAGGAAGGAGGTGAGTGGAACGGGGGGACGGTAGAGAAGTAGAAGGAGGTGAGAGGGGAGGTGAGTTCCACTGCGTGGAATTCAAAGCTTTTAGTCGTGATAGAGGAGAGGGGGGGGGGACAGAGAAGAGGAGAGAAGGGGAGAGCAGGAGCCCTGTTCCTCCTCCCCACCTGGTAAGACGAGGGGAGTGGGACAGGACAAATATAGAGGATAAGGCAGCAGGGGTGGTTGAGTTCTCAGGGGAGATCCATGTCTCGGTGAGAGCGAGGAAATCCAGAGAGTGGAGAGTGAAGTCGGCCTTGTTGGAAACTGAGTGGCAGTTCCACAGGCCTCCAGAGAGGGGAGAGGAGGGGAGGGAGGAGGAGGGGAGAGGCAGGGAGATGAGGTTAGAGGGATTAGGGAAGCAATGGCATGCAGGTGCACACCGAGAAATACGGAGAGAGCAGGACAGGAATCGGAGAGATCGTCATGGCTTCTTGCTGTTGCTTGTGTGGCGTCTCCTCGCAGTCCTCTCCTTGCTGGAGTCCCACAGCTAGAGTCCCTGCCCTTTGGAGATGGGGCCCTTGTGAGTCCCACAGCTAGAGTCCCTGCCCTTTGGAGATAGGGCCCTTGTGAGTCCCACAGCTAGAGTCCCTGCCCTTTGGAGATGGGGCCCTTCGGAACGGGGGGCACTGAAGGCTGCTGGCGTTGACTGCTGGCGCAGGGGTCCAGGGGGCTGTTAAATACTTCACCTGTAACTAATTAGGACAGTGCACACCTCTGTTGCATTGAATGACACAAGGCTGTGAGGATGGCCCTCCCTCCCACGCAGGACTGCTAATAGCACAATTAATGGCCGCTTTATATCTGAATACAGACAAAGACCGAACCGGACACACGCAGTTATACTGAACAATAGTGCGTAGTAATGCTAAATAAATGCTAAATAATCACAGCCTACAATGTAACGCTTCTGATTTACAGAAAGTGTGTGTCGAGTGTGCTACATAAGTTGCTAAATTAACTTACAAACAGTCGCTGCTCTTACTACAATACAATACAAGATATATAATTCTTAGCTAAACAAGTAACCACGTAAACAATCAATGTAACTTTTAACTAAACTAAGAAACACGAGAGAGAAAAAGTGATACTTGAATGATAACCAGTACTGCTGATAAGCAGGGAGTCAGGTTGTCTCCTGGCAAAGTTGAGGTCTGCGTTTGCACACTACCCTCTGTGTTCTTTTCAAGGCCAGGTTGTCTTGGGAGAAAATGTAATAAATAAATAAATAAATACATACATACAAATAAAGGAGGGGGGGTGTAGTTTGCAAAATAGAGCTACAGAGCCAGGAAAAGTAAACTGGAATGTGTTTATGATATGGAACGATGAATGCAAATTAAGAAATGAGAATCCAAAGCTAGCTAGTTTAAAACATTCATTAGAAAAATAAAATACAATCTAGTTTAAGCCAAATGCCCCAAAGACAAATTAAAAATAAGTCTTCAGTATTAGTGAAAGCCCTCAAGATACTGTGGGAAATTAATAGATAAATAATAATAAATAAGGGTAGTTTGAGACACTGCAGGTCAACAAAACATGCCCAACATAACTGGTATCTGAATTTATTTTGCAGTGACATTGTCTGCGACCTCAGCTCCCCCTGCTCGAGAGCAGCCTGAGAGGACTGTGAGAGAGAGAGATAGTAATGGTTACATTATTAATAATAACACTGTTGTTGATACAGATGAATAAGGAAAAATAACTATTTAAATTCTATTGGAAATTTTTCCTAAAACTATGAAAATAATTACAAATGTATGTTTATGAGAGTTTGTTTTAAAACAAACTGAAACAATAATAATTGATTAATAACTGCAATTATTAACCTAATAATTATAAACTATATTGTCTAAAGAGCTTCTATAATGACTACTATAATATTAATAAGAGCTTATAAATATATCTGATATGCAAATTGTGAATCATATCTGGATGAAACTGATATTTGACCCTTATGACCTAGGGCAGGATAAAAAAAAAAAAAAAAAAAAAGCTCCAGGAAATTGCAACTGGCCACTGCACCTTCCATAAGAGAGCTCAAATATTTGCTAAGGCACAGTTGCCCCACAGACACTCCTTCCCTGGCTTGTCCATCTGGCGCATGTTGTTGGGTTGTTGGGGGGCGGAGGGTAGCAGTCTCTTTAAATTAGTGTGCCCCAGGTTTCATAGTAACAGTTCACACCAACTATAGTATATATATATATATATATATATATATATATATATATATATTAATATATACTTGTAATAATGTATATGTTTTCTAAAATGGGTTGAAGCCTATCCCTGTATGAAAGCTGATGCAGTACAGTAGCAAAAACTGAACCAGGCCAGCAGGATTGTCACCCATTTCATCCAGCTGACTAAGTGTACGTCAAAGCACACAAGGGAAAGTTCTCCCTGCAGCCCAGGTGGACAGAGCCCTACTAAGTGCTCCTGACCACCCACACAGCCATGAAGTGCCAAAGGAAAATGACACTGGTGGAGACCAGAGGGATGCTCTCCTTTTCACCTGGATCCTCTTCCTCACTGCCTGCAGGACCATAGAAGCCTGGGAAGAGGATGTCTTCGGTGCTCAGCCATCGCTGACTGAGGAAAGCAGTCTAGAAGCAGCTGATATCAGCATCAACCTCCAGATAATGACACTCACAGACACTCCCAATGATTGTTTCTGCTCCAACTCTACTGGTCCATATTTAGGATTTAATCACTGCCTGTTGAATCACCACTATGATATCCATGTTAACACAAGTTATACTATTACTGTTGGAAACTGCAAAATAACCTCCGAAACGACTACCCCTTGGCGCTTCAACTCCTTATGACCATTACAGGTTGTGCAGAGACCAAGCTTATACTTACTTGCCCCGGAACTGGCATGGTTGTTCTGTTCTGGTGACTTTAAATGCATCTATGACTATCATAACCCAGTCTCCTCACTCCCCTGAAGCATCCCAGACCCATTCTGTCCATAGGACAAAAAGGGAGCAGAAACCCCAAGAGGTTCCTATTGAATTCCACCGATTCACTGTAGGCATGACATTTGGGGCAGGCACTTCCCCTGGTACAGTGCAGTTAACAGAATAGAATTAATGAACACCATGTATCTGGCGACTGGGCCAGATGGAACATGTTCTCATGGCTGAAATCTCTCTTTGGTTCACAAGGTGCTTGGACTGTACATTTTCCTTTTTATGGGAAATAGGAGATAGTTGTCACGTGACAAAAGAAAATAGAAATAATTTTGTGCTTCTGTGCTTTGTGTGCTATGACCCTGGAGGTTTCTATCAAGTAACTATTAATTTGCCTGCATTATTTCCAATTAATTATAATTATAATAAGTATTATTTATGAGTAATACTTGTAATAATAGTGATGAGATGGATAGGCGTATTTTGGAATGCCAATTAAATCACTGTCATAGTTATTTCGATGACCAATCAGACACTGTTTGTAAAATGTCAAACCCCTTGAGAGTATGTCACAGAATGGATACATAAGCTTTGTACTTCCTTGAAAAGTTTGGAAAAACAGCATTATACTTGATTAATATTTTCTGTTGCTGTTTTTTTCCCCATGCACGTAACAAATTCTGATTAGAACTGCCGACTGCCGGTTCCAGCAGGTGAACGAGTAAAATCCATGAACCCAGAATGTTGATCGCAATCTTATTTCAAATAAAACTATTTGTGAAATAAAAGAATCACAGTTGGGAATCCCAGATTCTTATGAACTGCTGTGGGATATGAATAGTGAGGGGATGTTAAAATTTTGTATTTTTAAAATATTAACATCAGCACAAATTACATCTGCATATTATTTACAGGTAGATTGTGATGTATATCAAGCTAATCAACCAGTACTAGCAATGGCTTAAGGGTTCACATGTTTCACAGGTTGTGGGATATTATTCACTATGTTAGATTACCCATATTCTCTTTTTATACAACCCAATATAGGCTTTCTGACAAACACTTTTTACAGTACTCAATATACTAAATCGTCTTGTTTTATTAACAAGAAGTAGGAGGGGGGTATACTATGCTACTTTGCTATTGGACTAACAGTATGTAACAATCATGTTGATATGAAATAAATGGACATTTATATCAAATAATGCAATGTACAAAATAATCAGGGACAAAGTTTTATTGCATTAGGCTTTACATATTAGCAGTCAAATTCATTATTCATAAAACAAGGCAAACAGTGCCACTGGATTTAATCAGATTACATTAGTGTATTTGTATAAATCTCAGAAGACAAAGCACAAAAGAAAAGGAAACTTCAAAATAAATCCTCCAAATTAAGAGAGGATCTGAATTTAGGGTGAATAAAATCAAATTAAAAATTGTTATTTCCCACAAAGGGATACATTAAAGATGTAAAAAATGTTGGACAATGTTCTTGAAGTAGAACACATTGTTGGAAATTAGTTATAAGTATATTTGTAGGTGCAATTTAAAAACCTGAGCATATTTCCTACCCTGTTTAAGGAAAGTATGAAATAATTTTGATTGTAAGAAATGGAAACACTTATTATCCAGCAGTATGATGTTCAAAATGTGAGTGGGTATGTACTGACTAGTAAGGAAATTGTACAGCAAACCAAGTTCAAGTGAAACATTTGGCAAGTTACACTTTAATGTACTCTTTGTTTTCACAAATTACAACAATATTTAAAATAAAATATTTTGAACTGTGAAACTCAGTTTACTTTACAGGCAAGTCAGGCTAAAACTGAACAATCCTCAGAATGCTGTAGGTCATTTACTTAAAACTCATGTACAACCAATTTACAGTATATACATTCAGTGCTCAACGATAAGCAAATCAAAAATACTTAACTGTATGGTACCATTGTAATCCAACATTAACCCCATTTCTATAGTCATTTTAGAACTAAGTTAATATATAAAAATTATTAATTTACTAATTAAAAGCTGCTACATTCAAGTAATAAAAAATAAAAAGTTTTAAAACATAGCCTAAGTGAATACAAAATAAACCCAAAACGGCATCCCAAGCAACATCTCAATGTACCATTAAAGTATTTCACCAAGTCGAAAATCATTAGGTCATGGAATGAAGGAGAAAAGTGGCCACCACCACATATCACAGCAGTGCATTATGGGTACACAGGTGCCCAGAGAACAGGGGCTCCAGTGTACAGTTCAAACACGATCAGCAGCATTTGGTCCTGGAGCACAGAGTGCAGAACGTAAAAGACAAGCTGACTCATGGCTGAAATTGTCTCAGATTGTGGGTCCATCTAGGCAAGGAACAAGTGCTAGCTAATATCTAGTTTGCAGGGGGTACATTTGCATTTTCAAAAACAAGGCGACTATTTACTGACAAAACCACACACGCTAGACATAAGAACTCAATTAGTTGATTAGTGGGAGGCAGATGTATAAAAGTGGGGTTTGCTACGACCCTTCACACAGAGGTTTACGACTGCACAAACCTCCATACCTGCAGACTCTGTTGGCGGTATGAGATATTGTGGTGGCCACTTATCTGCAAGAGAGCGGCATTGTAAGGACCAACACTTAATTATGAGCGTTCAATACACAAAATTAAGTATTTAACTGCAAGTGCACCAGAATGTAATTTTTGGCCTCTGGGCTGCAGTCCTCAAAAAATGTATTCCAGTTGAGCTCTTGATCACTTGAGTGAGCAAAATACTTGCTTGATTGATCTAAACTAACATTTTAATCGTTTAGTGATTTAAAGATACAAAAAAAAAAAAATCTTTCTGGTCGGTGGATGTCAAGGAATGGTTTTTGCTACCACATTGCCTGTAACATTAGTTAGAATGAAGAGACAGTGTCACTTTAAGGCAGCCGAGTTCCTTCCCATTGATTCCAAGAACTCCCTTAATTCTGTAGTTCCCGTTTGTCAGCCAGTAGGGCAGGTCCACGTTAGGCAAGTAGAAATCTGTCTCAGGCAACGTGTAATCTCCCTGCGAAGAGACAACAAATTAGTCATATCAAGACATGCTATCCCAACTTATGCAACATTGTGTCTAATTTCAAAACTCAAAACTACAGGTTGAGAACAGTTCCAGTGAAGTTCCTGGTTGAGATTCAGGAACTATGGACTTTAAAAAAAAAAAAAAAAGGGTTCACTTCCCTATAGATTTATTTTGATTATGATTTAATGTCTGAAATTCATAAACAGTATACACTACCAGAAAGTCTACACCCCCTTTCAAAATGTTCTTCTTTTGTTGCCTTAATTAAAATGCAATATGAGGTTGTTGTTTTTTTCATTTATCTATGCATTCTATGCCACAACTTCCAAGTGGAAAAATACTGTAGAAAAATGTATTGAAAATAAAAAGTAAAATAGCTTGGTTAGATAAGTGTTCCTTGTAATAGCAATCCTAAATTAGCTCAGGTGTAACCAACCCCCTTCAAAATCACACACCAAGTTAAGTGGCCTCCATCTGTATTAAACTGTAGTGGTTCATATGATTTCAGGATAAATTCAGCAGTTCCCGTAGGATCCCTCTGCAGGGTCATGCATTTCAAAGCAAAGACTCAAGCATGAGCACCAAGGAGCTTTCATTAGAAATCTGGGACTAAGTTGTTGAAAGGCACGAATCAGTGGATGGGTATTCAAAAAATATACCCATATTCATATGCCTTGAATATCCTTTGCAGCACGGTCAAGACGTTTATTGACCAAGACTGGTTAAAGTGTGCATGTGACAATGTCCCAAGCACTCCATAAATCTGTCCTGTATGGTACTCAATAAAGCGCACCATGAATCCTATTTGAAGTATGCACAAAAACACTCAGGAGATTCTGTAGCCATGTGGCAAAAAGATCTGAGGTCTTACGAAACTAAAATGCAGAAGCTGGAGAGCTTCTGAAGAGATTGAACAGTTTTATAAAGTAGAATGGTCAAATATTGCCAAATGTAGGTCTGCAAATTTGATAGACACCTATCCCAACTAACATTTCATACTATATGAATAATGCATACTATGAGACCTACACCTTTCTGGATGCTATTAAAAGGAGAGGGGGATATATAAGGCAATGTGGCATAATTGTTATGTCAGTGCCCTGTCTGCAGGACTCACAGCCTTGAAGGGACAGTGGCAGGGAATGCCATAGGTGTGCAGGGGCTCGGGGCAGTCCTGTCCAGGGGGAATCGCTGTGTCCAGAAGAAGGCAGGCATCTGCATAGTCACAGCTCCCAATGTTATCCATACAGGGCACCTTTACCCAGAAGCCAGCCACCTCTTTTTCAAGGGTCAGGTTGACCTGCGGGTGAAAAAAAACACAAGAAGGTAATACAAAACAAAATGTGACCGAAAAAGCTTTTTCCAACACACTGGCGTGACTTAATTGCATTGAAGCTGTCCTTTATTATAATCAACACATACCCTTATTTAAACCATATTCCTGTCACATTTACTCCAGTAAGCAGTGCTACCCATTCAAAAGAAATGTAATACAAGTTAAAAGGAATTGTAGATATTAAACTTAGTAAATAAAAGTACTTCAAAACAAGTATAATGCACTGTAGTAACCTTCTTGTTTAGTCAATACACTTTCAACTTCTGCCTAAGCACAAATTTCAAGCCAAATGCCAAATAAGGAATGTAACATGATGTGGGCATGACCTAAGTGTTCACATGGTGGAAAAATACATTTCTCTAACTTGCATTGATATTTGTTACTTAACCTCAAGGCACAATGTGATGCTTAGTTCTCCCATTTTGATTTTCTGCTTAGAGAACCAGATAAGCAAATAGTCTGTACTATAGTAGTCTTTCACAGAAAAAAGCACTGTGCCCACAATAACGTGAAAAATAAATGTGTAATTTCTGAAACCTGACAATGTTAGCCATAGCAAAAGTGTTAGTCAAGACATGACAATACAATGTACAACCACCTACAACACAAATCATTTAACAACATTTGGTTTGAAATTAGAAAATAGCATAGGCCTACATAAAAAAAGTCATGTCTGCAAGAAATAATGCAGATAATGAATGAAACAGTCCTGTTTTGATGGACAGAGAAATGTGATGTAACTTGTCATGAAAACCTACAAATATATTTAATAATTTCATAAAATCTATTTCATTAAGTCATCGGACTATTTTTCATGTAAAAAGAATTTTGACAATTGATTATCTACAGCCTTGAAGGCTTGGTTAATTCAGATAGAAAATAAATTGACACATATCTGATGTTCTGGAATAGGGACATTAAACAGAGGTTAAGGAAAAAAAAAAAAAAAAAAACTTCATGTGAGTTTAGATGTATATCTCACTTCAAAACCACAGGCTGAGCCCTGCTAAACAGCCACCCATGTACTATTTCAGCAACACTAAAATAAAAGTTCTTTGATGTGTCAAACACATGATCCTTCAGAGAATATCACAGGATGAAAAGACAATTACCCTTAAGATAGTTAAAAGTTTCAGTACTTATACTAGTTCTTTTGTAAAAATCTAAATAATACAAATACTGGTCTAGATAGAACTGTGAAATCCTTATCCGACCCTAGTGCTGTGTAAAATCAGCTGAGAGAATGTTGCAACACAGAAGTACAGAAGTTCCTCAATTAACAGGAAATGTTGAACTGTAATGTTGGTGATATTAGGTTTTCCATTATCTCAAGAGTTTTACAAGGCTGTCTGTCTTTTTTTCTCTTTCTCTCTCATATGTCTATATATATATACATACATACATACACACACACACTTATTTAGTCTAACTTGACACTTGCAACTGTATGCCACTTTTACCGCTTTGGAATTTGCACACACTACACTAAAGCATAAGCATTTCTGTATAAGGACTTTGTTACCTTGCAACAAAAACAATTAATTTATGAAAGTTATAAAATGTCAGCATTCTTCCTCAATGACTTTTGTATGCCATCTGACATTCTAGTTTTGGATGTTTAAATGAATTTATGATTTGATTGACAGTTCAGTTGTGACTGTGTGTGTGTGTGTGTGTGTGTGTGTGGGGGGGGGGGGTTCAAGGTTTACTACAATTTAATGATTTGCAATGAACCTATACAAAACAATTATTAATCTTTTGCGAGTGCAGGCTGTTTTCAATTGTCATTTCTCACCTTCAAGTGACATTATTCTAATCCACTGCCGCAGAGGTGAAGAGAAAGTATTGCTTTTATTCAGTATTATGAAGTGGCTGTCAAACTTTAGATTTCGAAAAGTACATACTGTCTGTACATTCAAACTGATAGCTGCTTAGCAACAGCATGAATACATACATACATACACTATTCACTTTTCAGGCCTTTACATGTTTTGCAGCTATTAGAGGTTTAATGAATTGATTGTTTTCTCCAGTGCTCAATAACTTAAGTTAAGGGTGAAGGTGAACACTTATCAGATCTCTTCATTACACAGTGACAAAGCACGCTTGAGCTCATAAACAGTTCCTTTTCTTACAATTCCTGGAAAACTAAACCAAAAATAATATTAGGAATCACAGATTAGGCACGTGTTTTGCATATGCACTTTACAATATCAATCTCACTCAATTAGTCACCAATACTGCTGCGTGTTGTAATAAAAGAGTGCCAGTAGTCCTGCTCCCACCAGATAACGTTGTGTGCACACATTGTAAAAGCAATCATACAAAACGTGCATATGTATAAATCACACAAAACCCCTACAATGCCTGGGTGTGATCTGAGAGCTCCAGACAAAACGACCTTTCCGAACCGAGACGTTCTAGAACCGGTAATTCTAGTAGAGGCGTGTTTTTTGTGTTGTTTGTAGAATAACACACAATGGCTCTTGCAAATTCATTATATTTTCAGCACCTGCTGGTATCTGCTCCTTTTATTATGGTGCATGAAGTAGAGCTGCCTTACAATATGAGATCCGTGATCATAATGTGTCGGTGTGCTGTCGGTCACCGATTGGTAGTATTGAGAACACATTTCTAATCAAGACCTTAATTGACATAAGTGTGTTTTAATTGCCACATACTCACCGCCAGCGGCGATGTGAAGGCCACAGTAGTAGAGCCGGCTGCACTGGCTTTCAGGTCCCCGGGGATGGTTATAGGGTCTGGGGACAGAGCCAGACTCTTCAGCACGGCCGGCTGTCCAGCTCCATCGCAGTTCTCCCAGGAGAAGCCGAGGATCTACAACATGTGGATAGTTACATCTGCTCTCATGTGCTTGGCAGGTGATCCGTTTCATACATGACACCAATCCCACTCCCATGCTGTCGCAGGTAACAATGTGACGCCGCAGCGACGTTGTTTACAGGTTGCGGAAACGTCGTGTGTCACTTGGTTAACCGTATTAACGTTACGAGACCTCGTCCAATTAGGGGGGTGGGAAAAACAAAACAAAAAACCTATACATCTCAATCCAACACATGAAACCAAGCGATTCACCACGCAATGTACTTTCAATAAGATCAGGCTGTCTTACCATAGTAGATCTGGAAGCGTATCTGTTCACGACGATTTCACATCCTCCCGGTTGCAGGAAAAGGCACACCGCGCACAGGGATATCGCAATGGCCGGCGCCGTATTCATTGTGGATACTGTGGACAGTGTTGCGGCGCAGGAGTGAAGGCGCTGCGCTACAGCGACGCAAAACTGCGCAGATCTCTTAGTGCGGCGGCGCCAGGCATTGGGACTCGCTGTTATTGTTGCAGTTGTGGTTATTTTTTTTATTTTTTTTGAAGAGGAAGTGGCTTTGTTGTGAAACGCAAGGGTTGCTCATTTCTTCTCTCTCTTTCTTTCTTTCTCTCCCTCTCTTTTTAAACGCATGACTGACTATTAGAGAGACCTCTAAAGGATGGAGGACTATATAGGAATGTGGTTTATTATGGGCGCGCTGGTGGCCAGTCTTCCCCAGTACAGCGAGACACCTGGATTGCTGCAAACTTCAAAACCACATGTTTTTTTTTTTCTTATCGTAACAGTTAAAATCGTCACTGGTGTGATGTTTTTTTTAATATTATTATTATTATTATTATTATTTTTTACCTCGGATGTCTGCATTATGTAGTTATATTATTATTAGACACTACAAGTTCGGTGTACTTTAGGCGTATATATATAACCGAAGCAATTCCTTTCCTTAAAGTTCAAACGCTGGCATTAAGGCATTAAGCTGTGGTTTTGGATTTCAATCCTGATGTTCACTGCTCCACAGAAATTAAAATCTGTCTACACTTTTTGTATGGCTTTTCCAGAAATGTGCCAATAAGGCCAGCTGCCGCACGGTGGCATGCGTGTGTGATGAAGTGTTTTAACATCTAAAAAATGCTGCTACGTCATCTAGGATACACTATTAAAACAAATGCATGTTTTTTTTGGTCACCTTATCTTCCTATATAGCTTAGATATCTTTCATTTACTGTCACAGTTGGTAAAACTGGTTTATTATTTCCACCTTCTAGAGTTTCCCACCTTTTTAATTTCCTTATTTTTTTTCAGAACAGCTTCAGCTGCCCTTTGTTACATTCCTTTAAACATTGGCGTAATTTTAAAATTCATTTTCATAATATCTGTCAATAAATAAGATTTCTACTCCTGGAAAATGTTCTTCCTAATCACTGATGTGTCTAAACTCTTCCACCTTATGTAGTGTTTTTTTTTCAAAATGTGACAGTTAATCCTCTCATTTCATTCATATTAAATTTTAAAGTAACTCATTGAAACCCATATGTGAAGGATTACCAAGACAGTTTTTAGTAGCAGTAGTAATGATAATGAAATGGGACCCACCTATTTTTTTTTAAATAATGCTACTAATTACATGAATGCATTCAAATTAATGTCTTTCTTATTTTTTACAACACTTCATTTTGTTATGGTATGTTTTAACTATTCTTATTGTCCTTTTATAGGCAGTGGTGCAAGTCTAAGGTGTTGACAGCAAGCTTTTGTGCAATAGGGCCTAATGGGTTCAGACATGAGAAAATGCTATTTAGTGATATTGTTGTATTGTGTGTTACAGTAGAACGTTTATCGATAATGAATGTGGGTGCAGTTGCTCCTACCGAATATACCAGTAGTAATTCAGAATCTGTTTATGCTGTTTCGCTTACTGTTGATAGAAATGTGTAAACTGGTTCATTTTCTCCTGTCTGTCTCTTCCCTGGTGTTTATCTGTTCCTCTTTAGAGAAATGTCAAAAACGTACATCATGAGTACTAATTACCAGAGAACAGTTTGAACACAGTGTTTTGTTCCAACCAAGCCTCCTATGTGTTGTCGGCAGTGGATGAAAGGTAGCTAAGGGAATGATTTCAGCAAACAACTAATGAGAAATGTAAATACATGATGGTATTTGTATGCTATTAAATGTCAACCTTTATCTATCTATCAAACTTCCTGAAACAAATGTTTATTTCTGTACTTCTTTTTCGAAGGAATGGTGATTATATCCTGATATAATTATCACCTGACAGTGATAATTATAATAATAAGTTTATTAATGAAATAGTTGGCACTTGAGTGACCTAGAATGTCTTGCAATGGGGTGAGATGCATCAACAACTGGAGCCCATTAGCAGATCTTACTGTGACTGTGACTATGTATGAGTTACTTACAACAAGATACAGTGAGGGGAAAAAAGTATTTGATTCCCTGCTGATTTTGTACGTTTGCCCACTGACAAAGAAATGATCAGTCTATCATTTTAATGGTAGGTGTATTTTAGCTGTGAGAGGCAGAATAACAACAAAAAAATCCAGAAAAACGCATTTAAAAAAAATTATAAATTGATTTGCATGTTAATGAGGGAAATAAGTATTTGATCCCCTATCAATAAGCAAGATTTCTGGCTCTCAGGTGTCTTTTATACAGGTAACGAGCTGATATTAGGAGCACTCTCTTAAAGGGAGTGCTCCTAATCTCAGCTCGTTACCTGTATAAAAGACACCTGTCCACAGAAGCAATCAATCAATCAGATTCCAAACTCTCCACCATGGCCAAGACCAAAGAGCTGTCCAAGGATGTCAGGGACAAGACTGTAGACCTACACAAGGCTGGAATGGGCTACAAGACCATCGCCAAGCAGCTTGGTGAGAAGGTGACAACGATTATTCGCAAATGGAAGAAACACAAAATAACTGTCAGTCTCCCTTGGTCTGGGGCTCCATGCAAGATCTCACCTCGTGGAGTTTCAATGATCGTGAGAATGGTGAGGAATCAGCCCAGAACTACATGGGAGGATCTTGTTAATGATCTCAAGGCAGCTGGGACCATAGTCACCAAGAAAACAATTGGTAACACACTACGCCGTGAAGGACTGAAATCCTGCAGCGCCCACAAGGTCCCCCTGCTCAAGAAAGCACATGTACAGGCCCGTCTGAAGTTTGCCAACATCTGAATGATTCAGAGGAGAACTGGGTGAAAGTGTTGTGGTCAGATGAGACCAAAATCAAGCTCTTTGGCATCAATTCAACTCCCCGTGTTTGGAGGAGGAGGAATGACCCCAAGAACACCATCCCCACCGTCAAACATGGAGGTGGAAACATTATGCTTTGGGGGTGTTTTTCTGCTAAGGGGACAGGACAACTGCACCGCATCAAAGGAACGATGGATGGGGCCATGTACCGTCAAATCTTGGGTGAGAACCTCCTTCCCTCAGCCAGGGCATTGAAAATGGGTCGTGCATGGGTATTCCAGCATGACAATAACCCAAAACACACAGCCAAGGCAACAAAGGAGTGGCTCAAGAAGAAGCACATTAAGGTCCTGGAGTGGCCTAGCCAGTCTCCAGACCTTAATCCCATAGAAAATCTGTGGAGGGAGCTGAAGGTTCGAGTTGCCAAACGTCAGCCTCGAAACCTTAATGACTTGGAGTGGATCTGCAAAGAGGAGTGGGACAAAATCCCTCCTGAGATGTGTGCAAACCTGGTGGCCAACTACAAGAAACGTCTGACCTCTGTGATTGCCAACAAGGGTTTTGCCACCAAGTACTAAGTCGAAGGGATCAAATACGTATTTCCCTCAATAACATGCAAATCAATTTATAACTTTTTTGAAATGCATTTTTCTGGATTTTTTGTTGTTGTTATTCTGTCTCTCACTGCTAAAATACACCTACCATTAAAATTTATAGACTGATAATTTCTTTGTCAGTGGGCAAATGTACAAAATCAGCAGGGGATCAAATACTTTTTTCCCTCACTGTATAGGTTATACATCTTATTTCAGTGAGCTTCAGTAACATTGTCAATGTAGGATGTGTGGAGGTTGTGGCAGAGCTAGTGCTTTTTACAAGAAACCTCTTAGACCTCTTGCATCTTAATACTCTTGACAACCTAGTCTCCTTGGGTAGTCCCCACAAATCCTTTAATGACCCAATGGTAAGATCAGTGTAACCTGCATGAGGTACATGTAGGCTACTAATGTAGTTAATCTAACCTGTGTAAATTCACTGCATAATTTGGGAAGTTTAATTACTCTGTTTTGTACAAATCCTGTTGTACCAATGTTTAAGCCCCTTATAATAGGCCATTCTGTTCAGGGTGAATGTTTGTTTCTCTTTAGACAGTGACTTGCCATGACAACCATCCATCCCAACAAAAACTACTTTGGAAAACCTTTCTTAAGCTGATGAGGAGGAAATTACACGGGGCAGTACGGTAAGTGGGATACAAGCTTAAGCGCCAAGTGCTTCAAAACATCTCTTTGAAGTCACCCTCTTGAAGATATTGCATTTGGTGGCTTATCAACATTTTGGTGAAGTTTCTCAATCCTAGCATTACACACACAGTGTTTTTCCAAAAAACCTTTGTGCCTTTTCCCATTCCTTATTACAAGCGGTGTATGTTTTTTATAGGTGATTGTATGATGTGTTGGGATATGTGTAGATATGTAATGGGTGACATTTTAGTATCTGCATAGCTCAAATGCAACTTTCCTTGAAGTGTGCCAGACTGTAGTGGACATAACTTCTAGTTAACCAATACTTTAAGCTATAAACTATTTCCTCTGCTTCAGTCTAGTTACCTGTACAATGGGAGTTAGTCTGTGATATACCAGCATCCCCTCCAGGGGGGGATCTTGTGCTCGGTTTGCTTTGTGAAACAAGCTGGGATAAGGTCCAGCCATCAAAGACGTTCCAGGATTGTGAAAGGTCTTTAACTCAACACGTCTTTTGTAGGGGCGGGGAAGGAAAACATGTTAAGAAGACTATGAGATTGGAGACATTGGCATTCAGGGGATTGCTGTGTACTACTGGCATAGAGAGAAGGCAATGTGTTCAGGGAAGTTATTTTCTTCCCTTTAAACATCTTAAATTTAGTTTTGTCTTTTCAAAATATTTTTTTGTAGGGACATGACTCATTGCATATCACAGAGAAATGTGAATTAAGATGGGAGCAATTGAAGATGCATACATTTTACACACATGGTTAGGAAGGGATTTAATTTGTGGATGTAATCTCTACAGAGATTCAGTAAGCCCCGGAGTATAGTTATATTATGCAGGAATATTTGTTCTTAGCACACCAGCATTATAAATGCTTGTCTATATGATCAACAACACAACATGTGGGTACAAGCCCTGTTAATGGGCCTGTACTCCTAAACAGACATTTAGCAGAAAAGGTATAATTTTAGTTCTCTCTTCACCTTATGCAAATTTGCAAACAAGAAATGCCTAATCACATTTAATTGCTCTTAATTATATATGATACTTAATTAAATTAATTAAATAGTATTTGTTATTTACATATTTATGTTTGTGGAAGATCTATCTCTCTATCAGTGTATTGATCAACTGCTGGATGAAGGCCTCCCCAAGATGTTTCCACTTTCTCTGATCTACAGCTTCCCTTTTCCACGCTACACCTTCAAGGTTTATTATTTAATATACACATATTTTATGTGGTCTTCGTCTAGGTCATTTTTCATATATACATTTTTTTTTTTTCTGAGGATGTATGACACCACTTTCTTATCCCTTCAAATGTAAAGATCAGACAAATGTTTGAGACATAGACATCCATAGGTCTTTCCAAAATTATCAACATATAATAGAATTTGACAGAGTCTTTGTAATAAAATTCATTCAAATTACATCAAAAAACTTGGTCATTATCGCAGAACTAAACTTGAAATACTGGTGGTACAACCTCTCCACTGCACTGTTTCGCTGATCACAGCAATGCAGTTCATTTTCTGTGGTTCATAGTTTTTACATTGTTCAAGGGGCTACATTTAGGGTTGTTAGTTTGACCTCCTATGGTATCATTCTACAAAAGGGAACAAAGCAGATGTTCCTTGTCTCTTTTGTTCAAATTGCACCATAGTGCACCACTGGCACTTATTTTTCACTTTTATGAAAAAAAAAAAAAAAGTGCACACTCTGCCCTGGAGCAACAAAAGGCTTGACAAGACAGGGCTTGCCATTTCCGCATTTGCTTCAGTTGTCTCTGAGAAAGGGAGCTGAGAAAATGAAGAAAGGTGTTCTGTGAGGAGAAGATGGGATACATCATTGTGACCTAAAGTACTTCGGTGACATATCAGCGATCTTCTTTTTCCCCAAGCATGTTTTCAGTCAATATAAGCATCACTGATTATTAGAGAAATGGAAAGCATTGTTATTTTTAAGTGCATTAACACAAGTTTTTGTTTAGGTGATGCCGACTTTTAATGTTTTAATGTCTTGCTTTTTTACTGAATACCAACACTACATGACCTGCCAAATAAATATTTGAGTTGCAGCTTATCCAGTATAATGTGGGTTATGATACAGATCACAGTATGTGTACAGTGTAGTGCTGGGGTTCATCGCCAGCAGAAGTTGAAATGCAGTGTTTCAACGGCATAATGTCCTGCCAAGTGCATTGCCTAACCTTGTCTGGCTGTGTGCCATTAGGTAACATCGTTGCTGCTATACTGCATTTGTTGAACCATGACGGTAAACCTGCATTTTAAAAGATCTGTATGTGTCGCTATATGCATGCAATCAAAATCACCAATTGGACTGGAATGAGGGGAATTCACTAGAACACTACGTATCTTACTTCCCCATGAAGTTTCTTTGTGGTGTACCAAGGTGAAATCATGAAAAGGTGTAACTCTACAGAAGTGTACGTATAATTGCAACAAGGCAAAACGGAGCATGGTAGTGGTAAACAAGTCAGTTGATTGATTTGAATTGTTTCCTGGTGACAGTGGTCCTGTGGATGACGTACAGGATGGTTAAAGAATGTAGTCATTTACATAATGTATATGTATATATTTATGTGTATGTATTTTTAAAATACTTTAGCCTTTCATTTCCCTGTTACAGTGTTTTTCCCCTTTTTATTTTTGTATTTGTATTTTATGACCTTTGTTTCTAAAAGCTTTCCTTTAATTTTTCTTCAGTACAGATGCTTTATTGTCTCTTTCTGATGTGTGACCTCTTTTAAGCTTGACTTATTATGGCATGTTTAGCTTGAAGCCCTTTGCATGCTTGCTTCTTCTTTTTCAGGTATTTCAGTGTGTCTCATTCAGGGCTTTACAATATACGCTCCAGTCCAGTCCCCTCCTTTGCATGTCAACATATCCATACTAAACCTAAACCGCTGTGCCTTTGACAATTAAAGTTAGAACAATGAAAACGTTGGGTGTCGTCTAGCACTCATTCATGCAATTTGGAGAATTAAATGTCCTGACGTCTATCTTCTGCAGCTTTTTGTCTTTTAGTTGTCAGCAGTGTCCTGATCCCTTCTATTTCAACATCCTTTGCAGCAATAATGACAAAAAGGCATCAGATTCAAACAGTTATATTTTGAATAAAGCCGAAGTAGCTTGCAAAGAGTGGATTAACCACACCTCAGAGTGGATTAATGCACTGGGTCTGATGGAAAGGCAAAATTAAAATGAAGGCTGGGTGTGGTACATGGAATAATGAAGATTTATTGCATGTATGTGTGTGTAATATATATAATTTTTTTTTTTTTTTGTCACAAAGTACATTGAATTAGCGGAAAGAACAGGAGTCAAAATCATTTCAAAATGTGACTTTTTTATATATATATAAAATTGTATTGCCCTATTCATACAAATAATGATACAATACTATTAGTGGTAAAGTAAAATGTGTATATTCCTTTAATTGTTTTTCTAGGAATAAGACATTTTATTTTGAAACCGTAGAATACACTCAACATTCCCATAAAGCTGCCTAACTGTTGGTAGTGCTAAACCCACACAGCCAGTCACACGATACATTTCCTCCTTTGCAGAAATACTTTTGTAACCATTAGATGAGATTGCATTTGGTGTGAAAAATGTAGTAACCAATGTCCAGGGTCATAAAAAAGCTTTGCAAGATTTACACCGATAAATACATTGTTGGACATGATAGCCCTTTCTAAATGGAAATGTTGGTCAGATATACTTCTTTTGTACTTTGCCTTTTTGCAAACATTTAGAAACTGTTATGTTTACAGCAAAAAAAATACGACTTTTTAAAAACTATTAGGTATTTATTTCAGTTAGGTAGTATTTTGTAGGCGAAGCATTTAAATTATGTGTAGAAAGGGGGAGATGAACATGCTATTTCCCATTGCTTTGATAATACATGTTTTAATAAAGTACAGGCATACTCTTCCCTGTCCAAGCATGCTTTGTTGGTGTCACGCATCACAGTTGATTGCAATGAAGACACTGCCAGCAGTTCAAATTTAAAAAGCTGAGATAATATCTGGCGACAGATATCAGCTTTAGAAGTCTTGGATGTTCTTTCTGGCAAGTTGTCATTGTTTATCTTTTTTTTTTTTTTTTTTTGAAACGCATGTATTCTAAAATACGGATATCCAGTTGTAATGTACACACATACCTGCTTTGTATTGCAAAATAGTAAAATTTTCCAGTAATCAATCAGTTAAAGGACCGAATTACATGTAAAATAATAGCCAAACTATAAGGAGAACTGCTTAACTGTTCACCCGAGATGTCTTTGCTAAACTTGGGGAACAATAAAAAATGCATAAATCAAACCACCTTCCAAGGAAAGCTATGAGAGGCGGATAATCAAAATAAATAGTTACTTGTTATATGTATGTAATTTTCGGTATCGATAGATTGTACCTTTCATGCAGTAATATTACATAAGCCAGTTGTTGATTGGCTCTCTCAGATTTAAATCTATTTTTATTTTTTTAAACATTCAACATTTTTTAAACCTTAATTCATGTCAATGTGAAAGGGAACAATTGTCTTGTGAGGGTAGCTGTTACCCTTCTGTTGTCCTGTTATGCTTTCCTTTCTTCCTATGCTTTCACACCAGTGAACATTGATTGCTACTCTTGTGTGTCAGTTCTATGATGATACCCTTCTTGAAATCGGTGTAATTGATAAGACACATTGCACATTCTCTGCTGTTAGGTGTCACTTGTATCAATATGGGATCTCGGCATGATTCTGTCGCACAGCATTGTCACGTTGTTGTAACCAGCTGGCAGTAGCGCGGTGACATCCGAAGGAGTAGCAAAGTTTACCGCCCTGGGGAGACCGAATACCAGCCACTAATTTGTCTACTTGTCTGTCGGTCTGTCTGCATGCTGTAACTTATACATACTTTAAGCACAGGCATTCAGCACTTTAGAAAATACTCAATCAATCAGTATAGCCTCCAGAAAGAAGGATGGAAGAGCAGTGATTTTGGTTTTGTTAAAATGTCACATGTATTTCTGTCCTCATTGCTAAAGAAGAGATGCCAGAATACCCTTTACTGTTTTTCTTGTTTTTTATTTTTTGGGGTTAAATCTGTTTCCTTCTATGATTGTTGAGTTTAACTGATTTTTAAGATTTTCTTCATGTCCACCCGAGTACCATTGAAGTAGGATGTAAGTTTTACAATATCAAAAGAAATAGAATAATTACTGGTAAATCAGAAATTCAACAGAGGCATGGAAAAATCCTAAAACATGGACAAAACACACAGAATGTTGCACCTCCACCAAATATCATCAGAAGACTTTTATTCCTTGTGGATATGTTTTATTTTCTTGTCAGTATTAGGTTTGTGTGTTGTGTGTAATCAGATTTTATGTAAAAGCCTTGTTATATTTAAATTCAAATACAAATGTCATTATTTGTAGGAAATTGAAATCTCTCCAATATCACCAGGCAGTTGACAGTTAGCCTGGAGATGAATTGGGTATAAATATAACGTGCTTTATTGTCTAATACAAATTAGATTGAAAGTGGATATTTGAAGATGTTTGCAGTCGAAACGGGCAATTCAGTCCACTATAATGAATGAAAGCAGTGACAAATAAATATTTAAATAATTCTTAAATTCAGATTGAAATTCTTTTAGCTTTTCAGTTACTTCTACAGCAGAAGTATAAGCTTATGTTTAGTGCTTGTTTACTTACCATAGCTTGAGGCATTGCATTGTTTACAATCAAATCTGTCATTGTAAATGTAGATGCAAAATGTGATGCCCCTCCTTACCTTTGGCATTACATGCAGTTGGCTGTGTCTATCAGAATTTGGATGCTCATTGAATTTCATTAGAGCTGTGCACTGATTAGCTTCTTCTTTCAAATGCAATTCACAGCATTGATGTAATGCTTAGAAACGTTTTATGAAATTGTATATGGTGTGTTGTTAATGAAGCACATTTTTCATTACAAAACAAAAGCAAACAAAATGCAATTGACTGGGTGAATTCATCTACATTCATTTAGCATTTCGTGGAAGCCTGGAAAGGTTCTGCTGTTCTCCGTGATAATGTATAACCTAGTTAAGCCATCCTAATGTGTGTATTCTGATCCAAGTCATTCACATACAATGTATTACCAATTGTGCAGGAACAATAGATAAATATTGAAAGACAGCTGTTCACATTATTTAATTGAGTGTATGTCCTCCCTCGTCTTTAATGGCTGCTGCAGTCCTTTTGATACATGCCCAGAGATTTACTGTGCCATTTCTGTTCCCAAACAATTTTTTTCAGTAAAGTGAAAGAAGTTGGTCCTTACTGCCCATTCCTTAATCAGTCTATCCATGTATCCCAGGTAGTCCACGGGAATGAAGTCAGGATTTCCGTTTTCTTTCAAGATAATTCACCTAAGGGAATAATTCCAGTATAGTGTATCTGTATCAGAATAGATTATATTATATTCCTATACCTGTCAACTTGGTTAAAATCCCTCAGTATAGCTGAAACATATACAGCTCTGGAAAAAATGAAGAGACCATTTAACATTGATTTCTGAACTTGGAGTGGTCTCTTAATTTTTTTCATAGCTGTATTATGTAATAATATAATAATTGCCCTGTGCCTTTAATCATATCAAGTCTTAAAGAAATACTGTTTAACGATTTTGCCATTTCAGGTGTTTAACCTTTGGGTCATAGATGTCAAATCTGATTTTACACTTCACTGTACATGATATGTGTAAGGCAAATTCGTACATGTATCTGTTTACAATGCACGCATCGTAATTCTTCAGAAACCACCACTGTTATATTGTAGTACATTTCCACATAGACAAGTCTTATAGTGAACTTTTGATGGTCTAGGTAAGATCACAGCTCAAACTACCTTGTCAAGACTTTGTACTTCACCAAAATGTAAAAGAGAAATGTTAACCCAGTCTTTTCCAAGCATGGAATGTTGGTCTCCAGCTTAAAAGATGTATTTATGTTTCGGGGTTTGTTTTTTGTTTTCAAATGCAGTCAGTAGCTGAAGGCACTTCAGCAAATCCACTTCTTTTGTTAAGAAGGAGGGATTAGATACTCTCTAATGAAAGCCTTTGCTGCAGGACATAGCTCAGAGATGTCATTCTACCACTGTGATAAACTTCATTACAGGGATTGGCATAATGTTTTAAAACACATTCTTACCAGACAGAGCCTACGACTGAAAACAAACACTTAGCTTGATTATTCACTAAGGCCTCAAAGCAAACGCACTAATCAATAAATCACAATAGCACCAAATGTCCTGAATGTGCACCTACAAATATGTTTAATACAGGATAAAAACATATTAAAAACATTGACCAAGTAATGTTATATCTGATATAATGCATCAGCGTATATCCCTTCACATTATTTTCGAATTAATCAATTCTCTGTGTTTATTTTGTCTCTTCGTTCTAATAAGAAAGAAACTACTGGAATAATAACCTGTTTTTAAGTGTATTCAGCCCATTAGCTCTTAATGATATGGCTTTCTGTACAATACCTTTTTTAAGGAAAACAAATGAGAAACCAGCACAACAGGAAATTACAGAGTTTTGTCTGAACACCAAGGGCTTAAACTGGTTTGGTTTTAGGGTATAAGAGATTTTGAACCGTGTTGCCCATGACACTGACTCTGACTCACATAGCAGGAAGGTCTCATGAATCGCCCATTTTATATCGAACATAAGTGATCAATTCCAAAGGAATTTTGCTTGTATCAACACTTAATCATGGGTATTTATTTACAAGGAACTATTCCTGGAAACAGGTTAATCCCTTTCTCTGTGGACATGGTGATTATTATTCTAATCTGTGGATTATAGAACAATTATAGTAAATTCCTTATTTAATGTTTTAACTACAATTAGAAAGCAGAAGGCTTTGATTACATAACATTATAGAACACTGTATATTAATTTACATGAATTACATAGGAAGATAAAGTAATTATTTGTTTTGAATCAAAAGAGATTTGGGAATTTGTTCAGCAATAGATGTAATTTAACTGCTGTTTATTTAATGGCAAATTACTGTAGTTGTTATTTTACTATTAACTGATTTAAGTCCTGATTAAATTCTTTTTTTTTTACAGATCTGTAAATAAAAAATAAGCAAACAATAAAGTATTGTGCTACAAACTGAAGGTAAGCTGCTCTGTTATTATCAGTTGCTTTCTACAGTGTCGTCTTGGTTCACTGTTCCGGTTGATCCCAGAGATGTTCTGTGGGACAGCGGTAAGGAAGCTGAGCATGCAAAGTGCTGTTCTTCATTGTAAATTCCATTCTTCACATCCACTTTCATATGATTTCCTTTGCATACCAAGCATTGTGGTGCTCACATTTTCATTGTGCAATAATTGTTTTTCAGTCATGTGTGAAATATCTGTGCAGATAGGTATTGAAACTTGTAGGGGCAAAACTGTTTTTTAAAATCATATATCACATACTCGCCCAAGTGAATTAGTGTGGTATGCTGCTGCATGTATAAACTTGCTCTCAAGTGATATATGCATTGTGGTGTGAGGGCTGGCTTCTGTAGGGGTCAAAGAAAGCAACTGACCCCAATTAACAGTTGTCAAAAAATAATAATAATTATGCACTCCAACATCCTCATATCATAAGATAGTGTGACTACTATACTTTATGCCATCATGGTACCCAGATAATTAATGTTAACTGACTGGAATATACTTAATTAAATAACTGCTCTGCCATGTGTAAAGGTCACCATGACCTTTATTATCTAGGGTGGCTATATATCAGAAACAAAAGTAATCTAGTTAAAATTATAAGAAGATGTGATGTCAGGTCCTTTAAAAGATTAAGCATTTAGAAGTAGGAAATTGTATTGCATGACGAATGACAAAGTATAACTACAACTACTCCTCATCTGAATATAAACATGTCCTAACACAGAGAGCAGAATGGTTCCCTCCATTAAAAAATAAACAAATAGACTCTTCTCTATAACAGTGATTATTGTAACACTGATTATCAGTATTCAATAGAAATCTCGGCAATGGATTTTCGGAAAGGCGGGGAAAGGATTCCCCCTGAAATGTTTTCCATTCAGCTCTCCATATCACATAGAATATTACATATTAACACACAATACTATAATTGGAAAGTGTATGTCTATATCCAGTTGCTACCAAATCAATCGATAGCCTCAAAGCAGTGCACCGATCACTTAAATTAGATTTATTTCTGCAGAGGAGTGGCCGAATATCCTTCATTTAAAGTTGATGGACCTATTAAAAGGCTACAAAAAAGTCATCGTACTCATTGGGATGAATACTTTTGGAGACTACTATATTATTATTACTATTTCTTAGCAGACACCCTTATCCAAGGCGATTTACAGTTTACAAGAAACATTTCAAAGCATTACAAAGTGCAGTAATACAATCGGTACAAAATACAATACGTATGCATCCTAGTACAATGAGCTAACAAGTGCAGACATAATACAATTAAGGAGAGCATTTAAGTTGCTGTACAATGACAGAAGTGCTAACAATACATAAGTAAGCGTAGTTTAAGAAAGTGAATCACCGCAAGAGTGCCGAGCAGCCTAGGAGATTTGGCCATCGTATTACAGGTAGTCTGATAGATGTATTTGGAGTCATCGCCTGAAGGTGATCAGGGTCTGACCTATATTCTATGGTCTCAATTGACTGTGTAAGGCTACTTTCAGTTCATAGACACTTGGTGCTACAGCAGACAAGGATGAATTATTCAAAGTTTTAATCTGCATTCTTTCTTATCTTTGCTGTGCTGGGCATATTGCTGAATACAAAGACTTTCTTTTCTGCATTATCAATGAAAATGTTTGCTCTTGTGGCCCCTAAACAATCCACATTTCATCCAGAAAGGAACACACATGCTTTATCTTATCTTACTCTTTGGAAAAACACATTTGGCTCCTCTGCTTCCGTTGTTCAGCTTCAAGAGTTTTCAGTCACTGACTCCCACAAAAAAGATTTACAGCTAGTTTTATATAATTTGTTGGAGATAAATGTGCCTGTTAAGTTAAATGGAAAATAAAGCATTTAGAAATGTAGGATTTCGATTGATTCTGTTTTACTGCAAAAATATAAAGTCATCTTTAATTTTGTATGATTTAAAAAATATTTTCTTCAAAGATTTATGTTCCAAAATATATATATATATTTTATTTAACCCTTAGAAAATTGATTGATTGGTCTTAAATGTGAAGGATAACAGTTAACCAAGAATGTCAAACAAATTGGGCTCTTAACAAGAGGCAACTGTTTTAAATGATGTGCTGTTGTAATTCATGAACCACTTGTTCACCAATATCCCTGACCTTGCCACAGAACTGATAACTAAAGCCATTTGAAATTAACACAACCGCTAAATCGTCGTCTGGAATTTTGCAACTTTAGGCAAATTCTGCTAGAGATTAGAGATACTAGAGCATGTGACTATGAGAAAGAGAGACTATTTTCTTATTAACATGGTAGTCTAATATTTTGCAGTTTATGATATCTATATCTATCTATCATTTATACAGTTTGTGTGCGTTTGTGTGTACACACACATTTATGATCAAATGTAAAACATGAGTGTTAATAATAAAAACAAAACCTCCCCTGATTTGTAAGTTCCCATATGAATGAATACCAATCTCACAGACTGAGATTCAGTCATTCTTGTATTTTGAAGAAAACCTTCAGATCTAAAATATTCTCTAAAGATGTTTACTTTGTTTTTCCCCCTTATACAGAAAAATGCTATAGCATTCATTTTATTGTGCATCTGTACAGACTTTCTAGTAGGTGTGCATGCCATATCTGATATCTTGTTTTGTCATTGCGAAACTATTATAAAAGATATATACAAATGAAGACTGCCAATATGTTAATCTTGAAAAGGAAAAAAATGTTTACTATTTGTGTGTATCATAATATCTGGCAATGTTCCTATCATAGTTCTTGAATCCTCATCCTTCCTGGAATTTGTCTGTAAAGCCTGCAAAATATGCAAGATCAGTAATCTCTGACTTTATTTTTTTTTCATCATTAGGAGACTTTTATGTACAACCCTGTGACTTTCTAGTACTGAGTTTGTTAGCAAACGATAAAATATTGTCTGAATTCTATTCTCACAGATCATTCATATTTTATCTTAATGAGAGCCAAATGTGTTTTTACATTTAACATAATGTTAAATGTTTCTCGTACTTTTACACAAGCAGCATTTTTAGTAGGAGTTTTAATAATCAATGTCAATGGTTTCTTCAAAATGGGCCTCTTCACTTTTGTGTGGACTTGTGGTCTGGGCTCTAAGTGTCACTTGTTTGCTGTCTGGAACTGCATGGAAGGATATTAGACTTATATGTCTATTTTAATTTACCTTTGTACACCATTATCCATAGTGTAGGGCCAAATAGAGGTGTCCTTATGCCCGGCATGTAAATAGCAACATGACTGCTGGGTGCTTGATTAAGTTTCCGGTGTGTCCTGTGTTCTGCTGAATTCCTGCGCTGAGAACCCCCCCCACTCCTCCATCTGCTTTCACCTCACTCTCCTTTTTGTAACAAGCAGGCGCTGTCCTCAGTGGCATCTACTGCAGCTCAACTGTTTGGCTCCATTGAGAGAAATGTACATGATATTAATATGAAGTGATTGCAGATGGAGGTTTTGTTATTTATTTGTATTAGTACAAACTAGTGACATTGTAAAGTTTTTTTTTTTTTTTTTGGTGTGGTCCAAGTGCAGGTACACAGATATGATCTGCAGCTCCTGTCTCTGCATGAAGAAAGTCCCCTTTATCCTGGATTACTGCTGCTGAAAGTCTATGATTCATGCATAACCTGTGCCCAGCATCACAAGAGTTAAAACTATTTTGGAGAAGATAAACTAGCTTTTGAGCCAGTACAGTATATTAATTCATGCTAAACAATGTACAAAGCTTCCTTTGTGTGTTTTTTGTGAGGAATAACCGTTGTATTTTATGTACCAGTTGCAATGAGATAGGATGCAGTGGTGGTTTTCAACCAATGGATGCTAATCCCGCATAGTGGAAAATAAAATGGATATTTCTTAAGAAAGACATGTTGTGCTGAGTGATGGCATAGGAATGGATAATCTGAGGATTATAGGCTTCCCTGCTGAATGTGTATCTAAATGGAGTGATGCTCAGCACTACAGAATTCTGAGATGAATTCATTAAATTACATCTAACAGTATATGAATTCATGCCATTGTTCTTTGTTAAACTATTGTGTAATATATCAGTTTTGTTTGCACACCTTATTTGTCTACACACAATACCAGACTGATTTTGAAACCTGTGTGATAATTGACAGTTGCTTTTATTCTTTCCCTTCTTGGTGGTGTACAATCTTCCAGGTCTCCTTTATCCTTGTATTGTTTAGTTTGCTATATGCTTACTGTATGTAGGTATTAGAGCCAGGAAGGCTTTATTTTAATTACTGGTGCTAATGTAACCTCTACATATGTATGTATTTATACTCCACAGAAGAACCTGTTCTGCAAGGTTAGGGGGATATGAATTTACTGTGAGTATATTTATTACAGATATTGTCTTATTTCCATATTTCTATTTACATCTGTGATGTTTAATGTTTATATTGCTACAGATCTGCCTGATGAAGTTTAAAATTACAACAACAATACTGTATAAACCTCTAATGAAAGGTTTAACATGATTTTAAATAACAGATTATATTTTACTCCTGCTAAAACTAAGAGGGATATACTGTGTGTTTGCATGTAGATGTGTGTCTGCATTCAACCACTTAAATGACACAGAAACCACACAAACCTCTCAAACAAACAAAGCCTTGTTTAAAATACACAATTCAAATAGCTTTTATATGCAATCAGTGTACCTAATAATAATAATAATAATAATAATAATAACAAAACAGGACCTGCTGACAGTTATGGGTGTAGATAAAGCTAACCACCAATTTCTCCACAAAAGTAACTGAATGTGGTTAATACTTAATACAACATAATTATTTTAACAAACATACATTTTCTACATATACACACTATCACTAGAGTAACAACAGCTAATACAAAATATTATTATTATTATTATTATTATTATTATTATTATTATTATTATTATTATTATTATTCACATTATAGTGAATAGAAGGTATAACAGAAAATCAGAATTTACTTTTTTTATATCAAGATTTACTTTTTCATCTTTCATTTGGATTTTTCATTGGGGCCAAACAGATGTCTCCTATGGCATTCTTCAAAAACATACTATCAAGTAGCTTTCGAGAACTTGATTGTGTATTTGTGCCACCCAATCTAATCTCTGTGTATTGTAAACAGCCACCTTTTGCAGACATTCGAGGTTTGATGTGGGTAATGATGAGCTTAAAGATCTGTTGTTAGGGCTGCTTTAGGTGCCGTGAAGTAATTACTCAGTGAGGACTCCTGAAGGATATTGTTGAAGCCCCTAAAATAACATCATAAAATAAAGTTGCTGATGGATGCAGACTTCAGGTTTCACAGTGCCTCTCTTCAAGATGTGGAGTAAGATGGACCTTTGCCTAGACTTCAAATATTTGATTATGGATGGCAAAAGGAAATCCCCAAAACAACAACAGAAACAACTGCCTCTGCCCTTTGCAATCAGTGCTTTGAATGGAGGTTTTGTAAAGTGGTCACTACATCCGGTCTGCAGCATGTGGCAGCTACAGTGATGTGTCGTGCTTCACTATTTGAACTAAAATATGGCCCGGAACCAAACCTTTTGGGGAAATTCCTGCCTATCACTTTTAATGTTATCATTGCAACAAATATATGCACCAATACCTTTAAGTCCCTTAAAGATGTGCTTTTGGTTTGCGCAGTGAACATGGAGACATAATATACATACATTAATCACCTTGTACAATGGAGGGAAAAACATCTGGCAAGATTTCAAAAATATTTGCTTAGATTTACACCTGTCAGCTTATCATACATTGGCCTCTTTCAAATAGAAACTCTGGTTTGCCTTCATTAAAAATACTATTTTATGGCAGGCTTGCATTACTGAAGGATCCTTTGCCAAACAAGATACCTTTGTCAAATATTGCAGTTGTAATTTGCCATTGTTGGATGGGTCAAAGTTTTAAACTTTCTCGCTTATTTGCAGTTTGCTATTTTCCAAGTGGGGTTCAGTTTTGATTTACATTCAGACTTGGTAAATAATCCAGATTTTTCTGCTTCACATTCACGATATCAGGCCTTTCACAGGTTTTGTGAAAACGTTAGGGAATGAGATCCTACAAGTGGAGCGAAATCTTGAATCGGAGCCCAAAACGTAATTTTGTTATCAAATGAGAAAATACTTAAATCGGTAATAGTTGTTACATAAACGGAAAGATGTATATCTGAAAATCATGATGAAAATAATTTAACTCCAGGACCACTGAAATGCATCGTTTACTAATGCTGCTGCAAAGCAACTTCTGGAACACCAGTCTGTAACGATTTCTTCTGGTCTCCTAAGGCAATGTTTCAATATCTCTAGGATCTGTGCCTGTTAAAATGGCCCAAGGCTATAACACCGAACAAAATTAGGTCAACAAAATTATATAGTAAATATAATAAATAAATATGAACACAAATATGTTTAGATGGGCTTTATTTACATAAACAGTGACAAACCCCACAGTAACACCTGGAGAGAGGTTATGGAGAAGCGCTTTCTCATTTACTTATTTATACTTCATTTGCTTATTTAAACTGTCAACAGGCAACTGAAAATGTGATCCCTTTAATATGATTCATAACGGTTGGCTTGTTTTCACAGAACAGAAGACTGCGGACATGTTTTTCCTCAAGGGACAAAACGCCAGAGTAACCTGTAATTATCAATTGATTGTCAGGATTTTGAAAGGCTTTCTCTTTGAAGGTCTCTTGCAAATTGTCAGAGGCATACAAAGTGCTGTTTACATTTTATTTTTTTATATAGAGGTGCTGAACCTCTCAGGTTAACCAGGAGAATTAAAATGTATAACTCGCATCATTCCTCCAAGTGAAAACCCTGCCAGAAGTTGTATTGCTATTTTGTATTTTATTATCACAAATGTTCATCTCCACCCTTGATTCAGTTCAAGCTCACAACAGATTATCATTTCCTTTTTTTTCTTATTCCTCCAAAAGTTCTAAAAACAAGTTTTCCTTTGTCAGATTAGCTGTTAAACATCTGAATTTAATTAAAACATAGTTTTAAGATTTGCCAGGTGCTGAAAACTCTTAGAGACTGTGGATTTGTTTGTCTTTGAAGATTATTTGATGGTTCACACTTCAAACTTTGTTTGGCTTATAAATTAAATTAAATACACTGTTCTTAGTGATTCATATATATAATGTTTTTTAATTATTTATTTCTTAACAGACGCCCTTGTCCAGGGTGACTTACAAAACATCAGAGCAATACAAAGTGCAATAATCCAGTGCAGTTCAGGCATAATACATTTTACAAATTTAGAATTCACACAAGTGTATAGGACATACAGTAAGCACTATATAAAGGTCTTACATCCTAGATTGTAAAAGCTGATAAGTGCAGACAAGATGTTAAGTCAAAGGGAGAGGGGGCATAGGGGAAATCAAAATAAACAATGCAAGTGCTATTAATGCAAAGGCAAGAGTATGACAAAACGTTGTATAAGTTCAATCTTACAGGAGAATGAAAGACTAAATTACAAGTAGAGTCTAAAAAAAGTGTCTGGAGTAATCACCGGAAGGACATCAGAGACTCTTCTGTTTTGACAGTGGGAAGGTCGTTCTACCACTTAGGGGCCAGGGATGAGAAGGCGTGGCTCTGGAGGAAGGAGAGTGGAGAGGAGGCAGAGTTAGTCTTCTGGCACTGGAAGCCCGCAATGGTCTGGAGGAGACATATGGAGAGATGAAGGATTGAAGGTAGCTTGGTGCAGTGTGGTCAAGACAGCGGTAGGTGAGGGTCAATGTCTTGAACTGAATGCGTGCCGGTATCGGGAGCCAGTGGTGGGAGCGCAGCAGTGGAGTAGCGTGTGCGAATCGGGGCAGAGAGAATATCAGATGAGCGGGTGGGTACCTGGTTCTGATGAGCTGGAGCGGGCGGGTAGTAGTCGCCGGCAGGCCGGCCAGGAGGGAGTTGCAGTAGTCCAGGCGGGAGAGGACCAGGGACTGGATGAGCAGCTGAGTCGAGTAGTCGGTGAGGAAGGGACGGATTCGGCATATGTTGCTCAGGAAGAATCTACAGGTGCGTGTCAGCGTGGTGATGTGCTGGGAGAAGGAGAGCGCAGGGTCGAGGGTGACTCCTAGGTTCTTAGCGGAAGAAGAAGGAGAGAGTGTGGTGGATTCCAAGGGGATTGAGATGGAGAGGTCAGCAGAAGGTGAGGAAGAGTGGGGGAAAAAACGGGAGATCCGATTTGGAGAGGTAGAGCTTGAGGTGGTGCGAGTGAATACAGGCAGAGATAGTCAAGTAGGAAGAGATGCGAGGGGATGAGAGGGTCAGAGGAGGGGAAAGACGGGAAGATCTGGGCATCATCTTCATAAAAATGGTAAGAGAAACCAATGGGATGTGATGAGGGGTCCCAGGGAGCGAGTGTAGAGACAGAACAGGAGGGGGCACAGGACAGAGCCTTGGGGTACGCCTGTGAGGGGAGGTTGGGGGGTGGATGAGGAGCCTCGCCATGTCACTTGGTAGGAGGAGAACAAAGTGGGAGCAGTCCCAGAGATTCCAAGATCAGCGAGGCAGGAGAGGAGGATGGAGTGATCGATGGTGTCCAATGCTGTGGAGAGATCAAGGAGGATGAGGACTGAGGAGAGGGAGGCCGCTCGAGCACGGCTGAGGGAGTCGGTGACAGCCAGGAGAGCAGTCAAAGTGGAGTTAGCTGTGCGGAACCCGGATTGCAGAGGATCAAGAAGTGAGTGATGGGAAAGAAATGCAGAGAGCTGACGGTGGACTGCCTACTTGAGAGTCTTTGAGAGGAAGGGGAGTAGGGAATTCTGGTAGGTAGGTAGGTTTCTTGAACAGTGGGATGACAGCATCTTGTTTAAATGTAGAGGGGAAACAGCCAGAGAGGAGTGATAAGTTGAGGAGGGAGGAGATGAAGGGGAGTAGATCGGGAGCAGTCGCTTGGAGGAGGCGAGTAGGGAGAGGGTCCTGGGCACACGTGGGTTTGTGACCTAGGAGGAGAGGGAAAAGTTCAGAGTCCAAGAGAGGTGAGAATGAAGAAAAGGAAGCTTGATCGGTGGGAGACTTGGGTGTGATGGGAGAGGATGGGGGACTGTCGAAGAGCTTGTGGATGTCTGTGATCTTGGAGGAGAAGGAAGCCAAATAATCTGCAGTGAGAAACGAGGGGGGGAAGAGGGAGAAGAAGGTGGAGTAGAGTTTGCGGGAGTTGTTGACAGTGGATTCAAAGAGTGATTGGAAGTAAGATTTCTTGGCTGAGGTGAGTGAGGAGGAGAATGTAGACCGTAGAGAGCGGTAGAGTTTGAGGGCAGCTGGGAGTTTGGACCTTTTCCACTTCTGTTCAGCAGCATGCAAACTGGATCGGGTTGAGCAGAGAATGGAATAGATCCAAGGCTGAGAAGGGGAGGGACAGACAGGACGAGACGGGAGAGGACAGAGAATCAAGGGAGGAGGTGAGGGAGGAGAACAAAGAGGAGGTAGCGCAGTTGACGGAAAGATGGGAAAAACAGTCAATGGAAGGTAAGAGAGTGAGAGCAGTGGAAGCAAGGGTGGAGGGGGAGATGGAGCAGAGATTATGGCAGAAGGTGACAGAGGGAGTGGGTGGGGAGGAAGGGGAGAGAAAGGGAGAAGGAGATTAAGTGGTGGTCTGAGATGTCCAGGGATGTTACAGAGAGCGAGTGGAGTGAAGGAGAGGAAGAAATCCAGCAGAGTGGGAGGGGTTGGAGAGGTGGATGTTGAAGTCTCCCAAGGGGATGGTAGGTGAGGACAGCGAGGGGAGGGAGGAGAGAATAAAGTCGAGATCTTCCAGGAAGGAGGACTTGGAGAGCGGTAGAGAACTAGAAGGAAGAGGTGAGGGGGAGAGGTGAATTGAATTGCATGGAATTCAAAGCTGTTAGTCATGAAAGAGGAGAGAAGGGGAGAGCAGGAGCCCTGGACAAACAGAGAGGACAGGGCAGCAGGGGTGGTTGAATTCTTGGGGGAGATCCATGTCTTGGTGAGAGCGAGGAAATCCAGAGAGTGGAGGGAGGTGAAGGCGCAGATAATGTCTGCCTTGTTGGAAGCTGAGTGGCAGTTCCACAGGCCTCCAGAGAGGGGAGAGGCAGGGAGATGAGGTTAGAGGGATTAGGGAGGCAAAGGCGTGCAGGTGCAGGTCGAGAGGAAGGAAAGAGCAGGACAGGATTTGGAGAGATAGTCATGACTGGCTGCTGCTGCTGCTGCTGCTGCTGCTGCTGCTGCTGCTGCTGCTGCTGCTGCTGCTGCTGCTGCTGCCGCCCACTAGAGTCCCTGCCCTTTGGAATTAGGGCACTGAGGCTGCTGGTGCAGAGGTCTAGGGGGCTGTTAAATACTACAACTGTAGCTAATTAGGATGGTACACACCTGTGTTGCGTTGAATGACACAAGGCTGTCAGGATGGAAATCCCTCCCAGGCAGGACTGCTAATACCACAATTAATGGCTGCTTTAAATCTGAATACAGACAAGACTGTGCCAGACACACACAGTTGCACTGATCAATAGCTCACAACGATGCTAAATAATAACAGCCTACAATGTAACCGCTTCTGATTTACAGAAAGTGCATGTCTAGTGTGCTACGTAAGTTGCTAATTCACTAACAAACAGTCGCTGCCGTTACTACAATACAGGTGCAAAATATATATAACTCTTCGCTAAACGAGTAATCATGTAAACAATCGATGCATCTCTTTAAACTAGCAAAAAACGATACTTAACTGGGGTGAAGTAGGTGACTCCTCTGCTGGCTTGCCTGACTGACCAGCTTTAACATGTTCTGCTACCCACTAGTCAATGCTGTATATATGTATATATAGCCTATGTATATAGCATGATGATGATATACTCGGTGTGCGTGTGCTTCCGTGTGCGTGTGTGTGTGTGTGTGTGTGTGTGTGTGTGTGTATAGAATACAGACACAGGTATACCCCGCTAAGCACAGATTCATTACAGCGTGAATTTATTAAATTGTTTTTTAAATGACATTTTAAAAATAATTTGAATATAAAATGTTAGCAAAACTGGAATACAAGATTCATTTTGCATAGATAGATAGATGACAGCAGTTTTTTTTTCAGTTCTGTTAAGTGATTTAAAAACAAAATGATTCAAATTCACAAAAAATTTCAAAAATTTACAGTCACACCAACCCCCCTCCCCTTGAATAAAGTGCTGGCAACACTAGATCTGTTTAGCTTGATATTTTCTAAAAATAAAAGAAAGAAGAAAAAAATACTTTAAAAAGGAACAGAAAATAATTATAGTATAAATAATCATGCTGGAAGTGATAGTTTTGAGGGAGAATGTAAAATTAAGTAAAGGAGCCTCAGTCAGGAGCCAGAAACTTTAGCATATTAAAAAATAAAATATGGTGAGTGTATTATAATACAAATAGTAGTAGTAATTATTATTATTATTATTTGTATTACTGTTAATGTATCAAAATGAATGATTAACAGCTCACTTATGAGTATTAAACTTGTTCGTTTTGGCATTTTAGAAATGTATCTTAACTATATTTATGACCCCATTTTGCACAAATTGTTCAGGAACCCGTCTCTTGTACAAAGTGAGGCATCTATACATGCAAATATACCTATATGCACAAACAAAACAAAATAATGTTAATTGGAGCAGTAACCTTGATGACTGCATTGCTTTAGCTTAGTGATTCCTGGGACTTAAACTTAAAGGTCAGCTTTACTGGTTTGCATTTGGCAATTATTGTTATCTGCTGTCACTGTGTTCAGGTCCCTTTGAATTGTTTTTAAATCTTAGATCTTTCCTTGCATTTGCTTCTGCTTTCTGCCTGGACACTTGTATGTCATTCACTAACTGGTTTTCTGATTTTGTTTATACTGCAAGGAAAGTCTCAGACAAACGTCACTCGTCTCAGCAGTGATCTGCAAACAGAAGTGATCAGCCCCTGAAAAACTGATAGACATAAAAGACGTACAAGGCGTACAAGGCGTTCATTTCCCATACAGTGCACTGAGGGCCAAACATGAGGGACATTCCTCTCTCCCATTGACTTGAGCCATTACCACCGATGAGGGACAGGAGGTCACAATCTGGGTCAGTTCTTCCTAATGGGGGACAGCTGGCGCCTCTGAATATTGGCTCCAGAGTATAACTAAGCCCAAGAGTATAACTAAGCCCACAGCAGAACCAACAAAATGACTTCAGCTTTGCCATAGGTATACCAATGGAAAGAGACAATCGCTTTTCATGCTCATGCCCACTAAAATGTGGTGTGATCCTTTCAGAGACCAAAAGAAAATTACACTCTTAAGCTGCTAAATGTTTCTAATGATTATATTGTGGAAAATTAATAGCAAATTGTGACATTTGCTAAAGCTTCAAGCCAATCCGTTTGAGGAGGGAGAGAGGAAGTAGTTATTCTTGAAGAAGAAACAGAACTATCACCAGACAAATATCAGTCTCTAATCAAGCTCTTTGTCAAAATGTCATGTTTTGCTGATAGACCTTCACTTGCAGTTTGTTTCAATACCAATCTTTGAATTTTACATTTTTTGCAACAATGCTTTTCAAGTGTTTTCCCTCAGTGATAATTCCTTATTCCAGGGGTGGCTGACTCTGGTCCTGAAGGGCCAGGATTTTGTTTTTATATATCGTTAACTGTTTAATTGAGCCAATTGTGGGCCTTAATAATTGAAAATGTCAAGGTATCTATTGATTGGTGATTTAGAGAGACCTGGAATACCTGCAGGATTGTGACCCTCCAGGAACAGGGTTGACCTGTTTTGACCTGCCTTTGTCCATCAATGAATGGAATTCCTTCTTTAAATGTTATGACTTCTGTATCATTTGTATATTATTGCATCATTTCAGGCTGTGTGAATAGATTGCTCTTGTCATCCTGAGAAAACATAGCAAAAGTTTCCTTATTTACGGTTCATTCCTGAATGTTAGTAATCATGTTTTCAACTCTACTATCAGAACAATTAATAGGAACATTATTGACTTGTATCACAATTGTTTTATATGTTGTTCAACCCTTTTTTATTAACAGAAACCTTTTTATTTTGTACAGCGTCCACCTGTCAACATTTGCAGCACTTTGTATATGTTTTACAAGATGGACATTTGGTGACTAGATCCTAAGAGAACTGCTGCATCTAATTATTGCATGCATAACCTGTATTAGTCACAGTGACCCATGCTTTCACAATCTTGATTCCTTAAATGATGTAGATTATCGCCACTGCAGGTGTCTTGAATCGTTTCCATTAATGTCTATTTAATACATTTGTCAATTACTTTCAGGCGGAGACATTCTGAGGTTCTCTAAGCTGTATCAAATTGTCTTTTTGACCCAAGGTTTAAAGTAAAACCGGTCAATCTCCTGACAGGTGCCAGTCCTATCACTTTTATTTCTCATTACAGAGGAATTAATTTAATTTGTTGTCTTTAGAGAATGGGGAAAGAATTGTGGAAGATTTTAAAAATACAGTGCAGTTTAGAAGGTTTTCTAAATCTCTAAATTTCGAACTGCCTCATAGAAGCCAATGGTGAACCTCTACCCCTCCATGTCATATTCAGAAACGTACAGTAAGAGTCTGCTGGCTGTACAATCACTTGAAACTGCGCTATAGTGGGTTCAGTTGAATCGGTGCGTTGCATTTGATCACAATGGAATCTTTAATAATTTTGCTGACTATGATTCTCCTCACAGTGCTTCTTCTATACTAACTATGGCAAAGATGTAATGCCAGGGATGCCACGATTGATCTAAAAAAGGAAGGAACAAACTTAGTAGAGTTTCCTGCTATTTGCAAAGGTTATTTATGTCAATTGATGGTTACCAATTAATATTGGCTCGTATTATCTGTATATCATGCTGCATTAGTTATTAGGGGTTATTTTGGTATTTTAAGCGCGTTTTATGATTGTCTGTACATATTAGGGTGACCGAATGTTACTGGATATGAAAGTCATGAATTTCGAAATTCTCACGGGTTTCAAACAGCCTGACTGCCAAATTAGTTTGATCACTTTTGACCACACTATATAGCTTGTTAAGTTCAGAAATGACCAATTTCATGATTGTGACACTATAAAATATTTAGATATTTGTATTTAACTATTTTTTCTTGGTTCAGTTTCTTAATGGAGTACATATCCCCAAGATAAAATGCTTTGAGTTTTGAACATTTCTATAGATATTTGTTTGTGCAATAACAAGAGTGTAAAACTCTTGTTTGAAGATTTTGAATACCTCATGCATTACATGGGAAGTTAGATAATGAGTTATTGCCAAGTTATTCATTACATATAGCTTATTTAATTAGACTTATGAATGTATATATAGTATTCTATTTGTAGAGACTTATTATGTGTTTTGTATTCTTTGTAGAGGAAACATTGGAAACATTTATTTGCAGCTTTTGGGTTATAAATACAGAGGATGCTAAGAAATGGACCAGGTAATCGGGTAAATACATAATATTGTGTATGTGTGCATACATATGAGTACATTTCTGCACATTTTGTTTTTTAAATGTCTGAAAGTTGTTAAGTATTTATTTAAAGCAGAACATTTGGGTCCCAAAACTAGAAGGAAATCTCCTGTGAATGCTGAGCTTTGAGTGTCTTCTTTTGTTGCAGGAACAGTGGAGCACAGCGCATACCACACACAGGTTCCCTGGCCTTTTCCCTTTCCTTTAACGAATAAAAGTGAATTGCAATTCTTGTTGCAACACTGCCTGACAGAGCACCTCTCTGGCCTCAGCCCAAATGTGAAGCCTTCAGTCTGTGGTAGTGCTTTCCACCTCCAGAGAGAAGGGAGGAGGGGAGAATTTCAGGAAGATCAGGGAGGGGATGTATCTCCTGAGGGTATGAGGTGTCTGCTGCACTCCCTTGAGCAGAAACTCACCACTCCTATGTCAGTTGTGAGAAGTTAGTCCCAGTCTGCCATTCAGCACAGGATATCAGTGAAGTATGGAACCACAGAAGGTGCCAGTACACGCTGGTTGGAATGTACTACTGAGAGCGCTGTGAGGATAAAGAGTTTTACCAAGCTTTTCTGGTGTGTCCGCTGATAAGGTAGGTTCATTGGCAATAGCAGTTTGGTGTTGGGTTTTTGGCTACTGCTTTTTGTTTGTTTGCTGTTTTTTTGCTGTTTGTTTGGTTTTCTTCACTTCTCACTGATTGCGATTCCTAAATATTTAGGATAAACAGTGATTGTATTGCCAACATATTCTAACATTGGTGTGAGGGTATCATGATCTGAAAAAAAAAAGAAAGAAGTGTGCAGCTTTTTGAAAGATGGCATATTTTGATTTAATGTTCATTGTGTAAGTTATTTGCTTAGACATGTATATATGTGTGTGTGTAAATTCCTGTTTTAAGACATTTCCTCAGAGACACGATTATGTCGGGTATAATTAATAAATTAACCTGACAGCTAAGTAGAGCATAACATTTATCAGCCATGTGTGCACATGCTTTAGTTTTGAGGTAAGAATGTCTTTGTTTGATTATTAGCTACCAAAGTATAAGATTAAAGTGTTCAATGACAACATTAATGACATAATTTGGTGTACAATTTACAGATTCTATAGTGTATTTTGCATTAGAAACTTAGTTTAAGAACAGGGTAAGTTCCTTACAGGTAACACTTGTAGACAACACATTGTGTAAGGAGTCTCAAATCGAATGCTAAATGAACAAGTGCTAGATCTCCACAAAGATGACTTTTAATGAATCGCTAAGTCACTGTCAGTTCCTGTTATACACAACTTCTATTTCTTAATAAGTCTTAAGTATCTAATTAAAAATACACTTATCTATGCGAGCATAAAAAAAACTGAATTCAGTTTAACAATTACATTACAATTCCTTATTACTTTTGAAATAGTTTATTTTGTTCTGAACTAAAACAAAAAATGTATAATCATACCAAATCTTTCAATGTGACAGGAAAGCATTAAAACAAATGTTTGCTCACACAAATTTAATTAAAATAAAGTTAAGTAGTTAACAAAGTTTACATGCAAAGCTTACTTTTAGATGTGTATAACACATTCATCTGTTCAATAGTTTTACAACTATGATTTACAAACCCATTCATGGGGTGTATTATTCTAAACTTATTTGGTTCCAAAATCTGCTCTAAAACGAGAGTTAAGCATTATATTATAAATGCAATGTGCTCCTATGTTTACGTACCTCATACATACATTACTGCTTTTGCAGTTTTAAACTTCCGTAAGAGTTAACAAAAAGGATTTCCAAGGCCGAGATAAGCAGATATTCCCAATTTGATGGCTGTGCCATTTTGTAAATTGGTGTTTTTTCACTTTGACAATGTTTGGAATAAATAGAATCATACATTAACGTTTTATTGAACTTGAAGTAGTTGATTGAACTGGTTGAACATTTTAATATAAAATTAGGCCAGGCAATCTAAAGCATTACTGAAAAAAGTTAATCAATCTCTCTTAACAACCGAGCTGCATGCTGTCAGTGAAAGACCATGTCCAACCAGTATCTTTGTTTAAAAAAAAAAAAAAAAAAAAGGAACTGATAAATGTGCCTTTTGTATATAACTACTTGCAACTTTATTACTGACTGATCATAAAGTTGAAATTTACAGTTCCTATTATCTCTTAATTTATTGTGCTCGCGTCAAGTTGCAGAGCCTGGGTTTGTAAAAGAGTATCTCGCTTAATATGTTTCAGTACATCAGCTAAATTTAATTCAGCTGGGTAGAAAGGAAAAATACAAATCTGTGGAACCCCATTAATATAAAATATTGAGAAAATATTAAACACTAAGAAGAACAAAGTCAAAATATACCTTATTTGCGTATCCTGCATTTAAAACAAGGTGCCAAAACAACTACAAAATTAATCAAAGCAAATTATAAATTTGCTGTCAGTTTATTGTTTGCATTCTTGTTGCACACAACAGGCATTTTTGCAATGGTGATATACAGCTGATGTGAATTTATGATTCAAGCTAGGCTTGGGTTGAATGACATTTTTGTCAGTTTTCAGAAAAACTTGCTTCAAACATTTACCTTTTGAATGGGTGTCTCTTGATTCAAAGCATACATGCTGGAACTGAAGCCATTGCTCCCTACCCTTTGCAGAAACCTTTTCAAAGAAACATATTTTGTGGTCAGATTTGCATAATCAACATCAAAGAAAAACTAAACTCAAAAATTCCCATCTGCAGTGCTAAACCAGTAAACTTTTCCTTATTGATAGTACCTCCAGGCTGGCTTTGTCATGTTAACGTCTTTTGAAAGAATAGATGTACAATCTGTAAATCTGGAGCAGGAGGAACACAGGCTGATCTGACCCCAAATACAGAAAGAACTACTGTCTGACACAGAGCTACTCACAATATTTCCATTTATGAGGGGAATTTGGATTTGCAACAGCACTTGCAATTTTGCAGTACATACAGGCATGTTTTGCTCTGTGGGTTCAGTGCCTAAAGCCCCTATGTTTTCCTGCCGTAGTTTTAAAATAAGCATACAGTATGTTGAGTTCTTTAAATCCCCCTGAATGCTGCAATAATATTAAAATACAGGCAAAGGTAAGAGGTGATTTTGTAATTTGAACTGAAATGGCATTCTGCAGCCTGGCTGGACATGTACTTGCAGGTCTGAACCACCGTAGATTTCAATAGATACCTTGACATTTTCAAGTAGAAGCAGAAAATGGGAGACTAGACTTCCTGAGTTGCCAGGAGCTTCGTAACCTTCAATCCCTCCTGCATTAATAAAAAGTAAAAAATAAAATGTATATGAGGGGTTCAACATATTATACAGTACATATCTGTACATAAAATATAATGTTTTAACTGTTTCAAATTATTATACATCCTGTAGCAGTTTTTAATGCAATTTTGCTATTCAGTGTGATACCATATAGCTGAAGGCACCTGCCAAATCAATAAATACTAATGACCCCCCCCCCAAAAAAAAAATGAAAGAAATACCAATATTTTCCATCACCTCTTTTTGTTGTTGTTGTTGTAAATTACGTGTCAGTTTAAAAGAGAGTTTCGATGGAGCTGTTATGTGTATTATTGTCACTTAAATCATGCTCAGAGCTAACTGTGGTATCTTTCCATTATTTCGACCTCTAAATGCAGATCAGTAACTTGCATAACTTTTTTTACAGCAGTATCTGAATTGGTCTGGAGATAATGAGATACTAATTTGGATTAAAACCCTATTCCTATCTTTTTTGTAAAGAACTGAAAACTGAAATCATTTGTTTCTTGCTAATCCCAAATCCCAGAGCAAGAGGCTAGCATTGACAGATTATTACTAACACAGAGCCTCCTAATGAAAAAGCAAGTGTACATGTCACCCTCTATTGACTTCTGGAAGCCGGGGCTTCTAAAGCTATTGTCAGGTGTTAAGTGAACATTGGTTCCCTTGAAAAGGTCTTACTTTACAGATACTAATCCAGCTAATTTCACACTGCCCTGTGTAGCCTTGAAAGCACAGACCCATGTCATTTGCTGTGAATTGTTAAACATCTATTTATCTTGGGGAAAATCATTTACTATTTGACCCATAAATGCACATAATAAAATAAGTAGTGTATAAAATACCGAAATTAAAAAAGAAAAAGTCAAAAACCTAATTCCTGCTTACTAATACTAAGACGTAGGGATGTGTAAAGCAATACATTACGTCTATTATTTTATGTGTATTTAACTGAGATATGCAAATGATTAAAACATTCAATCCTGTTAGGGAAACAGAAGTAAAATATAAACAACATCAAAAAACGTCTTGAACTGGAGACTCGGTCACACACCGGTGTTCACCACACACGTTTGGCCAGACCAGCACAACGTGTGCCAGCTTGTGTGCCAAGGCCAGTCAGAGGACAGGGACTGGTAACTCACACGCTGAATTGTCTCGCTAGCGCCAAGGCCCAAACCCACGCACGGATGAGCCAAGATCCTCCTTTCAATTCCACCAATACCAATGTGGGTGCCACACCAGTGCCAGCTGTAGGCCACCAAGGGGGCTCCAGGTTGCAAGTCTAGGCCAGAAAGTACAATGTACCATTCAACTCGTAATCTCTGGGGCCAGCAGAGGTTTGTGTGTGTGTGAAGATAAAAGCTACCTCTTTGTATGATTCATGTTTTAAAGTTAATAGTAACTTGTGTAATACTGCACACTGCAAAAAAAAACTGCAATTCTCGAAAGGTGCGGCTTATGTGTCTTTTTTCGGCCACATTTTACATTTAATCTCTGCTTTGAACACTTTGGAGAATAGACATTAGTGATCAGGATTATTGTGGATGGTTTCATTTCAAGCAGGGTGTGTTACTAGTACTTTCATGGGGAATGTGTAGGATTCAGAAATTGACTTATACATGTACACCTCATATTTATACCAATACATGTATATTCTTATTTTAAAATTAGTAATGTTAGTAGTTACATTTAAAACCAGAAGTCTTTTTTTTAATTGCCCATTTCTGTATTTTAGTATAAATTATAGGATGTTCTTCAGTGCACTTCTTGTTATAACCTGTGATATGTGACCAAAGAGTTGTACCAAAGGGATAGCTTGACTAACGCGTGGTGATGGCTACTAAGATACTTGGAAGTATTGGATTAGTTAATGAGAATGACCCCTGTAAGGTATTTATAAACTGTTCACTTTATAATACTAAAAAGTCATTATTGTACCCTCAAGTGAGAACTGCACCTGAAGATTCGAAGGACCTGATCTTAGAAAATAGTTTCATGATGATAACTTCAAATATAAATCTCTCTCAATGTATGCATCTATCCACCTGCCCATCTGCCCACCTGCATGTCTGTCTACCTTGAAAACATATGAGAAAATCAGGAATCCATTTAACTGTATTGTTAAATCAAAAGTATTTAAGTAACCCTGTAGTATAAACAGACACAATATAACAGTAAAGAATACAAATTTACTCCCTTCAGATGTGTAAAAGCATATGTAAATGACACAATTGGCCTAATCTGTTTTTTATTATAGTAAAACCAGGCAGAGCATTGAAAAAAATAAACAACAATCTGTGGTTATAAATGCAAAAAAGAAAGAAAGTGAGTGAATATGCACCACCTGTACATCATGGCTTTGAGGCCTTTCTGACTTAATGTATTAATTGCCTTTGTCTAAACGTGTTGGTACAAGAGGCAAAAAGCTTTAACATGGGTTTATGATATACATGCCGTGGGTAGGCTGTGTTCTTTAGTTTCAGAGGTGAAGGTTATAAAAACAATGCAGTGTACACAGAACATATCCCTAGTGCTAAAATAATGGAACAAAAAATGTGTGACAAGAGTATAATGTTACGTCTGATAAAACAGTACGTTTTTTTAAACACACTCAGACTGGCTTTGACTTGCAGAAGCTTAAAGCAATGTCCGTTCATATTGTAGTTAGTATTTTGCCAGATATTTAATATGAATTGATCGAAATCCGGGCATAATGTGTGGGATCCTTTGTTGCCTACTTGCATTATTACAGTTTGTTATTTCTCTCTGCTATTCTAACTTACAGGAATAAATGAATCTCTGTTAAACTAATCCTGTCAAAATGTGAGGGAATGAAGTTGGGATGTATATTAGTGTTGCACTGGCTTTCATTCAACATGTTGTACACTTTGACTCTTTGAATCTTATTCCCATGTTGTTATTGTCAGCTAATAAGGAATCTTTTCAGAAATCATAATACAATCTGCAGGGGAAATTTGCATATGACACAATACTTTGCTTAGGTTTCCAATAACCTGCAAATGTCTGTTTCATATCTTGATTAAGTGGTTTTAGAGTATAAAAGAGAATAATACTAGACCTAATAGATAGTAGAATATATATATATATATATATTATGTTACTTACATAATAAATGCTTTTATATCTTCATTTATACAGGGCTGAAGATCCATGAAGAACCACTGAAGATGGGTTTCATGGCAGCAGGCAAATTGCTTGCTGTCGTTGCAATATTATTGCAGGTAGTGAGTTGTAAAGGGAATCTGGAGAAAGGCTATTCACCCTTGCACTTCACCCATCACCTTTATAATGTCACCATCTACGAGAACTCTGCCCCAAAGACCTATGTTGAGAGCAATGTCCGAATGGGCATTGTTGTGACAGATGCGTTCTGGAACATAAAATACAAACTTGTGTCTGGAGACGATGACGGCCTTTTCAAAACCGAGGAGTACACAGTAGGCGATTTCTGTTTCCTGAGGATAAGGACTCGTAGCAGTAATGCTGCTCTCCTAAATAGGGAGGTTCGAGACAGCTACACGTTGACTATTCAGAGCACAGAGAGCACCTATAATTATGAAGCCAGGACCAAGGTTGTGGTCAGCATATTAGATGCGAATGACCTGAAACCCCTGTTCTACCCTGCTTCCTACAGTGTTACCATCGGGGAAGACACCCCTGTGAGATCCAGTATTGTCACGGTTAGCGCAACAGATGCTGATGTGGGCAGCAATGCCGAGTTCTACTACACCTTCACTGGCCGATCCCATCCCTTTGTGATTGATCCTGCCACAGGAATGATAAGTCTTGCTCAGAAACTCTCCCAAAGCCGCACCTCCAACTACGACCTGAGAGTTCTAGCTGAGGACAGAACCAAGAAAATTGCTGGAGTCAAAGGGTTTGGGAATGTGGCGAGGGTAGTCATCAATGTAGAAGAGGTCACCCCAAAGTCCCCTCTTATTAAATCAGTAACAGTACAGCCACCTTCAGAAGACGGCGAGCAGGTATATGCAACAGTTGCGGTGGAAGCTGCAGGTCAAGAGGTGGATTCTTTAAACATTCTATCAGGAGACCCTCAAAAGTACTTCACAGTAATCTCCTCTGATTTGAAAAGTCAGGACTTCCAGGTAGTGTCCATGAAAAAAGTGAACTGGCAACAGTATCCCTTTGGTTTTAATCTTTCCCTTCAGGCAAAAGATAAAAGTAACCCACCTCTGCTTTCTCAGATGAAGGAAATACACATTCTTTCTCCAAAGCTTGCTCCCTTGAAATTTGAAAAAGCCCTCTACCATGTCACTTTAAGTGAGTTTTCTCCACCAAGAAGTCCTGTTGTCAAAGTGAGGGTGAACACAAATCACAAAAATATAACCTACAATATCAAAAAGAACCAAGATCATAGTAAGTTTAAGATAAATACCAAGAGTGGCTTAATTGTAACCACAGAACATATGGACTATGAAAAGAAGTCTCATTATGAATTTGATGTAATGACTACCCCAGGGGAGGCAGAAGCTCGTGTCATTATTGATATAATTGATGAAAATGATAATTCACCAAAATTCACTAAACCTCTTTATAAAGGTTCGGTTCCTGAAAATATACCTGTCGGCAGTAGCATTTTAACTGTTGCTGCTGTGGATAGTGATACAGAGAAAAATGGCTTTATAACGTACTCCATTGCCAATAATGGTCCACTACCATTTACAATTGACCCACTTACAGGTGTCATCTTGACCTCTGAAGAACTTGATTATGAAATGATGCAGAGGTGGTACCATCTTAGGGTTTGGGCATCAGACAGTGGCACTCCATTTAGTCACGTGGCAGAATGCGCGGTCACACTCACAATGACAAATATTAATGATAACATCCCGTTGTTTGAAAAGGTGGGATGCAATGTAAGTATCCCTCAAGACCTTGAGGTTGGAAAGAGCATTGGTGTTATGTCTGCTGTGGATCTGGATGAGCTGCATCAAGTGAGATATGAGATAGAGTCTGGCAATGAGCTTGAACTTTTTGACATCAATCCAGTGACTGGCAGGATCTCGCTGAAGAAAATGATCCCAGTGATCTACCTTGCTAGTAGTATGCCTTCATATAGTCTTAAAATAACTGCCACAGATGGAAAGCATTATGCTCTGCCGGCAATTGTTAACATCAGTGTCACTAACAATGGGAAGCAGGACACCATGCAATGTGAGGACATTGGGGTTTTCAAGAAGCTGACGGAAAGACTGATCCAATCAATCAAACCTGAAAGGACTGCCCAAGAGGAGGACTCCTTTTCAGACATCCATATCATTAATCAACACTCACCAAAGTTTGATGCGGGTCTTCCAAGCTCCATTGATATTAGAGAAGATATTCCAATTAATACGACTATCCTGCACTTCAAAGCTACCGATGATGACAGTGGTTTTAATGGCATGTTGGCGTATGTCATTTCTGACGGGAATGAAGATGGTTGCTTTACTATTGACATGGCATCTGGAGAACTTAAGTTACTTTCTCCATTAGACAGGGAAACCACAGGATTCTACATACTAAATATAACAGTCTATGATTTAGGGACTCCACAGACATCATCATGGAAGTTCTTGGCTGTTAGTGTCTTAGATGTCAATGACAACCCACCAACGTTTGAGCAGTCTAGGTACATTGTGAGAATACCGGAGAACACAGGGTTGGGAAAAAGTATTGCTCAAGTAAAAGCTATCGATTTAGACCTGGAAGACAGTGGACGGATAATATATTCCCTCCTGACCGAAACTGATAACTTTGCAATCAATGGCATTACTGGTGTGGTGAAGGTGACCATGGCTTTGGATAGAGAAACGTGGCCAAGATACGAACTCAAAATTGAAGCCAGAGATCAGGCTAAAGTAGACCCCCAGCTGTTTTCAATAACCAGTCTTGTGGTGATTTTAGAAGATGTCAATGATAACTCTCCCACATTTGTGCCAAAAATCTACAAGGTTCGTGTACCCGAGGATGTGCCCATGGGAACAGTGATTCTGTGGGTTGAAACATATGACCCAGATACTGGAGCAGGAGGACAGATCAGTTACAATCTGGTGGATGATGAGAATGGAATTTTTCGTTTGGAAACCTCAACAGGGTCTCTGTCTTTGGAGAAAGAGCTGGACTTTGAAAAGAGGCATTTTTATAATCTTACAGTTCGGGCAGTCGACCATGGACAGCCACGGTCCCTGTCCTCCTCCTGTTTCATTGAGGTGGAGGTTTTGGATGTAAATGAAAACTTGAATGCTCCATTCTTCTCATCATTCGTTTATAAGGGAGTTGTGGCAGAAGATGCATCTGTGGGCACATCTGTTATTTCACTCACTGCAGTGGACAAGGATCTTGGGAGAGATGGCGTGGTGAGATACCACATCAGAGATGGCACTGGTCTGGGAGTCTTCAGCATTGAAGAGGAAACCGGTAAGCCATTCAGAAAATACATTAAAAAGGAATGACAGCAGATGTCCTGACACAGAAAGTACATTTGAGATGATCTATTGGTAAGAGAGGTAATAATCGGGTCAGAAGGTTGTGCGTTTAAAAGTAGCCTAGAGATGCACATTCCATCAATTCATGACCTGATGCACTGGACTGAAAGTTATATCAACTGGATGTTTATGGGTGAATACCTCAGGGCTGGGAAAACTCCAGGTGGCCAATTTTGTTTGTATTCATTTATCTCCTTTCTAGGAGTATACTTTTCACTTATTAGTACTGGGTCAGAGAATCCTTTGTCGCACAACTTGTTTTAAAAAATATTGGTTCAGTTCTTTAATACAGACCCTTTACAATGCATACATCATCACTGCAGTGTATAAATCAATGTGTATGTTTGGCATATATTGGCATAGATTTGTACCACGTCTAAATTATAATAAGGCCTCAAATTACTTTGAGGTACTAAAAATTATGTGTATGTTTGATCTCTTTTGTTTCCTTCTAGCTGAACTATTGTTTATTCAGAAATAATGTTGGAAAATAATAGTCAAAGCTAAAAAATATTTACTTTTCAAAGTAAAGGACAAAAGTAGAACTGGAAATATACATTTTTGACATTTAATTATGTGTTCTTTATGTTAATTATTTGTAGGAATAATAAGAACTGCTGACGCCTTGGATTGTGAGTCTATCCCCCACTACTGGCTCACTGTTTACGCTACAGATTTGGGTGCCGTTCCCCTGGTTTCAAAGACTGAAGTTTTTATTGAAGTGATGGACATTAATGACAACCCTCCAGAGCTCTCGCAGCCCGTTTATTTTGGGTCAGTGTTAGAGAATTCTCCCAAGAACAAATCAATCCTGAAGGTGGTTGCCAGTGATCCTGACTCTGTCTCTCAGGGAAAACTCACCTTCCAAATCCTGGACACGCAGCGCACATTCTTCACAATCAACTCCAAGACAGGTAAGATTGGTATTTAAACTTTAGGGAGATTTAAATGGGGGGAACAACACAGCAACTGCATGCTCCATAATTCTCACAAGACATATTTTGGGGCTGGATCTGGCCAAACTTCCCATATGTCTTCTATCTGTCCACATTGAAAAATAAGGACTTTGCATCATAATAATATCCATTATTACATTTCTTGTGCAAAGGAGAAGTAAGGGTGTCCTGAAGGTGTGTCTGCACATACAGGTATACCTTGAAAGTATGAATCTTTTCAGTGTTATACAGTAGCACTCCTATTCTTACAAGACAAAAGGAGATTAAAACAAAACAAAACTCAGAATATCAGGCCTATAAATCACTTGGAAGCAAATACGAGAACTAAAGCCAGAAATTATCCCTTTTTAGTACAAAGACACTTTTGAACTCTAACCATCTAGGTTTGGGCAGCTGTTGAGTCTTTTACCACCAGCAACTTGTAACAGCATTAACCTGTATCACAAGTCTCTACTTGTTATCCCAAACTCCTAATCTTTGGGTTACTCTAACAGCCCCACCCCGCAAGCCGACACTTAAGGATTATTCAGAGCAAACAGCACAATAATGCTAAAGTAAGGGGTGGGGATCTACATGGAAGGTAGTACACAGGACTTCCTTTCATTTTATTGCATTAATTTGTGCACACCTTGTAGATCTAAACAGTGCAGTGTCAAACCCAATACTAACTCTCATTTTAAAATGAGAAATATTCTACGCAGAAAAAGTAACATTGCATTTTCCACAGCAACATTCAAGTCTATAGGATATTAATAGTATGCTTAATAATTACTGTATGTAACAAAAGTGACATTTATACATTTCAGAGTTTGCAAGTATATAGGAGCAGCTTTTTCTCTAACAGTAACTCGAAAGTTTAAATGGACCACCATTATAATTCCATGTAATGGTAACAAAACCATTTGCTTATAAGAACAATATGGGGAGTTTAAAAAGTTGTCAAACAAGTAATAGAAACCTATGTGTATAAACAATGCACAACCTCTCTGGTACCGGGGAGCACTGGCACAAGTTTCACAATGTCGTGTCGCTCTGTGAGGAATGATTCTTGGCCGACTGGTAAAATAGGGTTTGCTTCTCTTCGTGTCTCAGCAAGACCTGCAATGACTCATTCTGCTAGGGAAGGAACCGAGAACTCTGACTAAAACTCGAAACTTCATCTTGTACACAATTTGTCTGAAAAGGTCAAACAAGAATGTGGAATTGAATGTTCATAATGTGTGAAAGTTCTTCTTAAATCTTTTTAGAAAAAACTAAACAAAATTAATAAATGCATAAAAATAAAGATAAATGAATGGTGTACAATTTACATTCACTAATGGATAGTAACTGACTATCCTGTCTGAATAATCCCACAAGAGTTTAGAAATTCAAATTAACACTTTCAAAACGTGTCAAACGTTGTACAAGGATGAAGTGCTTAATAAAAACAAATTAAAATAAAATATGAATGTGTGTTTATATGTATATAAATTAAAAAAAAAAAAAAAAAAACATATTTGAAAACCCTGTTTAGAGATCAGTATATTTGAGTAAATTGACTTGATATAATACTTAAAAGCAGGTAGGAAAGTTGGCTTCCGGTTTAATATATTCTAAAGATAAGTGGAGAAGCCCACACAGGTGAGACCAATTTTCAGGCACTCAAAAGTGGTTTAGTCAGAATCCTGTCAGGGGTGCCTAATTGTTTTGACATGGGTTTTATGACCAGCACTCTAAGAGTGAGAAGGCCTCCAGGGACTATTGTGAGTTGCTTACTGTGAAACACAAAACAGATAACGACATATATCTAATGGTTGAAAATAAGTTGCAAAGATGGTTGAAAAGCAATGTTCTCAGACTTGCCAAGTTAAAGATGAAAACATACAACACTTCTTCTGTGAACACAAGCACCTACTTGCAGTTAAATGCAAGTGATCATACATTCTCCGTGATTTATTTTCAGTATTATTAAAACAGAATAGTCTTGTCATATTCTACACCCTTTTGTTCTGTACAATTATGGATTTTATTGCCATAATGCCACCTCTTTTCCTCTCTGTTAATGCTTGCAATTTACAACAACACAGATCTTGCCGAAATAAATCCATAAACTAAACGTCAACAAACTACCTTTACACTGATCAATATTGCTTTTACTCGGCAAAACTTGAATGCACCCAGATGTATCGGCAGGAGCTTGATTCGTGTTTTTTATGCAGTGATTTTCTGTGATGCTTGAGTTAACTTTCATGTAATGTCAAGGTCACGTGCAAAGAATAGTATCCTAATAAGTCTAGATCTGCCACCTTAGCTGAGAGGTTGAGAGTTTAGATATAATCACTTTGGCAATCAGGTGTAATCTTTACACCAGATCATTTCCCCATGCTTTGTAAATAAAAGGTTAACTTGTTTTATTTTATGTTTAGCCAAGATGTTGAGAAATCCTGTTTTGATTGTAAAGTTAGCATGGGTTTCTCAACTGCTATTACAAGAAATCCCGTAATTCTTCCCAAGTAAAAAACACTCATTGGCATCCGAAAAGAGTAAACAAACATTTCTACGATAACAGTGCAGGAGAAGATGGATGGGTTTCTGAGTGTAGAAAGACTGATCGCACCGCCCAGTCACAGGACCCCAATATTGATCAGCCTGCATGTTTCTTTCTCTTCTGTTTTTCATTTGATGTAGGTGTGATCAGCACACTGGTACCGCTGGATCGGGAACAGAAAGCTGAGCACATCCTCGAGGTGAGCGCATAAGCACTTTTTTTTGCCTTTACACCGAAACTGGAAATGAATAGGTCTCGCCTCATAATTGCGATTTACATGTACAAACAGCCCTGCATAATATCACGCCTTCCTTAAAAACACATGCATAATAATCACAGACACACCAAATTACTAAAAAATTCGATCCGATTTTCTGATAGAGCATTTTTGTTCTGTACACATTGGTTAATTGGATAAATGTAAAACCTTACCCTCAAGCCTTAAACAGTCTCCATCAAAAATGTAAATGGTGCAGATCTCTAGTGCTTATGGAGGTCTGTAGGAAAGGTAGTGAAAGGATACTTCAGGGATATTAGTTTACAGATTAAATGCCATTATTCTCTTGGAGGAAATCATGGGTACATGTACTTGGATAACCTTTTCCTATCTAATCTTTTTTTTGCATAGTGTTTTGTGTTTTATTGAATTGTTATTGAACGTTTGGGATTTTTGTTGTCACTTGTGAAGTTCAATGTAACGTTTGTTAATATTTAATGCTTCAGGTACAGCAACATTGAAATATCTCATAATTGTCCCGTCACCGTGTTGAATTAGATCATTCACTATTTATGCACAGTTCAGGGCTTTAATACATGAATGAAGGATAGTTTGTGATAGCTTAAGAAAACAACTGTGTTTTAATTAAAGATAAAAGATTTTAAAATACCTTAAACGTATTCAGAGCTTTCCTGTAAAATATTTATGCATATATAAATATAGCCAAACACCCTAGAAGATCAAATAAACTATTTGCACAGTTGCTTTCATTTTACAAGAATGAGAAGGTGAAAAAGAAAAAGCCTTTGAATAATAGCAAAAAATATATATATTCAAAGAATGAGGGGGCACAGCAACCAACATGCCTAATCTTGTGTGTAGTTTATATTGAATTGCATGTAATAAAAGTCTGTCCACTTCCTTACACTTACTTTACAGCAGTCTGTCCTATGTCAAGGAGATTTTAAAAGGCTGGATTTGCTGTGTGCTTTTGCAGGTTACAATCTCTGACAACGGAAAGCCTCCTATGCGGTCTACTGCCAGTGTGGTCATTCGAGTGATGGATGAGAACGACAATGGCCCCCGTTTCAGCCACAAGCTGTTTTATGTGCGGCTGCCAGAGCGCCAGGGTGTGAAGCAAGCAGAGCAGGTGTACAGGATGATTGCTCACGACGATGACGAGGGGCCAAACGCTGAGGTCACCTACAGCCTGAAGGAAGATGGCGAAAACAAATTCCACATCAATCCCACCACCGGGGTTGTGTCCTCAGGCAGCGATTTTGCAGCAGGAAATTACAGCATCCTTACGGTATAGTCATGTTCACTACAGTCCTGTATGATAAACTTGCTCTGCACTGAATTAAAAATATATTGTAGTAAACCTTACTACTTCACAGCTTTTTCCTTTACCAGCATAACCGGTTCGGTGTAGCTGTGCAGAAAGATAGTTTACTATTAGAATCTTATTTCATTTTACACACCAAGGATAAATACTGCATATCTCAGGGCCATCTTGTCTATCCAGATATTTATTCACAATATTCCCCCAGTTATGAATCATGTTCTATGTCCTAGTCACCTTTTGTGAGGTTGTTTATATGCGAAGCAAAGGTTACTCTGGCTATAGCAGTCGTGAGTAAAATAAATCTAGTGCATGCACATTTTATCTTTATCGTTCACTTCTACAGATCCAAGCGACAGACAATGGAAGCCCTGTAAGGAGCTCCACAGCTCGTCTTGATATCGAATGGATTCCCACTCCCGCCCCGACCTCGGAGACATTGGCCTTTGACGAGCCCCACTTCAACTTCGCAGTCATGGAGACAGACCCTGTATCTCACATGGTTGGCATAATCAGCACAGATATCGTACAAAGCTTGCTTTGGTTCGATATTGTAGGTAAGGAATTCCTCTACTATAATTGTGTGTATTAAATAATCATCTGTAAGGAAATGATTGGTCCAATGCTCGTTTCCTCTTCTCATAGGAATATTCTGGGCACGTATATGATATTTCCAGTGAATCCCAGTAGCAAATATACTGCTTCACTGGTATGCTAGCAATGTGTTACTATCTCATCTTCCTCTATACATATTTGTTGCTTATTATCAACTTATTATTTACTGCCACATAGGAAGATATATATATATTTTTTTGTTTTCTTATAATCTAAACTTAACCAAAAGCGCATTATAATTTCACAGATGCTAATCCATCTGCACCTTCCAAACGTAGCTTGGTTTATAGGTCATGGGACAGAGCTGGATCAATACTGATATCATCTTGGCTAGAGGGCATGGCTTTTGGCAAAAGATAGTCTCAACATGTTTCACCTGGTGATAAGACAGCTTGGTGTACAATGCTCTGTGTTGAATGAAGTGCCATCGTTCACTTAATGCCTGAGACTGAGGTGGTGTTTTATGTGGCTATTTAAAGATCAAACAATAGGGTGGGGGTTAGTTTTACAGCCTGCGCCTACCTGACCCCCACTCTAAACTTGCACTCAGTTGTCTCTGATTGTGACAACTCCACAATCCGCTTTGTTAAGTTTAGGATTAGAAATTCCAGATCACCAAGGAAAAGATATTGAGGTTTGTTAGTTCTTCCTCTCAGTGTTAATAGTGTCTTCAAAGTGTCAGAATATAAACAAATATTAATTTTATTTATTTGACTAACAAAAATAGAAAAAAAGGCCACAAGACGATAATAGAAAAATAAGTTTACCACATTACAAAATACTCCCATTTTGTTATTCAACGTAGCCAAGATATTTGGATATCTAATTTTTTTCAGTATTAAAACTCTTAATTGGGTCAAAAAAATGTAACCTTTTCAGTTTAAAATGTAAAACTTATTTTTTTTTACCTTTCTAACCACATCCTGAAGCTACATTCACATAGATATTTCTAACAATTGCAGATGAATGGAAACACTGATTTTCTTAAGACAATGCAATCAGGAATTTTGAGTTTATACATGGAAATTGACCTTAAAACATTTTTTGCAGAAGTTATTTTTGTGAAACTGCAGAATAATCAGTTGTTTGGTTAAATAATTTGTGTCCTGTTGCAGCAGTCAAGTTAGATGCTTTGAGTATTATAACTCTTTACTTTCCCTAAAAAAACAAAAAACAAACATTTTTAATGAAATCCCTTGCCATGAGACACAGTTTGTATTGATCAGAAGCTGACTTTTAAAAATCCAAAGTTTAAAAAGTATTTACCTTTGTCTTTGTATGAAATGGATGTATGCAACACACACACACACACACACATATAATATATAAAATCATCACCAGCCTACAAAGTTAATTCTTTCATCTTCCCATCTTTTATGTGGTTGTCTTCTAGGTCTTTCCCATCTCTTGGGGGAAATAAATAATAGAAAAATGTGTGTGTGGGTGGGGGGGGGGTGGATTTTTGCCCTCTATAAAATGTCCCAGTTTTGCTCTTCTCACCAGTCTTTTAAAAGGGTTCTTTAAAACAAAACTGCTGACTTCAAGAGCTGGGTTTCTTAATAAACACCATCTGGGGGAGCAAGCATGACATTTCCCCTATAGGGAGCAGCGTCTGTTCTGGTTACTGTGCAGCCAAATGTTTCCCCTGAAACGATTGTGTTTTCCTGTGGTTTATTTACAAGCAGGGAGTCCCTTAGCTATGACCTTGTGCATTTCATTAACATATGTAGGGCAGGCTGCAATGAAGGATGCCTCATTGAATCTTGATCAATGTCTGATGTGTATTACAGGCTTTTGTGTGAAGACAGTTGACAATTCTTATTTTCGACAGTTGGGAGACCAGATTTAGTTGGTTAAATTATGACAATCACTTTCTTTCAAGATCATAGCTTGTGAATTGCTAAACACATTAAAGTTTTACCACCTTGTTGAGGTTTTTGTTGCCATTGAGTCAACCAAATCCCACAGGTAGCATTCATAGGGGTTCCTCTTGTGAAACTGGCACTCAAATGTAATTTCTGTGTACTAAGTAAAAGCAATACATTTAATGTAAAGCAATGTTTCATGTAAAGTGATACCCCTATTGTCTTGAAAAAATATATTTCAAGCATCCTGAACACATATGTTTTAGGTTTTGTATTCTACAAACTGCTTTAGCAAAGTTATTGTGTAATATAATCATGTATAATATTTATAGGATTTACGCTATGATGGTGAGTTTGTTTAAAGTTTTATGTAACATTTCCATTAAAACAAAGTGCATTGAAGTGCGGCTTTACAATCCCATAGTGAACACTACTTCAAAAGGAGTATATGCCTCAATTGACAAAGGGAATCGCTTGTTTTGCATTCAGCTTCCAGACATGGATAACTCTTGGAAGTAACCAAACATAAAAGCCAGAAAGTCTTGAAATCATCGTAATTACGCTTTTCAGGTTTGAAGTTGGAAGAATGTGCTTTACCGTTTCAAAACCCTCAATGTACCCCCTTTCTCTCTATTTTGATAATTTGCCATGTGAATGCTTTCATTTAAGTGTCACAATATTTCATGTCACTTATTCAACCTTCACAAAACATGCACTGAACATACCTGTGGGTCTCAGTCCAGCCACACACCGCGGGGCCTGCGGAGTTCCTGTTGACAGCTGCACTGCCAGTGGCGGCTGAGGCAAGAGGAAGTGTAAGATCCATGGAAATCCATCATGAGGGTGATGGTTTTAAACACACTCCATGTTTTGTAGGTGGTGACAGTGAGCAGGAGTTTGATATAGAGAAAAACAGTGGGAGCATTGTAATTGCCAGGCCATTGGATGCGGGAAAAAGGTCAAACTACAATCTGACTGTGAGAGTCACAGATGGAACCCAAACTATTAAAACACAGGTAAATGCACTTTGTTATGCATGCATCTTTCTTTCTACCTATATCTGTCCATCTGTCCATCTGTCCATCTGTCCATCTGTCCATCTGTCCATCTGTCCATCTGTCTATCTATCTAAGGAATGCATGTTACAGGATAACACAATTAACTACTTGTTACACATGTAACAATGCCAGGTAAAATAACGTTCCTTCATTCATCTGTCTCATCTCTTCTCTCATCTCTTCTGCTTTATAACCTGCTTTACCACTTCATGACAGTAATTCTTATGAATGTTAAATTACCAAGCATTTTCCCAGAAGGCTAAAGTCTCATAAAGTATTTTTTTAGTGAGTGCATTTTTTTGGGGGGGGGGTGTTACTGGCTCTAATTATCCATTACAATAATGTGACAACCAGAATAAAACTCCCAAATCTATTTTTTCAGTTATTTAATATGCTGACAGATGGAATCAGTGGAGTGGGCTAATGAAGTTATTATACATATTTGAATAATCATTACAAATCTTTGAGGTTAATATCTTGATCTGTGCAAGTTAGATGTACTTTTTCTTGTTAGGCTTATATACGTGTATTGGACATCAATGAACACCGGCCTACATTCTTAAAGAGCCTATATGAAGTTAGAGTTCCAGAAGACACAGCTCCTTGGAAAGACATTTTGCAGTTCAGTGCAAATGACGAAGATGGAAACAACAACAGACTCATCTACACCATCCACAGCAGTGTGAATCCAGACAGTGTCAACTATTTTCACTTGGACCCCAAGAGTGGAATACTTGTTATGATGGAAAAGTTGGACTTTGAGACTCTACCTGTGCATAAGCTGACAGTAATGGTAGGTTAGCTCTTCAATACATTTTTTTTTTTTTTTACATAGTTTATCATTCAAATACATCTGAATTTCAGCAAAAGCTCCCTATTTGATATAAAATCAAATTAGATTTTGGCAAGTCAAAAGTTACAGAATTCCCCTCCAATCTTCAGGAGTTCCAAGTGTTCTGCAGGAGCCACACAAAGGTTCCACATTGGATTGTTATCAAAGCTGATTTGTAATGCTGGAATTGTAAAATGAAAAATGTTTCATTACTGTTTTTCAGGTACGAGATCAAGAGATCCCAGTGAAAAGGAATTTTGTTAAAGCCATTGTTCACGTGGAAGATTGCAACGACCATGCGCCCGCCTTTATGAATTCACGTTATGAAGGAAATGTATTGAACCTGGCTGCTGCTGGAACAGAGGTATTACAAGTCAAGGCCCTGGACAAAGATAAGGGGAGTAATGCAGAAATCAGCTACGCATTTTACTCTGGTAAGGAAAACTTATAAATATCTTACTACTAATATTTATTATGTAGCTATATTATTCCGTATATACAGAACGACACTCACAAGATGAAAGTTGGGAGCTGCCGACACAAATTACTGGAATTAATCATTATTGGCGTTCTTTGTATTTTTACCCAAAGAAAAGCTACAGGCATACAAAGGCTGCTGTTAAAATGTGTGGAAATGACTAGACAGACTTCTATGGGAATTTGTATGACAGTTTTTATACCAATACTCAGATAAATACTTATTGTGACAGTGATATTGTATTAAGGGATTATATTTAAATGCTTCACAGTTTGCCCTGTGGCAACTCACGTATTTCTACGTGTAAATGTATTGTTTGTCAGTACAAATGGATTGTTGCATAATTCTCTATTTAATATATACACACCTACAAACAGAAATTTTCTATCCTTTAAATACTTAAGTTTATTGTTTTTCACATAAAATAAATGAATAAACAAAGGAAATCTGTAGACTTTCTATTCCAAACTGTTGTTCTACAGGATTACTGAACTTGCCCCTGTATTTGGCTTAATGATGTACAATTGTTCCAATTTTTGCAACAGGCTGAAATGGCCTTGAATAGAGATCATTAATACTGGATCAAATAACCTGCACCATCTGAGCACCATCACATTTTTGTGTTAGTGAGCACTTGGAATAAATGTCCTTATTTTAAATTCTTCATTTAAAATCTCCCTTTATCACTGTGTGCAGTTATGATTACCTCTTTGCACCACCAAAAATAAAACTGAAGGTCAGTTAGGATTATATCCATCTCATCAAAGAGAGTGTTACTCAACAGATGGCATTAAAAATCTTCCAAAAAACATCAGTCTGTATCATCATGGGAGCTAGAGCATTCAACTCCTTCTTTAGAAGAGATGTATATGTATGTGTTTTTACATTTTATTTTTACAAGAACAACAAACACACAGTAATTACAGATGTTTGTTTTGGATAAAAAACTTCACAAATACACATTCAGTTCTTTATAGAACTGATTATGTCCTATAACTCGCAACATTGATTTGTACTTTTTTTTTTTTTTAGGAAACACAGATGACGCTTTCAGTATTGACCCAAAGAGTGGAAGTATAACAGTGGCCAAGCGATTAGATAATCTTACACAAGAGCATTACCACCTGACGGTGAAAGCAACTGACCAGGGCTTTCCACAACGCAGTGACCTCAGCACTGTAAATATTCATATCAAACTTTCTGATAGAACACCACCTAAATTCAGCTCCAGTGAGTATTTTACAGAAGTCAGTGAAGCGGCTCCTGTGGGATCACCATTCCTCACGGTGTCAGCCTTGAGCCCCTCAGCTGTACACTACAAAATTAAAGATGGAGATCCAACTGGAACTTTTCATTTAAACTGCTTCACCGGAGTCCTATCTGTCCAAAAGCCACTGGATTTTGAGAAGACTGTTTCTTATGGGCTTCAAATTAGGGCTTCTACCGTGACTGGTGCTTTCTCTGATGCTGTTGTTTTTGTGTACGTGATAGATGAGAATGACAACTCACCCACTTTTCTTCAGAAAGAGTTCATTGGGCAAATCAGTGAGTCTGCTCACTTGAGCAGCATGGTGATGGGTGAGAAGAATACACCTTTAGTTATTCATGCTACTGATGCCGACAAAGACTCTAATGCTCTTTTGGTCTACCAAATCCTTGAGCCAGAAGCCCAGAAGGTATTCAGAATAGAACCTGGTATGGGAACTGTCTCTATTGTGTCTGGTGTGGATTTTGAAGAGACCCCAGAATTTGTATTCAGTGTGCAAGTCCATGACTTGGGAGAGCCCTCATTATATGCAGCTACACCAGCAAAGGTGACTGTACGTGTGCTTGATATAAATGACTGTCCGCCAAAATTTACGCAGCAAGTGTATGAATCCTCAGTCATATTACCTGTTTTCCAAGGAACGGAAGTTCTTAAAGTAATGGCGAAAGATGCAGATTCAGATGTATCTTACAGTATTAATGAAGGCAACTCCCATGGTGCTTTCACTATTCATCCCACAAGTGGTCTCATTTCCATTAACAATGCTGACCAGCTCAATCACAATTACCAACTCTTCATCAAAGCATCGGATGGGTTGTATAAAGACACAGCTCTGGTTAAAGTAAACTTCACCAATATTACAGCAAGTGGTCTCAGATTCCAGCAGGCATTCTATGCAGCCATGGTTTCAGAGAACAGTACGTCTGTTACAACTTTAGCTGTAGTGAGGGTCTCGGGGATCTACCTGAATGAACCTTTGTTTTACTCCATCCTTAACCCAAATGAGATGTTTTTCATCATCCAGACCTCTGGGGTTCTGGAATCAACAGGTATTCCCTTTGACAGGGAGGAGCAGGATGTGTATGATTTGGCTATTGAAGTAAGAGATGCCAGAAATCCCCCCAGGATAGCCTTCACCCACGTGAAGGTATACGTAGATGACATCAATGATAACGCACCTGAGTTCTTGAACTTACCTTATTCTATAACGGTGCAGGATGATGCAGACCCAGGGGATGTGCTCTTTCAGGTGACTGCAACAGACAAAGATCTTGGAGAAAGTGGTGTTATCAGTTTCTCACTTGGAGATGAATTTGCTCTCTTCCGGATTGATCCATATCTTGGGGATGTGTCCCTTCAACGACCACTGGACTTTGATTCTATGAATAAGTATGTTCTTACCATAATAGCTACTGATGAAGGTGAGCCAAGTTTAAGTTCTGAGGCAGAGCTTCTTATTCAAGTGAAAAACCGGTCCAACCCAATATTTCAGAGTCTTCACTATCCCTTGAAAATACCAGAAAACATTTCCCCCTTTACTACAGTCTTGCATGTACAGGCTAGGAATCCCGAAGGGTATCGCCTGATTTACAATCTAGTTGAAGACAATTCCTCGAAAGCATTCCACATCGACTTTAAAACTGGTGTCTTAAGTGTCACAGACATCTTGGACTATGAGACACAAATTAAACACATTTTAACAGTGAGGGCCACTGATTCAGTGACTGGGACCTTCTCGGAAGCCATAGTTGAAATAGATGTTGAAGATATGAATGATAACCCTCCAGTATTCCACCGGTTGATTTACAGTGCGCAAGTATCAGAGGGCTCATCCATTGGCTCTTCAGTATTACAGGTTTCTGCCTCAGATAAGGATTCTGGAAGGAATAAAGAAATAACATATCAAATAATAGAGACTGGAAAGGATGATATTGATTTCTTCGATATCGATGCTCTAAGTGGCCTTATTGTGACAACTAAAGAACTAGATTTTGAAACCAAACAACAATTTCATTTAAAAATCAAGGCAGTAGATAATGGATTACCTCCCATGAGCAGTGACGTTTCTGTGATTGTGAACATTTCTGATGTTAACGATAACCCTCCAACTTTCAACCAGCCACAGTATGATGCCACCCTCAATGAAATGGCTACTTGTGGTCATATTGTAATCAAAGTCCAGGCTTCAGACCCCGATAGCATAGATCTCAACCATCTAGAGTACATGATATTGTCCGGTAATGATGACAGGAATTTTGCTATCAATAAAACCTCAGGTATTATCTCCTTTTCCAATGTCTGCAAGAGAAGCTTAGATCCTTTTTATAACCTCACAGTTGCTGTGTCAGATGGGGTTTTTAAGAAAACCGCCCCAGTTAACATTGATATGATGAACCTCAATAAATACAGCCCTCATTTTGAGAAAAACATCTATGAAGCCGAGCTGGCTGAGAATGCAAAGGCAGGCACACAGGTAATTCGACTAGCTGCTATAGATCCAGATGATGGTCCTTACGGCAGTGTTGACTACACAATTATTAACAAACTTGCAGATGAAACATTTTCAATAGATAACAATGGACAAATAGTGACATCTCAGGCACTTGATAGAGAGAACCCAACTCAAAGAGTCATTGCTATCAAGGTTATGGCAAAAGATGGTGGAGGTAAAGTAGCCTTTTGTACTGTTAAAATTATACTGACTGATGAGAATGACAATGCTCCCCAGTTCAAAGCCTCAGAATATCAAGTCTCCATTCAGTCAAGCTTAAACAAAGGCTCACCTGTCATTCAAATCATGGCTTATGATGCTGACGAAGGCAAGAATGCAGATGTCACTTACACTGTTGATGAAGCTGAGGAGGTCACAGAGGAGATCATTGAAATTAATCCTTTCACAGGAGTTCTTAGTATCAAGGAAAGTCTTGTTGGTCTGGAAAACAAGATCTTTAATTTCAAAGTCAAAGCCCGGGATGGAGGGACTCCTTATTATAACTCCAGTGTGCCTGTCCAACTCAAGGTTATTCCATCTGAAGTGCCTCTGCCCAGGTTTTCTGAGCCTTTATACACCTTCTCAGCATTAGAAGATCTGCCCACCGGTACAGAAATTGGGACTGTAAAGGCAGATGCAGATGACCCTGTGATATACAGCTTGGTGGAAGGCAATACAGTGGAAAGTAATAAGGAACAAATCTTTGCTGTGGACCAAGAGAGCGGGACTCTGCTGATACAGAAGAATATTGACCATGAAAAGACCAAGTGGTACCAAATTGACGTCATGGCCCACTGTAATCACAATGGCACTGATGTTGCTTCATTAGTTTCTGTAAAAATCCAAGTACAGGATGTAAATGACAACCAACCCGTATTTGAAACTGACCATTACAGAGCTTTCCTTGCCGAAAATCTGCCTGCAGGAACCACAGTCATTCAGGTCACAGCCAATGATCCAGATACTGAAGGGAACGGCGAGGTTTCCTACAGGGTTGAGCCTGAGTCGGACAACATTAGTGATGTGTTCACCATTGATAGCGAAAGTGGATGGATCACCACCCTGAAAGAAGCAGACTGTGAGAGCAAGGCACTCTACAGGTTCCATGTTGTTGCAACAGATCATGGGGGGAAGGTGAAGCTGTCCTCTTCAGTCCTGGTGGAAGTCCTGATTACTGATGAGAATGACAGCCCTCCAGTGTTCACTGAAGAGATGTACCAAGGATCTATTGTTGAAAATAGTTCACCTGGTGAAGTCATAGCCACAGTGAACACAATAGATGCAGACATATCAGAGGAGAACAGGCAGATTACATGTTATATTACAGGTGAGTCTTTACACTACATTTATCCTTTCCTTAAATCACACGAGAAGCAAAGTAAAAGATTAAAATATGGAGTATCTGTTGAAAACACAATGCCTAAGTGTTTAAATGCTCTCAGTGACTGTCATTTATCATTTAATTTTGAAACCTAACTTCAAAGCTAATTGAATGATTGAAAATTATTTAGTATCTATTGTGTACTACATATCCATGTTAAGCAAAGCCTTATGATATGATGCAACTATGTACACAGTGTTTTAATTATGCATTTCTCTAACTAAGCTGTTCCCTCTGAAACCCTGCTAATTAAGCAAAAGATTTGTATCCTGTCAGGGGAAAACATTTAACATATAATTACCGTTAATTACCTAAAAACCACAACTTTAAAAAAGGGAATGTAAAGATCCTAGTGATTCATGATTGAACAAATGTCTGTATGCATTTAGATGGAGACCCACTGGGACAGTTCTCTATTGAGCAAGTGGAATCGGACTGGAAGGTCACTCTTAAAGGCACAGTTGACAGAGAAGTGGAGGAAAAGTACACTCTGAAGGTCATTGCAACTGATGGAAGGTTTCAGGCCTCTTCCACAGTGGAGGTGCATGTCCTTGACATCAATGACAACAGCCCTCAGTGTGAGCAGGTAAAACCTACAGTCCTCCTACTGAATAAAAGGAAATTAGACAACCTGGTCAAATTATATTGTCTCCCCATTCTTTTATAAACAAGAAGAAAACCTGATTTTTGTAAGATTTAATAATGATTTAATAGTTTATTCACCCCCACCCCAATGTTGCTTTGCTAAGATATGACATTTTAAGTATCTGGAAACCTCTATATTAGATTCATAACCAACTAACTACTCTATTTGTTCCTATTTGCTCTACTGCACTACAGCTGTTATATACTGAAGTTATACCAGAAAATTCGCAGTCAGGTTTGTTCATACTAAAAGCTTCTGCGAAGGATCCAGATCTTGGTACCAATGGACAAGTTGCGTTCACACTCCACGGTCCCAGTGCAGACAAGTTCCATCTTGACCCCAAAACAGGTGAGAAACATTTATTTGTTTTGAGCTACTCCCCATTTAGTGGAGTGGAAGATAACATCTGTCTTCCTGCTAGTTTATGATGGAGCCAATGGATAACCATAACAAGAGCAAGGTTGTGTCATGCAAAAAAACAAAACTCTCGTTCAGAGTTCTCCGCTTGTTTTGACCTTTTTAGCCAGCATTTCCTCTCCCATCAATCATGTTTTATTAATGTAGATCATATCTAATTCTGACATCTCTAAATGCTTTAATGGCTCTTCTCCATTTATTGTGGAGGTGGTTGATGTGTGATCTTTTTCTTTCACAACCAGGAAGGTTCCTTTTGAAAAATGCATGGTTTTAACGGAAGGTAATGTAATGTACGCCAGCACTGAGAATAATTGTATTATTAAACCAAAAGTAAAAGCGTTTTCAGATTCCATTTCGAATCCACCTTATTGTAATTTTCCAAAGACTGAATGTGGCCACACGCATTCATGTCAAATACAGAGGGTTACATTTCTAAATCCCACATGCAATTATTTTTTATTTATTCAACAATAGATACCAACATGCATAAGTTAAACCACCGATAAGCTTTACTAAGCAATGACATGTTTAAACATGCATTTGTTTGGCATAATTCTGGTAACTGGAGAGAAACTGTAACACTGATTTCAAGAAATACATGGGAATTCAAATTAAATGTAGAAAATGATTAAAATCTATAATGCTTCCCTCCTCAATATATTTGAATAAATAGATACGTAGTTTTAACTATTTAATGTGCTCGTACCTTTTGCTTGAGATTTTCTTGTGTTTAGAAGTAAAATCTCATCTTTTGGTTTAATTAAAAGGTGCAGAAGAGACTTTGATTTAAACATACTGAGTGTTTAATGAGATCCATGTATTTTTGTCACAGGAGAACTGTTCACACTGGAAATCTTGGACCGTGAACAGGAAATGGAGCATCATTTGGTTGTTAAAGCAACTGACGGGGGTGGGCGGTCTTGTCAGGCGGACATTATGCTGATGATCCAAGACATGAATGACAATGCCCCTAAATTCTCCAGCAATCACTATGCAGTAACTGTGTTTGATAACACAACTGTGAAAACCCCCATTGCTGTTGTCTATGCTAAAGACCCTGACACAGGTGAGTCTTTTTGTATTATTTCGTGTTGAAGTTGACTTGAATTATGGTCGGCATAAAATAAGTATAAAATAAGTATTCCACTGAAAAAAAAAAAAAAAGAAATAAGCTCTTCATGATAAATCATAAATATTATATAAATAAGTAATACATCATGACAGAATTACAAATTAATTCCAATCATTGGAGGAAGCAAAGTCTGGGAAACGTTTTCCATCTGGAAACCATGTGTCAAAAATGTACTAAACTATACAAAAATGGGGACTGTTTAATTTGTTTAATTTAACTGGTCCTTATGGAAATATGGTTATCTGTAGTACCAATGATCTGGCCCAGACTACCTTCTGTACCTGTGAAGCTTTATACTGGTGTTAAAAGTCCTGGGAATACTTATGCATGTCTTTTTGTGGGCCTCTGCCTTTGGTCGAGTTTTAGTTGCTCTGTATTCTGCTTTGATATAGTTTAAACAGAAATACGCAGTTCTCAATCCAAAACCTTAAATTCAATACAATCTTGTCATACACACGCATGGAAAGTGAATATTTTCTAGTATCATTACAGCTGAGCTAAAGTTCACCAGCTGGGAAGGTCTAGTGACAGACTGACATTGTTTTCAATCTGAGAATTTTCAGTTTTCTGAAACTGGTCAATATTTTTGCTGCTGTTTCATGGTTCATGCGTAGGCGTCATGTGTTAAATCATCAAAGCACAAGAGCTGCTTTTTTTTTTTTAAGTTATTAAGGAGGAGTACAGCTGCACCCACAAATGTGCTACAACATGTTGCATTTCACTATTGCACCTCAGTGTGGTTGACATTCTGTAGTTTCCTTTCACATTGTAACTTTTAACATGTAAGGCCTTAGTTATTTTCACACAGTTACATTTCTTTATTTTATTGCTCTTGGCAATGCTTTTGGCAGTGTTGAGAATTACGTGTTCAAAGCACGTTAAATAGCAAACCTTTAATATACACAATTGAATAAAAAAAGTTTTTTTTATACATATTGTAGACTGATATCCTATGTAGAGAACTTTCTTTGGGTTAAAAATTGCCACGAAAAGGTTAAACAACTTAAACAAATTATTTTCAGTCCACCGTTCAACTGAAAATATTATCTATTAAGTACTAAATTCACCACTTTCTTCTTCTTTTGGAAGGAGAAAAGAGTAGTAATTTGTAAGACCATGCAGATAACAGAATATGACATATTCATAAAAAATGTATTGCTTGTGCTTTAATTGGAGGGGCAGTGGTTTTGCACAAGTAATCATTAAACTGAATGATCCTAAGCTGTCATACATTAGATAATGTAGTAATTTAGTCGTTAGATAATACTGCAAAAATGTTACAAATGTTCTTTAATCATGCTTCCTAATTGTTACAACTATATACATTATGCATGAAGCAAATTGTTTGTGGATCCTTTTTGACAACTCAAAACTTGTTGTCATTTTGTTAGACAGATTACAGGTTGTAATTAGTTCTAGTGATAACCACATTGTACTCCTTTCTGCCAGCTGTGGTGAAGGGGTGGTGTGGCACCTGATGTCTCATCTTTAAAGTATCAGTACATGGAATTAATCTGATGTGTTTCCAAGATATACATTTAGGCTTGCCCTCTATCACACTCGATTAAGCAGCAATGGCATAAAGATGCGTGAACTGAACATCCTGAGAGGTTGCATTCCTCTTATGTAAAGAGATTATGAATTAAATTGAACACTATATTTTACAACATCATACATACTGCCAACCTAACTCTTTAATCACAGCATGAAATTAAATCTCCCCAGGACCTGTTGTGAATTGGAAATGCTTGCTTCAGCTTGTTGTGATGGTATTACTTATTTATCATTGGATGAGTTCACAAACATCTCTGTAACTGGATTTTAATTGACCTTTTATTGTAAAAATATTAGTTCTCATCTATCTTTTTTTGGCTTTCTTGCTTGCCTTTTATCTCCCAGGTATTAATTCGGAAGTGGTATACTCTTTGCTGGGCGCTGACAGCCATTACTTCTCAATGGATGAATTTTCTGGGATCCTTCGTCTTGAGAAGTCCCTGACTGATGAACCATCTGTCAGAACCAAGTCTGTGTTTAACCTAAATGTCCAAGCCTCGGACCGGGGACTGCCTCACCACCTGTTTTCCATCGCCTCGGTCACTGTCAATGTGGTGGACCTCAGCGATTATGTGCCAGTCTTCCTGAGCAGCGAGTATGCTGCAGCAATCCCAGAATCCACTGCTCTTGGTTCGGAAGTTCTCAGTGTCTCAGCCATGACCAAAGATGGGTCTCAGACCGTGGAGATTATTTATAGCATCATTTCAGGGAATGAGCACAACAAATTCTCTATTGATTCCAAAACAGGTAAGATGCATATCAGCAAATTCACTTTTATGAATTGTATGTATTTATTTAAGACACTTGATCTTGCCTGTCTAGTTTTATTAAGATAATATTAAAATATGTCCATTGCTGAAAATATTTTATATATTAAACTTCTCTGAGAAATTGTTCATGGTAGTATTTTGACCCTATCATATGGCAAGAGTCAGACACAAACATATTTACTAAAGCTATCATTGATTTTAACTATACAACTAAACTTACTTGAAACTGTGGTGGTATTTGTTGTATATTTTGCTGAACATCGTTTGATAATTTCATGATTTACACTTTGTTGCAAATGAACCGGGTATTAGGCAGTAATCTCATGCCACCTGCTATGTTTGTCTCTGTGTGCCAAGAAAGCAAATATTATATCCGGTAGCTGGTTTTTATTTTGAATACAGGCTCTTCCCTCTAACAATACCTTCTCTATTTTGTGAGGGGCTGCATTGTAGTATGTATTAGTGCAGGCTTTAGCTAGGATTGTGTGAAATAATCAAGGCACTGTTAGACTCTCCATTATGTAAACATTTCAAAATCACTGAAAACATGTAGGGGCATTAATTTGAAAGTATTATTAGAATAAATGAACAAATGTATTCATTGTTATCATAGCCGCCACCTCTGTGCATTTTTTATTGTTACTTTCTGTGAGACTAGTCATTTTGGAGTTTATACTATGCAGCACGTACCAAAAACACATTTGTCTTCTTTAGGAGACGGGGAAAATGTCCCTTTTCAGGAAGGTTGAGCTAATAACATAGCAACAATGTCTCTATTATGCATTTTAAAATTAATAAAATATTATTATATTATATTTATTTATTTATTTATTAGCAGATGCCCTTACTGCTGTTTTGATCTTTCATTTGGTTTTTATTTGTACTAATTCCAGCTTTGAGATGCAGAATTCTGCAGTCATTAAAGAGCTGATGAATAATATCATATACATAATATCAGCATGTTAACGGTTGAATATTGCACAATATTTTTGTTTTGATTCGCAGTAGCAAGCATAATACTGGTAATAGGTGTCAAATTGCAGATATAAGCAAGATAAAAAATAAATGTAAGACAGAAAAGGGAAAGAAAAATAAAATAGATTAAGACCTTTGTGAAAGGTTTTAGGTTATTTTAGACCTAATTTAACTATTTCTGCTTCTTCCAGTAGGTGTCACACTTTAACATGTTATCAGTTCAAGCCTTACCTGTATTGCTTTGACTATGTAAACTTCTGAATTTTATGTATCCAAAGGTAGCACCTGATATTAAATACATACTTTGAGGTAGAGATCGTACAGAGTATAACTTGCTTATATGGCATTTGATCCTGACCATTTTGGTTGATTTCAAACTGTTTTCATGGGCAATTGTTTTTCATGGGTATTCAATCAATACTGAGAGTCCTTTGCTTTGATCTGCAATCATTCTGTAGGTCAGTAGTTCCCAACCCTGGGTCATGGGGTCACAGCATAAAGAAATGGGGTCACAAAGTCAGGATGATTTTTGTTTTAATGTTTCACCCCCCCTGTTTGTTTTGTAAATATAAAATGTAAAATTATAGTTGTATATTTAAACATTTTAAATATAAAGTATAAACCACATTAAAGTGCATAGTAATGCAGTATTTATGTTAAAAAGACATTCAGAAGCATTATTGGTGTCAGAGACAAATTTGACAATGTTTAAATTGGGCCTCACCGAGTATAAAGTTGGGATATCCTGCTCTGGGTACCAAACAATAAAATGTTGGGCTCTAGATTGTTAATCTTTAGATTACATAATAACAACTTAATTTGGGCTTTATCGAGGATAAACCATTCAGAAGCTTTGAAAATACTTAATTACGACCATTCGAAGCATGATCAGTCAAATGAGGTTATTTTCATGAGGAGTTATAGGACTGTAACAAGTATAAGCCTCCAGTCTAGATTTCCTGATATATGGATGTTAATTACTGGATTAAAGTAAGTCGCTGCCAGAGTCATTTGGTCAAGTGGGTGAGTTGTTTGGTGTAAGATGAGATCAACCCAGGAAAAACAAATCCATTTAGCACCTGGAGATGGGACAATTTTAAGTTCTTTCTAGTGCACCCTTCTTTATTAAAAGGCAACGACTGCGTATTATATGTCAGGCAGATTTGATGAGAGAGTAAAAAGTTTTGGCTTATTGAAGACAATGGCAAAGGAAAAGACTAATGTTAAAAAGGAAAATTGTATTTACTGGCAGTAAAAAACACAAACATGAACCTGTTATTTTTGCATCCTCTCCTTTACTTGTACTTTGTACCCATTATAGCCTAGAGTGTTGTATAGGAATGCAGTAGGTTATGTTTATTACGCATTACCTTGTTTGATTTTAATGAAGTGAACACAGGAGACTGGCTGCTGGCCCAGAAAGTTGCTCAAAACTCTTGTACACAGGGTTTTCAGCAGCAGAGGAAAGCACCTACTGAAAATGGCAAACAATACCTACATGCTACACACCTACATTTTCACGATGTTGGTTTTCAGACAGATTGTGTGTCAGTGCTGGCATGAAACTCTGTTTTGCAGAAATACCGCTAACTAAAATACTATACAACTTAACATGATAAGCTGCACCTCTATGAGAGAGTGCACCCTGTTTGTGATGTGGGCTTTCATACATGTGATGTGCATATTACCATTTTGAGTATGTGTTCTGCAGTTATTCATGTTTCAGATATTAATATTTGAGACTTTGGGATATACAGATTTGAGAATGTAATTTCAGCATCATTCAAGCTATAGGAAAATAGACAAGTTGTACATTGAGCATGTATGATGTAAGAATACATCTACAACAATTCTACTATTGTTTGCATTATTTACATAATTTAATCTCTCTATCCTGGCACTAAATAATATGCTGCATTTGTTAAACACAGTTCGTTTGTATAAACAAGTGATGAGTGTTTTGGCACATCCTAGCTATGGATGTCATTCATCCTTGTATCTTAAACTAACTTTGTAAGGACTCGGAATATCCCTAACCCTATAAGTACCCGAGGCAGGAGATCATTGCCAGTGCAGTGGATTGACTAGCTTTGCAATCCAAGATAAGAACAATGTTAAAGGGGCAACTTCACAGACATGCCAAGGTTCAAGGAGAAATGGATAAATATTGATAAGATCTGCAAGCAAAAGAGGATTTTAGTTGTTGTTGAATTATAGACTAACATGAGAATTCCCACTTCTGTTTCTGAAAACAAAAACTTTAAAATATATATAAATAAAGTTTTGGAAAAATGTGTATACATTTCTACAGTTTGTACATCGACCCGTTTTTGCAGTGCGATTGTGAGTGAGAGTAATGTACTTTTTCTTGTCTTTCATGAATGCAGGTGTTCTATATGTGAATGGCTCCTTGGATTTTGAACAGTGTCACGAGTATTACCTCTCAGTTGAAGGTGTGAGAGGAAAGTCTTCCTCTCTAAATGATATCACCATGGCAATAATTAATATCACTGATATCAATGACAACCCACCAGTCTTCAGCCACGGAGACTACAGCGTTGAGGTTCCTGAAGACACTGCGGTTGGAGAGGCCATCATGGAGGTGAGATTGTGGAAGTAATCGGAGTTTCTCAGATGAATCTGCTGCAATTCTACAGATGGAATCCGATCTAATCTGCACACAAATGATAAAACAAACAAACAAACAAAAATAAATAAATGAATAACTAGAAAAGCATGTAAGATTGTCATTATTACCAAGGATAGTGGTTTAGAAACATTAGCTATAGAAGTGCACTAATAGCTCATACTAGGTTATATGTATCCCTTGATTCGTAATCTTACATTTGTTTTGAGTAAAACATCCCTGTGTAGCTAAAAAATATATAGGATAGGCTGTTTTCAAGTTTTATTGAGGTACAGAAAGACTGATTTTGACATTTTAGTTATTAAGAGGAGCCAGTCTTCTAGGGAATTCAACAACTTTAATGTACTTGCTCATCTATCAGTTATGTGCTATTCTTCAAGGTTTCAGCTGTCGACCTTGATGGACCACTGAACAACCAAATCCACTATTCCATCGTGAGCGGCGATCCGCGTCAGCAGTTCGAGATTGATCGGGCCAGCGGGGAAATTCGGGTCAGGCAGCGCTTAGATCGGGAGGAGGTGAGGTTAAAAACAACGGTGCATTGGGGACAAGGAAAATCACATTTAAAAAAAAATGAGGCCTTGAAAATATCTGCTTTCAGGCTATAACTTTTAAATCTGTTAAAATCAAACCAGTAAAAGTGCAGGATCCATGTTCCCTTGTGAAGCATGATAAAGCGTTTTTGGACCTTATGTACATTTTCTGTGCATGACAAGATTTTTCTTCCCCCCTCCCCCACAGATCACCCACTACTCATTGACAGTCCAGGCTGCCGATAGTGGGGACCCCCCTTTGTCTAGTGCTGTCCAAGTGACAGTTAAAGTTTCTGATGTCAACGACAACCCGCCTGTGTTCTCCCAACTCAATCAGAGCCTTGTTGTTCAGGTATGGAAGCATTTTCTCCAGATCTAATGAATGAGGGTTTATGCCTCATTTACAAATGTCATGCACATATCTACCTCAGTGGCAAACTGCTGCTGCACTCTACCATTCAAATATTGTGCTCACAAAATCACAAAAAAATAGTTATCCTGCTTGCAGTCTGAGACGGACTTCTTTAACCCCAGATCTCAAAATACAGATAGAAGAAAGGATTGGACACCTGTTTTCTCTGGATGTTAAGGTTTTGCTTGGCATTTAGCCTCCGAGCTCAGCAGTGTTACCTTTTTGCTGTCTGGGGAATACATTGCTTACTGGGAAGGCTTTCTGAATCATTCATACCAGAGACCTCGGCGAGCTTGGATGTAGAAAGACATTTTAACAAGATGGTGGTTGTTCGTTACAATCAGCCTTATCTGTCCAGACAAATGCCCCACTTGAATTAGTCTCCAACCTCCTATTCCACTTTTCTCAGTCCAGATGGTGAACTAAATAATTACCTAAAGTAATGACATAAAACTGATTAAATATTTGGAGAGAGCAGCTTCAATCATACAAGGATGTATCAGCTTCTTATTAACATAACGGTATGTATATATCAGGGATGCATAAAAAGTTCAATAGTTCAGGTCTTCTTCGACTGAAGGGTCGTATTGTTCTGGTTTAATAATTTTGTCCATCTTCTTGTGATGAATCTGTTCTTCAGGTTAATTGGCTTCAGGTTTAGAAGAGTTCATAAATAGTTAATGAAATACTGCTGCTAAGAAAAATCTGTTTGATTTCTTAATGGATAGCATGCTAATGCTCTGAATGTGTATTCACTGCTTTCAGAGAAACCAGATTTAAATACACATGCACATACACACACACAATCAATCTTATTCACATGCAGTTCATGAAACTACTCAGGCCACTCTCATTATGGGAGAATGATCGCAGGCATTATCAGACATACATCTCTTTCCCTAACAATAAGAGAGATCATTTGGCTTGCACTGAGGCCTCAATATTGTTTTCTTCTGAAATAAACTGTTGGCAAATAGCTGAAAATCAGATAGAGTGGACTGAGGATAAGGCTTTCTGTTTGTTTCAGACAAAGTAGTTTATATGTAGCTCAGGTTTTGACTTAATTTTGATGTATGTTTTCTGCAATATACAGTAGAAAGGGTGTGGTGATATTCACAGGTGAATAGTATTATCCTGACTCACTTGGTTTGCAGGCAGAAACCTCAAAATGTCAATCAAGCCACTACACTGAACTGGTAAAACATTAGTAATAAGTAAGTAAGTAATAAGCTAGATGTAAATAACAAAATGCTACCTAATAATGAAAGACGGCCATTCTGCAACATATGCATGCAAAGATAAAGGTTAACTACAAAAATAGCAATTATTTGCAAAAGTCTATCAGTTAGGGGAGTGAGCCATTCATGTTTTATCTTCTTAACTGTTCCCTGACAGGAAGGTGATCCTGTTGGCAGCAGCATTATACAGCTAGTGGTGACTGACAGAGACACACCTCAAAATGGACCTCCGTTCTCCTTCCACATTGTATCTGGGAATGAGGGCAAGCATTTTCAGATTGACCAAGGAGGACTGGTCTCGAATGCACTTGTGTTGAGGAAGATATTGGGGAAGCAGTATCTCCTGCAAGTTCAAGTAAGAATCTGCAGAAATTAAAACATGCTTTTTTGTACTGCCAGACTGGTAATACACCTATTAAAGTGTAGAGAATGTATGCCCCAGTCTATATCATGTGAATCATGTGATTGATTTCTGCCATATAATTTGCTTTCCTGATAGTTATAAAAAGCATAATATGGGTATAATTGTACTTTTGGGATTTTCCCTAAATCACTAGGGTCCAACTGAAATTTCCCTTAAAATTATAATTGCATAATAGTCTACCTTTTAACTCTGTATTCCTGTAATTGGTTAATTAAATGCTATCTCTCACTTTGCAATGCCTTTAGCATATTTTAGCATGTTGTAAATAAAAAATAATCTATAATTCCCATTTAACCACTGGAAGTAGTATGAATTATTAATTGCACAATTCAAAATAAGAATTAATCTAGCTTTAAGAATTTACATTTTCAGCCAGAACATGACATTTCCCCATGAAATCCAAGTAAACCAATGCAACACGTCAAACTATTATTTTGCTACTTTCTCTTATACTTTTCCTACATTATGTTGCAGTGCTGGAGAAGAGAGAAGCAATGAATAAATAAGCAGATTGTTTAGAAATAGAAATTAGAATAGAAAATTGCTTTAAAATGTTGCATAGAAATAAAGCAAATCTGCAGTTTTCAATTTCATCTGAGATGTGTGTTTCCCAAGAGCAATCCTTATCAGTAATAACAAAAATACATTTTAATTGACAAGAAACATAACACTGTTCTAAACTGGCATGTCTTTCAATATTGTATTGCCCACTACAGTTACTACTTTACACTGAAATGTTTTCTGCTCACTGTGAATTTCATCTTTTGTTTTTTGCAGAGTAAAGTAAATATTAATTTAAATTGTGACACCCTAATGTGGTGTTAGAACTCATAATTGGCACTATTATTTCAAATTTTAGCACCCTGCTTTTTATTTAAACAAAACAATCGCCTTCTATCAAATTATTTCTGTCATAATTTCCATCTCGGACAGAATTGTTTTTACAAATCGAGACTGCAATTTGAGAGTAATGCCACTTAATACATTTAGCTGGCAGTGGGGGTAGATAAAATAACATGGCCTTAAAATGCGTCTATTTTTTCCTCCCAAGGTAAAAGACAGTGGGTACCCTTCACTTTCCTCCATGTGCTTCATAAAAATTGTAGTCACGGAAAAGAGCAAGTACCCTCCCGCTGTTGTACCCCTGGAGATCTTCATAACCACCACAGACAAGGTGTTCTCAGGCAGCATTATTGGGAAAATCCACGCAATAGATCAAGACCTTCACGACGTTCTGTCCTACAAGCTGGTGTCGGAACACGCAGTGAGTTCTCGTTTCTCCGTCGACAGCGCGGATGGGAAGGTCGTGGCCACCGACGTCCTGGAACCTGGACAGTACCTGTTGAATGTCACCATATCTGATGGAACGTTCACGACCCCGACCGCCATTCAAGTTCACGTCTGGGGGGCAACGCAGCAGGTCCTCGATCAGGGGATCACACTCAGGCTCTTGGGGGCCACGCCAGAGGACTTTCTCCAGGATCACTGGCGCAACCTGCAGCACTTCCTTGGAAACATGCTCGGCATCCCAAAGCAGGGCATCCACATCGCCAGTCTGCAGCAGGATCGCACGTCTCACACGCTGGAGGTGCTGCTGGTTTCAAACAAGCACAGCGGCTTGTCCCCCTTGTCCAGCAGAAGGATCTCGACCATGCTCTCGGATATCGAGGACTCGGTGGGCATCAATATCGTGCAGGTCCACCGAAGCTCTTGCATGGGAGCTGGATGCCCACTGCGAGGCTGTAAATCCACTGTTCGTATGGCTGGGGAGAGCAGCTCCATCTACACAACGGCAAGAACGAGCTTCGTAACCCCTCAGCACACGTGGGAGATGGTGTGTTTCTGTAATGGTACGGGAAAATCTCTATTTATGTTATACGTTTTTGTGCCACTAGAGTGCTACCAGAAATGAAAGAGAAAAGACAGAGGTGAACAGGATATATGCAATTGTATATAGATTTTACATGCATTATTCTCTAAGACTATGAATGTCATGTTTAAGTCATATTTTCAAAGTGTTCAGTGTTAACAAAGATCCACCAACAACAATTGCATACTAATAATAATTTAATCATGTACAGAAATGTTTATTTATAATTAGATTTATTTATTCATAGGTACATTCACACTTCTAATGAGCGTTAAAACCATTGCCATGTCTCATGTTTCAGAATCAGCGATTCGATTCAATGAGAACAGCTACCTCAAGTACCACTACCAGCAGGCCTCGGGCACTGGCAGCCTGAAGCTGGCTCTTCGCTTTAAAACCTACCAGAAGCAGGGCCTGGTGATGACTGCCAATGGGTCGGACTCGGGAGCTCTGGAGGTAAGCACCTTTCGTGATCATTGAAATATTTTTACTGAATGAAAGCATGAGGGATTTTCTATTTTATTTCTGAGGTTTTCAGAAATTTCTTAAACTTGTATTCTTCCCTTGAAACTTTATGCTCTTCTTGCTGTTTTCATTTTTTAATATTGATATGAATATACTGCTATGCCTAAATAACAGAATTGCCTGGCTTCCCAGTGGAGCCTGTTTCATCAGTGCCGTTGTTTATCACTGGGCTTTTTCTTGACTTTCAACATTTTGAATTTCATTCCTCTGGTCGGTGATTTTTTTATATATTTTTTATATCTTGTCATTTCAGACAAACTACAAAATGACAGCTCATTTTTGCTTTCTCCCTTTCCTTTTGCTCCGTGAACAATCTAATACTTTCTCTATATATACCGGTATACATTTGTGTATCAGCATTTCATTCAAAGGAAATTTAAAAAAGGAAATTATGAATGTCTTAACGTGAAGAGCCCAGAGACATTCTGGAGCCTAGACACTTCGCTGCATGTGTCATTAATTTGCAAATGTGTGCCACCCCCTCTAATATTTCTTGTTTCCCACCTAAACGATTTTGGCAGCTTGAACGCTTACCTGAATCAACTTGTTCAAGTCTGATACTTTCTCTGCAAAAAGCCCTTATTATTCTGCATAGCTCCTTGAGACCCAGTGTTATCTTTGCATCAGTGCTAATGCCTAGAAATATTGTGTGAGGGTGCCCCATAAAGCCACTATCTGCTAAGAACTTAGCTTATCTTATCAAATTGTTCACTACAGTAACGTATTTCCACCACTGCCAGCATCACTTTAGGTAGAAGGACGTGCTTTCAACTTGCAAAACCTGATTTAAAAAAAAAAAAAAAAACTCTTATTAAATATATTTTTATATAAGTCATGAGTTACAATTCAGGACATAGATTTCTAACAACACAGTGCACTGAATTGTATTAATTTGATATTTGTATAAATATATATATTTATTATCCCAATGTGTATGATCTATTCATACAAATTGTCGTTTTCTAGGCAACTGCATATAAACCTATGCAATTGGTTGTAATGTTACCAACAGCTACATTTCACAGTATTGTTTTTTATGGATTTGGAAAAGTACAGCTTTTATCATAGATTTGACTTATATAGTTTTCATTCAGTAGACTAAATTGAGTCTTGGTGATTGCTTTATGTTGTACATTGTTCACTTTTGAACACCTCTTCTGTAATCTTTGATTGTTATGTTATAACACACACTCTTCTGTTACTTATCACCAAAAGCCCCTGCAATTTAAGCAAGATCCAATAATAAAAGATATATATCTTTAAACATGGAATTGATATCCCAACATATAGCATTAACATAATAGTTTAGCTGCTGTGTGAAAGCAAGCAAATATATATAATTGCTTTGAAAATCCATTATAATTTATTCTGGGACTTATCTACAGTTGTTTATATCTGACTTTAAATCTATGCCATCTTGAAAGAGGTTAAATATATCTGTGGTACAGCCAATACTCTTGAATCATAACTGGCACAAGGAGATGTTAATGGCTTTGCAGAATTGTCAACTAAGAACGCAGGGGCCTTCAAGGTTTTTGTAAACTTGAAAACCATTTACTGCATAGGTACATCATTTAAATGTATGGTTGGATATCAGAGTTGTGATTATATCAGAATATATATATATATATTTGTTTCTGTCTTCAGATTGAACTATATGCATTCAGAAACCACTTTTCATTAATCCTGGATTGAAATGTAAAGAAATTAATGAAATAAAGATTCAGAAGAAGACGCATCAAAAAGTGTAGATGGGATTGAAACCTTTTAATTGAGGAATTGCTTACATATTTGTCATATCTTACATATCAGATGGAGATTCATGCAACCTTAAAATCAGACCTATCTCAACAAAGTACTTGATACAGGTGACTGCTCCCAGTCACGATCTAAAAGAATGCTGCTTTAAGGATATCTGCATCCAAAACAAGTTACAACATTGCATTGTCTATAACTGTTGGGCATATCCATTTAGCTTGGCTTATCTATAGACGTATATTCTCTTCTTATATACTTTAATATATATCTAATACATGTATTTAATATTCTCTACACATTGTATTACTGCACTTTTGTAATGCTTTAGGGGTGTCTACTGATAAATACAAATAAATACATAAATTAATAATACATTACCAAATTGTAAGGCAGACATTCATCTTAATCTGTGCTATCACCTTCCTGTACAACTTGAAAAATTGATTCAAAGCCCATTCAAACTAAGAATTAAAGCAGTAAAAACAGACAAACAAAAATAACACTTCAGTACATCTTGTAGCTGTATTTTCAGTTTATCTGATTTAAAAGGTCTCCAAAGGCTTTCAAATGGGTTCCTTCCCAGAGATTGTTGTAATTAGAGGTGAGGATATATATTCATAACCTTGAGCTTCCTGAATTATATTTTGTATTAATCTGTCTGTCAGACTTTTTCTTGACATGATCAGTTTTGTGTTTTGATGCCTGAGACTCCTTGGCCCTCATTTTTTTTTCATCAATGTTAGAATACCAACAAATTATTGTCGCAGTTTTCCGAACCTCCTAGGTTGTAATTAAATGTATTCAGATCCAGGGATTCTGACACCTGCACTAATGATATACCTGATCCATCCGATTGATTTATTTTCCAATTTTGTATAGTTTTTGTAACAAATATTGTATAAAAGACACCCATAGTTAATTAATTACTAACACTGTGGCACTTTGGTTTAAATAATTTTGCAGCAAGTATATGACAGAATTACAGTTAAAACAACAATAATGGTAAGGTAATATTATAACTAAATCTGCATCACACAGCCAAAATGACTAATAAATAAAGCAAGCAAAAACTGAAAAATCCAGTAAATTACAAACTTCTGTAAAGAAGTTTTCAAATTTTAATGAAATTTTGTTTTAATTGAAGTTGATTTGAAGGCAACACATGCCTCTGGGCTGAATATATTGTCAGTGTTGAATTTTAATAGAAGATTACGTGTCTGTGTTTGTATATAAATCTTAAAAGAAAAGGGAGTCGTGTCAAAGGAAGAAGAATATTAACCCTGACATACTTTTAAAAATGTAATCATTTTAAATGATTCAGTTCACATGCCAGTCGTGTAGTGAAAAGTAGCAAACTATTTAATAAAGCAGACCCCACAAAACCATTGAATCAATATTTACACGTATCGATTTTTAAGCCCTTGTCTTCGTTTGCACTAGTTTCTTTTTGTCTTCCTTCACATCAAAACAAACTAAAACCTTAAATTATTGAAACTGTATCATAACTGCCATTGTTAACAAATCATTATATGGAGTTTAAAACTAAAGTTTGGGAGGAAGACAACCCTCAATCACATGTCACTCTGCGCCAAGCACAACCAATGAGATACACCCTCACATGCACACACTATCATAAAAACCATGTGACAAGTTCCTTTCCCCTGTGTCAGTTGCTTGCTTCCATAGTGCCGCAACTACGCTACCGTTTGCGCAAACTCAAGAACAGCATCCCCTTGCCTCCCCAGTCTCCACCTTTTGCAGCAGATCTTTTTTGCTCCATCCACCATGTTGGGGGGTTCAGAGGGCCTCATCTTCCTGGCCAGGCTATAATTCCCTCAGCCCAGTTAAGGCCAAAATCACTCAATTACTTCAGTTGCTACTTCTACAGAGGATTGTCTGAAATACTGAATACTGTATGAATCTGTGACCAGGAAAGAACCTATTAGGTTATAACATAATATTTTCAACAAGCAGTGAGCTAAATATAACAACAAATTTAAACCTTTATTTTTGATCTGGTCTGTTACAGATTGTCAATGATAAACTGAAGTTTAAGTACAGCTGTGGGAATGGGCTGCCTGGGATCCTGGCCGTGAGGAATGAGTCTGTTTCAGATGGCCAGTGGCATCACATCGTGCTGGAGGTGAACGGCACCATGCTGCGGCTCACTCTCGACAAGTTGCACTCGGCCGCGATCACCCTCGCCGAGCCCTGCCGCTTGCTGCAATCTCGGGGCACTCTGCTCTTTGGAGGCCTGGTGCAAACAGTCCCAGAGGACGTATTCCAGCCCGGGTTCAAGGGCTGTCTTGACTCCCTAGAATTCAACGGAGAAGCTATAAGGACCACGAGGACCGGAGACGTACAGGGACCTGGGGAAAGACAGGTCTTCGGTGTATACCAGTGCTGCTCCCAGCCGGAAAGCTGCTCCACCAAACCATGTCAGAACGGAGGGACCTGTGAGGAGAATTCCAGAGGAGGTCAGTCACCCTCTCTATGAACTTTTATTATACGATTGGTCAGACAGCATGACTCTTACTTATGTTCTGCTAGTTAATATTCATGATAGATGTTTTTTTGCCTGTTTTTGCTCTTGGATAAGGCCAAAACAAGGACGGGTGAGTAAAATAAATAAATGTAGTTTTAAAACAGTAAGTTCAATATAGTAATTTTCTGTTAGCAAGAGGCTTATTTATACCTAGTAGACATCCACAAAAACATCTGAGTTGAAGATTCAAGTTAATCCAGGGCTAGCTGTTTTAAATGGGATATTTCACTGAAGTATGTGAACTGTTTTGTTCCGTCAGCATCTGTTCTGTCAATTGAAGAAATATCTGTTCAGTATATGTTCATAAACACAAATGGTTTATTCTTCTAGTTCTCTGTTGCCTCAGCAAGTTATGCAGTTAAGTGCTCTAACATATAATTTGTTTCTTGTTAAATAAAAATTGCTGTTCACCAGTAGCAAATTAATTTTCACTGCACGCTGTCAGGACTTGTTCCGGAATGCAAAATGACATGCGAAAAACCCAACAATGTTAATAACTGTTAAATCGCTTCAGGTTTGTGATATGGATGGGGCCTACATCAATTAGGAAAAGACGACAACTGACATCATTTCTAAACAGCTTTGTACAGAGAAAACTGAAAGGACAACTTTGAAGTTTCAATTTGTTTCCCCTCTTTCAGAGTTCCTGTGTAGCTGCCCTCTTCAGTACTTAGGCTCCCGTTGTGAAGTGGATAATAATCCCTGTCTGTCTCAGCCTTGCTTACATGGGGGTGTGTGTGAACCAAAGATTCAAGGTTACATCTGCAACTGCCCACAGCAAAACACTGGAAACAGGTGGGACCCACTGCAAAGCACACATCTGCAAACAAATCTACCCTTGTACTCCTAATTATACAGCATTCCATCTCTATGCATAACCTTTATAAGGCATTTATGGGAGAAAACCCTAGTTATGTGTATAAGTTGACTTCTTCATGCATTTTTCTTGAGGATGAGGGTGTTTTTATGAACTATAAAAGTTTCAATACCATTGTCATTGAATATAGTGGGGTTAATATTGTTTAATAAGCCTGTTGTTTTTGACTGGGTAAATTCGCATATTGGTTATAAGCAGTCAACGGCAGACATTTCTTGATTTTACATTGGTTTGTAAGTGCATTAAGTGCTTCAGAAGCATTCAAGCCAGTGGTCCAATACAAAGGAAGATGATTGAAGGCAGAAAAATGCCAAATAGGTAAACAACTAAATGTATGAAGCGTTCTTGATGCGCTTAAGCTAAACTTTTGCGTATTGTCCCCATTTCATTTAAAGTGAAATTTAGATTAAAGGTTTAATTTAAATGAATTACAGCTGAAACAACCTGATTCTCAAGATGATTAAAAACACCATAACAATTTTCAAGTGTAATCAAAATCATCATTAACCCCACCCCTTCTGTGTTGTGCAGGTGTGAGAACAGTGTGGATGTATGCTCACCCAACCCTTGTCTGATGGGTTTTGAATGTATGGCATCTGAGGGATCCCATCAATGCATTGAAGCATTGCCCCAAATATCCAGCCACTTTGGGGTGCGGGAGATCATCGAGATCTGTGCTGCCATCATGGGGGTCCTCGTGCTGGTTGGAATTTTCGTCTTTGCTCGCAAGCGTTTCCTCCAGAGGAGAAAGCACAAGCCTGTGAGCACCCATGACTCCAATGGCTTCTACCAGCCCAACGTCGCCAAGAGCCTGGCGTGCGACACCCGGGATGTGGCCCCCATTGAAATGAACATAATGGCTGAGCCCAGAAATAACCTGGACCAAGACAGCTTCCTGGAACTGAAGACACGTGGCCAGCCTGAATTCACCCCACTGGGCGGGGGCCAGAATCAGAAGCCGAGGGGGACAGTGGTCTGCAGTGTGGCCCCAAACCTTCCCCCACCACCTTCTTCCAGCTCTGATAATGAATCCATCCTGAAAAACAACTGGGAGCTGGACTACGATGGTAAGCATTGTCAATGTATCTAAATCTGTTACTATTATAATTTCTCAGTGCTAAAATTAAATATGTAATGTATTGTATGTAAGCCATGTTACACCGATATAATCTGTAAGATATGTAAACCATCAGTATCAACTTTAATATCACAGCTTTAAAGCAGGAAGCAGGTAGGACACGGATGGGTAAAAATGACGAAGCTTGGTTCAAAAGTTTTCATCATCATAATGTATTATTTTTCAATTGCAGTGTACCCTGGGGACACTGAGTACTACTGCCCCCCGTCTGTCAGAGAGTTTGACATTGTGGAGAATACCTACCCTCCCGTGCCAGCGGGGGATCCCCGGCGCAATGGCCGCTTTGGTGGCTTCCCTTTCCCCCTTGAGCGATATGACCGCCGGGCTCCACTGCCACCGTGTTACAGCAACCAGAACCTGGATGACTTCCTAGGGCCTGATGGACTACCCCTTCCTAGCTCCCAGTGCCCGAACGAGTACACTGCCATCAGCTACTACCCAACTGAGCACGCTCAGGGTCTTGACAGCGTATCTGGAAGTGGCTACCGCAGACTGAACATGCGTCTCAGCGTGGCTCAGCCCTCCTACGCAGACTGTAACACCTTGCCTCAGACTGGGCAGTCTGTGCGCACCCCCAGAAGCTACGAGGGATCAGATATGGTCGAGAGCGACTATGGCAGCAGTGAGGAGGTCATGTTTTAACGGCCAGCATCTCATTGGACTTTGTCTGAAAGCAGAAGTAGTATGGAAGCAAAAGCCTCCTTCCCCCAGCTGCTTGACACCCACAGTATATATATTTGCCTTGAGACACTGTAAAGACACCAAAATGACTTTGCAAGAATGGGAAGTCTGACCCATATTGTTGTCTACTGCAAATGCTTAGCCAAGGAGTGACGCACTGGCTGCTGCAGATAAATTAGTGCAAGTGCTCCTGGTATCTACTTGGCAATGGAGGATTTGATCAGTATCTCAAGGAGTCTTATGAGTTTTACAAGTGAACTGCTAAGATGAAATGGGGTGAAACTTAGCATACGAGGTGTACATACACTGCCTAATCTTTGCATATCCTGTTTGTTGTTACCATAAGGGAAAAATCTTCCCCCAGATGTCGCCTTACGTACACCATGTCTACCTTTGCCATGTACAGATCATTCAATTCTTCTCTTTCCCACCACAAATACTGAGTATGTGAGAGAGAAGTCAGGATTTTTTCAAACAAATGTACTTATGCTTTGAATTTCACAGCAAGGGCGTGGAAAAACAAAGGAAAGAAAACTTGTACTTGCCGACTGTTTCAAACCGTTTAGGTGTTTATTCATCATTTCTTCTCAGAAGTGCCCTTTCCTTTGTTTTAATATTTAAGGTGTAGCAGAGATTAAGATAAAGATACAATCCAAATGCTTAATCAAATATTTAATATGAAGAGTATAATGTTTTAATATACCAGTGAAATATATTAACATATTCCTAGAGCATTTGGTAAGCAGGTATCTATGGTACAAAACAAAAATAAAAACATCAGCCGTATGCTCTCCCTATTTTTCTGTGTAGGTTTTGTTATATAATGCACTTATTTCTGTGTGGCCTCAAATGGCTATAGATGTATTGCTGTCTTCTATCCTGATGATGTGAATTGTGGATAAATAAAAGACGCACTGAAATGTTCCAATTGTCCCAGGTAGCTATAGCTTGACTGATTAATGGTTATTTTTTTTATTTAATTTTTTTGGGGGGGGGGGTTGTTTAGTTTTACTTTGTTTTTCATAGAAAAAAATGATATATACTTAATGGATTTCTGGTTTTGTACATTGTGAACACAGATATTACTTCACACCCATAGCCACAATGTTTACTAAAATCCTTTGTATATATTCAAAACACTCTAGCATTTTAACTAAATTTTGCGAAGCATTTCCTCTTTTTTTTTTTTACATTTATACCACTCAGAAACTTCCTGAAGGTAGTCTGCATTTTGATATATAGAATCTAAATATAGTAGGCGTGCCACTCAGTTTTGATTAGTGTCATATAAAAAGAACAACATATCACCATTGATTTACTTGATAGGGTTTACCATTACTCTCCAGTCATATACGATGAATGTCCTCAACAAAATCTGCAGTTTATATCCCTTATATACTGTAATCCTGTCTTGTTTCTGGAATTACCAACACATAGTATCCACACTGTTTGAAAACCTTGAAACCATTCCACCACAGTCATTAGAAAATGAGGCAAATTATTCGGTCATGAGTAGGTGACTGCAGCAAACCATACTACACATGCATGCTGAAGATGTTTCTTCATTTCACAATAATATTTAGCATGGTACATAGATTAGACGAGATGTACAAATTAAAAAAGATGATGTACTGTTTATTTGTTTTTCTAAATGTTTTTACATTTGTAAAACAAATATGAATGCTAGTTGTTGTTAACATGTATATTTCTAAATATTGTTGATGTCATTCTGGGAAGAGATCCATATGTGAAAAATAAAGAAATACAAGGAGGGAGGCTGGTACCTCTCTATGGAAAAAACAAACAAAACAACACCTTTATAACATTACTTAGAGTAGTGATAAAAAAAATAGCCGTCTCTGGTCAATATAGTGTACGTCTTTTTTAAAGAGTGTATTTTCTTTCTATATATAATGTGAAAGGCAATGTATTTTTTGTAATGATGTGCTATTGCCCTCTCAATTCTAACAAAACAAGAGTCATTCATGACAATCAAAAAGTATTTGTTTGTTTGCTTGTTAGTTTTTTTTTTGTACTTCTGTGTTTTCTTTCAAAATTCAGTTAACTTTTACTTTGCGTAAATTTTCAGTGGCAGAAATAGTAGGGATTAATAATATTTGAAAACATTTAATTAAGGAGTAGACAAGGCATTTCATTACAGTCATTATCTACAGTGATTTATGGCAGGAATGTGTTTTACGCTCGTTAATCAAATTATCTAAATGTTAGTAGCGGAGCCAGCAAAATTGACAATATAGATTAAAAGTTGAATAAGGTGAAAAATACTTATGGAATGAAAGATGTTTAGTGACATGCCAGGTCTAGTGTGTGATATGCAAAGGTTTGAAAATCAGAAATCCAGCACTTTGTTGCGTCTCCACCTTTTGCTTTACCCTTTCTCTTCCAGTCTTTAATCTTCAGTGTTAATAGTAACAACTCCATACTGCTGTTTACAGTTGATAGATGTCAGGTTAGATTACTGCAAAATGAAAATTGTGTAGTGGGATGATGCTAAACACTGTTACATAAATTTAGTCTTCAGTCTTGTTAAAAGTGTGTGTGTGTGTGTATTTACAGCTCTGGAAAAAATTAAGAGACCACTTAACATTGATTTCTGAACTTGGAGTGGCCTCTTAATTTTTTCCAGAGCTATATATATATATATATATATATATATATATATATATATATATATATATATATATATATAATATATATATATATATATAATACACACACACACACACAGACTGTGCAGTTTTCTGCTTGATACTTAGAAGATGCACAGGGTTGGGGCAGCTGAATGATTTTCTGAGCAGTTCTGGCCTTTTATAAGCTTAATGAGGGTATATAGCAGGAAATGCAGGTGACAGTGGTTTGCAGTTTTTCCCTGTTATACAGCATACGAGAACATTTCCTGAACCAGGTATCATTATATATATATATATATATATATATATATATATAATTAGTGACTGTGCAGTGAGTTGTTCTGAATGTAACTTGTCCAAAATGTATTTGTATAGGTTTCCTCTCTCAAAAAAAGAAAAGGAAAAAAAAAAAGATGTATCAGATAATTGTAATTGTTTTGGTGTTGTCTTTTTTGTTGTTTGTTAAAAAAATAATAATAAAATCATGTTTTATTTTACTACATGAAAGAATTGAGACTATTTAATAAAACCAGTTTGTGACTTTCAATCTTGACCTTGTAAATATTATAGCTTTTTGATGTTTTGCCTTAGTGTCTGGAGTAGAGGTGTTGTGATTGTATAATCACGATTATAGGACCAGACTGCGATCAATTGATATAATAGTCTGATTCCATGATCATGGATTTATTTTTGCGTTTTGAACTTTTTCATACTAACTTTCGAACAAAAGCAAAGGGTGTTTGTAAATGTATTTTCTTCCACTGTGTCACTACTGTACGCGTCTACAACAGTTCTAAACCAAACTGCAATGAGCTCTGTTCACAAAACCGGAAGTTCGAGAAGTAGGGTATCATCACTTCCGCTGTTCTGGGGTTTCCTAGAATCCATCATGACTAGACGAAAAGTAAGATCTGCTGTAGAATACCACCGTGTAAAAAGAGTAAACTAAAGCAGCCATATTTGGGATTTCATGATTTCCCAAGCAATTAGAGCTTCGAAACAAGTGCGGTGCAGGCAATTAAAAGAGGATGAGGACATACATTTTTGGGTAAGATGAGGAAGCACATTTGTGTGCTTTCTGCACTTTAAGTCAACTGATGTCAGTCTGTTCTGGCCATCTTACATTGTGTATTTTCATTTTGGTGACTTTATAAAATGATTTTGATTGATTAAATCTAAAAAGCAGGCACTTCATTTTAAGTATATTAATTGTCAATAAATGCCTATTCCTTACATCTGTATCCATATGTGTGTTATACTTCATTGTAGTATAAAAGTTAAATTAAACAAACAAAATAATACAAAGGATGCAAATAAATACAAATAATATAATGTGCAGCACTACCAAGATGTTATCTATAGATTGGAAAACATCTGTCGTTTCTCATTGCACCAGCAGAGGGCAACACAGAGACTTTAAAGGTCACCTGAATATGTGCCCTATTTGAAGGCTAAGACTAGTGTTTTTTTATTAAGACTGATATATCGTGTAATCATGAATGAAACGCACTGACCTTTACCTACAGATTGTACCTTTATTATTGAGTTATTTGTTAATGTATTGCCTAATACACAAAACTAAAACAGTGGTTAATCTGACTGGGTTAAAACAATGTTAGAATACATTTTAACCAAAACATTTTAATAGGCATGATCAGAGATACAGAACTAGTTCTGTCTCTGTCTTATCTATCTTATGATTTATCTCATGCTTTTCAGCCATAATGTTGAGCCAAACTTCTCACAATCCAGTGAACAGAACTGAAGCTCCCTTTCTTTGCAGTGGCTTTTCCCACTATCTCTTCAGGAGGGTCAGCTCATGAGTTGCATTTTCTATTGGCAACACGTTTGTTTGTTTTCTTGCTACCACAGACGGCTTTGTGTAACTCCAATTCCCTTGTGGTTAATATTATTAAAACAATTGCATTCTTGTTCACAGAATATTTGTTGTTAAACTGTGCACCTTCATTTCACTTTCAATTAATTTAAATGTATGCAGAAAGCTAAACAAATGTATGACCATTGAATGCCAGACCAGAGTTCAAGCCCTTTTCAATTTGCATCTCTAGGGGAATTAGAGTGTGACCATCTTACACCCGGAAGAGCATCATTTTAGGAGCTGTCAGTGATCATTATGCCTAATGTAGAGCCCAATACTTGAGTATAAGCAATAACGGCCTAAGTATATCTTTGGGCATGCGCATTACATACCACTCTGACGTCAGTGATGCACGCAACGTCAAAATACACAAGGGGACAAATCAGGAGGGGAAAGATCCGAGGCGCCATTGCTCTTTTCGTTTTCATGTGCAAGGTAAGATATTCAATAATCATCCATTCATGTTTGCGTGTTATTCAATTAATACTTTAAACTAGTGAACGATGCCAGTAAAATATTTGAATTTGTATTACATTTCGACATTTTTGTAATGTGTGCAAACAATCCTTGGTTACCTATAGCTAGGTAGTAAGCTTGGAGCATGAGCTAAGTTAAATACGTATTTAATTAATAAATTGGTACAAAAATATTATACAAAAAGGCAAAGCTAAAAACGAGTGAAGGCAACCATTCTGGGGTGATTTTTTATTCCGTTGACTTTGCCAGTGACAAAAACTCAGTCCTATTGTGTCATTTGTTTTCAGCAGTGGGCCGCCGTTTTGTCTACAATAAACAAAAACTATTTAATATCTTCCATGAAAGGCAAAAGAGTTTTCATTTCATGGATAAAAAGTTTAATTTCAGTTTAGTTCATTTGAGAAAGAGAGAAAGGGGAGAACTGACTTGAATTATTTGAAAAGGAAGTGGCAGTGCACGTATGTCCCCTGGCATGTTGTCTGGCTAAATGACTTAGTAAGGCATTCCCAGTCTGTTTATGCTGCTGTATTAATTGGCATGTTTGCTGTGGGTGACATCTTTATGGGTCTTTTCCCAAAACAATGTTTCAATGACAGTGGTTTGAAATTCTCATTTTTGTCATGTGTATGGCAAGTTATTGGACAGTAAATAATTAGTTTTGTAACAATTACAAAAACAGGTTCCACTAACTTAAGATATTAATTTCAACAAGTTGTTATTTTTGAATTGAGACATCTTAATTCATTTACTTAATTCAGTCAAAACATTTTTTTGTTCAGTGTAGTATGAATGGTTCAATGCACTCAACTGTTAATGAAATTAAATATAAGCAATGTTGAAATGCTATACAGCATAGTACTTGAAATGGACAGTAAGCCATTGAACTATTGGAGTTGATTACTTACTATGTACTTTCAGTACAATCTCACTGACTGAGTTGTGTATTTAGGTCATTTAACAGCTCATACAGTTAGGTCCATAAATATTTGGGCAGTGACACAATTGTCATCATTTTGGCTCTGTATGTCACCACAATGGATATGAAAGGAAACAATCAAGATGTGCTTTAAGTGTAGACTTTCATCTTTAATTTGAGGGTAGTTACATCCAAATTGGGTGAACGGTGTAGGAATTACACCCATTTTTATAGGTCGTCCCCCCATTTTAGGGGCTCAAAAGTATTTGGACAAACTAACATAATCATGAATTAAGTTGTGAGTTTCAATACTTGGTTGCAAATCCTTTTCAGTCAATGACTGCCTGAAGTCTGGAACCCACAGACATCACCAGATGCTGGGTTTCTTCCCTGGTGATGCTCTGCCAGACCTGCACTGCAGCTGTCTTTAGTTCCTGCTTGTTCTTGGGGCGTTTTGCATTCAGTTTTAGCTTAGAAATCAAAACAAAGCAATCAGAGAGATAGCAAAAACATTAGGTGTAGCCAAATCAACTATTGGGTACATTCTTAAAAAGAACGCACTGGTGAGCTCAGGAACATCAAAAGGCCTGGAAGACCACAGAAAACACCTGTGGTGGATGACAGAAGAAATCTTTCACTGGTGAAGAAAAACCCCTTCACAACAGTTGGCCAGATCAAGAACACCCTCCAGGAGGTAAGCATATCTGTGTCAAAGTCAATACTCAAGAGAAGACTTCACCAGAGTAAACAACATCCTATGGACAGATGAGACAAAAGAAGAGGAAAATAGAATATTGATGTCAGAATCAATAAATATTGGTTTATTGATGCTGACAAAAGCAGCAGGATGAATTCTGAAGTGTTTAGGTCTATATTATCTGCTCAGATTCAGCTAAATGCTTCAAAACTCATTGGATGGCACTTCACATTGCAGATGGTCAATGACCCGAAGCATACTGCAAAAGCAATCCAAGACTTTTTTAAGGTGAAGAAGTGGAATGTTCTGCAATGGCCAAATCATCTGGTGATGTCTATGGGCAGTCATTGAAGTATTGAAACTCACAATTTAATTAATGATTATGTTAGTTTGTCCAAATACTTTTGAGCACATAAAATTGAGGGGACCACATATAAAAATGGGTGTAATTCCTATACTGTTCACCCAATTTGGATAATACTACCATAGTTTACACTTAAAGCACATCTTGATTGTTTCCTTTCCAATCCATTGTGGTGGCGTACAGAGCCAAAATTATGACAATTGTGTCACTGCCCAAATATTTATGGACCTAACTGTAAGTCACATGAATAATTTGCCTTAGGAAAGAGAAAAAATAGCAAAAACACAAAAAACTACATGGAATTGTTCATAATATGACATAAATGTATGCACAGTGGACTCCTTGTTCTTGTTACTCAATCTGCATCATTCAAGATATTTTTGATGAATTAAAGATACATTATTAAAACCATCCTTAGCTCAGGAAAACAAATCAATCCTCTAGGCATTGTTACATTGGCTACTAAAGGATAGACAAGGGGAACGTGTAACATAAAATATATTCAGTACAATTTACATATTATATACAGGCTACACTTTGTTAGGGATATTTCAGCATCTGTCTCGGGGAGTCTCAGAAACAGAACCCAGACAACAGCAGGGCAGTCTATGTTTAGATGAAGACTGGATTACATTTTTGTTTAAATCTATTTCTGTTGCCTGAAGGATTTGGATGTCCTGCAGGTGATTTAGATGAGCTCCCTTTTATTCGAATACAATTATATAGATCCTGTGCCTTTTTACCAATTTCCTTACAATAACTAAGACAAGACAACTACGATAATCACAGAAAAGCCTGAGGAAATCTCTTGAAGACATACTACCAAAGTACTATCAGGAAAATATTTAATTAGTATTTTTTTTTATTTGATTATTCTTAGTAGTATTTTTTATATATTTTCCCAGTCTGACAATAAATACATTGACAGATGGCTGATTTTCTAATCCCTGCCAATTATGAAAACATTTATTCTGCAACAGTAAACTTTTTATAGTTTTTTTTTTTCTTTAGTGCAATATTAATATATTAAACTGAAGTAAAAAGAACTGCATACACAGACTGGCATTGACTAGCTGTGCAGCTCTGTGGTTGATACCACTGCTAAAGACTTCCAATACATGCTCTACATTATCTCCAAACCTATTTTTGAGATATATCAATATTAATTTAAATGTGTATTCATTTCCACAACTATTACCTAATTTCAATACCAACTTTGTCATTTTTACAGCATGTGATTTTCCTTGTGTGTACTGCCATTTCTAAGAACTGATACAAACAATTCATTTTGTTGTCTGCTGGCATGTTTTGGGATATCACACCAGGCTGAAAGTGAAGCTTTCTAAAGCAATATTTTCAAAGACATATATATATATATATATATATTCTTTACTAGAGGTCAAAATTAACAACCAAAAGATTTGTATGTTTTCATTTATTTTTCTAGCAAATCAATGTGATCATAACCCTAACTCTTATGTAAGGGTTTCAGTTTCATCATTCATTATTGCAGGGACCTGCTCCTATATTACATTCTACTTTTCTCAGCAGTGTGGAGTAGGGGTTAGGACACTGGACTCAGTCCCAGGTGGAGGATGCTGCTGTTGTACCCTAGGGACTGTACCTATATTGTTCCAGAAAAAAAAAACAAAAAAAAACAGCTGTATCAATGGATAATTATGTGATAATGGTGTCTGCTAAGAAATATATAATAATGTAGGATTGCTATTACACTGGGGGTGGACACTTATCCAGCCAATGCATTTTCAGTTTTTAGTTTTAACACATTTTCTACAAATCTCTATAATATTTTGTTCACTTCACAATTATGGGGTAGGATATATATATAAAACTCAAGGTCAGGAAATATGGGTAAGAACTGAGTTTATCAGACAAATTAGAACCCTGCCCTCAGCTGTGTTTTTTCAGGGTGTAAACCAAAGTGATGTTATTCTCATGTGATGACAGCCATGTGTCCAACACCCTGAGCAAAGCACTGAAGGCAATATGTCCTTACAGGGATCCCTTTGTTTAATCTGTAAACTCTTCCTTTGATAAAAATAATTACAGTGCTCTTACACTAAGAAGCCTTCACATAAAAATAAATACAGGAATCCTTTTCATGGGGTGCATGATACCTTTTTCTCTCAACACTTTAAAGAAAGAACAATGATCCCTCCAGCAAAGTCTGTTTAATTAACACACACACACACACACACATCTATATCTATTTATCTATCCATCTATCTACTAATTTCTCCTTGGAAAATTAAAATGATAACATGCTTTATTTTACAGTTCTATTTTTACAAATCATGTATCTCTCTCTATTTAGTAATACTAAAATAATGTTTTAGTTCCCCCCTTTCATCCATTTCTAATCCAAACCCAGAGTGGTTTATGGCATAACTATTTCCCAATTTCTCAACACTACAGCAACATTTATTCTCCAAAACTACCAAAAACAAAGTTCTTCAAATAACTTAGTTAAAAAAAAAAAACTTTAAAGAAGAAAAATGCAATAAGGTCTGAGGAGAACACCTGTCTGCAACTCCACACTCCTTCTTGTTGAAAAGTGTTTTCTGGTGTATATGAAAGTCAATGTTTAGGTATGTGAAGCTCCAACACATTATTTAGAAGGATGAGATCAAAGTTCAAATATTTATGCCATGCTGGAGGATGAGGGGGAAACTTGATGGACAGAAGGGAGCAAAGCTGAGACTGATAATGTCAGTAAATCTTGCATTTGAAAAAGTATGATTAACAGATTGACAGCGAAATGCCAGAAGTCAAATCCCGATTTGTACCTAAATGGGAAATGTACATCAAGACAGGCAAAGAACAGTTCATCCTCCTTTGGGAACTGATAAAACTAAAGGTAAGTAAATCACGGATTTACATGACTGATAAAAACTGGGAGATGTGTGTGCATTTCAAAGTCTTGTTTACAAATCCATTATTTGTTTGTGGACATATTGACTGATTCAATAAATAAAATAAATCAATCTAACATATTGCACACACACACACACACACACACACACACACACACACACACAGTTATTGTACAGCATCAGCATTGTTTTAGACCCGGCACAAATGTTAAGTATATCCAATTGAGCAGATACTCAGATTAATTCAAATTTGAGGGATAAGTGGACAACAGTGAAATTCTCAATTTAAAAGATTCCAAGACCATTGATGTAATTGCACATATAAATCAGAAAATAATAATGGCATTATTATGGAACTACACATGCAACATTTAACCTAATTTTGTGAAGGAGGACTTTATAAGTTAGATAGCTGTAAAACATTTATATTCAATACAAATACATTTAACATCAAATAGTAGTAGTAATTTTAGAGTGACCACAAAGTGACAATGAACGTTATATAGTGGCTAGAAGAATCTGGTGGAAAGGAGATGGGATATACGTTGAGAGGAGATATTGGAGATTAACGGCGATGGAGACAGCTATAAACAAGGATAAGAGTCTGAAATTGGATGCAATGACCTCTGTCAACTTTATATCACGTTTGCCTCCTTTTATTTTCTTTGTGTAGAGAAACAAGTTTAAAGTCCAGTATTGCGTCCCCGTTAAAGGTACATTTGTTTGTACTATGCATTCAAATATCATCCCCTCAAATTAGATCAATGTCACACTAACGTTAAACCCGATTACCTCAGAGAATAGAGTAGTGTGGGTGGAAAACATCCTTTCCATGTCCTGCGTTTTAGTTTTGGCAAGACATCCTGCTTATTCCTGTATCATAAAAAGCATCGGAAGAATTGCAAGAGAAACCTTCACATTCAAGATGATCACCTGGCAGGTCCACAGGAAACTATCGCATCGTGGTTTATATACACACACAACTACTCGTGGCAATGAAAGAGTTAACCTGATGGCTCCATGGACAGTATAAACGACGGCTGGTGAGAAGCAGGCAGCACATGAGCCTCAGTGATGGATTCAGGTGACCAGATGACAGACACGATGGTCCAGTTAGTGTGAAAGTGCAATAGTCTGACACACTCACTCAGGAGAGAGAGAGGGAGAGAGAGAGAGACAGAGAAAATGGTTGCATTACAGAAGGGGGGGAAACACTCTACATAGAAAAAAAGAAGGGGAAAACATCAGCACTAGACAGATCATGAAACCAAGTAACCAGAATACGGCTATTTTGATCATTTAAAGTAGGAAAGCAACGGAGTCACTAATTGGCACAATTACGCACAGCAAAACGGACTGTGATGACCACTTCACACCAAATGCTACTTCTGCTTTCTCAAGTACATAAAACTTGGACACCATTCAAACCAGAACCAGAGCATTGAGCGAAATGATGAAAACAATGAATGAACGGATTAGAGGGGAAAGATGAATGAAGAGATGACGGATAAGGATCAGACTAGTGCCTGGGTAGCGCGCAGCACCAAGCGCACCGTTTCTCCGGCAAGCGCACAGGGAAGGGGACCATACCATGACAAATAGTCCTGACAGTCCTAAAAAAAGAAAGAGAAAGAAAAGGCACCAGAAGAATAAAATGGATAATAGACGGCTTGGCGAATCCTTATAAAAAATAACATCTACAAATAGTGTAATGTATGTATTTTTTACTTGATTTGACTGCAAGAATGGAAGCCAAAGGAGAAGTTATATGACTTCTGATAGCACATGCAGTAGGAAGTGTTATGTAAAGTAAATGTAAAGACATGAGGAAGACACCCAATTTCCCATGTTAAATATGTAGACGACCACAAGCCGAGCTTCTTTCATGAATCAATATATTTAAGAAGAAATGCCATTTTAAATTGAGCAAGTAACCATCACCTTCATTGAGATTGGTGCCATTTCGAATGAAGCCTTTCGTGTGGGAGTCAAATCACACCTGTTGAATAGGACACGCTTTTCACGAACTCAGATTTGTTTTTTCGGATGTCTTTATTTATACATCTCCAGGTTCAACTCGCGATTTGAAACGTGCCTCAGCTGGATAGCAAAGTTAAAGTGCGGGAGTTGGACACGCCTGATCAATTAGTTACTGTAACCGATTGTGCAGTCTTCAAGCAGATGGCTCACTGAAATATGGTACAGTAGATGTTTTGTGGTCTGTGGATGTGGCCACACTCGTCTGTCCCAGGCACACAATGATGAACTGAGCATGGATGGGGGAAGCAGCCCTATGACAAACCTCTCCTCCGGCGGGGAGGGCGAGGATGGACTCCGGTTTCCCTGGGTGGTCACTTTGTTGGCCACCGTCCTTGTCACCACTATAGTTGTTGATATCTTAGGCAACCTTTTGGTGGTTATCTCCGTCTTCAGAAACAAGAAACTCAGGAAAGCAGGTAAAAATCATGATTTCATTACATGTTCTTGTTAATTGAAACAATAACCTGTGGAGAACAAGTTAAAGGCGCGCGTCGGGCAGATGTAGATGCTGGACATTATTGCTGTTGTTGTTAATAATAATAATAATAATAATAATAATAACAATATTTGTGAGTGTTGTATAAATTGACACTTCATTTTATTCCAAATCTAAACATTGTCATTGTGTGGTATTGAGGGCACCAGGCAAGTGGTTATAAATCAATATTAAATCCATTAGTTCGTCGTGATTGTCCAGCATACCTCGGTTATCCAGGAACCCTGCATGAAGTCAAGTCTGTACTATAAAGTTAGTTATTAATTTTGCTCTCACTAACGTTAAATGTAAAGCAACATGAGATTTCGATTGATGTGTAAGGAGTCAGTGTATATAGCAATTCATATAAAAGTGTTAATGCTTTTCTGCATTGATTTCTTTTGAATTCTAAGGTTGTTTGCTGTAAGATAATTCCATCGTATCTGGAAGAATTTCAATATCCCAAACCAGTTGACTTCTCCCAATACACTGCAGAGTAGGAAGTGATCAGCGATGTTCAGTGATCACTGGAAAAGGAAACTTTCTGTAGGTCAAATACAGTACTTTTTTTTTTATGTTCCTATATCTGTATTTTACTTGCTTGAGGCAAGCTGGTGCTTTTCACACCTATTTTCTCTATTGCAGAGGACTATTTCTTAGAATTTGGTGAAAGGGAAGTTAATATTATAAAATTACACCTGAGTTGGGGGTTGAGTGTAACAAATGAGTCTAATAAATAAATAATACTCTTTCTTTTATTTTAAATAAATATGTTCGAGGATGTTCTTTAACTAATAGAGTCCCTACCCTACATCATAATTTTTTCATCTACATCATGTTTTTTTCTTTTAGAGAAATTACAATTGTATGTTGTTATAAAGTCCCTTACCTCTTCAGTTTATGTTTGTTAATTTACAGTCTTTACTTGTCTTTACCTTGGATGTGCATATCTTTGAATGAGAGGTTACTTATTTACAGCAAAAACAATAAAGGTAAGGGTCAACATTTATCCTTCATATTGAAGGTCAAATGTGTCATGCAGTCATCACACCTGCCTCGTCATCAGTAGTATAGGTAGCATGGAGCATGGACAACCTTACAGCAATTAAACATTCTCTCTCTTTTGTTATTGCAAGCAGAGCAGTTGAATCACCTCCAATGTGATGTCCTTGTACGAATGTAAATCATATGATTTGTAGAAACTGAAACAAACAGACACAAACCACACAACTTTAATACACAACATTGTTTTGCAATAGCTCTTCTGGTTCTTCAAAGTATCCAATGCCCTACCATATCTTTCCCCTGCAAGTTTACTATACATATTGCATCATGCACACCTGTTACTGTCAGTCTGATCTGCTGCTCCATACAAGCTTGAGACGCGGGCATGACCATGAGGCAGGGGAGTCTTGCCCCTGGGCAGGAGGGAGGTGTACAACATCTCCACCTTTCCATCCTCTTCCAGCTTAGTGGTTACTCAGGAAGCATCCAGGCATAAAAGAGGATAGACCCAATGTCCTGAGAAAATCAGTTTGTTACATCAGTTTGTGATGTAACCGTCATCTATTTAGCGAACTCGTATCATCCAAGCCCCACTCTTTAATTTTCTCTATATGGCATTACATATAAAAAGTTTATGAAAACAACAACGGATTGAATTGCAACCATTGACAAAAGAGGTAAAATATATAAGGCTAAAATCCACACTTCCCATTTTATAAGGGGGAATGCATTCCCTTAGTGCTTACAAAGTGTTAAAGCAATCTTATTTTATTTTCTGCAGTGCAAGAGCAAGTGCAAGACACTGCTTCTTTAGTTGTCTATAATTAGATAATTCTGTTGGCACTTATTGCTTATTATGTAGAAAGTATGTCTTTCAGTAGCATCTTTCACATGTAAGATTTGTTTTTAACTGAACATTATTAATGTCACTTAGCATTTGAACATTAAAGGAAATATGTACAGGCCTTTATATCATAGTTATGGTAATGGAATGCTCAGACAAGCTTCATTCATTTCTGAAATCTTCAATAAGGTTGAGTTGTAAACTGGAGTTCAACCAGCAGTCTCAGGAGATGAAAAGGTCAGGTTCCACTCCAGCCCCTCTTGAAATGGTCTTTGAGCTTTATCTATAGTATTGTCTGAAGTACATGTTTAAATCAGCATCTTTTCATGGAGAATTAGGTTGAGAGTATTGTAAGAGTGGACTAGCATGTATACATTAAAATTACATTTGCAATTACCATACAGAAGGAAGAGCTAGTTGCACAAGTGTGAATATAACTGATTTGTTTAGTAAAGCAACGTCTTGTGAACGTCAAGTCTTTAGTATTATGAATAATAAACTGAATTGTATCTGACCTCCAAAAAGTGTGTATTTTTTATCTTTCTATGGATTTGCTTAGAAAAGTCCATTTCAATTTAACACAGCAACAAAACATACACAACCTTGCAAACAATTACATGTGTATTATACACTGCAAAGAAATGATTGGACAAGCTTCACAGCACTGTTCAATATGTGTAGCAGAGGTCAGTTGCTATGAAAAGCATGTATTTCAGAAATAGTACCATTACCACTAATATTCTATAACAATTTCCCATTTAAACCAGATAATGTCAGACTTGACTAAAGACACAAATGATCCAAGTTCTCATAGCAATAAATCTCTTGTGTCTTGTGGACTAACAGCGGTCAAAGAGCCCTCATTGTGAGATCTGTCGGCATTGATGTAATTTTATGGATGGGGCCTAAACTCACACCATGACACAATATTGTGAGTGTAACACTGCTTCAAGGAAAAAACTTTGAGAACAGTTTTCAGTGCGTGTGTGTAGGTTTAAAATGCAATACAAGTTCAATGTATATTGGTTGTAGAATCCATATTGTGGCGGTCAGCAATACTCTAATACCACAAAATAGCTGGACCGTAATGTGGAAAGGTTTGGGAACCCCTGGATACTGAGATGTATTGCTTCTTTCAGCAATATAGTGTATATAAAATACACATGGTCAGACACTTTGAAACAGGAGTTAATGTCATCCGTGCATTTCTGCAACAAAGCAATTCATAGTAGTTTGGAAAAGTATACTTTTCAAATGTAAATGTTCAAATACCTTATTATATATTTATATCAGTTGTATTACATTTTGTATATTGGATCAAAATATGTATAATTCCTCAATTAGTCCACTTTGAATATTCTGCATAGAAGAGACTTAATGGAAATGCCTTTTCATATATATTTCCTGCTGAAAAACTATGATATTTATTTATTATTATTATTATGACTATGAGGCTAATATTACCCAAACAAACAAAATTTTAAAATTTCTGTTGGAGTTTCAATGAGAATTAAGAATTACTCTGCAATTAAGTTTCTGAAGGAAATATGAAATACCTGCAAAAAGATTAATTAAAAAAGATATGAACTAATTATGCCTAATCAATTAAATCAAATTTGTCATAATAGGCTACTATACAAAGACTTGAAAATAAATAATTTGTTTGAAATATTATTTTGGGGGTCTCAAGATTGTGTTTCTTTTGCTCAGCTGAGTCAAAATAACCGGGTCAGTTCCAGGAAGAGCATGATTACCATGGATACCAATACACTCTTGAAAGAATCAAGGGCAGAACAGGTCTGAACTCTTAAGGCGAATGAATGGGGGTTAATAAAAATAAATACATTTAGCTTTCAGATAAGAATAAGATATCATTAGATGCAGTGGTTTAATTTGGTTCTGATTCTGTCCTTTGGAAGAATGGAACCACAATTGTATATGTGTATATGCCCTTTCATGCTATTAACTCTTAGAAAGGTACTTAGCTGGGCTTCAAAGACCAAACAAAGAAGAAATGAGACTTGTCTCCTTTGGAAATAATTCTTCAGTGGATAAGCAAAGAAATAAATGGTAAAAATGGCTGAGCTTAACTTAAAAATGCACCAAGAATTACACCGTAAAAAATAAAAAATGTTCATTGCTTTGGAGAAATTGACCTCTTTCTATGAAATATATGCTGGTAAGTGATTAAGAACTGACAGCGAGGTTCAAACTGGAATGGACTGTCATATCTGCAGATAAAGGGGTTACCCAGGCTGTGTATTTGAAGCCACTAAGTACTGCCACTCATACAATGCCCTTTTTCTTGTTTGAGATCAACAGAGAACTGCTCCCTGCCCTATACCCTTGCCTTGTCAGAACTAATTAACTTACTCTGAATGACATTCTGTCAACCACAATCATGTCTCCTTTTTATTGGACAAATCGGAAATGTCTGCACATTTTTAAATTGGAAAGGGATCTCCATTTTATCTGTCTTCAGTGTGTGTCTACCAAGCATCCCACTAAACAATAGACACTATGAGCTTGTTCCATGTGTCAATCAGGGAGATAAGCTGGAACTTTTATTGAAATAATTATCCTCAGTGTTTATGAGGGATTGGCATAACAAATGCACATTACTTCTGTAGCATATGGCTCTGTAAGCGAGTAAAGCCAGGGTTTACATGAAAATAATAAAAAGCCTACATAAGGGCAATGAGAGGAAGGAAGTGAGTGAACTGCATGCTGGGATATAGGAACATGGAAAGAGAGACTCACAATGTGCATGATCTCTGGCAAAACTCTAAGCACAGAGTTACAGCCCAGTCGCCAAGGATCACAGCAACGTGTATTTAAATCGCACTTTCTCCACACAACATTGATAGGTGTGATATTTACCTACAAAGTTTGTAAACACGAAGAAGGAGTTGACACAAATCCACATAGGGATTCAACAACAAAGTTGCAACCAGGACACAACTGAAGTTGTCCCTCAAACCACAATTGTGGATGTTAAGTAACTACATCTGAAAATAGCAGACAGAAAGTCTGATTTTAGCATAACTTTTGTTTTCTTCCCTTAGATTTTCCTTCTTAATAAATGTAATTCTGCAAGTGAAATATCTACAGTAAATGACATTGTGAGATTTTTCACAATCTGTCAAATGTCTAAAAACGTAGCAATTTAAAATAACTTTATCACACTACCAGCCATTTGTGCCTGTGGTGTTCAGCGAATGACAGGAACATCTCAGCTTAGCTCCGATCTGTCTCCAACGTGCTAATCCCAGAGACTGCACTCTTAAACCACCGTGAAAGAACTATATGTTCTGTTACTATTAACCTAGAACTCAACCCTGTCAAGGTAGGATCATTTTGACTAATCTCCAGGACTCTTGCAGAAGCATGGAAAGTGGTTTAAATTTTAATACAAAAATTACATTCTCCCAGGCATAGCAATCCCTTGCATCTGCTTGCTTTAGGGGGCAAAAGAGCCAGGGGGTTGTTGGTGATATTGCATGGAACTGGGGCTTTTATTAAAAAGCCTGCTCTGAGGAAGATGTACATTATTGTTTGACTACATGATGCACTTGTGGTTCACCCAAAGAAATTAAACATATTGCTCCTTCGCAGTGGTGTTTATTCAGTGGACTTTATGGGAAACTAAACTAATGATACCTGGACCCAATCAAAAGAACACCTCTGGAGCAATTTCCTTTTTTGTTTTCCATTATTTAATGTGATGCAAGTTCACTAGAAAGCCACTTTTTCAACACCAGACTGAATGACACTCAACAGAGGCTATGCTTTTATTTGACTGCAGATAGAGATGTTTCTCACAACAGCAGCACATCACTGATGAAGCCATGTGTCTCGGGTCAGGAAACACAGCTAGTGAGATACACTTGATACTGCTGTCTAGCTGATCTAATAGTTTTGCTCATTGCTGCCCCAGAGTATGTCAATACCTTACTGAACAAGTACAACAGTACAATACAGTACTTATATCTACATATAGACACACACACATACATACTTCATATAGAATATGAGCTTCCTCAGTGCCTGGGCTTTATTGATTACGAGAAAACATTTGATTAAACCTGAAGAAATGGCAGCAATAGCCCAGCCGGGAGATTCCCTTCAATAACTCAGACTGAAGAGGTAGAGTGCATTGATCAGAGAAGTTTATTCAAACACAAGTCGACTTGGGAGAATCTCACACAGAGTCAGTCTTAGTGTAGTTTCTCAAAAGTTTCATTCCACAGTCAGGCATAGTTATACATAAATGCTTGTGACGCGACGGACTTCTGTCCACTTCTGAAGAGGCACAGATGGCAGTTTTAGATGTTCAGAGGGTCTGCTCCACCTCTGTTGCTGGGGTATAGACAGTTTAGGCAGACTTGACTCACGTTGGCAATACACGAGGCCAGACACACATATATATATAATTATGGTGTATACAATCTTTCGGTTCCTATTTAGCTGCAGACCTCGTGGCACACATACACTTTAGGAAAAACAACTCCATAAGGCATTTCTCATTGATAATTCCTCTTTTTATAGAAACACTTTTAAATACTTTTAATTCCCCCTTTTACCCAGCCTTCCTTCAAACCTATATAACTCTTTTAAATATACCCACAGCAATGACACATCAACAATTTGACTTCACCAAGACACTAACAAGATCAATATTTGCAAGGAGACACAATCTCTCTAAACGTCTTACAGAAGTGTTAAAGACTTTGAAGTAGGAAGAAAAAGGAATCAAGTTACATTGAGCTTAGTTGAACAACTTATAATTTGCAAAAATACCTGAAGATTTGCAGCTTCAAATTCAAGAATTCTCAGATGCAAGCAAGAAAACTGGATATAAAATGAACTTGAGAAAAATGTATAACAACTTAGTAAAATGTAGAAAAAAAGTAACTAGATCATTGCATACTTAACGTCAAAAGTTATGTCTACTTTGGACAACAAATCAGCTAGAAGGAGATATTATTGAAGTAACCAAAAGAATAGGATAAATGGGATGGAGTGCATTTGGAAGAAGCAGCACACTGCTGAAAGGAAATCTATCTATTTGCCTGAAGAGAAAAGTATTTGATCAATGCATACTACCAGTGCTCACTTATGGATATGAAACCTGGTCACTAAATGCAAAACTGGTACAGAAAATGTGGATGATATCAATGATATCAAAAGACATGCTTTCTCAAGATGTCTCCAACGGAAACAACAAAATCCTTGAAGGAAAAAAAAAGGCATTCGGACATGCAAGCCACATTCATCTATAATGAAAACAAAGTTCTTGCAACACTATCCAGGTGATTCCCTCAGGTAAAACTGTCAAAGGCAGTCAAGTGAGAATATAAGAACTATAATTAAAATCCACTCACTTTAGACTCTGCTTGAATTATTAAAATTACCTAAGTCAGTGATCACTACAGATTTTCAGAGACTGTTGGTAAAAGCTATCTGTTCTTGTCTGGTTGTCAATCACATTATAAATTCAGACCTTCAAGTCCAGTGGTCCATTTGAGGCACAAATCAGCAATATTTTTGAAAGAGGATAATTGTGCTTTCAGGTAATGGATGTTTAGATGCAAAGCTGCACACAGATACATAATCAGTCATCTATTAGGACATGTATGTGCGTGTTTTTTTTTATTGATTTGAAAAAATTTCACAGCAACACAAACTTTTTAGGGGAATATGAAAGTTCAGTTTCAGTTGTCTTCACACTGTCAATCACTTTCTGAATTATTTTCAATTTACTACTGTTGGGATAATGTCTACTGACCCTTTAGCTCCCTCTTGCTGCTTAGTTTTATGTTCTGAGTACAGTTGCCAAGAACATGATTTCAGAAGTATTGGAATAAAAGAGCAGCTGCTTGCTTATCCATCAGATGTGTTTAGGGAATTCTTTAAACCAGAGCTTACTGTGTATTTTAAAATAACTATGTTGCAGAAAATAATGTGTTTTGTATTCTTTTAAGCTGCAATACTGCCCCATTTTGAATAATAATTAAAAAGGATTCTTGTCCTTTATTGTTACATGCTTTAAGAGTATGTTTAATTCGATCTAAGGAAGAAGTAAAGAAACAGGCATTCACACAAGCACACATACACCAGGGAATTATTTATTTTAGGGTCAAGAAACTTTACAGTAAATGAACCTGGTTGCACTCTGTCACATGGATGATACTCATGGGAAATGGCGGTTTAATCAGATCATTCAAGCAGTGTTTGCCAGTTTCACATACACGTAGAGGATGAGGAATTTTCAACAGGGATATACAACCATTGTATTCTTTCTATTTTCTTTCTCAAACATCTAGTAAACTGCAGTGCCTTTCTTTAACTAGCATGATACGTTACTGTATCCTATACCCTGTATGCAGGTAAAGGGAAAATGTCATGATTGTGATGGATATCCTGATTATATGTGTGCCTTTAAATGTGTCTTTGTGTCTGTATTCTATGTCTCTACATCCACTGCATAATACAATTCCAATACAATCTGTAAATAACACAGATTGCCAGTGTTCTGTAAAATCAAGGTGTCGGCCCATTCTTGCTGCATTTTAAGAATGATCAGAATTCCCTCGGTTCATTAGTTAATCATAAACTATTCTACTAAATAATCCAACATAATCTTAAATATATTTCTTTATTTTTTTTCTTCACAGGAAATGCCTTTGTGGTCAGTCTGGCTGTAGCCGACCTGTTGGTGGCCATCTATCCCTACCCACTGGTTCTCATGGCTATTTTCCATGACGGCTGGAGTCTGGGCTACATACACTGCCAGATCAGCGGCTTCCTAATGGGGCTCAGCGTTATTGGATCCATCTTCAACATCACTGGCATTGCGATCAATCGTTATTGCTACATCTGCCACAGCCTTAAATATGATAAGCTCTTCTCCAACAAGAACACCATTTGCTATGTCATCTTGGTTTGGGTCCTCACCATTCTAGCCATCATCCCCAACTGGTTTGTGGAGTCCTTGCAGTATGACCCACGGGTCTACTCCTGCACTTTCGCTCAGTCAGTCAGCTCTCTCTACACCATCACTGTGGTGGTTGTCCACTTCATTCTTCCCATCAGCATCGTGACTTATTGCTACCTCCGGATATGGATCCTGGTCATTCAGGTCCGGAGAAGAGTGAAGCCAGACAATCGGCCCAAAATGAAGCCCCATGACTTCCGAAACTTCCTCACTATGTTTGTGGTGTTTGTGCTTTTCGCTGTGTGCTGGGCTCCACTCAATTTAATCGGGCTTGCAGTCGCTGTGAACCCGAGACTTGGCCTTGCCATTCCCGAGTGGTTGTTCACTGCTAGCTACTTTATGGCCTATTTCAACAGTTGTCTGAATGCTGTGATTTATGGCGTTCTAAACCACAACTTCAGGAAGGAATACAGACGGATTGTAGTGGCCATTTTTAAACTACCTTGTTGAAACATTTAACAAAGAGCCTAACCTGGACACTGTGACAAACAAACTAACATTGTGTTAAGTGTAAACTACAGACATTAACCAATCACATTTAAGAGCATGTTGATACAAATATGAAATACAATGAATGTAAATAAGAATGCAGTATTAATGTCATACTCCATTACATACACATTATTCTGTTAGAGATGGCTTTTGCAAAGAAAGATGCAGTACCCCCAACATTACAAACATTACCCCTAAAATATTCTCATTGGTGCTGCTTTAAACAAGTATCCACTGCTGTGCTGGCACTGCAAATGAATGATCAAATTTCCTTTTCCTTCCAAAGAAAGATGTTTAAGGTTGTAACCAACCCCCTATTCCAAAGAAACCTCAGAGATAAAACAATAAACCAAATGAAGTGGTATGAATGTCTTACACTGCAGGACCTCAATATAAACTTATTCTCAACATATAACCCATTCCCTCTCTTTCTTTCTTATTTCCTCTTTAGCAGAGGTATCGGCTGCAGCATGGCCTTAGGGTCCTACAAGAAAATGGGAGATCTCCCAAAGTCAATGAAATCAAGAGCTGCAATCAAGGATTCTGATGTGATTAACTTTCTTTTGAACGCTAAATCCCTTCACAATCTTTATCCTAGCACACTATTACACATGCATTAGCCACGTTTTTGCAGACTGCCTGGTTATCATATCATATGCAGCAAGACAGACTAGAATACGTAATAGGGATATAGTTCATTTCGATTTGAGGCTTAGCACCTCAGATTTGTAAGGGTAAAGTCATACATACTCTAAGCTGTTTATAGCACTAATGCATTGGATTGAACATAGCAATTTCCGTATTCACAAATTCCCACTGTACTGTCCATGTTTTGGCAAGTCACTGCCTTGGCATTGTCTTTTTTTAAATGAGCAGAAATTCCAAAATTCCAAAAATTAAATTTTTGGTGTTATTTTGCCTTTTCTCCCTATGTGGAAACATCTTGGGGAGGCCTTCATCCAGTAGTGGATCAATTTAGGCTGATGGTAATGTGATAGTGATACAGTTAGGTCCATAAGTATTTGGACAGTGACACAATTGTCATTTTGGCTCTGTACGCCACCACAAAGATGTGCTTTAAGTTAGACTTTCATCTTTAATTTGAGGGTAGTTACATCCAAAACAGTATAGGAATTACACCCATTTATATATGTTTTCCCCCCAATTTTAGTTTTCTCAAAAGCATTTGGACAAACTAACATAATCATGAACTAAATTGTGAGTTTTAATACTTGGTTGCAAATCCTTTGCAGTCAATGACTGCCTGAAGTCTGGCACACATAGACATCACCAGATGCTGGGTTTCTTCCCTGGTGATGCTCTGCCAGGCCTGCACTGCAGCTGCCTTTAGTTCCTGCTTGTTCTTGGGGCATTTTGGCTTCAGTTTTCCCTTCAGCAAGTGAAATGCTGCTCAGTTGGATTCAGGTCAGGTGATTGACTTGTCCATTGCAGAACATTACACTTCTTCACCTTAAAAAGTCTTGGGTTGCTTTTACAGTATGCTTCGGGTCATTGTCCATCTGCACTGTGAAGCGCCGTCCAATGAGTTTTTAAGCATTTGGCTGAATCTGAGCAGATAATATTGACCTAAACACTTCAGAATTCATCCTGCTGCTTTTGTCAGTAGTCACATCATCAGTAAATACAAGGAATCAGTTCCCTTGGCAGCCATACATGCCCATGCCATAACATGCTTCACAGATGAGGTGGTATGCTTCATGAGCAGTTCCTTCCCTTCTCCATACTCTTCCCTTCCCATCATTCTGGTACAAGTTGATCTTTGTTTCATCTGTCCATAGGATGTTGTTCCAGAACTGTACAAGGTTCTTTAGATGTTTTTTGAGACTTAAAGCACATCTTGCTTCCTTTCAAATCCTTTGTGGTGGTGTACAGAGCCAAAATGATGACAATTGTGTCACTGTCCAAATATTTATGGACCTAACTATATATTATTATATGCATTAATCTCTTTGTAGGCATTCAGTAGCTTCCTTTGAACATGGATACCTAGAGATGAAAAGAGTCCTAGGAGACAACCACATAAAAGATGGGAAGATTAAATAATAAACTTTGCAGACATGACATGGAAAAGAGAAACGGTAGATCAAAGCAAGTGGAAACCTCTTGGGGAGGCCTTAATCCAGCCTTCTGTCTTAGAAGGCTTTGGGACACCTTACTGTCTGCTACACCACCTTTTGAGAGAGAGATGGAAAGAGGAATAGTGCACCATTCCTTCTGCAACTCACTTCCACTTCCAACTACTGTTGATCACAGTAGTCTGTGCAATCACATGTGTGATAATTGGCTTGCCAGTGGCTGCCCTACAATGCAATCTGTGTACATAATATGACTTACATAAAGTGGATACATGTGTGCATTACACTTCTGTGGAGTCGTTGATCTCTTGGGTGATTGTCATCAGTTTGTGATCAGCGATGTCTAGGTTCCACTCTGACTCAAATATCTTCCACTCCATTCAAATATCTTTGGACTATCACACACACATATATCTGGAAAGTCAAGTGTGAAAATGCTTAAATATGATAGTTTCTACAACAAATCCTTCACTGCAAGAAGCTGCATGCAATATTTTTTTCCAGGATGTAGACTAATCCAGTACACAAAATGCATTTGTTTGGATTACAAAATTAATTTTGATTTGCTTCATAGCAGTGCAATCCAAAGAACATCCCAGGAATTATCTTTTATGTGGGAAGTACACCTCCGTCGGTAATGTCTTTAGAGCTCCTCATGAAAAAGCAAGTTACATGAAATACAAAATAAATTAAAAGGGCTATACCTCTTTCTCCTAATTGGTATATTATACATTTGTCTGTTTAAGATGTTTAATATATTGTAACAACATGTAAGCATCAAAAGTAGCTGCAACAATAACATGCAAGTGCTTAACATTCCCCTTTTGTACAAAAAATATAGAAAAAAGTGCAATTATATGCTCTTGTTTCTGTCCACTGAACAGTTCCAGTGCCACTGAAAAGGGGAAACTTTATTATTCTAGCTTCTCCACACTTTCACTAACAGTAAAAGCCCTTCAGGATAACAATCCAAAATTAGCTGCTCAGAATACAATTAAAACTCTACACTGAATAGTATTTACAATATAAACACAATGTTTATTGGTCAGTCCACCAGCCAGCCAGAACCCTGCAGTTTTCTAACAGGTACAGTGCAATTGTAATACTTTACATATGTTTGACTATGCTGTGGGACTATGGACTCCAATGTGATTTATTTGTAGACATCAAGGGGAATCTGACTTATAATGGACAAGTTCATAAGTGTTGGTTTTCCAAAAATACCTGGTAAAAAAATATATTAATAAGTCTTCTTGCATTATTTTTGAAGATGTGGAACAGGACAAAACTATCTATCAAAAGCCTATTGGCTGCATTGTTAGAAACATCGTTCATGAGATTCCCATGGTAATGTGCAATGTCCCATTCCACTTTGGGTAGTATTCTCATTTTCAGATAACATATTGTTTTAAATTAAATTATATGATAATCAAACCAGAACATTTCATGTGTGAAACCTGCACCCAGATAAAAGTCAAAATAAAGAATGTTCACTGTGTATAACAGTAAAGTTGTATTTTTTTCTCAGCCCTGGTCCCCCCTACCCTGCTGGTTCTTGTTCCAACTGAGCTCTCAACTACTTAAGTGAACCCTTAATTTAATTATAAAAATACAATCTGCAAATTGTTTTAATTACTAATACAAAACAGACAATAATTGAATGCATAAGTAATCACCCCCTTAGCTAAGACACACCTGATTATGCTGTGGTGAAACCAAAAGCCACGTAATTAATTGAATGGAGTCCACCTCTGTGCAATTGTGGTGTGTCACATGATTTTACATATATATATATATATATATATATATATATATATATATATATATATATATATATATATATATATATGATATATCATTTTGGTTCATTGAACAATAGTACTATAATTTAAAAGCTAAATTGATTAGTCTTTGTGACCTAATTAGGATATTGTTTTTTTATGTACATTTTCTTTTTACACAGTGTGGAAAATTGACTGTTGTTATAATTATGATTATTATCAATGTGCAAGATGCTAATACTAAAGCACCACTCAAATCCGGTGCTTCCACAATCCAGGGAGGTATGACACAATTTTAGGAACTGTACTACTTCCTCCTTAAATGTATTTTTTTGTATGTAGCTACCAACTTTATTGTTGCTTTGAAACATACCTATACAGCTCTGGAAAAAAATAAAAGACCACTTAACACTGATTTCTGAACTTGGATTAATTAAACTCAATTAATGCCATCCACCATTCCGCCATTGATAAAAGCCAATTGAAAATTCTTAACAGTAAGATACCATCAACAGTCATATTTGGAAGCTGCAAATTCCAAACTTCTATTGAATTCTCAGCCTTAATCTTATATTGTTATGTCTGGGTTTCTAAAAAATGTATAAACATGCTAATGTCTTCCTGCATGGATAGAACTGAAAGCCTTCACTGTACTTAGAGACACAAAGAAGCAGAATCAAATAAAAATTAAATATTAAATGTGTCATAGTATAATAATAATATTGTTATTATTATTATTATTATTATTATTATTATTATTATTATTAATAATAATAATAATAATAATAATAATAATAATAATAATAATAATAATAATAATTAGTTGTTAATTATGTTGCTGACCATAGATCATATTTATTTCTAGTGAAAACTGATGCTTGTCAAAATTGCTAAATGAAATAGTGTATTGGAAAAAGGCCTCTTCAACATTGGAATTAGAAGCTCACATCTTCTGGCTTTAAAGTTGGGTTTAATTTTAATCAGACGTTTCAAGTAGTTTAATATAGATTTAAATGCATCACATGATTGTACCAATACAATAAATCCAAAGGAAATTAACATTTAGTTTGAATCACTTTCAATAAAATCCATTAAAACTAAGACATATATGAAACAATGCATATATTTACCAGCATCACAGTTTACTATGCGGTAACATATTTCAATGCAGTATCAGTTTAATGTTTACATTGTACATTTTCATGTATACATTTTCTTGAAAATGTAAATATTCAACTGATAAATGGAATATTAAACCAGAAATTAACCATAACATTAAACATCAAAGTTTCAGACTGAAATGCTGTAGTTTATTTTAAAGCCACTTAAGTATTTAAATGATGTCACATAAAAGAGAGATAGAAAATTAAATATTATTTATAATATTTAAATATTCCTCACTGTAAATCAGTGATTGTCCACTTGCTCAACTTTAACATTGACTTCCAGTCTTTCTAAATATAGTAGCACGAGCTTCCAGATACCAGTGAAAAAAGCTTGTTTTTTAAGTCATGTTGAAAGGGATGGATGACTTAGACACGTCAACAGGAACAGCAGACCTAAACTGCCTGGGGCACAACTGTCAATTCACGTAAGCAGAGCCGAGCGAGATCTGCTTCAGCATATTAGAGAGCAAACCTGTGACATGCGGCACTTTGGGGTCACAGAAACAAGCATTTATTAAAGCCCTTGGAAGAGAGGGAAGCTTCAAGAAATAACTGCATCAGTTAGACATGAGAAAGTCTCTCAGACATGCCAAGAGTAGCAGGTAGCCAAAAAAGTCTAGGTTCATTGTGATCCTGGTGTAAAAGCGCTAAATCTTGCCTAAAGTTATAGTTAAGCTGAAGCCAGAAGAAACATAATATTGAACTCGAGATGAATGCTGACACAACCTGCCTTAACCCTGAGCCTCTCAAAGGCAATTTTGAAACACAAATAGCGAGCTGATGCCCTTGATGATCAGAGGGTAAAAAAAAGTTCTGAAATGAGGATGAACGCCAACATAAAATATTTGCTTCTTGCACTTGTCAAGTGCTGAATATGTAACCAAACCCGCAGATAACATGGATAGAAAACCAGTTGAAGTGAAAGCAGAATGGGATGCTGGAGTGACTTTAAGTTGAGGCTATGTGCCTGAGTGGACCATTGTCACTATTCAATGGCATTTCTGGGTGTGGCACTTTCAAACTTGCACTTCTGTACTGATGTTTCCATCTCTTAGATGAATGGATTGAGATTCATGGATTTTGTATTCTTGAAGTACCAAAATTAAGTTGGTGATTTGGGAAAAAGTTAAAATACCCCAAGAGTAACTCTAACAATGTTACTGAATAAGCAAACTTGCACACAGATCAATTTGAAAAGGGAGTCACATTAACTTTGACATCAACATCTGTTTGGAGGTTCAACCTTCTAAAAAAAAGGCAAAATATATTGTGTTCCCTCTCCAGACATACTCCTGCGCATCCTATCAACCATTGTGATCTGGAATACCTGTAATAGAGTTTTACCTCAACACCTCTGCACCTTAAACTGTTTCACTTGCACTGGGGCAGTATTCAAAGTAAATAAAAGTTTCAGTTGCCAATCTTTTTGCAGCCTTCACACAGAAGCCATGAACCATGGTTGAAAGAAAAAAACAACACAAACATGACAATTTCTCATTTGTACAAGATAGTTTGGGTTACATGCATTGCTGAAGACGGTGGGTGGACTGGAAAATCTTTTAATCAGTTAAGAATTTCAGAAAATATTTGTTTTTTATTTCTGCAAGAGAAAACCTTAATATACCCAGGAAAACCCCAGGAAGCACTGCAGAGTGCTTATTATTATGCACTTTACATAACTGAACTAAACAGAACTCCTTGGATGTCTGCTGATGAGCCTGCATTACACAAAGCATGGTTTTGTTGTGTAACTATGTTGGTGCAAACTGAAATCCCCAAAATATACTCCTTCTTCTGACTATTTCAACACTGTGTTCTTCCTCCAGGCATAAAATAACACACACCGTGCAGATGAATGTGACGACAAGACGCACCTTAGATGATTAGATATTTAGATACATATATTGTTATCGTTACAGTTAAATGGTCTTCAAAAGGCTTAATTCAATGTTAGAAGCATCTTAAAAGGACTTCTAACAAAATTAAATATTCTTGTTTCTGTTTCCTGGTCTTCATCCCTAATTTCACTAAGTCATATTTTCAGTAATAGAAACAATAGAAAGGAACTACATTGACAGTAACTGCACTTACTTTTGTGCTGGTAAGTAAAATCCATAACACCACGTGTGTGATTCCACATTTGTTTTAATAATTATTGTTTGCAACGTAAGTGCCTTATTTTCATTTTTCATTTTTTTTTTTAAGGGAAATACAAATGTTTTTAGTGGATTCAAACTAGACGTGCTGACAGAATATGAAAGCCCTGGAGCAATTATTGAACATTAAAATTAAGCAAAGAAATAGAAGGAAATAAATTGTTTTATTTTTTGACAGCGCAGCAGGCCTACTAAATGTGTCTAAATGTGTAGACACATGGCAATTTTGCATCAAAAGGGAACTATCTTATGATAATGGATAGCAACAGTGAATCTTTTTGAGAAATCTTGCTAGTATTTTTGGACTACGAGCAGATGCTTTCAAAGTTGTGCCAATTATGCAATGAAAACTGCCAGTTACAGCTTGGCGCCCAATTGCAAACAGCAGGATGAATTCCATCAGGAGTAAGAAATATGTTTTTAAAATTGACATATTTTGTGGCCATTTTGATACAGGTGGAAAAGGGCATCTACTTAAAAAATAATTAAGAAGAAGAAACAATAATATATTATAAAGAGAGACACAAGCCTTCCTGTTATCATTCAATTTCTGTTTCCTTCATGAAGTAGTATTGAGATAAATAACTTAAAAAATACCTATGAAGATGCCAGTCACTTTTTGAACTTCATTAATGTCACCAGTTACTTGCATTATACTCTTGGGGGGATTGTTGCTGAAGTCAACATAAAAATGCATGTTATGCATGAAGAAACTTAGAAGCACCATTCTCAAATGATTTATAAACTGGTATGAATTTAAAAGTAGCCCCAATTTCTCTGCTAGATTATTTATCTCCAAGACTCCCCTGAAAACAATCCAAGTTTTCTGATGAGTCTAATTTGCTATAACATGATACATAATTTAAAAGTGCTGCTTGATATACTGTAAACACTTTTTGAATGTTTTACACGTCTTAAACTTAAAAACTAACCTAATTTGAATTCATACATTCATGCAGTTTCATGCATCCATTGCATGACCCATTTCTGTCTGAAAGGCTTAAAGGGACAATGCAAGTAGTCCAAAATAGAAACATATGCCTATATAAAAACAATTACATTAATTCAGTGGGTATGATATATATATATATAATTTTTTTTTCATGCTCATATACATAAATAATATGCTTTATTTGACCATTTTCATTATTACAAAGCCCTTAATATAAAGTTGTAAAAAGTGCAGTTTTTTTTTTAAGTTTAAAACATGATGACAAATAATTTTCATAATGTTCAGCATTACAAATGTCCCATATATCACCTTCGCTGATTCATTTATGGCTTAGATACCAGAGACTTGAGTAATGCTTGATCTTAATCCTGACTAAAGCTGGGGATCAACTGGTCCAGTTGTGCTCCTAAGTGCGCACCTGGGGATGATCCCGAGGTAGTACATACTTGCTACTGCGCAACTTAGTGCGCAGCTCTGTAATTGAGCTTTTTCATTTCAATTGAATTCATATTATTTACTTCATGTCGTTATGTTAAATAATTCGATCAGACTTTATAGTGCCTTTATGTCCCCTGGCCCTTGAACAGCGCGGCTCAGCTCCTGCTCCAGCTCTGCCGGCGGCGCTGCGGGTCTGGCCGCTCTTCAGTGTGAGCGCAGCGGCGCCTAGAAGAGCATCGGCTCGGCTCTCAGCCCCGACAGCAGGAAGGGCTTTCAGTCTAATGCTATTATAACAGTACAATTACATCTCATCTCTCTGGTTATTAATGAACTGTGCTGTCACATGTATCCATGATCACTAGAGGCACTTCATATTGCCGCTATTCATATTACACACATGTCTCTTTTCTCTCACACGGGCCATCCACTCCTAGTCATACAAGCGCCCGTTTTTACAATTCATCAGATTTTGTTGAACCCACTTTTGAAAACCCATTTGAAGTCCAGCTTCTGGGGAACCGACTAAAAACAGCGATCGCCCAAAATCAGCCGACGTGGTAGAGAAATGACCGCCACCGATCCCCGCCTGGGCCTCGATGTGGGCCCTCATGGAGGGGCTCAGGGGCCACAGGGACTGGGGCTCTATCTGCGAGTCCTGTGTCGAGCTCTCCCTCATCGGCCTCTACATGAAGCCATGGCGCACAGCAGCGCAGGCGCAGTGAGCTCAATCAGGCGGTGAGGGACTCGCAGTGATGACGTCAGCGCAGCGCTATACACGCCGGAGGAAACACGGCGGCTGGTTTCTCAACATCAGACACTGTCCTGAACCCGCAGTGAGTTTCTTCACGCATCAGACACTGTCCTGAACCCGCAGTGAGTTTCTTCACGCATCAGACACTGTCCTGAACCCGCAGTGAGTTTCTTCACGCATCAGACACTGTCCTGAACCCGCAGTGACTTTCTTCACGCAAATCTTAGTCTCTTCTTGATCACTTCCGGAAGCATCTTCCTCCTGCAGATCACTGTTGCTAGCTTGGCATAATACATGTCTTCTGGAAAAGGATGCAGTAGCCTCCCTTTGCAAAAACAGGAGGTATGGGAAGACACGAAGACTGGTACAGTCATGTCTGAGAACACATTAGTGAAAGGCAGCTTTCCAGATTCATCCTACAGAAATTAATTTAATGCACAAATGACTGATTAATGGCTACTTTACTATTAGCACACATACATCCAGATGATTACTAAAACATTGCCTGCAGGCAGTTAAAAGATTACCTACTTACGTATTTTAAAAGACACCACCACCTCTTCTTTGCTGACAGAGTAGGTAAGGTCAGTGTGCAATATATACATCATCAATCATGCCCTAGATTTTATTTTAAATAATGAGAGCTGTGTTTCGCCCCCCCCCCCCCCAAGCCTGCAAAAATGAATAAACAGATCTTCAGGGTGTTCTTTCAAATGCATTTTATTGAGACATAAAATATATTTCTTTAGAGAATATGTATGAGCAAAGAGCAATACACATGCATATGTCTGAACTGTCCTTACAATTCCTGTTAAATCCTGTTTGTGAAAGTGCCGTGCCATCAGTAATAGCAGATTTACATGGGCAACTTTTAAAACCTTGTGACATTGCAGGGAAATGAAAGATACCTCCTGTGGATGTTGGAGTGGCTCTGCTCAAACACTGTTGGCAACAATTAGCAACACTTTCTTCCTTAGGTTGAGCTTCTGAGCAGTCATATTAATTGAGCCACATTTTCCACCCACAACACTAGCAACACCAGGGTTATTTTCATCATGCATTTGTTAAATTATGTTGCAACAACCAAGATAAATGAATCTCGGAGACCTCCATCTTACCAAACAGGGTGCGGAATGTGCCGTTTAGGCTGTTTACCAACACATATTGTTGCATTAAATTGATGTGTAGGACTGTAACATTATAAAAACCTGAGTACTGAAAAATTTCAATTAGAAATTGAAAGTAGGTGTATTTATTGTTCACATTTTATTAAGCATTTCCCGCACCCCATATGTATCCCTGTTGCAAGGACAAGCAATTCCTGAACATACCGAGCATAAGCCTGATATACCTTATAAGTAGATCATTATGCTCTGATAACATTAACTGTTTTTTTTTTCTTGGACTAATTCTAATGACTTCCTATTGTTGAAATTATAAATTGCAAAAGCCTTAATGTTAAGCATAGTTTAATGATTTCTTATGTTTTTTTTATTTTTTTATTTCTGGAACACAATCTTTTTACATTTCAATTATATTTTACTTTGTTTCCATTTAATTCTTAGGCAATTTGGTTAACATAATTAACATTAATTTGTACAGGACAAAGAAATGCAAAGTTCAATAAGTAAGGAAAAAAGTAATAAGCTCCTTTAATCAAATATTCTACCTTTGGGTTATGTGTTTTATAGTAGCAGTGTTTGTAGAAAATCTAAAATGCCTTTTAACCCCATTCAAGGCTGTTTGACTCCTTGAATTTTGCTGTTAAGGAAATAGGTTTTCTAATGTTTTACTTTAATTAATTAACCAAATTCAGAACCAGGTTTATTTGAGAAAAGCAATTAGTTATTAAACAGATATGAGGCATTCGTTCATTTTGGAAGACGAGCTATTTCATCACTACTTGTGCGCTGCATGCTTTTTGAGAAAATTACATGCAATCTTCTGGAATGTGTAGAATTAATAGGAGTGAGCTTATATACATGCTGATTTTAAACAAATACTGCGATAAACATCCAATGCATGCATATATATATGATTCTGAATGCTTTAAAGCAAACGTGTATTTTCACATTTAAAACGCACACATGTTTTAATTTATTTGTGTTTCTTAATAGTGTTCATTCTCATTGTACATATACTTTTCAGGTTTTGTTAAATGTTTATGCTTTCTCATGTAGACCATAGTGGAGTTTTGCACATTTAACATATAGAAACAATTGTTCTTTAAATGTAGTTTTATTTTCATGACATAATGTCATATTTTGAATGCTGCAGAATATTTTCAACACAAGTTTACAAATTTACTTTGTTTTTTTTGATGACAGTGTAATGCTCAGATCAGCACTAATGAAATGAAAAACCTCAAGGTTACTATCCTGACAGTCAAACACAATTTTCTGACATTGTCAGCATTTTGCTCTTCTTTTTTAACGGTACCCTTTCACAACAGTATTGAATGGTATCCAATACCAAGTAAATACTATGTAAGTTTATAGCTAAATAGCAGCTTAGTTTTCCTTCCACATAAATATAAATAAGGAGGGGAAATGCTTTTAAAATATATATTTTTTAACAAATCTATAAGAAATAAAGACAGCTGTGTCCATTTCTCGACTTTGGAATTATATAAGCTGTTCAGTTGACTACATACTATATATAGACTTTACTTAACATCTGGGGAAATATTTCTATATTATGTCCAGAACACCTGTTAAATAATTGTTACATATTTTTTCTCTATATATTTGCAATACTTCAGCTATGGTGTAAAATAAGTCTTATATTATGTATATACAGAATGTAGCTATCACTGTGTCCCTTCATATTATGCCTTTGGATAAAACACTGTAGTATACTTACTTACTTAGACATTTTTTTCCCTCCTAACAATATGTTACACCTGGGAATCAAATTAACATCTAGCCTTGTTATTTATTAGCTTTTAAAATTATTTGTATAACTTAGTTTAATCCCTCTCACTAGTGTGACCTTATTCTATCATTTTGATTCAGACCTCAACCAGTCAGCACATCCCAACTGCACATGATAACTCAGGCAAGCCCAAACAACTGTAAAAATCATATTTAGAAATACCTGACACATCAGAAGAAAAGGGGACTGCCTGGTTGACTTCTACAATTACTTTTGGACTGTTTGATTTATTTGTACGTTTACTTCATACAACCCATTGTGGTTTAATCATATATGTTTCTAACATAAATTATGGCAACATAGACTTAAGTCTCATCTATTCCCGCTCTTTCTTTTCTGAGAAATTATTAATCATAATATAAAATAAACTCTCGGTCTCATCTTCCCGAGTAGGTGACAACTTTGTAGGAGTTAGGTATCCTCATGAGTAAGTCATATTCTTTCCAACTGAAGTATGAGATTGAACAGATTTAACGCACCCTGGTGACTCTGCAGTGGCCCCTGGGGGCTTTTTTTTGAAGGCCGGGTGTCTGCCTTGATCAATGTAAGCAATATATGCTGAAGATACTAAATTTGTACAAAAATAAAGTTATATAATAAAAAATCCTTTGCACAAAATGCCCATTCTGCAATATATTTAATGAGCTGCTTTGTTTTTCATGGTGTTCCCTACTATTAGTAATTTGTTCATTGCTTTGCAAGTTAGTCGTTCAATAGTGCTCCAGCTGAACAACATGAAAGTGCTATGAGTCTTTGTAATGCAACACAAGCGGCTGCATTGCTACATAATGAAAAAGGTCTTCAGCAGAGTCTTGATTTCTTAGGTGCTTTGAAATTGAGGAAGGTAACACTGTTGTCAGCAACAGTTCTATATTCCTCTCCTCCTTCAAAAACCCCAATTATTTTATCCCAGAGGGCTTCTTAGCTGGGTCTGGATGTTTCCGCCATAGAAGGCTGAAGATTTAATTCCTCTATGGTCAATAGAGTGACATTTGCAGGTGGCAGTGTGTGGAAGGTGATATAATTCAAGTTTTACTTGAATTGGTTCCACATACAGAGTGCTTGCGGTACTAAAGAAATTGATTTGTGCCACTGCTCTTCTTTGCATAGACCTTGGGGGTTTCAGTTCTGGAAAATGTACAAAAACCTTACAAAAATGTATTGGAGATGCGTGCTGAATTCAAGCTGTTAAAAAAAAAAAATGCATCCATTGGATACTTATAATATCAAAAACACCCACCAATTTCACAACTTGTTAGAGTAAATTAGTTTTTCAAGAGGAATACTTCAGGAATTAAACCAATCATTGCTATTTCAGAATTGGCAGTGTTTATGTATACATGCGTATTTCTCCTGGTGGAACCTTAACCCTCCCCAGAAAACAACGTGAAGCAGAGCAGCCTGCGGAGACATCGTTGCTTCTTTAGTCGCTCCATTATCTCGCAAATGTTCTTAATAACATATGCCTTACCTACGTTTTATGGAATGATCCGCTGTCAAATTAGACCAATGGGATCCTTATCTTTTGACTGTTCTCCATTCTCAGTCCTGAAAATGAAATGGATTTTCAAGCAATGCATCAAGGTCTATCTTGAACAGTTACCTGGTTTTCAAGTTGAATGGAAGCATCAGTCTCTATATATTATATATATTTTGGTGTTCTTAAAAGCACAGATGTTGGTGATCTATATTGCAGTCATTCCTTATTATATTGACAATGGATTATTGGATCTGCTTGCTTTGACTTTATGGTATTTACTGGTACTGATCAAATACTACAGTTCTTCACTGGCAGTTTTGTATTCCTACAACAACATGTGAGCTTGTTGGCGTTATTAAGTTCTCATACACCTCACTGCCTCAGTAAAGCCCCCTTCTCTTTAAACCATAATTCAGTTGTTTCAGGGGCCTGACCCAGAATGATCCAGCTGTGCATTCCCTTATTAAATCTACTGAACTTTTAGAGAGGTATCCTTAGCATCCCAATGTCTCTATAAAACAATTGCTGTGATGTGCTTGACATGGTCAGATCTATGAGTAAGGACTCCCTCTCTCATGAAAACTGTGACCCAGAAGAGGCTGGTTCATGTTACACCACGGGGAAGTGATCACACTATCCTCTCCATAACAAATGCTTTCCTTTGGATTGGGATGCTATTCAGTCCTATCCAATCCAATCCAATTCATTGAGCTCAATGTTTATTAACCCTGGCTTCACTCGGACTACCTACGGAGAGTTGAGAGGTGATGAATGAAGGTTTCAAATGTTTATCCGGGTATTGTTTGTTTTCTAGCTTGTTTCATTTAGTTATTTTACCTTTGAGGTGGTTATGTACTATTCTACTACTAATAATTAAGGTGGTGATTGTGTAGTGCTAAATAACTATGAAAATACTGATTAAAATATGAATTACAGCAACAAGAATGTAGCAGTTCAGCATGCATTTAAAAAACAATAATGCATTAAAAGAGACAATATATATTTTCCCCCTTCAATATATCATACGATGATAAATCATTTTGTAGACTTTATACCCATGGCTTATATTGTAAGTTTGTGTGATCCTCATGACAGAGATCAGTATGCCTTTCCTCGCCTGCATTTTATTTTCTGAATGAAAGCTTTGGCTCATTTAATCACCTGCACCTCCACCCTCCGTGCCCAGAATACAGAGTTGTCCAATATCACTCCAAGCGATAATGCTCTTTAAATGTGATAAAACGTGACTCTCTCTGCCCACATGTGCTCAATTTGTTAATTAAATTTCTCTCCCATATAATCTTACCGAAAGACTGGCGACGACTCTATTGTCTTCTAATTCCTTTCTAAATTAATCCCTGTGGTACTTCCCCTCCCCCAGGCCTCCTTTCATTGTGATTTCTCATTTTATACCGAGTGGTCACAGTCACTCTGTCAATCAAGCTGCAATAGGATTATTTGATGACATCTCTGCTCATCGACCCAACTGCTCATAAAGGGTATATAAAAATAACATTCCAAATCCTAAAATAGAAACTTGCAGTATTACTGTAAGCCTCTTCTTTACAGCTTTATCCACATCACAAAGAGGCGTCCAAACATTCTGCTTTCTTCAGAGGGATGCCAACTGGCAATTAGCAAACCATTAGGCTGCCCCAAGGCACATCCATTAATTAACTATCTCACATGTGCTTTGGTATTTAGCACAGTACCAGAACTGAACAGATACTCTCAAAGGAAGCTGATATTGTAGCCATAACAGCTGGACAGTGGAGAAAGGGTTAAGGACCTTTACCCTGTTTGATCTGTATTATAATTTTTTTTTTGTACAGGTTCAGGATAACTGACTCCAATGGTGTGAAATTTGTATTTATTCTTATATTCTTATTCTGATATAAGTCAATTTTTTCTCTATTTTCCCTATTTTAATGCCACACCTAACATATTTTGGAATCTGCTACACCCTCTAATGGTTATTTATTTGTAACCACTAACATCCACATCAAAATAAAACAGATTTTCCTTAGTATATTTGTGGCAGCAATTTGAAAACACCCGCCTGTCGTGTAAGATGTCAAAAGCTGTGCGAAGAGCATCCTGCAATATCCCCAAAGAGAGGCTCCTGGCATGTAAAATGAATCGTCTGCATCAAAATGCCAACAAACATCCTTCAAAACTTTAAAGCAATGGACATGAGACCTCAGTCATGACCCTGGAGCAACAAGCTTTAGCAAGACTTGCTTTAAATGGAATAACACCATCAGTACATAGTCTGAGCCTGTCTTGGGAGATTCTCATAGTTTCTTACGAGGTATATCACGGTTCTGGTTCTTGGGCTCATTGGTTCAGAGGCAACTGTAAACATTTACTCTGACAGGACTCTCCATTGGTTATGAAGCCTGGTTTTTGAGATGTCTTCATTTGGTGTAGTGCTGTTTTAAGGGATAGTTATTACTTCTTCTTCTTCTTACTATGTATTTTCAACTCATTTAAACTAATGTTGTTGAACTGAAATAAAAATTAAAAAAACCTGCCAGAACGTCTGTGTACAGAAAGCCCTATACTTATTATTGCTGGTTGTCTAGTGCTGATTTTAGTATTTGTTAGGCTTTGTATAGGTGCATACAATATTTTGAAACCCATCTTGCATTGAAACACAACATAATAAAACACACATTATAAAATTGTACACGAGTGGGGAAACAATTATCTGAATGTACATGCTTATACATATGACCATGAGTTGTATTAGAGCCTGATTGTTGCGCTGTTTCGTTCTCAAGTCTTGGTTTTTGGGACTTGGTCCGTTTTGTATGGATAGATACAAAATGCACACAATTTGAAACACGGCTTGTATAGAAACACCATTTACACAAAGGAAAATGCCATGCGCCTTTCCTGGAGCCTTACTGTATTTGTGCTGGATGGTTTTCGAGTCCCGGTTTTTGGGACTTAGGTTTTGTATGGGTAGATATGAGATGCGCACAATTTTAAACAAGGGTTGTATAGAAAAACAGTATACACAAGGGGGAAAATGCATGATCTAAACGTACATGTTCGTGTTAACAGCTTATGTTTTACTGGGACCGAATTACCATATTTGTGCTGGTTGGTTGTTGTGTTCTGGTTGCGGGGCCTTAACTATGCTGTTTATAGGTATATGAAAAGCACATCATTTTAAACACGGCTTGTATAACACACTCTACACAAAGGAAAAATACCATCTGAATGTATTCTTGTGTGAACAGCCTATGTTTTATTGTAGCGTAACTGTATTTACACTGGTTGGTTTACGAATACTGGTTGTTGGGACTTAACTGTCCAGTTCATCCCATGTTTTGGGTCATTATCTTGCTGTAGGATGAACCCATGACCAACTAGGCATATACCAGAGGGTATTGCATGGCGCTGCAAAATGCTGTGGTAGCTGTTTTGGTTCAGGGTTCCACTCACTCTGTGCAATTCACTGACTCTGGATCCAGCAAAAGAGCCCCAGACCATCACCTCCTCCATGTTTGACAGTTGGTGTCACACACTGAGGAACCATCCTTTCACCTACTCAATGGCGTACAAAACCCAGGAGTGATGAACTGAAGATTTGAAATTTTGATTAATCGGTCTGAAGAACCCAGTCTGGATGCATAGATGGTAAATGTATTTATTTAACATGCCAGGCCTGGAAGGGGCCCGGCATGGAAGCACTCTACCTCAGCAGAGACTTATTGAACTACACAAGTGGTCAGCCTTATATACATTGCAGGACATGTGTTTCTGTGGCCGGAGTCTGCCAGAGTGTTATCTCGAGGTCAGATTTCTGACCCTGGTAATGTTCATGGTAGTCTTCCTCGGAAGAGGTGTGGGATCCAAAGAACAGATGTCTTCCTTTGATATACTAGGAAAGGTCCGATCCCATGGATCTTATTTAACAACTGTCAATCGCTCATTAACAAAAACAGTTCCTGCCTATCTGGAGAAACAATTAAGTCACAAACGGATTTTCAACAAAACAGCTGTAGGCTATTTCGGCACTGTGTGATCTTTTATTACTGATAGGAGTTTCTAACAAATGAACCTTGTTGACCTTTTGCTTAGCCTGCTAAAGCTAATCTGCTCAGTCTGTATACAAGCTACTTCTAATGCTAGTGTTAATATAAAACATTATATAATTATCACAAAACACTTTCTTCAACTTTCCTATACAGAGTCTTCAGGTCCATAAGACCTTCTTCCAGTTTTCAGTAGTCCACTGGTGGTGCTTCATGGCCCAGATGTCATGCTGTACCATCAGCAATTATAATATTATTATTATTATTATTATTATTATTATTATTATTATTATTATTATTATTATTATAATATTATTTGTATTATTATGATGATGATGATGATGATGTTAGGTAGGTAGTTATGTAGCCTAGCCCCCATTCTAATCTTTTTACTATGTGTGTGTTTTTTTCTATATGTAGTTTCTTGAAGAACTACAGCTCCCAAAGAGCAATGCATTGGAAATGCTCAGGGAAACCTAAAGGGAGAGACCGCAAGGGATTATCGGGGCTGTAGTCCATGGACTTGAAATTGAGGTTTCACTGAAGCACACAAGCAACTACAGGTCCTACAAGCTAGCCCTCCATAGTAAGGCATCATGGGGGCTGTAGTCTTTCAGTACAGTACAGTATAATTTCCGCTCAAACACCGTTTGCTGTAGCGAGAAGGGAAGGAGAATCCTCTGCCATGTTGCACCTATACAGTATTTGTTTTTGCATTATAATTATAATTTTTATTTAGCATAGCTTCCAAGCATTGAAGCCCCATCTCAAACTCTGAATCATTGTCGCTAAAATCTCACGCATTGGCGGGTGATAAATAATCTGAGCCTCCCACTGTCACACATTGTCGATAAACTCTCACTCTATGATTTTTTTTTTTTTTTTTCATAATATACATTTCTATTTTATTTTTGTTACCATTATGTTAAACATTGTTATAGGCTACTGTAATATCAATGCCTAGTATTTATTGAAGTATTACTGTATAGCACAACCACCATTACACTTATATTAGCGACTGACAGCCCTAATATATATATATATATACAGTGAGGGAAAAAAGTATTTGATCCCCTGTTGATTTTGTTCGTTTGCCCACTGACAAAGAAATGATCTATAATTGGTCTATAATTTTAATGGTAGGTGTATTTTAACAGCGAGAGACAGAATAACAACAAAAAAATCCAGAAAAATGCATTTCAAAAAAGTTATAAATTGATTTGCATGTTAATGAGGGAAATAAGTATTTGATCCCCTATCAATCAGCAAGATTTCTGGCTCCCAGGTGTCTTTTATACAGGTAACGAGCTGAGATTAGGAGCACTCTCTTAAAGGGAGTGCTCCTAATCTCAGCTCGTTACCTGTATAAAAGACACCTGTCCACAGAAGCAATCAATCAATCAGATTCCAAATCTCCACCATGGCCAAGACCAAAGAGCTGTCCAAGGATGTCAGGGACAAGACTGTAGACCTACACAAGGCTGGAATGGGCTACAAGACCATCGCCAAGCAGCTTGGTGTGAAGGTGACAACAGTTGGTGCGATTATTCACAAATGGAAGAAACACAAAATAACTGTCAGTCTCCCTCGGTCTGGGGCTCCATGCAAGATCTCACCTCGTGGAGTTTCAATGATCGTGAGAACGGTGAGGAATCAGCCCAGAACTACACGGGAGGATCTTGTTAATGATCTCAAGGCAGCTGGGACCATAGTCACCAAGAAAACAATTGGTAACACACTACGCTGTGAAGGACTGAAATCCTGCAGCGCCCGCAAGGTCCCCCTGCTCAAGAAAGCACATGTACAGGCCCGTCTGAAGTTTGCCAATGAACATCTGAATGATTCAGAGGAGAACTGGGTGAAAGTGTTGTGGTCAGATGAGACCAAAATCAAGCTCTTTGGCATCAACTCAACTCGCCGTGTTTGGAGGAGGAGGAATGACCCCAAGAACACCATCCCCACCGTCAAACATGGAGGTGGAAACATTATGCTTTGGGGGTGTTTTTCTGCTAAGGGGACAGGACAACTGCACCGCATCAAAGGGACGATGGATGGGGCCATGTACCGTCAAATCTTGGGTGAGAACCTCCTTCCCTCAGCCAGGGCATTGAAAATGGGTCGTGGATGGGTATTCCAGCATGACAATGACCCAAAACAAACAGCCTAGGCAACAAAGGAGTGTCTCAAGAAGAAGCACATTAAGGTCCTGGAGTGGCCTAGCTAGTCTCCAGACCTTAATCCCATAGAAAATCTGTGGAGGGAGCTGAAGGTTCGAGTTGCCAAACGTCAGCCTCGCAACCTTAATGACTTGGAGAGGATCTGCAAAGAGGAGTGGGACAAAATCCCTCCTGAGATGTGTGCAGACCTGGTGGCCAACTACAAGAAACGTCCGACCTCTGTGATTGCCAACAAGGGTTTTGCCACCAAGTACTAAGTCGAAGGGGTCAAATATTTATTTCCCTCATTAACATGCAAATCAATGTATAACTTTTTTGAAATGCGTTTTTCTGGATTTTTTTGTTGTTATTCTGTCTCTCACTGTTAAAATACACCTACCATTAAAATTATAGACTGATCACTTCTTTGTCAGTGGGCAAACGTACAAAATCAGCAGGGAATCAAATACTTTTTTCCCTCACTGTATAGTGACTGCAATAGGTGGGGTGCTTTTATAATATTATAATACAGGATGCCCAATAAACAATTTAACGTTATTTGAATGTTACAAGAACGTTTCTTGTAACTTACGGAAACGTTACCAAGTAACATTACGAGAACGTTAATATGGAAAATTCTCTATTTGTTCTTGGAACGTTACTTCTTAACGTTAGTGAATAACCTTCTCTGATCCTTTTGTGAAAATTGAATTTGTTTAAATAACAGAAGCATCTACAATGCATTGTATCACACTTCTTTATTGTGTATTTTAACATTTTTTATTTTAAATGTGTACAAGCTTTTTAAATGTAAATAGTTAAACAATCACCTCAACCCGGGCCAGTTCTTCTTGTGCTATTTTCTTGGACTTCATCCTTGCCTAAAATGAAATGCAGTGTGTAAACTTAAACGTTTAATGGTAATTCTCAAAGTACATGTAAATATTTTTGTATAGCAAATAACAAGATTTTGTTATTCAATCATATTTTTTAAAATCTTACAATTTATTTGATGGGAATGCTTAACATATCTAAGAAATTGTGATTGATTGTACACACTGTTGTTTAAATCCATTACATACGTTAAATAAAGGGTATGAACATTTTTGGAGTCAAGTTAAAAAAGTATTGGAACATTATACTCCTGTCTCACATTATTAAATATATCCCAATATAAACAAAGTATTAAAAAAAAACATTAGCACATTCATAATCGACATATTTAGATTTTATGTGCATAAACACAAAGGTAAATCAACTATTGCATATGGTGTGTATGTATGCGTGTATATAAGTGTAGGTGGAACTGTGCTGCATGATTAGCGCTGCTTCATTAGCGCTTCCTCAGAGCTCCAGGGATCTGGTGTTGATCCCAGCCTCAGCTGTGTGTAAAATGTGGAGTAGTGTGCATGTTCTTGTCTTTTCTCAAGGTGCTCCACTTTCCTCCCATCCAAAACATGCTGGTTAGGTTGATTAGCTGCTGTAAAATAACCTGTGTGTGTGTGATGGACTGGTGTCCCCCACATTGTGCCCATTATCAGCCAGAATTGGCTCTGGTGCACTGAGGTACAGAATGAATTGGATATGCGTGATGGATTGATGGTTATGTATATGTATTCATGCTATCATAGATGATGTCCCCTCTGCTATACATTACTCACAGTTATTGTCTCAGAAAGAAAACTGGTGAGGTCTGATTACCTGATATTTTTTTTCCTGATGTGGTGCCAGTTTTAGAGTCTCCCCTGTTTTAAACTCCACTTCATCCACTTCTGATGATGACACCTTACTGGTGCGTTTGATGGCTTCTTAAAAATAATACAAATAATAATAATAAGGTGGATGATGCATTTAATGTTAATTGTGTCATGTTGATATATGTAGTGTCTTGTCACTAAAAATTACAAATAAAATGTTCATGACATACACCACTATTGCCATGTTCCCAACCACTTTAAAGGATTGCTTGTTCATTGGCTTAACTGTACTTTTCTTATGAAGCAACAAAAATCCACTGATAACATCAATGTAATTACTACTTGCTTTACACCACCCACTCAGAGAGAGGTTTTTATCATCAGATCTACAATCCTTGGTTACTTTTAAATAAGTAAATTACAAAATAAACGCTTCCTTATTATCACTTTGTTGAAGTAGAGATCTTCAAACCTCAGCTTTCTATCTTTCCCCTTCATGCTGTAGTGTGACAGGAGCCTGTTGGTAGATAGCTTATGCATTACTTTGCGCACTGTGTCTCCCAGGTCAGACCCTCCAATGGAACTCATGTACAGTACCTAAGAAATGGTCTGTGTTAAAAATGTAGTTAGAAACTATTTAAATACTGACCTGGCTGAAGTATAGGGTAACATTGTAGGGGTCTTCAAACCAGAATGACACATCTGACATAGTGATGCCCTGTCTGATAAAGATGATGCATGGTTTAATTAATAGTATTCTAAATATTATTTAAAAGGCATTAAGTTAAAATTGACAATTAATGAAAAGTGGATTATTGAGAATATAAAGTACTTGAATTGTAAATATCATTATATTGGATTTCTGCTGCTAAACTGGCAATTTGTAATATACATTTGAAGCAATTAAACATTTAATTTATGTTCCTAATTTCACACTTTTTTCATTGCACAAGGTGCAATATTTAATAGCTGCACCCACATTCTGGTGGCTTAGGCAGGGATTGTTCTTCCTTTCTGCCTCCCCCCCCCTCTGCTACCACTTTGTTCACTTGACTCCCTTGCAGACATTTTCTCTGGTATGCACTTAGTAAATCCTTCTTTCTTTTTTCTCTGGTCCTTCCTTTGCCAGTGTATTTCTTCATACTTTCTTCCAGTTCCTCATCTATAACATAACATTGGCAATAATTGAATTATCATCACTAAACAACAGTAGTCATTAATACAGTGATGCTCAGTCCTGGTCTTGAGAGTCACCTGGGTCTGCTGGTTTTCATTCCATCCCAACACCATTTTTGTTAATTGAATTAATAATCGAGTGTATTAATTGTGTATATCAGCGTGTCTCAAACCCATCCTGTTTCTGCTGTTTTTTGTTACAACATAGCACTCAATTGCATTGATATCACCCAAAAATAATTATGAACATTGTTTTGGATATGAAAAAAAAGAGGAATGTACAGTTTAATTTCCAAAATATTGTGATGAAGCAATTGAGAGCATGGTTGGAATGAAATGCAGCACACATAGGTTTGCTAGTAGGAGGTTTGAGAAATACTGGGGTAATATTCTCAAATATTTTCAAAATTACAGCACATTCTCTTGAAATCTACACTTTTATTACTACAAACATAAATAGAGCAAAACATCATGACTAAATAAATATATATAAAGAATAAATATATTAAGTCTCCACAATCCATAAAATTGGAACTATCTACAGTCTTTGCCATTTAAACAACCTAGATGGAAATTAAAAACAAGGCAAAATTACTAGACCCTATTTTTTCAATTCAAGCTACATACTGATAATAACAATAAGCAATATTAGTATCATTAGTATTATTTTTATGTGGCATCTTGTGTAGACTATGTTATGTTTGACTAGATTTGCACTATTATAACATATCTTTCATTGCATATGTGTGTATGCCTTACATTTAAAAGGAACAACTTACTGGTTACAAAGTGTGGCCAAAAATGCATTTTTGCATTTCTTGTTGTAGCTTTGTATCCTATAATCCTGGAGTCACATGGCTGGATGAAATAAGGGACTGTTCTTCCAAAAAAAATGCTTAGAATTGTATTAGTGCCGGATTCATCTAGTTGATTTGTTATTTCAGTGGCTTCACAGCTTGATTGATCTGGCGGGATGTAAGCATTGTTTGTTCTTCTCACACTTAGTTTACAATTTTCTTCATGGTTGGTTAGCACATTTGTTTCAGTTTCATCAAGTCTTTTTACCAACTGAATTAAATGTTTTTTTCCATTCCTGACAAGTCTCTTTAGCTGGTGCAGATAGTTTTTTGAAGGGAAAGGCACTGCATTGATCAAGACAACCATATTTCTGTGAGTCTTCTACGATGTGCAAAAAGCAATGTACACCATGAACTCAGGGCCATAAAGGTTACGTCCTTCTGAGACAAAATATGACAGCAGTTCTGCTGCATAGTCTGCATGTTCCTGTACCAGTCGAGTGTAACGAGCAAACGTAACGCAACACTCAGTGTCATCTCTTGACATAGAATGCCCTTCAAGACAACTTTTCCTGTGTATAACAGGCATTGGCGAAGTTCTGTTGCCTTCCATCTGTCGATTTCTTAAAGTCTCTTGGCTTTCTTGCAAAGCTGTCAGGTATAGTTTTACAAAGATAGTTTAGCCTACTGCTGACCTCCTGTACTTGACCCGCTGATATTTTAGTTTCTTTTTCCTCACAACCATATCAGCAACAATCTTTTCATAACACCTAAGCAACACAGAAGCATGTACTCCAATGGAAACTGACTTATCATATCGATAGGCAGATTGCATATGGGTGAAACGCCATTATGATGTTCTTCTTGCAATTGTGCTCTGAATGATTAATCGGTTCTTAGTTCCAAATTCTGAGTCTCCTGGTAGGTTACCTTGTTTAACCACATAGTAGCCAGAGTATTGCTTGACAGATTTCACCTGCTCTAGCAGGGGCATCACAAACAATACATCGAAGCTGTACTTGGACATGTCTACTGTTGTATACCAAACCATTTTGCAAGAGTATCTTGTAGAAAATCCAAATTGTTGGGCCTACTGCTACCATATGGCAGCGTAACTGAAAATACATATTCTGGTGATAGGTGAATAGCACATGAAATTGGCCAAACTGAACCATGAGTGCTTTTAAAAATTGGTAGTTAATCAATGTTCAAAGATATGTCTATAAAATCAACTTTGTTTATGAAATCTTTGGGATATTTCTCAATGTATTTCAGAATTTCTTCCAAGGAAAGTGCATAACAGATTTAATTTCTATGTTTTGCAGGGTTTTTAGTAATGTCCTCGCTGTTTTAGTGAGATCTGAATGGCCATGGGTTTTCATTGTCTTGAAGATCATCCACAGCATTGTGTGTAATCAGGTTTCAATTTGCCCAAGATGTAAGGCCATCTTTCAAGAATTGCCTCCTTCATTTTCTTTATCCTCTTCAGAATCAGAGCATGTTATTATGGCATTGTACTCATCAATTATGGCCCAAACATCATCATCTGTAGCACTAGTAAAATCGCTGTCATGGCTACTATCATGTTCTACATTGCAAGGCTCAACATCTGCATTTTCAATATCATCATGGTATGTATGATGCAAAATTGATCCAACACTATCACTAGTATCACTGCTTTCTGACTCTTCTATTTTTGGCAAATGTTCTCGTAGCAGTTTTCCATTTCCTTATAAATGCTAATCGTCTCTTGTTGCTATCTGCCGTGCTCCAGATAACAAAAGCTTACAAATATATATTTATTTTCAGCTTTTGTGGATCCACATGTGCATTGTTGTCATTTTCCATCACCACAGTCATAGCAAGGAAATAAAAATAAGGGGGGGGGATTTACGTTAGTGTCTTGTATTACTAACACATTCATTGTTCTTTAAATACATCAGAACATGCATACATTTACTGTTACGTATTACTACGTCTGCCAAGATTATTAGATACATTATTTTGTATTATTAGTAATTTAATATTAACATCATTAACATTGGGTGGGGGATGGGAAAGAATAGTAATACAATATAATTACCGATAATGCTGAATGGTGTAAATAATTATAGATTTTTTTTATACCTCAGCATGGAGCACTTTAAGCTTCAATATTTTTGGTACATTGTTAAACCAATGTATTTTCTTGTTTGTTTGACTGTTTGTATCTCCTTGACTATAAGCCCTACATGGCTTCATTCTCAAACACATCGGCCTTACAGTTTCCGTGTCGCCCACCATCATTCAGAGCCCGGGGGATAAACGCGCAGTGTGTTCCGGGGGGGTGTCACAGATCACTAACGATCACCTAACGATTAATATATACTATATATTATGTGATGTTCTATCAAAACAGAGAAGTTCAGATCCAAATATGTAAAATAGTTGTGTGTTAGTACAGTGTAAACGAGTTTTCCATCTTGACATGAGCTCTCTACGGGTGTGTGTTGCTTCTACCGAAAAGGTCTGCTTCCAGAATATATCAATTGTCAATATTTTTGGAGATTTTTTATTCCTACTCAGACCAAGTATCCCCCCACCCGCCCATTTCTGAATGCGGAGGGGGATTATAAAAAACATTTTTTTCACATCAGAGAATGCTTCACATCGTTAGAAAGCTGAGAGTCTCAGCTTCTATGGGATACCAAAGAATTGGCAAACAACACAACAGTGCAGGGTACACATGGGATTAAAGAGAAGCACATGGATTTTCAGAGTACATTGAGACATTAAACTGTGTAAATTTAAATAAAAACTGGAAAAATGTAGGTGTTCTAAAACTTTACCGGTAGTGTATATGCACACATTTTGATGAACAGTTGAAGAATCGCAGGTGATGCAGCTCGTCTGCCTGTCCTCTGGTCGCCTCAGCAAGTTTCTAACTTTCCTTTTGAATTCAGTCTTTTGTATTGGTGTCGGGCTGGCGACAGGCTTGTTGGTGTTGGCATTACAATTCAGCATCTATACAGGACTGAAGGTGTCCCTCGCCCTTCAGCCAGCTGCTCACGGGCACACAGAATAAAGACACGGCCAGGTTACTAAATGCAACACAAACAGCCCTGTTGAAAAGCACGTTTGTTGCATTGATGTACGCAGCTGTAATACACAGACGGAGCCATTTCAAAGTGCTTCACATGGTATAAAGTAAAAAGTAAAATATGTATTTCAAATTTCGAGTTTAATTAAAATATGTATAAACTTTTTTACGTTGTAAAATATAACTCGTCAATAATTGTTATAGCCCAATTTTAAACACACTCCCTCCTCCCCATCTCTCTCGACTAGTTGTTGTTGTTGTTGTTGTTATTATTATTGCTGTTATTCCCCCCTTCTCCCCATCTCTCTCTCGTGACTTATAATAATAAATACTTACAAATTAAATGAACTAAGAAGTTCAAATAAATGCAACATGTACAACAACAACCACAAAAAAATCTTACATTGAGTGACCACAATCAACACACATTCACCTGGTGCACTGCACATTATGTTTACATTCTGGTTCATATGTACGTATTCCACCCAATATGTATTACTTGAGCACACCCCGTATAAACAAGCGAACATTTCTCAATAAAAAGGGGAGACATTAAAGTGTTGAAAAACATTACAACTAAGTGGTGGGTGATATTAAATAGTTGAAAAACAGACTACAACTGCCGTCACTATAGGATTTGACAAAAGTCTGTTTTGAAATCATACGTCATTAAAGAATATTCAATCTAAATCAAAAGAGACCGTGTGTGTTTGTAGTTTGTAACTGAATATGCAAATTGATGATGAACTGACACTGGTGATGAAATGTACCCGGTGAAGAAGTGTGCGTGATGAAAAGACGTAGACCCGATCTCTTGGTGGCCACCCTGTACTTCACAAGTGAGGCATTAGACACAGTGTGTGCACAGCCTGGAATTCTGTGCTAGTCTAGTGGAAATTATATAACACCGGGCTCCTGCACTTCTTTGTTTATTTATGTATTTATTCATGTGTTTATTTAAGTCCTCTAGATGCATTTCAACTATTCAGGCAAATCATTTATTTTGTTGACTGCAGACATGAGGGTTCTTTCAGCAGTTTCTTTCAGGAACTGAATTTATAAGCAATTTATATTTCTGCTTGGGAATTCAATAAATCCAATGTTGTTTTTTAAACTACATAATCCTGCAGCTTTTCTAACTAGATTTGCATGGTTAATTCCCATGTGTGACTCACTGCTGTGCAGTCTTGTAAATGCTAAATGTGAATGTAACATTGTCACACACAAAATATTCTGTTGTACTGGTAAGCTAAAGGTCATAAACATTGTTTCAAAGTGTGATAGACATCACACATTCTGTGAAATGGTTTCTTACAAAGAGCACCACCACAGTGCTCATGTTTTAAACACATATTAAGGATTTGCATTGCTTGCTATCATTCTTTTCACAGTTTTCTTTGTATTCTTCAGACACAAAAGTATATATTAAGTAGGCCTATACTTTTGTTTTGTGATTATTGAATGATTATATGAAGCATGTTCTGTTTTATAACCAGCTTTATATATATATATAGGAATAGCACAGATAAATACCTAACAGGTAATTTTCCATGTTGTGTATCTAAACCTCATTCTTTTGTTCACCTTCATGGAATAGAATTAAGTTTGCATTTAATTTCTTCCATAAACATAATTCCTACAACACAAAAAAACATAAACCCTAAGAAGGTTTAGTAAAATAATTAATTATAATCCCCACAAAACATCCCTATATTCTGCAAAGTCCTGAAGCTGAAAACCGTGAGGCATGCATCATGGTTTTCTACATGAAGACATTTTTAATAAATTAAAAGGCATTCTTATTGTCCAGTCTACAAGATTGAAATTAATCTTTGAAACTGTAATAACTACAATTAAAACTAAATGTAATGTGTAAATGGATGTCAGCAGTGAACAAAATTGGAGACCAAAGCCCAAGGAGGTTGTTAAGCTTAAAAATGCAGCTTTAAAAAGAAACAAGGTATGATGTATTACCGATGCCCCATGGACAGTTAATGTCAAGAGATTGACACTGTTAGAATCGGTTGGAATTCAGATGTGAAAGTGCCAGACAGAGAGAAAGTAATGTGGTCAATATATAAAAAAACCTCTACGAAGCATGTATGTGTAGCATGGATCAGTGTCGTCATGCCATTGGGGCACAAGGGGGCATGTGCCCCCCCAAATGATTTCCATTTGTTTATATATTTTTTAATGTCAAAACCATGTACAAACATTTCAGTAAATAAGATTTCTCTGAGATGATCCCTCACCACTTCAGTTACAGTATGAAGTTTAGCAACAGACCCTTAGTCAGCGCAGGTGCCTGGCGCGCCTGTGTCTCTGTGTCTGCAGGGCAGCAGGTACAGTACATCACACACTGAACAACATTATTACATCGCAATACACAATACACTTTTTTATACATTTTACTTTATCTTGCTTATTCGGTGGCAGTTTGAAGCATATAAATTCTGGCATGTTCTTTTTTTTTTGTTTTTGTTTTGTTTACCCAAAATGTTTGTGGTAATGTTCGTTTTTTAATCAGTATGCGTTGTACCACAAATGACAACTTTATTATTCATGTGCTTTCATGCGTTTCAATTCCAGAACTTGACAGAGAAGAAAAAAAAAGTTACATCTTGTAATACTCCTAACTACAGATATTTGTCTCCAGAATTATTCACATCCTTCAGACTACAGTGGGGTTTAGCCACATGACTGCAAGTGCACATTCAGTATTTGTTGCATAAATGAATGACAAATATATCTGCCCAACATACTTGCATATTTGTTCAAAAACAAGATTCAAAATTATGTTATACCCTAAACATTAAAATCCAGTAAACTTTGGACTGAAATGTTTTTGTGATATCTAACACTGATCGTCTCAGTGTTTATTTATTTATTTATTTATTTATTTATTTATTTATTTATTTATTTATTTATTTGCATGTATTAGCTCACTGTACTTTTTTTGTGTGCTAAACCTAATTCAATGTAACAAAAAATTGGTTATCAATAAATCTGGAGGGGTCTGTACAGTTAGTACAGTGTGATCTACTACTGTGTGGAGTAGAAATACATGTAGATGTGTTTTAGACCCTTTCCTCTTCAAAACAAAAACAGTATATTGAGCAAGGATGCAGAACAGCACCTGTGACTGACATCTCCCTTGCAGCTGCAATACCAGTAATGCCAGCCCCAGTGAGGTCAAGAAAGGTAGTAGGTGGTGATTATTATTTAACTATTATATAACTTTCTTGCAGCAGGTTTTCATTTCATATGCCTGGGTATGACATGATGTATTGTCAAGGGGAACTCCTCTTTAATAATCCACCCCAGGGGTGTCACTCTCTAATCTTAAGACAATTAAAGTGTTACTAAAAGAGTTAAGTGTTGCAGTAAGCCGTTTGCGTTGTGGGAGGACATCGATGTTGAATGAGAAACTTAATTGATTTACAGAAGTGAAGAACGAAAAGAAACAGCACAGCTTGAAGTAGACGTTTTTTCATCAGTAGGGTTAATTAAGAACCCCTTGAAATAACTATCAGGCTCTCATGGGTTTTAAAAAGTATGGTAGATAACATAGGTTCATATTGTGATGTTTAAGAGTCACCTGAAGTGGCAACATTTTGAGGTTTATTGTATATTGCATGGGTATGGAAGGGGTTTTGCATTTCATATGTAGGTGTACACAAAAATCCACACTCAGATAGGAGACTTCATCAAATGTCATATTTATTGATGTATTGAAGAAACAAAAAATACTTTGCAACACAAATCAATCCCATCTCCCTACATCCGTGACTTACAGTCAGTGTTTTAATAAGTAAACCATCACATTTATGTTAATCACATTGATGAGTGCGTTTAGCTCTAAAAAAGCAAACAAATCACAAATATAAAGCAGCCAATTCAAGTATTCCAAGTTCTTTGTGTGACACAACATAATGAAAGTACCACTCCATTGACAATGTATCAGGATCTCTGAAATAGAATATAACAAATATGGCTTATCATTACTACCAAGTATTTGCAATAGCCAAATACACACTGATACAATGTATTCAAGACAGACTGCCTTTTTGCTTTTTGCAAAAGAACAAACCATTTGCACACATGACCATAGTGCTCTGCTCACAGGAAAGCCACCAGATCACAACACAGAATTCGTGTGAAGCTGTGGTGAGAGAATTTTACAAAGCAGTTTTATGATTGGCAGGCAGGTTATCTGAAAGCCAGGGGGAAAAAACCCAAATACAACTCCTAATCAGAAAACGTTTGAACTTGAAACAAATGGAAAGAACAAACAAACATTAAGAAAATCAGACATTCTATTCTGGATACAAAACAGCTGAAAAAGAATACAAAAACACTGATACCTATTCAAGTACTTTTAATGCAACAATGCAAAGAGTAGGGTCTTTGAAACCACACAGCAATGAAATGAATTGCAAAATGTAAAACCGTTCAATTCAATTTTCTAACGTTGAGAATACAATTCTAATAAATACATTCAAATGTGATTCACGATTGACCTGCAAAGAATTCTTAACGTGCAATATTGTTTTCATGCTTCCTTTGCTGAATCTATCGTACAGATACATTGCATCCCAGTGGTTCTATGTATTCCATCCTATAATGTAGATAAATCTTGACTAAGGAGAGTGCCCTGAGATGTCTGAATAGCAGGTAGCGATGGTTAATGTTTTCTTAACTTTTCGGTATGGGTTTATCCTATAAGCTTAACTTTATGGCATTTTTTTCAGCTTTATCATCTACGTCTAAAAGGCACTATATCTAAACATGACACTAATCCCTTAAACACTTTTAGATGCATTTCAGATCAGCACTATACACAGGCAAATACTGTTTCCCCAATAGTTACACAGCAGGCAAAAATGTGTAGCTGTTCACCACCCAAGTCCCACCTTGGTGAATGAGCGCATGGAATAATTTGGTCAAGGAATGTATTAATACTTGAGTAACGAAGTATGAACTCATTTTGAACAATATTGGTATAACAGTAAAGCTGATAAACCATTCAAATCTAGATCTGGGCAACGTCCATTAATAATCACTGAGATCATCACTCCAGCACACATGGTTATACATTATTGTTTAATGTCTCAAGCTTGTCTTGAATTGTCTTACGATCTGTTGGCAGAGCTCAGAAACGCCCCTTTTCCACTAAATTCAAGTCAATTAGGACAAATGTGGAGTATTCGTAATTGAGTTTAGACCGAGAATTAATGTTACATATTGCACTTTAACAGTTCAGTGACTGAATACATAAATTAAAACTGTTTCATTTTATTAACTTACTTATCTTTAGAGGACAGTACATTTCCTTGGATGAGATATATTTGAACCTTTCATTTATATACGTGTCAATATACAGTGCAGGTAATAGACCTACCCTCCATTCCCACAGTTTATAAGCAAAAAGAACATGCTCCTACAATTTTTGCATTGTTAAATCGATCATTCCTGATATTTGATTGGTACTCTTTGGTAGAAAAGACTTGAGAGTGAAAAAAAGTCAATTTTCTGAAAGAGACTAAAGGTTGTCAATATTGTGTGAACACAGATCTTGTCATGTTTTTTTAGGCTAAACTTTTAAAACATTATTTTTCCAATGGACAAATAATGAAGATCTCTGGGTCACAAAATGAGAAACCGTTACATTTGGCAATCCTGAGGGCACTGTACAGCCCATTGGCACCTATTTATTTTTTAAAGCTAAAAAAAAAAATGGAATACACTACAACAGTTAGAAAACAAACCGGTACCAATGAAAACAATTCCCACAAAAATCCCAATATACAAATGATTTGAAATATATTATATATATATGCAGCAGGCTTGTCCTGACACTAGTAGCTGACGTACATTGTACCATTGTGCGCGCTTCGTTCACTACTCCGAATGATTATTTGCTCGATGGAGATGTACGTCCCGGCCACAAAGCCTACGAACCCAATGATGCTGATGACGATGTTCTTGCCAATGAGCCAGGGAGAGAGCCCTTCACTGTGGAAGGTGAGAATGTCCAACAGCGGCGGCAGGATGAGCGCCAGGAAGCTGCTGCTGATGGAGCCCACGAGGGAAATCACCAGGTCCAGCTCCGGAATCAGGATTGCTAATGCACCTGAGGATGAGGCACAGACACAAATGATTAGTTACCTAATTATCATTTTATGTTGTAGGTTTCTGTGTATGTAAATCGTCTGACTGCGAGATCATGTACTGGATGATAGAGCTTTACATTTGTATTCGGAATACTGAACACTGCCTTTTTAAGACTTTCCTCGTAACGGCACCCTTGAAAAGAGTTCTCAATGGCATAATTTGCATTTGGGGAGGGTAGAGGCTCATTTAATCATATCTAAATGAGTGGACAGTAATCAGGAGGGGACTGTGGGAGGTTCTGGGAGGTGAGGGAGAATTCATGTATCATGTCCTGAGGCAACATGAGTGGTCCTGCTGTTCCTCTAAAAAAATAAAGATTTGAAAGAACTTAACAGCAATACAGATCACTTAGAAAACAAACCAACCGACCCTGCTTATCACGAGGGAAGACCACAGGAATATAATTCTCTGTGGCCTTGTTCATGTCCCGGCCATCTTTGTGCAACATTAATAAATGCTAAAAACGGTGCAATGAAAAAGAGACACCCGTGGTATGAGTACCATAAACACACATGGTACCTCAGGGTTTGAATAAGCCGAGAATCTGACAAAGGAGAGAGCAGCATAATTCATTTAAAAATGCAGTCATTCATGTTATGTGCAGGACACAGCAGGCACCAGGCTAGGGGTTAAGGGTTAAAATTGTGTTTTTAATATTTGCATCACTAAGTGAAGGACCTGCTGAGAAGGCTGATGATAACTGCTTTGATACGTCATGGGGCTCCATTTACAAGAGGAGAAAGGAAGACGCACGCAAGCCATCGCCAATAAATATCCCACTGAGTCACGGTGTTGCTTTTTTGCAATGCATTTATTTATTAACGATGTAGGTAGGCCTATGGGGTAGCAGTAGACTTTAAAAGTAGCTACTGAGCAATTCCTCACCCTCCATTCTTTGCCACCTTTGCCATTTTCTCATAACAAACTTTCAAAGATTTGAACAGAATCCTTTACTTCACATTTCATGGACTAAATACTTTTTCCCTTGTGTGCATCCATTTTGAAAACGGGGAAAAACAACAACTTTCAAAGTAAACGGAGGCAGAGGTCTAGTATCTTGGCCATTCCTCCTTGATCTCGTCAACTCCTCACAACATGAAATTGCTGAAACGAGCATAACTTGATTTGATCAAACAGCCTTGTAAACCAATTTCCTGTTTATTTCAGCAGCTCTGTGAGGTGTCTATGGTAATTACTTCAATTAGAAAGCATTCAAGGAGATATGGCCAGAGCTGATACCACCATTTCAGCATCCCTTTGAAATGCTTATTGAGAGGCATCTGTAGTTGTGCTCACGGCTGTATGCAGGGTATTAAAAATACCGAGGTAAAAAAACTAAGTTTGCTAGCGGGGTGGGGAGGCGAAGAACATTGATTTCCCTGATTGACATATGTGCATTTTAAGACGTTGGATAATAATCGCTTTAAAACCATGTCAGTGTGCAGTAGCATAAATGATCTGTCAAGCAGTAATACATGAGAATCAGGTTTAATATTGCAATGAATGATCCACACAACAGTATGGAAATACAGAAGAGGCTAAATCTATATGAATGTTCATTGATGACAATACACCATCACATAAGAATTGCCTTAAATCATAAATGTTTCAAGGATTATTTTGCATGGATATGAAAGAAAAGCATATCATAATATCAGTCCGTCATTGGATGGATGGAATTAATGTTAGCTGGTAGCTAGTTTACTCATGATGGATGGCCACTGTTTAACGAAGCACGACCGCACACTGGAGCTATTTGTTAGATGATGTCTTACTGGGTGGGGATGAATCATGAACTACAAGCAGAAGACTAGTACAATTCTCCAGTTACCTCATAACGTTTTGCCGGAGTTAAGGTGCTGCCCTGCCTGGTTTGTTGACATAGTTGATAGTCATGTAGAGAAATCTCTCTGGCTATGAGTCCAGCACAGTGGAGCGCAAAGCCCACCCCCCAGCCCATTTCATTGGTCAAGCAAGCAAGCAGTCACTTGAGAAGGTCGGTTATCTTTGCGTTGTACTATCTTTGCAGCAGTAAAGTATTATTATTAGGCAATTATTTTAGGACTTTTAATATACACTGGACCTCAGTTGTCCTCAATGGTGGATACGGCCATGGTTGTGCTGAATTGGTGATAGTCAACACAGGCAGAACATTGTTGTAAATGAGAGAGGACAATTTTAACTCCTGTTAAAGGAATGAGCTATAATGAAAAAGTAACAGTCTGCTGCAGGGAAACTTATTTTAGACTATTTATAAAAAGTCCTTTAAAAATGGCCCTACTTATGAGGCCTTAGAAGTAATTTTGTATTGGACTATAAAGAATGTCATAATATCAATAATACTAAATTTATGATAATATTCTGAGATGTGATCACTGATAACTATGATAATAAGCCATTGCTAGAGTTTTCCTTTCCCTTTACAGAACAAGCAAGATAGCCATCGGGCAAGGATGCTGAATAACAGTACAAGGTCACTTAACAAACACCCAGAGGCAACATGTCTCATCTGCAGTACTTTCATTTATAATTGAAGACACCGCCAGCAAGTGAACACACAAGAGGAAATTCCCTTGCCCTGCTCCTACTACTCTTTTTTAACATTGTAAACATTTTCTTTCGCAGCAATTACTTGATAGCCATGGGGCTTATACAAAACATGTCTCCTCGAGTATCCTCTCTCTTTTAATCTGTAATTAAGTGAATTAATCAATATACATGGTCAAGAAAGACACACTACAGGTTGACTGTAAAATAAACAAGATTTCAACTGGCAGCCATTTTCTTAATCTTAGCTTTTATCCACTAAAAAGTTCATGATGAAGCATCACCGTTTACCTACTAACAACCACGTGTGGTCTCATCCAGAACTCTGTGGCTCGTCTGGTGTCTCTCTGCCCCGATTCGCACACGCTACTCCACTGCTTCGCTCCCTACACTGGCTCCCGATAGCGGCACGCATTCAGTTCAGGACTTTGACCCTCACCTACCGCTGTCTCGACCACACTGCACCAAGCTACCTTCAGACACTCGTCTCTCCATACATCCCCTCCAGACCACTGCGCTCCTCCAGTGCCAGAAGACTAACTCTGCCTCCTCTCCACTCTCCTTCCTCCAGAGCCGCTCCTTCTCATCCCTGGCCCCTAAATGGTGGAACGACCTGCCCACCAAAGTCAAAATGGCAGAGTCCTTGACCTCATTCCGGCGCTTACTCAAGACGCATCTCTTCCGACAGCACTTGTAATATTAGTCCTCTATCCCTGCTAGATAGCACTTCACAGTTTTATTACGCTTCTCGCGTTCTTGATTGTTTTCCTCCTTGCTCCCTTTCCCGTAGCCCTTGTCTGTGACCCTACATCTTGACAGCACTTAGCTTTCACCGTCCAGGATGTAGGAAGTCTCTTACTGTACTTGTGTAAATTGTAATTTGGAATTTGTAAAATGTATTAGTTTGAATTGCTATGTTTTAGCTAAATTGAATTTGTAATGATTGCCTTGTACTTAACTGTATTTTTGCATTTTTTTGCACTTATGTTGTAAGTCACCCTGGATAAGGGTGTCTGCCAAGAAATAATAATAATAATAATAATAATAATAATAATAATAATAGTGTGCCATGGGCCATTTTGTTCTGTCATTTTAAAGCTTTGGATACAAAAAAAATGTTCTTATCTACTCAAGTGTGTGCTGAGTTATTGCAGTGTTGGTAGTTTTGGCCAAAGACCAAATAGTTTATCTGGCTTTCCAAGTGTTATAGCAAAGGCAGCGATCAAATGTGTCCTGAAAAAACTGTTATGGATGGATTTTCATAAACCTTCCATTTCAAAAATGTTATCCTATAAGCACAATATTTCTTCACAAGTAAAATAAAGAGCCCAGTGTCAATATGAAGCTGGTTCTAAATTAAAAACATGCCTTCATTTTTCCTTGCTATAAAAATAGCTTTTATGTTGCCACCATAAACATTTATTTGGGAACATTACATTAAATGCACTGACTTGACATATGTCATTCCTAAGCACTTCACTTTCCTTGCAAGCTTACGGTCTGCTGTATTTTGACAGCAAAATGATTTCTCTCATTTTTTGACCTTTTTAAATCAATAGAGATAACAGTTGCCTGAGCTGAACCTTCCTGTGGAGTAGCAACTACAACAGGCAGTACCTCTACATGCTCAAGAAAAAGTTTATTCAAAGGTCAAGTAATTATACCTAATAATAAATACCTTATACAATACACATTGTAAAAAAAACTCAAATGATTAAAATGGCTATGTGTAAACGAATACAAAAATCTAAGTTTTTCAATCAAGATTTTATGATATCGGAATACAAGATTCATTCTAGAAGATCCCAGAGTTCTGAGTTTTAAGATGAATTTACATACCCTATATATTAATCTTAATTGACTAGTGGGATAAGATAAGTTACCAATCAAATGTTCTGAGTGAAATGAATACAGAAAGTCATTAGTTCTGCCTCAGGGTACACCCTATGTTATCACTGAATGCCCTTTTCCCCCCATCACACATAACATTATATTCACCTTGCAGATGTTTTATCTAGCAAAGTCAGCATATATTAGTAAAGAAAAGAGCCCACCAATATACCTTGTCAAATTTCAAACTTCAAAGATTAATGAGGTTTACAGGTAAAAGAAAAAAACAGCTGCTCGTTTATTTGCACCGTTTATAAAAACTGCAACAATCAATACGTAAACACCGTAAGTCAGAATAGAAAGAGCTGCATCGCTCATTTTGCTGGTTAGATACAGATTGATCAAAGCGAGACGAGGTGGAATGCAACTTCAAGGACTCTGATCAGAATATCTCGAGAGAAAGCAATGTAATTTGACCATGTTAACAACTGCATTGCCCTGTGTTTCGGTAACTCGCTTAGACGACAACGAGAAAATGAATTAGGTGACACGTGTAAATCGATGACCCATACAAGCAAAGGTAAAGGAGGATGCATGACATCAGATATTGTGAAGTGATAGACATCTTTAAACAGAACAGTATGGAGAACTGAGCAGCAGCCAAGCAGTACAGTGTAGATAATGCTGGCCTCAGAGTTGACAGCCTCCCATTTTATCTGTGTGGCCCTGAGATCCTGTGCAATAACCAGGCAGTGAGGCACCGAGACACAAGATGACTAATCCCTCCGCCCAAGCTTCCCTGGGACTGCCTGCTCTGTAGCCTTAACTCAACGATCAATATCGAGTGTCAAATAAAACGTGGTAATGTCAAAGCCTGGAATGGTGCTGTACTGAAGCTTCTGTCACTTCACACACACAGCCCCAGCCACTGACACTGAAGAAACTTCCTACACGCCCCTCCAAAAAGGGTCTCGGCACAAGTTAAGGATGATGTAAAAGAGCATGCCAGGTTAGGGTCTTTTGGGGATGTCTTTGAGTAGAAACATCTGAATGTAGGACCAGCAAGAAAGTCAGGTTTTGTGAGCACAGGTTGTCATGGCAGCACAGCATCTGCCACATCCCTACCTCTGTGCCAAACCAGCTTCAAGCGGCATGGCACTAATTCCAAGGAGCAATCAGCAGTTAGCAAAACAAATAATGCAGTTTTATAGTCTTAAAAATTAAATAAAATTAAAATCTGTGAACCAAAAATGGCACCCCCTGTGGAATGGCATTGTTGTAGGTTACTTGGCGAGACTGCTTTCACCAATCCTAAGGAGCTACAAAACAGGGAAATGTACTGGCAGGTGTTTTTCAGGAATATACGCTAGCCAACAAGACAAAGGAGGGCAAATTAATAGAAGTGCAGTGTAACAAAAGAGACAGCCGTGGAAAAAGCTCTAGTGGTAAAAAGACATCGCCTGTAGCTCACTTGACAGCATGCTACCATTTAAAGGTCACAGATTATCACTATGCTAACTGATTTTTTTTTTATTTTAAATCAAAACAAACAAAAAAAACTGTAAAGTTCACCATAGGATATTTTGCTTCCCCAGGAACACAGCTCAATACTAAACAATAATGATTATGAACATGATTAGTTAAGGGAGGAATAAAGAATACAAATGTTTAAAAAAGGATGTAACATATTTTGATGCCACGATCTACACGGTACAACAATTACCTATTTTAGTTTTATATTCTCAGCTGCCTGGATATTACACAAATGCAACTGAGAAACGAATACACATTTTCTGAATTTCTTCTAGAATTTAGACTTATATTGGTCAAAGTTGCAATACAGCTTTAGTTGAAGACTGAAATCAAAGACCTTATTGCCCATATAAAAATTCCTTTTTATAATCAGAAACTGCTTCTCAGCATTCCCACTTAAAGCTTTGAAAGTATCAATAACAAAGATATTTTTCTTTATAAACTGTGCCCTCTTGTGTTGGATTGATAAATATCTTTAGCTAGGAGCCCAGGCAGCTGTGATTGTATTAATAGTCATTAATGCAATGCATAGGAAAGAAATGAAGTATTACAAAAAAATATAATATTTTATGTAAAGTTAATTAAATTATTCATTATATCTGTCATGTTTAAGTGCATGTCAATCAACTACAATTAATAAATTATGCCCTTTATATTTTCCAATAACATTATGACTTTTATGCATGGAGAACTGGAAGTGAAATTACACACGGCCTTGTTCTTTCTTTCTTCCATTAACACATGTAAGAGGGTGCACATATAAGGAGACATTTAATAAATCAATAAATAATAAATCAATACATAAATCAATATGTAAAAATAAAGCCATTTATGGAAATATTTTCAGGAAACCTGGACATGCATCACAATCATTTGTTCTAAAATGTCTATAATAGAAGGAAATCACTTAACAGAAATCCCATTTTTGATGCAAGGTGTTACACTGAATATTGCACAAAAACTAAATCGAAGTGCATCAGCTGTGCATGCAAGTGAGTAGATCTTGCACTGTCCTATATAATGGATAATATATGATTACATTTTAATTTGTCTTACCATGATTTTCAATAAAATATCCCCACCTAATCTTTAGAAGATGTATTTTGCAGGTTGTTTACTGTGGTAATCTTTGATTCACACTTAAAGGGCCATCACCCAGACTTAAATTATTCTCAGTAGTCCAAAATATCACAATCAATCAATCAAATCAATTAATGTCAAATAACTGGTGAATGTAGCAGAAAATTTGTAAAGATAAAGTTAATTGTAAAGAAACATGTAAAAGTAATTGAATAAAAGAAATGTAGACAGAATCTGTATAATTCAAGTTAATGCACTTTTGTGATACACAATTTCCTTGTCAAATTATTTTTCTCTTTCTTTAAATCCCCTGTCTTAAATGAAATTAAAACAACATCAAAAAATAAAATAAAATAACTTGGCCTGGTCTACTACTGTTACAATCACAACAACATTATTGCTTTGCATGCTTATGAAAGGGAACAAAAGATGGATTCTGACCACACAAAGACCTAGCTTAAAATACTGATGAATCTGACAAGAACCACACAGTTTAATACAGCAGATTCTGTTTGCAGGTGATGGGGGTAGCTGTTCTTGACAAAGGGATTGATACAACTACAAAAGGAATTGAAGCAAAATTAGACCAAAGCAATTTGAAAATTGTTCCTTTGAAAGGATTTTGCTTTCAAAAGTTTGTACCGGAAACAGAGGGATATATTAATACAGAAGTGCATTAGTGTAAAAAATAAATACATTGAATGTGTTATTTTTAGAATTGCATTTTACACAGATTGATCTAAGACTTTAAATCTTCTGTAACAAAAAAAGGACCATACTTAATATTTGTATTGTTTTAAAAATAAATAAAAGCTTTCAAAATAAAAAAGAATACATCAAGTGACCTACAAAAAGAATGGCAAATGGCAGCTGGGGTAAAGTGCACGTCGAGGACGGTTCGAAACAGGCTCCTAGGGGCAGGGCTGAAGTCGTGCAAAGCTAGAAAAAAGCCCTTCATCAAATATTATTATTATTATTATTATTTCTTGGCAGATGCCCTTATCCAGGGTGACTTACAACATAAGTGCAATACAAAGTGCAAGAATACAGTTAAGTACAAGGCATCAAACATTACAAATTCACATTTACATTAAACAGCAATTCAAAATAATACATTTTACAACTTCCAATTTACACAGGCAAGTACAGTATGTGAGGTCATACATCCTGGAAAGAAAAAGCTAAGTGCTGTCAAGATGTAGGATCACAGTCAAGGGCTACGGGAAAGGGAGCAAGGAGGAAACAATCAATAACGCAAGAAGCGTGATAAAATGCTGTGAAGTGCTATCTAATGGGGATTAAAAGGACTAATATTACAATTACTGTCTGAATGAGAGGCAAAGAAGAGCCAGGCTGAGGTTTGCAAACGACCATATGGATTGGACTGTAGAGTACTGGAATAAGGTCATCTTCTCTGACGAGTCCAATTTTCAGCTTTGCCCAACACCTGGTCATCTAATGGTTAGACGGAGACCTGGAGAGGCCTACAAGCCACAGTGTCTCGCACCCACTGTGAGATTTGGTGGAGGATCAGTGATGATCTGGGGGTGCTTCAGCAAGGCTGGAATCGGCAGATTTGTCTTTGTGAGGGACGCATGAATCAAGCCATGTACAAGGTTGTCCTGGAAGAAAACTTACTTCCTTCTGCTCTGACAATGTTCCCCAACTCTGAAGATTGTTTTTTCCAGCAGGACAATGCTCCATGCCACACAGCCAGGTCAATCAAGGTGTGGATGAAGGACCACCAGAACAAGAGCCTGTCACAGCCAGTACAATCTCCAGACCTGAACCCCATTGAAAACCTCTGGAATGTGATCAAGAGGAAGATGGATGGTCACAAGCCATTAAACAAAGCCGAGCTGCTTGAATTTGTTTGCCAGGGGTGGCATAAAGTCATCCAACATCAATGTGAAAGACTGGTGGAAAGCATGCCAAGACGCATGAAAGCTGTGATTGAAAATTGGGGTTATTCCACCAGATATTGATTTCTGAACTATTCCTAGGTTAAAACGTAAGTATTGTGTTGTTTAAAAATGAATATGAACTTATTTTCTTTGCATTATTCGAGGTCTGACAACACTGCATCTTTTGTGTTAGTTTGACCAGTTTTCATGTTCTGCAAATAAATGCTCTAAATGACAATGTTTATTTGGCATTTGGGAGAAATGTCAGCAGTTTATAGAATAATACAAAAATGTTAATTTTACCCAAAAACATACCTATGAATAGCAAAACCAGAGAAACTGATAATTTTGCTGTGGTCTCAATTTTTTCCAGAGCTGTATATATAACACAACTCATTGCCTAAGACACTAACTAGTGGGTGGTCTGAAGTTTTTTGTTTTTGTTTTTTCTTTTTTAATCTAACTAAATATTTGAACATGTCCAAATGAAGACAGACACTTTTGTGTAGGAAAGAATGGTGAGCCAAATTTATAATTTCAATGCAGTTATGCATGGTTGTGCATTCTTTTTACACTTAACAAGAAAACCCAGCTAGCCATAGGACATTCAAGTACAAGTACAAGACTGATCGTTTAAAGTTTAAAAAGCCTATCATTGCATTGCATTGCAAGAATAGTTGCGATTGTGTGGCTTCATTCATTATTTGACCTTAAAAATCATAGGATAAACAAAGATAACAAACGGTCAACTCTGTGGAAGGCCAAAAAAGTTGCCTCTTTAAAATGTGCTTTATCTTAGGCTGCAAGTCACCAAGAACCCCAACACAGTTATGACAAACTGATAGGAAACGTTGAACACCGAAATGTCAAGCACAATATATCAGTGAGAGCAAGCATATCAGAGACAGCAGGAACCTTTGATAGTCAAGATTGCTCTCAGGCAACTGATTTACAGCTGGAAAGACTGTGAGCTTTAAAAACATTTAGCCTACATATACACATCACTTTGATGCCAGGCCATTTACAAAAGTCACACCAATTATGTTCTAGTTTTTGTAAGGGGTGGCAAAGACTAATCCCAGCTTAATTACAAAATAAATAAATAAACCACCACATGATTTATTATCCCAGGAGAAAAAATATTGGCGGAGACTATGATCTTTATAATGGTATATACATGTAAATAATTATAGAAGGAAGAATGTGAATCAGTGTCAGACAATAAAACTGAAAGCATAACCTACGCAGGCTGAAGTCCTAGACCGACACAATACACTTTAAATATAGAGTATCACTCGGCTAGAACTCTTTACAGTTACCTGGCAGATACGCATTGGATACCTCTATTAAACAATTATTGAAATATGTAGATATTCCATTCTAACTGCCAACATCATAATTACACAGCTTGAAAAGGAGGATTTTGAATGAAGTGTGAGGGTCTCCCACAGCTTCAACAATCGCGCAGTGTTTACCTTTTAAGTAGGGTATGAATCACCGGCAATTATTTGTTTTGTGAAAGTCTCTACATCTCCTCCCTTGGTGATCTGATTACCCAGTTTTCGATGCACCTATTTTCCTCCCATTCTTTTTTTCTAGCACGTACAAGATGTGTAATAAAGGATCAATGACAGCTCATGTTTAATATACATTAGCTGATGGACTTCCCAAACAGGGTCATTACAGCATTTGCAAAATCTGAACAAGGTTAAATACTTTTCCATTTCCTTGAACATACTGCATATAGATAAACATAACAGTTTGTATTAGTGATCCTATATACGTTTGTTTAAACAGTAAGGTGCAATTCACTTCAAGACGTCTGTTTTGTATTATTTTGTTAAAGCAGCCATACTGTTACCCACAGTCAAAAGATGTTTCCTTATAGTGGGAAAGACTTATTTAGCAGAAAACTGATTACCTCTTTACAATAAATATACTATTTTTTTTCAACAGAATGGAATGGAAAGACTAACTTAAAAACCACAGACATTTTGCAGACCAATTTATTTAGCAAACAAACAGACAAAAACAATTCTAAGAGCTTCCATGCCTTTCTGTAGAAATGTTGAGCTTGTCCATTAAAAATCTAATGGAACGACAACAACTAATTACAGAACTACACTAGTGGGAACCTGGCACAGATTTTCAAAGACTTTGCCATTTCGCACACTTACTGAACTCACACACAAAGTATTCTATTAGGCATAATTATTTATATATAAAATGAAACCTTAAACACCATGTAAAGACCTTGCTTGATGTAGGCCTACTTACAGGAAGAACATGGTGTGTTTTTCTGCCTAAATGTGGATTCCTGTCTGGCTTATCTCAACATTTTGGCAGGTTGGCAAATTGAAAGCTTTCTGTCCTGCAGTTTCACATACTAGCAGGACAGACTCCATCATTAAGAGGCAGTGAAACTTCCAAAATGCACAGAAGTATTGTTTATCACAGACTTCAGGAAACATTAAAAGACAGACAATAGGATTTCACAGTTTTGGCATCAGAATGTCACAGAAGGAGAAAGTTTTTTTGGTTTCATTACATTAAGAAATTATTTTGCATGACTTAAGGATAATGTGAAAGTGAGCTGGAAACTGGGAGGACTGCAGGGAGAGTATCACGAGACATCTTTCACTCTATTCTTGCTCTACCACATTAATAAAATGCCAGCTGGCTGAGTGCGATATCTACTGGAGATTGAAAAAACTGTTTGAAAAATAAAATTGTATTGGGTTTACAAGCCAATCATCTATCCTTGTGCTTATGGAGAAGTCTGGACGGAAGGTTATTTGAAAACAAATTAATTTCCTATACTGAAAATTATATTAATGTAATTTAAGTTCAAATAAGCTATAATAGCACTATTATCTACATTTGTCATTAACTTATTTATTTTTCTCTGTAATTTTAAATGGGGATCTTTTATAAAAGTACACAATTTTTCAGGAGCATAATTTGTCAATGAAATGGAACATTACTCCTACCAGGTTAATTTTCTATCCTCTGAGTCTAAAAAACAAGAGGAGGTGTCAGATGAAGGTTGGATGTGCTGCATCAGATGGGGTCCTGTCTTTTCGTTCCACACTTTTCATCACCAGCGACAGTTCATCACCAATTTGCATATTCATCACCAATTTGCATATTCAGTAAACATTACACAAAGTAAACTTTTCATAATAAAACTGTGTAAACTGGTGTATACATGCATATATCTTAGAAGACATATACAATTATAAAACATAAATAACCAGTTACAAAAATAGCATAAAACTGAAATGACATATTATGCAACGTGATCTGTCTATTACAGCTGCATATTAATGCAGAAAACACACTTTTCACCGCTACAGTGCCCTACACCGAATACAGAATTAGCATCATGATCAGACAGGTGGCTGATCAAAGCACTGATCCAGAGATCTGGGTTTGCAACAAGATCAAGATTGAATTCCACAGGAAAGTTAGAAACTTGCTGAGCCGATCAGGACAGACAGACGAGAGCAATATCAGGTGCAAGTCTGCTAATAAAATAATGATAATATATGAATATATGATGTGTAGAAAATCACATATTTCAGGAATCAACACGATTATAGCTTAACTCTTTCACAATGACTAATGTTATTACAAAGCCCAGATTGTCGGCTATGTTATATTTAGTATAGCCTAAACCCGCATAAACTGCGGGTCAAGCGGTTGGAGTAGAAAGTATTTATAACGTATTAATTGTGAAGAGTTAAAACTGAAATGCTGTATATGTATTTAATTCAAATATTTGGTAAGATATAAAAATGGATATGCGGGAGAAATTCACATAAGCAAAGATATTTAATTTTAAATTGCAGAAGCCACACAAAAAGCAGCTATGGCGGTTCTAGTGTTCAACTGTTTTTAATGTTATTGTCTACTTGTTTGATCTGACCTATTTATTAATTGTATTGTGTGAATAAACTGCTCTTTGGGGCATCATTTTGAATTACACATCAATATTCTTCCTTTACCAAAGGGGACCTGTGTGGGGTGGTTTCAGTATTTGTTAAATACTCTATGTCCCTTATATACAACATATACGTCTACTTATAGTCTGGAATATATCAGATCAAATAACACATTTTGGCACAAATTACCCTCCATATTTATTTACTGAATTGAATACGTACTTTGAAAAACCGACTACAACTGGCGTGGGCAATTATAGGATTTGATAAAAGTCTGTTTTGGAATCGTAGGACATTTAGGAATATTTGATCTAAATCAAAACAGACTAATTTGTAACTGAATATGCAAATCTGTGATGAAATGTACCCGGTGATGAAAAGTGTGTGATGAAATGTCTTATACCTGTGTCAGACAGTGCTTGTTCCAATAATTTGACCGTAGGATGTGAATACTATGCGATGCTATGCTTCTGTTGAATTTATTCTTTTATCATTTTCATATGCATACAGTGGGGGAAAAAAGTATTTGATCCCCTGCTGATTTTGTACGTTTGCCCACTGACAAAGAAACGATCAGTCTATAATTTTAATGGTAGGTGTATTTTAGCAGTGAGAGACAGAATAACAACAAAAAATCCAGAAAAATTAATTTCAAAAAAGTTATACATTGATTTGCATGTTAATGAGGGAAATAAGTATTTGACCCCTTCGACTTGGTGGCAAAACCCTTGTTGGCAATCACAGAGGTCAGACATTTCTTGTAGTTGGCCACCAGGTTTGCACACATCTCAGGAGGGATTTTGTCCCACTCCTCTTTGCAGATCCTCTCCAAGTCATTAAGGTTTCAAGGCTGACGTTTGGCAACTCGAACCTTCAGCTCCCTCCACAGATTTTCTATGGGATTAAGGTCTGGAGACTGGCTAGGCCACTCCAGGACCTTAATGTGCTTCTTCTTGAGCCACTCCTTTGTTGCCTTGGCTGTGTGTTTTGGGTCATTGTCATGCTGGAATACCCATCCACGACCCATTTTCAATGCCCTGGCTGAGGGAAGGAGGTTCTCACCCAAGATTTGATGGTACATGGCCCCGTCCATCGTCCCTTTGATGCGGTGCAGTTGTCCTGTCCCCTTAGCAGAAAATCACCCCCAAAGCATAATGTTTCCACCTCCATGTTTGACGGTGGGGATGGTGTTCTTGGGGTCATTCCTCCTCCTCCAAACACGGCGAGTTGAGTTGATGCCAAAGAGCTTGATTTTGGTCTCATCTGACCACAACACTTTCACCCAGTTCTCCTCTGAATCATTCAGATGGGCCTGTACATGTGCTTTCTTGAGCAGGGGGACCTTGCGGGCGCTGCAGGATTTCAGTCCATCACGGCATAGTGTGTTACCAATTGTTTTCTTGGTGACTATGGTCCCAGCTGCCTTGAGATCATTAACAAGATCCTCCCATGTAGTTCTGGGCTGATTCCTCACCGTTCTCATGATCATTGAAACTCCACGAGGTGAGATCTTGCATGGAGCCCCAGACAGAGGGATACTGACAGTTATTTTGTGTTTCTTCCATTTGCGAATAATCTCACCAACTGTGGTCACCTTCTCACCAAGCTGCTTTGCGATGGTCTTGTAGCCCATTCCAGCCTTGTGTAGGTCTACAATCTTGTCCCTGACAACCTTGGACAGCTCCTTGGTCTTGGCCATGGTAGAGAGTTTGGAATCTGATTGATTGATTGCTTCTGTGGACAGGTGTCTTTTATACAGGTAACGAGCTGAGATTAGGAGCACTCCCTTTAAGAGAGTGCTCCTAATCTCAGCTCATTACCTGTATAAAAGATACCTGGGAGCCAGAAATCTTGCTGATTGATAGGGGATCAAATACTTATTTCCCTCATTAACATGCAAATCAATGTATAACTTTTTTTAAATGTGTTTTTCTGTTTTCTGTTGTTATTCTGCCTCTCACTGTTAAAATACACCTACCATTAAAATTATAGACTAATCATTTCTTAGTCAGTGGGCAAACGTACAAAATCAGCAGGGGATCAAAAACTTTTTTCCCTCACTGTAGCTACCAATTTTTCTGTATTTCTGTAACTGTGGCCAGTGCTCACTGTAGTGCCTTTAAATCATGTATATATGACATATAGTCAATATGTTTGGGTTAGCATGTTTTTAATAGTAGGGCACCTCACACATATTATGCCCTCATTCTCAAAAGAATGCATACAAAAAATAACTAAAGAAGCATTGCAGAACAACTGAACTGATTTTCTGCTTTCTTATAATTATCTGCTTCTGCAATGTGTTGAGAAAATGCAGGGATAAGGCAGGAGATGTTTTAGCTACTTCTTTGCATTTGATCTGCATTACGCCTCTAGAGAGTAACAAACAGGCACTTTTTGATTGGGAAAATTGATTAGTATCAATTTCAACATTTTGCTTCCTGGTGAGACAGTAAAGCAGAAATAACTTCTGTGTGAAAACTGCCTAGTTTAAAAAACAAACAAACCATTTGCCTTAAAAAAATAAATATATTTTCCAAGAGACCATGCCAGGGGGGTGTAGTGTGTACTGAACTGCAGAACTCAAGTAGAAACTTGAATAGATTCCAGCCATAACCACAATAAGCCTCCTATCATTTTTGTGTACTCAGTACGCAGTCTGGTTGCCAGAGATACTCACTAAATATTATTGCTCCTGGTCACAACCTGTAAAATTAATATTTTTAATAACCATGAAGAATTAACAAGGAAAAATTAATGTACAAAAATTGATGTATTCCATCATCTCCTAGGTTTTGACTGCCAGGGTCAATGGATAAATATCCATACATGTAGTACGTTCAAAGTGATCACTAGCTTACAAATTAAATCAACAATATTTTATCACAGAACAGCTATTTATCTCTGTTTCCCATTAAGATCCACCTTAAGCTATGTGGGAGAAAAATAAAGAAATAAACTAATAAGAAATATATATAGTTCCTCCAGGTGACTGACATGTTGTTTTGAAAGAGAGCTTAATAAAATGTTCCTTTGCATTGGAAACTGCTGTTCGGGATGGGGGGTGAAAGAGAAAAGATGAAAGCCAGGAAAAGATCTGAAAGGTTATTATTCTTATAAAGGGAAAAATAAATACATAACATGCATCATTTGTGACACCTCATTTGAGCAGTAGTAGTTGTAGTATTATTCCCCCCATTATACTCATTATAATCCTTCAGTAGATTACACAGCGTCCTGTATGTGTTTTTTTCTGTTTTTCTTATGCATATTTCTGCCAGTGTCACAAAATGTTTAATTTATTTCAATTAAAGCACTTTATTTGTATTGCGTAGGGTAGCATTCACTATCCAATTAATTACTGTCTGTAAACTGTAAATAACACAGTTGTCCACATCACCAACATCATAATATAACAATAAACAAAATAAAAGACATCGTAGATTGATAATTACAGCAATTATAGTGAATGCAAGAACATATTTGGTAAAAACTGTGTTTCCAAAGCAGCGCTGAGACAGACTAGCAGGGAACCTCTGTAATAATTGAATCAGCAGCATTATAACCCTTTCTAGGTCAATCTTTTCATAACAAGCAATACAAACTTCTGAGACCCAGAGCAAACAATTACACAAAAGAAGCGGCAGTTACGGAAGCAGACCATCTTGTCACACTGAGGAGGATGGAGGCCGTTTTAAACCTGGGTCTACAATGTAAAACCCATGCCCTTTCTCAGCAGGACTCAGCTGTCAAATGCTTTGCAGAGGGGAAGGCCATCAACGACTAAAGCATGAGATCCACGTTCACTCATCTGTCACAGCAGCACAGTGTACGGACACCTTAAATCCAAATTCACAAGGTCCTCCGTGTCTTCAGGGCAGTGGAGTCCCAGGATCTCCACCAGTGACAGAAGTCAAGCACACACAGAGGTCAGGTAACTTGCACATGTGTACACATGCACAAACATTTTAGAATTATGCAAAAAACAAGAGAAGGCTTACACAAATCATTTCCCCATTTATTTTTCTATTCCTGTAAACACAATGCCACAAATATGACCTTAGTATGTTCTCTGGAGTATTGACTAATAGTTGACACACCTCTTTATTCAATTAGCTTTCGCACATTACTGTACATTAGGAGGATATCCTTTGAACATTCTTCTCAATGTGGATCGCATTAAAAGACTTCAGAATCAGATTATTCTTTTCCCAACTGGTGGAAAGAAATCAGTCAGATAATTAAAGTCTTCATTTTAATAGGCTTCTATCAAACATGAATTGAACAGGCACCAATATTCATATGCATGATAATACTGCTGGGCATGGAAGCGAGATCGAGGAAGCAGCATGCTTATCATGCAATCTCATTAAAGTATGAATTTTAAGTATTTAAACACAGAAGAAAGCTTAATATGTATGTTAATTAGGTATAATTTATTGTACTATCATTCAATTTAGAGAACATGTCTGAAAGTCAGTATGTGACTTACAAACATAACTACTTAACAAGGAAACAAATCTTTATTAATGTATTTATATACTTTAAAATGTACCATACTTGCCTATTTCGCACCACTTCTAATTGAACAATTATTTATTTATAGGACTCTACACTGGGAGATCTAGGCCTAACTGATACAACAAAATCAGTTGTTGAAGACAGTTAGAATTTCAGGTAAATTCATTGAGGCGAAAAAAAAAAGTTGAAACCTTCAGAATTTTCTGTAGTATTGTAAGTATTTTCCTATGGACAGTATTTCAATTTCTACTCATTTATCCAGCTGTCAGAAACCTGCAGCCTGCGGGCATCTCCTGTTCTCCTTAGCCTTTCTTTGATACTCCAGCTGTCCAAAGAAGCACAGCTTCTTGAAAGACTTTGGGAAGCTTAATGAAGGGAAATTAAATGGGACAATGTTCAGGCTAAAAGCTATAAAGCTGAACTCTATGCATAACCCTGAGGAATAATCTCTGAATATGTATATTTCTTTGTGATTGTGCATTGGTTATGTTGACAAACCACTTGCATTTAAAGGGTGGCAGACAAATTGCTTATCATTTAAACAAATCATTGTGATTGATCTACGTGAGCATTTTCCATGCTAATTCATTCAATAAAGAAGTGCTCAAGATTGAATCAGATCTACGTTTGGGAAATGAGAAGAGCTGTATAGAACTATTCTTTCCTACCATCTACCCCTGTGAAATGGAACAAAAACAGCAACAAAGCAGCAGGAAATAAAGCTTCAAGAGATCAAAAAGAGGTAGTTCACTCTAACATTGAAAACAACAATGCATGCCAAGCACTACAATTAAAGTTCACGTCAAATAGAACTCATCCATTTTATTCCATTTGGATTGGTTTCATGAATAAATACACGCCCTGTAGGCTGCTGCTAGAGCAGCAGCGTTGGGGTCGTTACTGATAAAACATAATATATTAGTCGTTATTAGTTTCTTGAGAAAAAAGTAATAATATTAGTTGATTTAAAATGTAGCGTGTTATATTACTTGCTACATTTCTTCCTTTTGAACTGCAAAACTCTGGTAGTCTGATAATGCATTTTTTAAATGTGTGCCAAACAAATACAATGTAACTTAAAACCTTAGTTCTCAGGTCAGTAGTATAGAAAACTGCAAATTAATCCGGCTGGATGATATCTTACTTCCACACAAGTTTTTATTTATCGGCAACTTCTTTACAAAGCCTCAGCAATAACAGAAAAAGTAATCTGCATGTAGTATGCTCTAAACTGGGTAACAATTAAAACAGTAAATACACAAAGTGGAAGCTCCGTAGAGATCACTGAACAACATCTCCTGCACGGAATTCACTACTATTAAAAGTGAACCCATATGAGGATATAAAAAAGCAGAAATTTTGTCAAAGGCTAAGGTCACTCCATGAACCTGGCTTGAACGAAACAAGTTTTTTGGCCGCATTCGAAGACTTACAAGTGTCTTCTGCAAGTGATTGGCCGTGTTTAAAGGAAAAAAGTTGACAATCATTTCCTGAAAAGTGATTTGCTGCATAAGAAATGATTGACAGTTACTCCAGAGACCAATGGCAGTGTCTTGAAGCGTGTGTGGGTGTGTCTTGCCCAGAGAAGGAGTGGGACAAAATAACGCCGACAGTTCAGCTCTGTGCATCTGATGTCAGCATGTATGAGGCTATTATTTTAATTACCAAACAGTCCAAGTGGTGCCGCTGCATAGATGTTACATGCTGTGTGGACTGTTTTTGTGTTTTATATATAGCGCACGAGTAAATAAGTCATCGAATTTACTGCTACTTGCATCCGATTTAAGCACCATAGCATTTAGATGAATTTAGCGAGAAACCTCCTTTATTTTTTACATAAAGTAACTAATATTATTACTCAAATTAAAACTAGCGCATTATATGAACTCATTATTAAGACAAGTAATATTACAGTAGTGTATTGCATTACTAATGCGTTACCCCCAATTCTGTAGAGCAGTTGTAAATTAGTTGAAATATCTGACAAAACTAAATAAGAAATCCACTAGTAGGGGGAAAAAGTTCAATCTGTTATGGATGTCATTCATAATGAGAGTTAACCCATTCCTATGAGTTGTTTTTAGTTTTTCTTATGATGTCACACCACACAAACTAATTTTATATTTGGGAGACTAACATGTTTTACGCAAATTCCAAGTCTTTGTCCTATTTTGTTTTCTAACAAAATGGTGGTTGTCAAACCCAGGAAGAAATTCATCCTTTGACAAAGGATTGAAAACTAACAGTTTTTAACCCTGCAAACCAATACCTCAGTCTTCAGAAAGAGTGAACAGAAGCAGAAGAAAATAAAAGGCAAAAAAATTAAAAATCATTATCCACTGGCCAAGAATCACTAGAATTATTGTATGCAGCTAGATCTTCAATTTGCCAAATAATGATTATCTTTATTTGCCACATTTAAAAAATATTTAAACATTGACACAAACACACACATACATATGTAATAACAAAACAAAACAAAACCACACCGTTATGGAAATGGAAAGTCTTTCTTTTAGGAAGAAGGTCAATGTCCCTGAAGACAAACCACAAATCCACAGTGACAGATATAAGCCAGAAGTACAAATAAATTAATTCTGGACAACTGCAGTACTCTGATTAGAGAATTGCATTTACCAGGACTGAGGTTTGGTCCTTTGCTATATGCTCTCTTTAACAGTGGCATTAATGTCATTGCCTGGTCATTCTCTTGTTCATAAATTCACTCTTATCCTGTGTGTATTGTATTTCTTTCCCAGCAACACACCTCTGCAAGTTGAATCTGTTTCTCTCATGTTATTTTCACTGGAAGTAAAGGCGAGCACTCAGCGATTTACTTTATTATTATTTATTTTTTTAAATGTCTTTTACAAAACCTTTTCACAAGTAACCATAGCCAATGCTGAGAACCCCACTAGAAAGGTTGGGCAAAGGAGAACAAACCAAAATGCACAGGGATGATATAGTAAACGTTCAGATAATTAAACTGAGAGGGATTTCTAGTGAGCTGTTCGGGTAGCCTTCCCGTACGATCTCATTCTGATGTTTTGCCCATGTTTCATTAATAGGAAACCAACAGTCTCTCCATAAGTTTTCATCTAACAGTACTGTTTTGTCCAACATTTGGTCCACCTTGGCTACAGGCTGTAGGATGGCAAAACATATTTATGAGTTATCATATCAAGACTTGAATCCTTCCTTAGTATCTCTTAAAGTACAAATCACCTTGTAGTAGTAATAATAACAGTAATACAATAAGAAACATCTGAATTTAAAAACTAAGTGTCACCTAAATTATAAAACTAAAAAGGTTTAACTTGAAAGCTCCCGTTTTATAAGCTTAACTCTTCCCCACATTGCTTTACAAAAACTGACCTACACAAAACAGCGTCTTGGACGTTCTGTGGAAATGAACATCAATACAATCGATGAGTTATCCTATAGAACTACCTACTCAGCAAGGGCTACCAGCCATTCAAAAGGAACTTTGTAGACAGAGCATCAAACACAGTGCTAAATGCCGACTGACTGCCGGAACCTCCTTACCACTGTGACAACTAACCATGGCTACTTAATTTTGAAACGTATATTAAATAAATAAATAAATGTCGCTTTGAGTTTCAACTGTCATCCTTTGCTGATGAGGAATGAGTAAATGAACTGTGAGTCTAATGCCACACACTGGAGTCGACTAGCATTGTGTTTGCTGGAGGAAGACGGTCTCTCAAGGCCTACAGGAGATTGTTTGGCCACATACCCTTAACAAGTGCATGTCACCTGCCAGTACAGTGCACTCCAAGACATGGCGTTGGGCCAAGGCAGACTCACGCGCTGTCCTGTCACGTTTCAATCAAACCTACTGTAATATGTCAGCTCTGGTTTTAATGGTGGCCAGGAGCCAAGTGGGATTTTTCATTTTCTTTTTTCTACTTTTTTTTCACTCAAATAAGTCAAATAAGCCCTCAAAGCTCTCATCTAGCTTGTATTAAGGCCTCAAGTTTAATCAAAATTCAAAACAACTTCAAACCAGACAAAGTTTGTCCCGTCTTACCCCACCACTTTCTCCATCGTCTGTAGTTTAACAAGAGTAGGCGTTTGTGAACCACCCAGGCTGCTTAAACAACGCCACATATTCCAAAAGCCAACTGAGCTTAGCAAACGTTTTCCTTTTGTGGGTTTAGTAAACACGGATCAAAATGTTTGTTTTAATAATGGAGATATTAACAACTAAAAAAAATGTGATGGATAATTTGAGGCATTTTTTATGTACATTTTAAAATTACACAGCCACCAACACTAATATAAACAGAACAGAAAATGCTCTGAAACTGGCCTTTTCAACAGGTAGCATTAATCACAGGATGAAGAGGTAGTTGGCGGTTATAAAATTATAAAACAAGGTAGCAGGAGCTACGGTCTGTAGAGCTCTCAATACGAACAAAGATTCTTTATTTAATTTTACATTCTGCAAAAACAAATAACAAAACCTCTAAAATTTTAAAAACAAGAAGAACATCCTGTTTTGTATTATTTGTTTTTGTATCCAACAGCATCATGCCTGGACAGTGAAACTATATCAACAAAACCTACAACTGCAAACAGAAACTTAACCTAGCAAATACATATAGTATGGCCCATTTCTCAGCAAAGAAGAATGATCACATCTGCACCGAGTCGCATACACGCGTTTACAATCAATGCAAAGTAAGCAATGTACATGTATTATTATTATTATTGTGTTTATAAGCCAGGTTAATTTTGAAAACAACGTTGTTTAGAGAATAAAAATGGTGTCTGTATAACATAGGTTTCCTTGTTATTGCACATTTCTGTATTCATTCCAAAAATAAACGAATCATAGAAAGATTGAAAAACTTCAATGTCTTACGTTTCTTGTGATATATAGGTTTCATATGATCATTATATTATGTAAAATTAAGTAATTTGCTGCGCTGTACCAAGCGCTGTGATTTCTGTGAGAGCGCTGTAGTCCTGATGCATCGCTGTCAGCCTAGTACTATGGGGGTTAATAGAAGCTTCAATGCAGTACATTTTATTCAAGAATTTGTTTTTTCATCGAATTACGAGATATTCCATGAATCGTGACAGCCCTACATGCTCCTCTAACTCAAGACACCTTTCATTGGCTGCAACTATTGAACTGTTATCATATCTCATTGCTTTGTCCTTTCCGTGAACTGCTGAAGTTGTAATACCATTTATACAAGTCACTGTATACTGCATGGCAGTTAAATTACAATATTTTGAGGATAATGCTACATAATTAGGGACCTATTACATCTGTTTGATTATTTTTTTTCCTGATTAAGGATTTCTTTGGCTTTAAATTTGAGGGGGGGAGGGGTCATTAATGGGGTATTAAAGAAACGCGAGATTGAGAGTGGGCTTTAATATATAAATGTATTAGTTTGGCCAGCCGGCACCAATTTCAGCTATAAATTATGACTAATTGGTTGTTTTCACTCAAGTGATAATGGTAGCTAAATAGCAAGTGATGTGAAGTTGGTCAACATAGGCACCCTGACTGGTCTGTGGCTATGCAGCCCCATACGCAACAAACTGCGATGCACTGTGTGTTCTGACACCTTTCTATCAGAACCAGCATGAACTTTTTCAGCAATTAGAGCTACAGTAGCTCGTCTGTTGGATCGGACCACGGGCCAGCCTTCGCTCCCCACGTGCAATGAGCCTTGGCCGCCCATGACCCTGTCGCCGGTTCACCGCTTTTCTTTCCTTGGACCACTTTTGATAGGTACTGACCACTGCAGACCGGGAACACCCCTCAAGAGCTGCAGTTTTGGAGATGCTCTGACCCAGTCGTCTAGCCATCACAATGTGGCCCTTGTCAAAGTCGCTCAGATCCTTACGCTTGCCCATTTGTCCTGCCTCTAACACATCAACTTTGAGGACAAAATGTTCACTTGCTGCCTAATATATCCCACCCACTGACAGGTGCCATGATAACCAGATTATCAGTGTTATTCACTTCACCTGTCAGTGGTCATAATGTTATGGCTGAATGGTGTATATACTGTGTTTGTTTAAACTGGACTATGTTTTAATGAGTTTCAGGGCCGGATAATTATTTTCCCCTGAATTACGCGATTCCATCCGTGTTATATGCAACGCGGATTTCATAGGAACCTACATTATCAATGAAATTGACTTTAAGCATTCCTGAATTGAAAAGCAGTTGTCAATAATGGGAAGCCTAGTATCCAATAAAAATATTTGGTCTCTGTTTAATCAGAACATTGTTACCTGGAGATGAAGTAAAGAGAACACCACAGAGTCCAGATAATACATGACATAGTACAATAGCAATTAATGAATTTATACCTCCATCCCAGTATCATCAATATTCATACTATTATCCACATCAATTACCTTGCAGAATCAGATGTTATTTTTGTGTAGTAATGTTTCTCATTTGAATGTAATAATAATCTTTGCAGAACAAATTCCATTCATATCCCTCCTCACTTCACTACAACCAGACGTTTGTGGCCAGTTATTAGTTTTAGTATTAGTACATTCATATGCATAAATTACAACATAGTTTACATTATATTAATACAATTAATTAAGTAACAAATCTCCACATGTTGCCAGAAATCAATATGCACTAGAAGCCTAAAATCAATAAAATTCTAGTTCAAAACAAGCAGTTTTTTTGTTTTTTTCACAATCTCAAAGTAAATCAATATGTGGTGTTTCCACCCTCCACTACATTTACATAAATAAATGAACCCACTCTCCCATTCTTTCATGTAAATCTAGTATTGAAACTATTTACCGATAATCGCATTACAAAGAAAGAAGGATCAGAGTTGTCCACTCAGGGGCGGGGAGCAGGGGGCAGGCAGGGCTGCAGTCCGAGTCCAACACTGTTCAACATCTACAATAAACGAGTTGCCACAGTGTTGGAGCAGTCTAACGAGCCCGGCCTCACCCTGCATGACACTGAAGTTAAATTCCTGCTCTACGCAGACGACCTGGTCCTGCTGTCGCCCACAGAACAGGGGCTTCAGCAAAGCCTGTCACTGCTGGAGCAGTACTGTCAGACCTGGGCCCTAACAGTAAACATGAATATAACCAGTCATGAAATTCCAGAACAAAGCCAGGTCTCGGGGAAACAAATACCACTTCACTCTACGCAGCATCACCCTAGAGCACAGCACCAGCTACACATACCTAGGTCTAACCATTTGCGTCTCAGGGAGCTTTAACCAGGCAGTGAACGCACTAAAGGAGAAGTATGCCGGGCTTTTTATGCCATGAAGAGGAGGCTCTATAAATGTTAATCCTCCCATTAGAATTTGGCTCAAAATTATCCAACGTATAATTCAACCAATTGCCTTATATTGCAGTGAAGTGTGGGGATCAATCACCAACCAGGAGTTCACAAATTGGGACAAACAGCCCACATTTTATGAATACACTTATTTATCTCCATCCCAACAATTCCCACAAATGACAGAGATGCAGCCCAATATGTGTCCACCTGCAACTGCCTGAGGGACATCGTGTGACACCAGCCTGAGGGGACAGTACAGTGTATAGATACCATGCGTGCTAGAGGGAGGGAGGGAGGGAGGGAGGGGGGTTAGGGAACCTGTTCTGTTTGTATGCGTGCTGTATGCATGATCAACATACACATCACATTAACACCTGAGCAATGTCGAAAAAAGTAGCCCAAAATTGAGGTACCTGCCCAAAGCAATTTTTTCACGCACAATGATAAAATGCAAGCCCAGTCGGGTGTGAAACTGCCCAATCTGGCAACCCGGAGAATTGACTCTGTGTAATGTTCTTGGTTAGTACCTGACAGAACAAGGACTCTAGAAGTAAAATATTTCAAATCAAGCTACAACCACAATGCTTGGGATGTTTGAAATAGACAGTAGCGTATTTATTAGCACATTAATGAAACCATAAAGTCTTATCAAAGGGCAATCTGAAATATAACACTGAGTAATATATGTGTCTTGAAGAACAAACTAGATATCCTTCACTTTAATAAACAGCTGGGCTATGTCTGTGTTTCTGACTCAGTTTTTGTTAAATATCTGAAAAAGGACAATATGGAAAGACTTTTACTTTAAACTTTACAGCAAAAGTCTGTCTTGGGTTTCTTTTTATTTTTGTCCTTCTCTCCTTTGAGTTTGGTAATAAGGCATCTAATTAGCTCATTAGATTCAATATTACACACTTTAGGGTTGCTAAGTGCACTCAAGAACAGGTCAACACTGGCTAAATGTCAATATTGTATAACAGAGAGTGAGGGCCTTGAGGGAAATTCACCAACTGGAAAAAAAGTGAGATACCAGGATGACATTCACAAGTGTCCATTAACAGATTAACTAGTATTAACAAAACACATAAACTTAATATCTATATTGGGCATGTCAGTGCTAAGGAAGTTAATTATTTTTTTGGAAATGGAAAATGCACACTACTGACACACATTTAGTTAGGTTGGTGCAGGATTCCTGTGTGATCAAGTCTTTCGCAGGAATCGTTGAAAACTTACAGTAACAAAGCTGTGCTTAAAAAGCCAGAGATAAAACACTACATTTTCTACTAAGTAGTACAGAGAAAACAGAGCCACCAAAGCTGCCCTAAGTTAAATGTAGATGTTGTTTGCCTATCATGACTTGAGATACAATTACAGTTTGTAGCACTTGACCTGCTGGGATCTCAGCTTATGTGTGACCAGGTCCTAAACTCAAGACAACTGAACACACAAAAGCGCAGTTTTCACAGTGCCCCCCCGTTTTCCCTTACTTCAGAGCCTCAGGTAAATCTCAACACTGTCTTAAGTTATGTTTATCTATCCAGCTGCCATTTATTGAAGGGGGAGGCATAATTGACATTCCAGAGTATTCTTCTTCCTTTTTATTTATTCCATAGCTTCACTATTCAGGAGTTCAAATAATGTGGTAAAAATTCAGCACATATTACAGCACAAAGACTGAACCCTACAGCATGTATGCAACATGAAGACCACAGGCAGTCGGGTGTGCAACATGGGTCACATCTCTAGACACACAAAAGCCCAAAGTTCATCACAAGCAGAAAGCAAAACGGCAGATGTTGAGGGGAGAACAGAAAGTGGGTATGGTTACTAAGCAACCAGGTCATGGCTGGAAACCCAGGTGAGTTTACTGCGAAATGTTCTCCAGTGAAGATCTCGGCAATGAGCCAACAGATGAAACAGGCAAATATGTGTCATGTACAACAGTGGGGAAGAAATAGGTTCAGTTAATTGTGGCCTCAGTAGAACTCGTCCAGCTGCTACAAAACACTACAGCAATCTCTGCGACTGATTTCCTCTGTGCTGAAAAACACAAAAAACAATTACGGAAAGGAAACTACACAAATTGTTGGGCCGATTAACACAAACCCATGCAGAGATAAGGGAAGTCCTCCTCAGACAGAAAAACTGGAGCCCCTTACAATAGTACTATTTCAAGACATTTTATTTTTCTCATACTGTCTCCCAATTTTGTTGTTGCTAGCGATGTCAAATCAAACAATACACGTACAAACACCACATCTATTACTACTACTTACAATAAAGATCATAATCAAAACAGAAATTAAGAGGTGTACACCGATCACTGTACATTTATTGGGACTCGGCAATATATTTGGACTTAAGGATGTTATACTCTGAGCAAGGTAAGGACCACAAGAACACAACACACAACAGGTGTTATTTATTTGACACACTTCAAATGCATGTTGCTGGTTAGGGAGGGAGCACATTTCATTAAGGACAGATTAGCTTTCCCTATATAATGCTAGGGGCATTCGAATATGAATGTGTATGTATATGCAATTACAAGCAGTAGAAAGACTAAAAACATGAGAAACTTATAATTATAAAACTTTTTTTTTTTTTTTATCTGAACATTACCTGAGTGTCTTATTATATTTTATAATAGAATGAGCATTAGCTGAATCTACTCCAAGAACAGGGTTTTTACTTTCATTACACTGAGAATGGAATAACAAACTATTTCTTTATTCAACACTCTTATTTAATTATTTTGACAAAATAAAAAGATTTTGGATGGATTTAGAGTTAATTATTTGTTTTAATATTCCAGAGAAAAAATAGGTTGCACTACTATTTATTTGTTATTTGTAGAAAATCTGACATTTTCCACTAGGAAAAAAAATATGTAACTGAACAATCTTTTAGAAAAGATTACTTTTTTAAAAGCAACTTTAAAAACAACTGTGCAAAATAAAACATTTGAATTAGTATTTTTTGGGTTATTACTAAGGTTCAAATCAATTACTTTCAGGCACCACTTGGCTCAAACTAACCTTGACATTTTTCAAAGGTGAAATTTTCACAGTTATAGGCTGATCAAATCATGCTTATGAAAACCCAGACGAGGAACAGTGAGTGCAATTTGCCCCAACAGACCAGCAATTCTGGTAAACTCCAGGAGGATTAAAATGTGTGATTTAAATCAGCTGAGGGAGACCTCATCACAGAACAGAAATTGAGGGGAGCCATGGGCACCTATAAAATAGCAGCATAATGCTTGATTAGTAAAGTAATAAATCCAGCATTTGTCTATTTTTGATGGATTGACTGCTTGTGGAACCTGATGGATTTAGGATATTAAAGACCATAATGTTCTTTGCAGTGAAGAGAATGCCTTTGGAACCCAGGGGGAACAAAACATAATAATAATAATAATAATAATAATTTTAAAAACACCCCAAAAAAAACGTGACAAGGTATAATGCATTTAAATGGCCACAACTTATTTTACTAATGAAGAAATTAAATAACAATATTTTACTTAATATAGTAACAATTATATCTTTGCCTTTCCCGATTTCTCTGCTCTCTGCCACTTTAACAGCGAATCATATGGGTAAGACCCGACAGATATATCAGAGCACCGATATTATCGGACGATATTGGCCTTTTACAGAAATATCTGTATGGGCACATATTCCACCGATAATGCACCGATAAATTTTCTCAAACTATTGGCTGAATTTGGTTTTCAAATTACGATAAAATCCTTTGTCAGATTTCAGACAATAAATAAATACATGTTTATTTGTTTCACAGTTATTATAATTATTTATAATTATTTTTTCATACAGTTATGGTACTTTAGTTTTCGCTGGAAACTTCCGATCCCCCAGCGATTCTCATGCGCAGCAGCACAGTGCACACTACTGAGCACCGTAGTGAAACAAAAACACACCCACTGAGAAACATTGGGCTCATAAACCAATAAACATGTGTTTTACTAAAACCATCATAACCAATAGAAAGTATTTTTGAAAGCTGCACTACATTTGAGTATCCATGGTTTTAATTATTGTTTATTTTCGTCATGACTGAAGATTACAATATACTATGGCACAGATGTGCATTTTTACTGAAAAGATAATAAAAACAATTCACAATGGCAATTAAAATGAAGAAAAACAGTAAATGATGTTGAAGATGTTGATGGGATATCAGCAAACGAAAGCGGTTTCCAAATGACAAGCAAGCTCAGATCATAGTAATACAAAGACAATTTGTGAAAAATGCATCTCAGAAAATGTTGGATAAAACAAACTATACATTATAATTATAAAACTATTTCAAATCCTACATCGTGTTTTGGCAATGATTTGTATTGCAATATTTAATATTAAATATGTTACATTTTCGAGGGCATTTTTAAATACATTTTTTTTTTTAAACAAATGCTGCTGTGCTGTGCTGTGCGCTCTATAACCTGTCACAGTGATTGATCGGCAGTATTGAGCCGAGAGAACCTGATGCATGTAAAATGCTAATATAAGCTAGACCAGCACTTTACAGTTATATTACTTAGTGTGAAATTGCTCATATACCTTGGTCTTTGTTCTAATGTATAGAACATGCATATATGTTTCCTTTATTCTCCCTTATTCAAATTTAATTTATTTTTACGTCTGATTTGTGGTTGTTATTTATGATGAAAATTAATGTTAAGTTTATTATGTAAAAATGTAAATATCCTGCCTTCAGTGCATATTTGACACAATTTCTTTCTGACAGGGAGAATGATATGATATGATATGATATGATCTGATATGATATACTAAGATTTCCAAAAAGCTTTGATAAGGTTCCACACCAAAGACTGATCCTCAAATTGGAAGCTGTAGGCATTCAGGGTAATGTAAGTAGATGGATTATGAACTGGTTGATGTATAGGAAACAGAGGGTGTCGATTAGAGGAGTTGCTTCTAACTGGAGTGAGGTTGTTAGTGGAGTTCCACAGGGATCAGTACTCGGGCCTTTGCTTTTTCTAATCTATATTAATGATCTGGACTCTGGGATGGTTAGCAAACTTGTCAAATTTGCAGATGATACTAAAATAGGTGGCTCAGCAGATACAATCTTGGCAGCACAGGCTATTCAGAGGGACTTCGATAATATTCAGTTGTGGGCCGACACCTGGAAGTCAAACTGTATTTTAGTCTAATTAGTGACTATGGACATTCAATTTATTGTGCATCATTCTTTACCAATGCATTTGTTTTTAAACACAATAAGCCATTCAAAGCATGGCCAAGAATATAAATCCATGTGGGTGAGAGTCTTGATCCCTTCCTAAAAAAAAACAAAAAAAAAACGAATAGCAGTGTCACCCAAGAGGATCACACATTTTAAACCTCAAAGCTGTGCAACACCGAAATCTATTATTTTGGTAAACAAAGATCCTTCTGTACAATTGCACACCCAATTTGTTGCACAGATAGAAAATAAAACAAAGTAAACACAAAAAATGGAATCCCAGAATTGTGCCATTTCGTAGTGATTTAAAGAGGTCAAATGATTTTCACAGTAAAGGAAGAAAATAACTTCTGACCTAGGTTTCTATTCCTGTGAAACATGCTATTCCATTCAGAGAATACTTCCAGTGAGTCAGAGAGCTCCAAAGTGTTTTTTGTGTGATTTCTTTAAGGATCCCAGGTATGTGGTATGCTAAAATTGAGATCTTATTACACAGACACACAGGAAGTTAACAGAATATGTTAATCTCTGTCACACACTTAGGGCTATTCTGAATTCAAAGAAATTTTAGCCAATTTATTTTTCACCTGTGATTCACCACAATGTTAAAGCAAAATACACACACAACATCAGATATGCTGCAATTTTTTTTAGCGATGAGTGGGCTGTTTGTTTAGAAGAACTTTTGTATTGCCTCCACGTCTCCATATACCATTTCCTCCCGTTCTATGAATGTGACAATCGTAAAGGAATTGGTTTTCACAAAACTCCTGCCTGACAATATTATTAAAGGCATTTGGTTGATTAGCACTCGCTTGACTTGATACTTATAACCTTGGAAAAGGTCAAGCGAAGACATTAAATACAGAGCACAAAGGGAAGACGACCTTCAGGTAGTGTTGTACGGTATACTGGTACTGAAAAACTACTGCGGTACTAGAGTTTTGAAAACAGTACTGTATCAGCATTAAAAAAAAAAAAAAAAAAAGACTTTTTAATTTAACAGTGCAGACTCAGTGTAATACGAGCCGCGAAGAAAGAGTGAAGTGGTCGCGTTCGTGAAGCGCAGTTCTGCACAGAAATTCAGAGATGCGAGTTGTTGGAGTGTTTCTGCGTGATGTCACACATGGACTTGTCTTGTTCAGCCACTCGTTTTGTTTTTTTGTTCAGAGTTTGGAGATTAGAGATGGCAACAGCACCACCAAAACGTTGTTCGGGTTTGAAATAAAACACAATAATGGCATTTGACAGTGTTTACTCTTCTTTTTATTTTGGAAAAGAATCCAGCATCGAAATTCATGACTTGGTACCAGTACCAAAATGTTGGTACTACCTTCAGGTGAAGAACTATGAGAAGCAAGGCTGAAAATTAAAGATCGGTTAGTATCTTCCATTTCAGTACCTCATATGTACACCAGGGGCTTCCTTTTATTTCAGTTTTTGGCTTAATCATAAAAAAATACCATAAATCATTTAGTCGATATACAGTCAGTATTTATGGATTTAATATACTAAACCCTCACACAAAACATATAGTTCTTCATTTATTAGGCTAACCATGTAATGCATGTTGTGGTAAATTAATATTTTAAAGATGACATGCTTTTCAAGAAACAAAGTTATTATATCAAACTCAATCACCTGCTAACAAATCAATCAACTCTCAAACTAAGCTATAGGGGTCAAAGAGCATTAGATAGTGAATGGAAAAGGCACAGTTCACCTTCAGAAGATGTGCTCAGTAAGCAATAAGCGTTTGGATTTTTTTTTCTTTTTTTCCTTATTGATTATCTTAAAGAAATCAATGATGGATTCCATACTAAGTACTTAGTGCCCCTTGCTAGAGCTCTTTGAACAAGAATGAGCACTCCGTAAACAGCACTGAAGCTGAAAAGAGTATTAAATATAGACAGACCCCACAGCAAGGAAACTTTGGGTCCTCTACAAGGAAAAACATCTTTAAAATATATGTATTTTAATTATTTCACTATGGCGGTTTTATTCATAGTAAACCGTTTTCAAAAATAAATAAATAAATAAATAAATAAATAAATAAAGTAAGCAAGGTTTTAATAACTCTCTGTGGGAATATACTTCTGTTGCAACTTTTCAAAGGACTGTTTGGGAAGCGTACAGTACTAAAATCATTGTGATGGCGCCATTTTCAATAATACTTCATCTTTACTGGAAAGATTAATACAAAGACTATAACCATTAGAATCTTCCCTCTGAGCACATGCAATTACCTTTTTCAAGGTAAGTGTACTGAATAGGAGGGCATTTCTATACACTTGACTTCACTTCTTTTATTAGAAGGGTTTTATTTATAATTTTGTATTATATTTAATGTCTTATTTTAAAGCCTGCTTCAAGAGAATCATACTTTGTGGGAGACCTACACCCCCCCCCCAAAAAAAAAAGTATAATATCCAAAAAACAACAACTGATAAATAACAAGAAAAACTTGAAAATAACCAGAAATCCAATAATGGCTTAAAATATAATATATAATGAATGTCTGTTATTTTTCCTTTCCTTCCATCTGTGGGATAACTCGGAGGAATACAGTATTCTACTTAGGTGAGGATTTTAGAGTCAAAAAATGAATCTCAATTTATTGTTTCAGTGCATGTATCCTTTTCACATCCAAACCAAAAAGGATAGACAGCTACATTTCCTACACTTAAGTAAAATAAATAAATAAATCAAATCAATCAACACAAAAAACTACAAAGTCATGGTTATTTAAAGCTGGAGATACCCCCCCCCCCAAATTAGTAATTTCAACCCCATTCAAAATGTTCACAAACGAGCATATTAGACTGTAACGTGAAAATATGTGCTATTTGTTCAAAATACTAAGCTGGACAAAGCTTTCCTCTTTACAGTCTTGAAACGGTTGGGTAATTCTGTGCTTGTGGAAGACATTTGGTAGCTGGTAATTTTAACCTTGCTCAGCAGATCAGGGATTTACTCTCAAAAGGTCAAATACTAATTAAAAGAAAGAGAAGACATCTGAATGTTTTATATTAATTAATATCCCTTTCTCCTACAACCTTAGGGGCCTATTAGTCAGTGAATGTTTGAATAATAATCTGAAACTAATTTGCCTGGTGAATCATACTCTCAGTACAAAACTAACTGTGAACACAAAGGAAGCATTCTACACAGTGACCAATATTCATTATATATTTCATTATTTAATGTTCATTCTGCTCAATTACCAATAAATATTTACTTTTTATCAACTGCAGTTTGTTTCAACAATGTAATAGTGCAAGACAATTTGTGATTAATTTATTTTATTATTATTATTTTTATTTCTTGGCAGATGCCCTTATCCAGGGCGACTTACAACATAAATGCAAAACAAAGTGCAAAAATACAGTTAAGTACAGTTAAGTTTAGGCCTATTTATTTATTTTCCATATAACAAGTACTTTATTACACAAACATTAAAAACCTGTTTGTTATAACTAATCACAAGTATCATTCCTGAGTTAAGTGTTAGAAAATCACCAAAATCATAAAGCAAAACACAAAAAAATCTTTAAAATTTCAATAGTCATTAGCGGAAAATACAAAATGTGGATGTTACAATACATACTGTGCAAATCACCTTCAGGCAACTGCAGCCATCTTTGCAAAAAATGTTTTACAAGCAATACAAACACCCAAGAGAAATGTAGGAGCTTTGGCTGAACCTTAATAAGAACTGATAGATGGAGTAAAACCATGTATTTATTTGATATGGCTTCAACTCGCTTGGCTGAAGGAACGAAGGCTTGTCCATGTGGACGAGACTTTGGAATGCCCCTAAAGTTTGGGAAGGGAAAAAAAGTGAGCAAATGAAGGCCACTCATAAAGGAGTAACCTAATATTATTGTAACGTACAGTTTGGTTCTTGCCACGGTGAGGTCGAACCCCAATACCTCGTGCCACAGCGACCTTACCGCAACACTGAAAGGCCCAGCTCTCTTAGCAAATCTTCAGAATGGCTGCATTATTTTGGTCCTAGCTGTACCAATTAGCTTATTCTTTCTCCATATCCTTTTCTTTATTAACTTCTATCAAATTAAATCAGATCAGAATCAGTATTTATTAAATCTAAAAAATAATACAAATTAAAGTCGGAAAAGATGGATTGTTTTTTTCTGTATACTGATCCTTGCAAAGTACGGAAATTAGAAATTTGGTTTCTTTTATTTCATTACCTTGAAGATTTGTATTCTTTGCTTATAGTAATGCATTATTTCATTAATCTTTATTCCCATTAAATTAAATAAATGTAGAGCACTCAAAGAACTAATCACTACTGTGGTTAGCATTTGAGAGGTCAGGGTAAATAAGAAACAAACAAAAAATTGCCTTTTATATACTCATTTAACATGATTAAACTATTTAATTGTAAGCCATTATACTGTTCTCAAAAGTGATGCAGAAACTATAAAAAAAAGGGTTTTGATGATATGATCATGCATTACAAAAGCATCGGTAGCAAATTTGTCAGATTCAACAGAATACAGTTTGTCAGATATCAGTGTGCACAATTTAGTTAGGATAGCTAAGGCCTTGAGAAACAATTTGTACATAGCAAAAGGCATGCCGGACAGCAGTTTCTGCAATGGATAAAACAGCTTTGTTGACAGATAAAAACAATCTTCCGTGAGATGAACAGTATCAAGACACTACAGCTGCCTTTACAAAACTAAAAGCTGCATATGCTGTGCTTCGAATGATTGCCAATAATGCATTGTTACCTCGTAACACCGTGAGGAGACAAGAATTGGCCTCTGCTTTTTTAGATATGTGAAAAAATGACTAAAACTCTCAGCATGCACCCAATTCAGCAGTATGAATCTGTTACGCAGTTCATTACAATCATGTTTGCTTTGAAGAATAGTGGCTTGAAGCACCCTAATGTTATTTTACCCAAAAAGAAAGTCAAAATAATGCACTGCAGTATACATCTCAATACACATTTCCTATAATGTACACATGCAAAATATATACATTCAATAAAAGGTTCTTCCATAAGTTTACTATTAGGGAGCTATTATCATTCCTATACAACATAATTACCTTGCATATGAACAAAGAATGATAAATAAATAATTCAAAACGTTTGGCTACAAGCAAATGAGTACTGTCTTCAAGTACTGCAATTTTAGAAAATAATGGGATTTCTTTAACCACAATTGTTGAACTCTGGTATGTAAATTCCTAAAAACACATAAAAAATATAGCCTATTTTTCAATTGCACTTCCATCCTGAATGAGAGGATGTTAATGCCCATCTACATTTTCTTCGGGGAAATAAATATCCACCTTCATCTTGCATTTGCAGTAGAACATTTTATATTATTGCAAATAACTTCGCAATTTGCCTAATTCATTTCTTGCTGTAGATCTTTTTCCAATAACAGTTTTAAATGCAGATTTGTTACAGAGGACTGTTCCAAATCCTTGAATACTAATATCATTTTCTGTTAGATTTGAAAAGTTGTACAGTTTAATTCAAAATATTGTAAAAGAAATATTAAGGATATTAGGAAACTTTATGAAATATGCAGCAGTATTATTCAAGTTTCCATACTAGCATTTTGAGGTATAATTGAAAAATGCAATATTTAATATTAGATTAGTCCTCAAAATGATTCCACTAAACAGATTATATGCATTTAAACTGGGCTCAGTATTTGCCGTCTGTCTCGTCTCTTTAACATTTTAAAGAGCAATTTAAATTCCTATTACAAAGTCGGTAATTATAGTTTACATTATAAAACATGTTTATTTGGTGTGTGGTTTGGAGGGGAGGGGGGTACAGTTACATTATATATTATACAAGTAATTATTTTATAGGTTAATTATGTTTTTTTGATGCTTTTTTTATATGCCAATTAAGGTATAACTATCCTCAATTTAATGCATTCAGCCTTTTCAGCATCTCATGTTCACAACCCAGTGGATCTCCATTAATCCATATTTGCCAAATGAGGGTGGGATGAAAAGATTATAGGTCAGCTGTATTGTATGTGGAAACAGGTACAGTGTAAATCCCAACAAAATGAATAATTGGAGTAATTATGATTCTAACATGACAGGATGGAGCACAATTTTCTCTGTTCAGCTGCTACAGATAAACATCAGATCAGATTGGATGTAAAGATGTCATTTGTTCCTAGAGACTAATTTTCTGTGAAACAGGGGAGAAGACTGGCAGACAGAAACCGTGACCTTCAAGAATATAAAATGTGCCCTACAGCAACCGCTGTTGGAAAGCATAATAAAGTTTATCACGAGTATGACTGCCTTGCCATAAGAAGATGCGTCTGTAAATTTAATGAGAGCAAATTAATAAGAGCAAGATATGTATAAACACACAACATCATCACCCCCTATCATCCTCAACATGTTTCCACTTGCTTTGATCTACAGTTTGTCTTTTCCACACCTGCAAAGTTTATTAATTAATCTTCCCATCTTTTATGTGGTCGTCTTCTAGGTCTTTTTTTGAACTCTCTGGATCCTCCTTTGTCCATCGTTGATCTGATCTGTCATTCTAACATTTTCACTCTTTCAATGATGTCACATTTTTGTTTGTTGTTGGATCCATTCATTTATTTTTCTCTCTCTTCTTGCGATTCCAAGCATACAACTTTCCATGCTCCTTTGTGTCGTCCACAGTTTCTCTATCATTTTTGCATTCAGTAACCAGGTTTCACAGCCATAAGTGAGCACTGGTAGTATGCACTGATCAAATAATTCTCTTCAAGCAAATGGGATGATTTCATTTCAACAGTGTGCGGTTTCTTCCAAATGCACTCCATCCCATTTTCGCTCTGTGCTGCAGCAAACCTCAAATCACTGACATTATGAAAAAAATATTATCATCTACCTGAAATGAATTTAATGTAATGATTGTGTGTTTGTCACCTACAAATCTCTGCTTTTAAATCTGTACCAGGACTTTTGTATTGTTTTGCAAATATGTGGATGTAGGATGCCTCTTAATGGTTTTCTATAGCATAACTCATTAATGAAGTACAGAATACTGAGCAGGAAACAGATGCATGTACATTTTTGTTTATCCTAAGAATACACTAGCAATACACTTGTCTGGAAGCACACTTGAGATTTACATATTAAAAGACTGCATAGCCTTTGGGGTCCACGGGCAAAGCCCTGGTGGGGTTCGAAGGGTGTTTTGCCAGGCATTTCTGGTTATTTAATGAGTGTATATGGCACTAGTATTATATAATATAATCAGTGATCCTAATCAAAAATCAGCCCCAAAGCTTCATTCTGTGATTTGTGCATTTATATTCAGTATTTATAATACTCCTTTTACACACGTAATAACGGTATGTTCTGTGTTCAGTATTCTAATACTCCATATATACGTGTAATTACGGTATGTTCAGGTTCCTAGGATCTTGTGCAGTGTTGTTGTTTTGAGGGAGAGACTGTGTTGAGAACGAGAAATATGTGGAGACAATAACGTGTTAAACTTTAGTCATCTCTTGTCGATTTAACAGGTGCTTGTAATAAAATCATCTCTCAGCTCTCTAATAACTTGTTTACAGTTAATATAAGTTTGCGGTTTACTCAAATTGTCACAATGGTTTCGAGTAGACACTTCTGCTTCAACGCGTGTCTCGACTTACGTGGTATCGACTCACGTCGCTGGTCTCGGTCCCAATTAGGACGTAACTTCGGGGGAGGACTGTGCATGAACTCCACTCTGTGCATTCCTGTGACTGTGCTGCTCATGTACCGGTCCACACACACAGACATGAGATACTCTCTGTCCTCATTGACCCCACTTCCTAATTTTTTAATCAGTTGCCAAATTTACTGCAAGTGATAAAGTGCTTCATAATGCATAAATATTGAGTTGCTTTATTTCACATGTAACAAATATACATAGAGCAAAGACTGTTAGTGCTCGACTTGAATCCCAGCACCTGCATCGGGCTGTCCAGCTCGCATCAAGACTGACGTCAGAGCCACACATACAGTGCAGCCTACTGAGGGACAGAGTGAGGGGCAGGAGGCGGGGTCTCGCCTCTCAGCCTGGGAGAGTAGCAGTGTGATATTGTCAATCTTCCATATTTCGAGCCTGGATTGGCTCTGCTCAATGTTTTAATCAATCGGGTTAATAACAGCAAGTGTGCAGAACCTCAGCCCTATTTCTGCGTATTTTGGTGTTACAATGCTTACCAGCGTACTTTGATGTCAAAATGCGTACATGCTATGCAAAATGCGTACAGGGTGGCAGGTCTGGAAGATCTCCAAGTCCTCAATTACTATAATTAATTATATGGAGAAACTAATGGTTCACTTCAGTGATTTTATTTACATAAATTGGACTTAAATTTAGAATTAGAATGAAAAAAGTAGACAAAATTTGAACTGGAGCAAAAAGCTCGTATTGTTGATGTCTGTCCTCAGTAGAAGATAGGCGCGCTTCCTGGATCAGTTTGAGACATCCTGCTGTTATAACCCGCATGTCTTTTGACGGTGGGAGGAAACTGGAGTGTCTGGAGAAAACCCACACAGACACGGGGAGAACATGCAAACTCCACACAGACAGGTCCCCCCAAGCCGAGACTTGAACTACTGTGTCACCATGCCGCCCCTCTTGAAACCCTATCTTTCAAAAAAGGAAAAAACATCTACAATGAGAACAGACCATTATTCTATTGTACTTGAATTGCGTAACAAATGCGCAATAAATCCGGTATAATTTTGATCGAGAGAATGATGAACCTCCATTTGTGTGCATAAGAGATGAGTAACCTCAAACTGCGGCTCCCCTGGGCCTTGGAAAACAGATACAGGCTTGTGAAAATGTCAGTCAACACAGAACAATGTTTTACCTTGGGAACGCTGAACTCTTCAGGAAAACTTGACAGAAACCTCTCAGATTTCAGCTTTTCAGAGGTTTCATGTGTTTACAGTATTTTACAATGTTAATTTGGATTTGCAGAAAGTAATGGCCCTTGGCTAAGTACATACAAATTCTCACAAGAGTCAAACATAAGCTAAGTAATATATAGATCACATATAACAAATAAAAATAATGATTTACTTTATTTGAGGAGTGGGGGAAAAAATAATATATAGAATGCTATTAATTACTCCTTTTACTACCATACATCAACATGCATATTACATGACAGGAGATTTGACATGTTCACTTTGAAGTGTACAGTTCTCTTATACCTCATTCTAACATTTTTGTCATCTTGCACTGTATTTATTGTTTCATCTTGTATTCTACATATTATCTATTCAATCTCAATAACCTTTCATATTTTTTTTTATAATTTATTCACGTTGGGCAAAGGAATCAGCCAAAACAAATACATATTGATAATATAAATTGCAAATAGCCAAGCAGAATACAATTTAAACATTACAAAGACTGTCAGAAGTCCTTTGCAAACATGACACCGGTTTACCTTTGAGACACTTCAACATGTGTAGTAAAAGGTTTCCTGTAGGATAGATGGTATTCACCCTTTTCAAATCAACATGCAGTACGAGACTCACAGTATAAAGAATTCACACTGGGACTTAATAATAGAATAACTGTCAGTGTACCAAACAACCTACTTCTGACTCTGATTGCAACATCTTGCCAAAAGCAAAGCTAACGGCTCAGAATATGTCCGGTTCTTCTGAAACATAATAACTAATCGTGATTAAGTGGTTGGTTGCCACTTGGTGAATAATTTTGCTTCAGCTCCATGATGATTACCATGTTGGTTTTGGCATGATTCCTACTATGACTTTACAAAGGGAATATTACTCAAACAGCGTATGGTAATATACAGATCAAGCATTCTGCCTTTATTTGATCCAGGTAGCTTTATTAATTAACTATGACCCTTAGGGTTTGTTACTTAATATTGGGGTCATGACACTAATAAGCAGCTGGTTCAGTATGCAATGGGAATGACGCACAAAAGCTATTTTTTCTTCCCGTACTTCACGTTCAACATGTATAATTGAAGATTAGGAAGAGGGAAATGGAACTTGGCCAATCCATTTTTTTATGCATTATTCCTGAAGCACAGTTACATCTTTTGGATTTATACTTTTCACTTTATTTCTCTGCAGAACTGAAAAATGTATCAATTTGTTTCACTGGGGGAAAAAAAAAATCACATACATCCATGTACCCTTATATGTACTTCCACTATACTGGTATCTCACCAATAATCTGTAGTATCATGTCTGATGAAGGTTTCCTATACCTAGAGGATGCAGACTTCACCTTAAACATAAATCCTGAATTAATATATGAACTTACAATGTTTCGACTTTGAGAGCGGGATGAACCCAGGCACCTGGAAACTATGCATGAAGACACAGATTGGGACTGGAAGCTCCAACTGGTTGTGACACAAAACTGGCCAAGTACAGACACTGGGGTAAAGCTGGCAAGTACTGTGTGAAACTCTGCACAGATGGACAGAATCAGTGTCTCGTTTCCTGCTTTGCTACTTCTGTTGCAGATATCGGCTACAGAACCAAGCTAGCTCTAAAATGATTCACCTGCATTCCACATCCTGTAAAACACTCACTGTCAAATAGCAGTGCTACAATACATAAGGGATGAACACTAAATGAACGGGATGCTTACAAATTATAGTATAACATTAAGTTATATCTGATTATAACGTATATTGTATAGGTTCTGAGTATAACTCTGTTAACGTGGACAGGCCAAGAACAGATAGAGCTGTATAAAGGTGTCACCACCATAACAGGTGTTCACCTCCTTGATATTATTAAAAATGTTTATTAATAAACATGTTGAGAAGAGTGACCATTAACTGCGGTGTTGCAAAGACCCGTTTCCTCTGACGGCTTGACATTTTAAAAGCTAGAGAATTTAAGCAGTGTTCCTTCAAATGCATGGATTTTGGGTCAAGTAAAATGACGTTCCCATCCAAGGTAGTTTTAAGTTGCGTGAATGAGTTCACCCTGCACACAACTGTTACATGCAATTCACATCTCTGATTATTTTCAGACTTTTTCAGACCAGGTCTGCTGTACATTAAAATTGAGTTAATTAAATAATTACACTGTGCTGCCCTTTTGAATGTACCTTTATATGGCTTCAGTGTTAATTGCTCTCATTTCTAGCTCTCAAAATGACTTTTTTTTTTCCAATTTGTGTGAGAGAACAGATGCCTATTTGCTTTATATAGTGTGACAGACAGTGGCTATAGGAAATATTCACAACCCTTTTCACATTTTGTTGCGTTACAACCTGAAATTTGACGCATTTAAATGGGTAACTGTACATAATGGTTAATTTAAGAAAAACAAGAAAATTAAAATTCTGATACAGCAGAGGATGAAGCCATCTCTTCAGATTAAGGATTATAATTCTTATGTGTATTTTTATCTTAAGTTTTCTTAATGAGCAAAACTCCCATAGCAGCTTTTACTGTTTCAGGCAATATCTGTCTATGTAGAGTACCTTGAAGACAATTAAATTAGTTCAAAATTAAACATTCCTTGTTTAGTGGTAGTAACCCCTCCCCATCAACTGAAGTAATTAAATGAAATATGGCTTTGGAAGGATCAGTCTTTCCCAGTCTCTTTTGAAAAATAAATAAATAAATAAATACATACATACTATAAAATACTTTTTTTTTTTTTTTTTTTTAATAAATCGAGAAATGGAAATTAGTTAGGCCTATATATATATATATATATATATATATATATATATATATATATATATATATATATATATATATATAAATAAATAAAAAAGAGATGGTGAGAAAGAGAACAGAGAGGAAAAATTCAATACAGAGTTTCTACTTGACATTCAGAAGATCTAAAGAGAGTAGAAGCAGGTCTCTCTGGAAGCATGCTAATGTTCAAAATGATGCCAATGGATATGCGATTACTTGCAGATTGATTTTAGCACACTCTGGAGAAGTGGGCTTCCAAACGGAATCCTAATTAATGAACATCAGGGTGCATACAGAGTTTGTTTAGGCTGAGATGGCTCTTCAAAATGAAATACATTAAAAAAAAAAAAAAAAACTGGAGAGCTGTCAAGGCAGTTTAATATAAGGTTACACTGTCACTAAGAATAATTCATTCATCATGTTTTTTTCACATGTATGTATATGTATTATTGCTGATGATTTATTAATGATCACTGCGAAGGTTGTTGCTTGGTATTGGAACTTATGATATATAAATCAATTTTTCTTTCTTTGGTAACACTGGTACAACAATGGTCACCAATTCTTAATAAAATCATGCATGAATCCCACAGGGCTCATACTCTTCCACTAAGTTCTGGTGTTGATCATATGCATCAATCTTAACCCTATACCCGACCCTAACCCTGCTATACATGTGATTAACAGCAGAACTCCGATTAAGTGCATAAGGTATTCAAACTGTAATTCCTGTGGTATTCATAAATTAAAGGGGAAATCCACCCAAAGCCATATTTTCTCAAGTTATTCTATAACTACAAACATTCTGTGGAGTGAGTTTTTCATGTCCAGCTCATTCTATTTTTCAGAAATCAGAGATCCAAAAATATGCCATGACGTCATTAGGGTGCCAACTCTTGAGCTGATTTGCTGGAAGTCAATAGCGGGAAATCAGAAAAGTCACTAAAATCATTAAACAATACAATTGCATTAAATTGTGATTGCCCCATCACCCTATTTTTCCGAATGATCCATCGGTTTGTAGTCATAAACAGTTTATTTCACCACCCAGAACTGTCGCTATTATTTTACATGATTCCAGGCACTGCCGTGTGGACTACAGCAGAGTGCGAACTGCACAGTCTTTGGAAAAATCTGTGTGTGCAGTTCACACTCCACTGTAGCCTTCACAGCAGTCCCCCGAATAAAATTATAATTTTCTTCTCGGTCCAAATCTTGTCGTGAAGCATTAGATTATGTAATATTGTATTTTGAAGTGGTTGTTTTAATGTCTTATAACAGCTTAACAACTAAACAAACAGTACCACTACCACATTTTGAAGACCTTAAAAATCGTATTGGGCTACTTCAGGTTTTCCTGCCACAAGATCAGTATTCACAGAGTGATTTAAAGACAAAGCTTGAAATGCAATGTTTGTTTCTAAACCAGGACAAATTGTGTGTTGTATTCATCCAATATATTTATAATTTCTTGTTGATAAATAGGTCAAAACAAATATAATATGATATTACTAGGGAGACAATGCTAGGCACAATTTTCATATTCTGATCACTGCAAAGATTCTGCCAATTTAACTCAATGTACTGCTCATTAGCAATCATATTTCTAACTCATTATAGAGTGATTACCCCAGCCCTGCCAAAGCTCCCATGAGCATCCCAGCTCTCCGATGCTTTCCCTCTCGTTAGCAATTTGACAACAGTCAATGACATGAAAAATAAACAGCCACGTGGCAGCTCACTTGGAATCCCAAAGCCAATAAAAGAGAACACATCTATGTACCAGTTATTTGCATTTTCATTAATAATCTATGCTGCTTTTCCATATCAAAGTAGCTTTTCACTCAAGCTGGCTTACTTTTGTATCGAGCTGCATATCTCAGCAGAATTCTGGCAGGTCAGCACTGTGCTGAAATGCTTTGCCCCTTCTCCATTCAGTGGCAGACCTTACATCTTCCTCAGCAATGTTAATAACTTATTTTTTCATTTTTATTCTCTTCAGCTGACCCATTTGAAATCCAATATTCGGAAGGTTATACATAGGAAGCCTCACTCTTTGCTCATACATTAGGAGTGGGATCCACATTATTGGACACTTATCTAAAATACCCACAACAGAGCTATAGTGACATGTTTGTGTGGGGTGGCGTTTGTCAGAGTCATATGAAAAATAGGTTAAAAGTCACTCCCCCACCCCCCCCCTATATGCACACAGATTTGTGCTGTTCTCCTTCTTCAAGGTTAAATCATCATCATAGAAGGGAAATAAGCTATTGTTGCAGGCAAATGGAGGGCATGGCTGTCACAGTTTATTTTTTAATATCACAGTTCACAAACCGATCTTTATTAATGTGTAAAACAAAACTTTATTTGGTTTACTCCGTTTCACATACATTTTATATATCCCTTCTTCATATTTATACTTGATTCAATAGTACCTTCGTTACTACTTGACATAATGTCTCAATACCTTGAGTTTTCTGTAGACATGTCATTGAGATCTTTCCATGGATGAGACTTTTTTCTGTAATTCATTCCCAACAAGTGTAACCATTTTGGAATAAACATCCTCCTCACTCATCACCCCAAAAACATTAGCTGTGGAACAAAATCTAGGGGACGGGCTCACTTCATTGGCAGGCAGCTGAATTAAGCAGCAAAGCTGACTAACCTTTATTGCGTTCATGTTGCGCTGCGGAAATCTGCGCTACAAGAAAGGGACGTTTACTCTCCACCACATCACAACAAACTAACAGTTACAAGTGAGCAAATAAGGTCTCAAAACAAGTTTGTCTAATGTTATATGAATGTGAAATAATGTATTGTGATGTGTGTGATCTACCTGTTGCAATTATTGTGCTCAAAAGTAGCCACATGACAATTAATTTATTGTGTAGGCTAGATCTATAAATCTACAGATAAGAAACAACTGCTCGGTCATTGAATAACTGGACATACAAGTCCAAGTTGTGTACAAGTTGGAGGTATGTGTTGGAAACATGGGATAGGCGTTTTTTACCCACAATACTGTTACCAAGAAAATACTTTAAATTAAGGGATGTGTATATAACAATAACTATTGTTATATATTTTTGCAATTTAATATCCCAAAATAAATACAACATTCAAATTTGAATGTAATGTGTACATTTGTCTGTCACTTGCAGTAGATATTTATAACGGCTACTAAGGTCAAATTTTCAATGCCTTATCTACTTTGAGACGTGAGATTGACTCATTTTATACATTTTCCATTTGAACTTATGATTGACGTTCTGATGAAAGGGCACTCTACTTAGAATTATCTTTTTAAGATGGGATAAGAGGAGGAGGTTATGCTACAACTGATTGTTAAGTGACCTGTGAGCAGTAAAGGTCATGTTTTCTACTAACCATGCCTCTAGTTCCATCAGCCATTGCAGATATTTGATTGTGCCACCAATTTTTGTAATGGTGGGTAATGGAAAATGGAGGGAGGGATTGTCATTCTTGTCTACTTTGTCAGACAAGTTTACAGTTTAGAAGGTCAAGTGTATAAATTATTAGTTCTACATTGATTTGGTCAACTATAGTGAAACCTTGTTAGGCTACATTTATTGACATTAAATGTATCTGAGAAACATTGAGTGCCTTAAATAACTCCCTTTTCCAGATTAACACATTTTGTATTTTTGTTTATAACTGTGCCACCCCAAAATAAGTACTGGACCCATTTGGCCACCCCATTTAAAATAGTTATGGACACGCCACTGCACTGCACCCAGTGCAGTGGCATGTCCATAAATATTTGGCATACACGTATGCCATACTTGTATAACAAAGAATTGAGCACAATGTTGTGAAGCAGTTGCTCAACACCTCAAAACTGCTGGGAAAAGGGCCAACGTAACTTCCCCTGCCCTGTTTGAGTTACTGAAAGAAAAACATTTTCTAAAAAAAATCACTGTTGCGTGTAGCACTGTCAACAAGGCATGCCTCAGCAGTTCAAAGCAATGGAAATTGCCAGGAGACCTTCTTAAGAAGGGATCTGTGTAAGGAACATGTTTCTATGACGCAGACCCCATAACGTTGCTTTCCCCCCATGCATGATAATGAAGTAATTTCATAAAGGATCCGCAGCAAAGCGCCAGCAGGGTCAAATAATCGCAGAGTGTAGAGGATTATAATCGATACATGGGAGGAGAAGACTGAGCTGACCAGCTGTGCTCATACTACAACTTTCTTTACCACTCTGTGAAGTGGTACCACCACATTAAAAAGTTTAGGGAAAAAGTAGCACAGGAACTCATGAACAGAGACACAACTAGTGACACAGTGCCAGCTGTAGCCATGGGGATGACTATGTAGATTGCAGATTTCTACATATTTAACATACGATTTCAATGATAGAATCACCAGCAAAACAAAACTTAATTACTGTGTAAATTGTAATCTAAATGAATTAATATTAATATATTAAATAACTAATAAATAATTAAAATCAAAGTACAAGAAAAAGGGGTTTAATGTATTAATGCAAAAAAATAAAGTTGAAATGCATCATTTTAAAATAATCTGTAGGGGACAGTGTGCAGTATTGTGACGGGTAGATGCCAGGACAGGAAGAGACCAGCTCCCATTTGCAAGCCAGAGTATATTAAAATATTGGCTGCCGTCTTGCTTGGGCTGGCTGGGGGTACATTGTTCTAAAGCAGTGAGGCAGCAAATAAGTAAATTCATATCTTTTTAAACCAGAACGACATATGATCCTTATAGGTATCATTTGCTACCCTGAAGAGTAATGAGTAATATAAAAAAAAAAATCTTCCTTCACACTGATTAGCCCCTTTACTTGTTTTCTTCTTGATGGAGATTTCGAGCCATTACAACTATTAACTAAACCTGAAAGACTTCATGACTTTTAAAATGGAGAACGCGTTTTATTTTTGTATATGTAATTCAAGGAAAGGAAACAAAACATCCCCGATCTTGAGGAATAATAAACTGCATTTCCTATGAACCAGATGGGAATCAGGGCGTTAAAAGTACTATTATTTAGGTAATGTATCATCTTTGAAAAAATGGAACATTGTGAGGTTGGTTCAATCACTGACTGTGGGTGGGAGAACAAAAGTAAAATAATACAAGCAATGTACTCTGAAGTTCATTTGACCATGTCTTTAGACATTACCTCTGGACTAAGTTAATGACCTGTCATTTTAGTCTGTGAATCACGGTATCTTCAGGCGAAACTCTTATTATTCCCATTTTATAGCAGCAGTTCTGTTACAGCACTAATAAATCTATTTGGCTGATGCACCAAGTTACCATGGTGTTGTGATTGTTCTTTTGCATGCAAACTTGCCTTCCTTGTATAACTCTCACATCGATCACTGCTGGAGCTCTGTACAGAATATCAGAAAATGACTTCATACTAAATACTGAAATAGTATTAAAACCACACCACTTTTCACAGCTCTAGACTGCCAAAACTAAAAGACTGAACAAATACAGACAGAAGGGCTGCTTTACAAACTATTGAGCATGTAGCATGTCAAAGAAATATATATACATATCACCATCAGCCTACCCAAGAGGCATTTCCACTCTTGCTTCAATATACAGCTTCTGTTTTCCATGTCACGCCTGCAACTTTTATTATTTAATCCTACCATCTTTTATGTGGTAGTCTTCTAGACCTTTTTTCATATCTTGGGATCCATTCAGTAGCTTCCTTTGTACATCTTTGATCGGTTTCCCTAGCAGTGTGTCCGGCCCATTGCCATTTAAACAATTTCACCTTTTCAATTATGTCACATATTTGTTCTCAGATCCATTCAAATATTTTTCTCTCTCTTCTCATTATTCCAAGTATACATCTTTCCTTGCTTCTGTGTGTCGTCCGCAGTTTCTGTATCATTTTTGCATTAAGTGACCAGGTCTCACAGCCATAAGTGAGCACTGGTAGTCTTATTTTCTCTTTAGAAAAATTGATAGATTTCAACAGCTGTTTATTCCTGGAACATCCGTTTTCCATAATATCTCCATCATAATATAAGTGTATATATAGCGTGAAGAACAGACCACAGACTGAAATAGCTATAGAATTGATCTCAGGAGATGAAAAAGACCCACAGATGGGAAGATGAAATTAGAAGCTTTTTTGGCACGACCTTGAAAAAGAGACACTGCTAAATCAAAACAATTGGATGTATCTGGGGAGTTAAAAGTACTAGGACAGCTCTCCTTTCCTACTCGTAATGTCAAAACCCAGTCACACCACATTCACTTGTTTCCACAGATCTTCAATCTCACACAGAAAAAAATAAAAAAAAAGTCTACATTTTTTTTTTTTTTAATTAGCAAAACAGGCTAAACATCTTACATTAAATGTATTATGCACTCAGAATAAGCACACACACACACACAAAGGTATTACTGTCATATTATCCCCCTGTTATATTTTCTTCATGGAATGATTAAGGATAAGCCTCTACTGGGTTTACCTGCATACAGCAAAGTACCTAATGTTTTAAAAGCAATCCCCTCAGGTCTCCTTGGTTTGGAGTTTGTTAAAATCATATTATGATGATTGGTTTACTTTGCTTTTCTTGTTCTTCAAATGAATAACTTCCATGGAGCAAAAATGCACAAACAGAATTGGAAAACATTCACCCAGACACTTTGGAAAAAAACATTTTACCATGGATTCCACTCCACGTTTTACGACCATGTGTGCATTTCCCGCAACTGTCTAATCCACATGCTAGAACAGCCAACAGCACTTGCCCTGCTAGCCCCCAGCACAGTGCAATGACCTGTGTGAATGTCATACACTCAAACTGTCTACCACAATTTCAGACTTTTTATATTATTTAATTTATATACTTTTTAAGGTTTCGCTCACCTTCTTATGATAATATTGTAATGTAATGGTATTATATATATATGTACATATATATATATACACACACACACATATGCAGACATACACACTACTGGTTTTAGAACACCTCAATTAAACACAAAATGTAACCCCTTAAGCTGACAAACCCCTCTGGTACCCTTATAGGGAACCAAATCTGTGTGCTTCTCTTTAGTCCCATGTGTACTCTGCACTGTTGTGTTGTTTGACAAGTGTTTTCTATCCCATGAAAGCTGAGACTCTCAGCTTTCTAACAATGTCAAGCATTCTCTGATGTGAAAAGTTTGTTTTTATACCCTGTACCCCCCCATTCTGAAATGCTGGGGTGTGGGGATACTTGGTCTGAGTAGGAATACAAAATCTCAAAATATTGACAGTTGACATTCTTGAACCAGACAATCTACTGATCAAAACAAGACAATCCACGTTTTGGCAACACACACCCGTAGAGAGCTCATAATGTCAAGATGGAAAACTGTTTACAGTGTACTAATACACAACGATTTTACATAATTGGATCTGAACTTCTCCGTGTTTGATAGAACATCATATAATATGTACTTATGTAATTAATTGTTAGGTTGTTCTTAACAAAACAAGCCTATTTTCAAAGAAATCCAATCGAAACTGAGTGATCTGTGAACGTCTGAATGAGACAACCCCACTTCGGAGCAGACTGAGCTATTACCCCTGAGGTAATATATAATATTTTTTTTGTTTAATCATTCCACTGCATATTGCAGCTAAAGGTCTAAGAGGTCTAACATTTAAAATAACCTATTCCACGTCATGCTATTTATCATTAAAGCAGCAAAATAAAATCATTTTTTGGATTTAAAGACCAATACAATTAATCCAGATGTTTGGGTATATGGTCTAACTTTAAAACTGAACGCAAGGCTGCCCCCTGGTGGGGATTTCACAACATGGACTATGTGCTTCAAAAACAAAAACTGCTTAAAAAAATCTGTGGTTATAAATCACACACACAAAAAAAAAAAAAGGTAATTGTTAAAAAATAAATAGCAGTACCTGACCAAGATTGCAGTTTCTTTTAGCTTCACGATTTAAATTTCCTACAAGTAAAGCACGACTTCCCTGTTTATTTCTGTGAAGTGGACTTTTGAATATATGGAGTTTTTCATTTAAATTTTAATAGAAAAATAGCACAGTATGGAAATTGCTGCTTGTTTTCATTCCTAAAATTTACATTACTGGAAATATTTGATGTGGTACACAATCCTAGCTGTCAGAGTTTACAAATAAACTGTTGAATTAGAAAATTATGCAAATATTTCAGATTGCTGTAAGCACTGAAATTCCAATCACTTTGTCACTATAATGATTGTGCCAACTAACTGTGAGTTAGTGTGAGGCTAGCTCTTATGTGTATAAATCTACTGTGCCAAATGACTGTTTAGTATGATTTATATTTTCCAAATTGGTACTTTCAATCACTAAAACCCCAGGTACATTTTCTCAGAAGATACAAGATCTACAAGTGGAACAGCTAAACATGTCAGCTAACAACAGGGCCAACATCCTGTCCCTGAGAGGAGGTGAACACCCATGAATGATCCGTCTGTTAATTTGCAAGTTTGTTTGTTTCTTAGACAAATGTATTCAGCAAGGCCAGGCTATTAAAGCATTTGAAGTGTGACTCGCTAAGCTCTTCAAAAATTCAGTGTAAGCTCTTACTATTAAAACCTTCTGCCTTTTTATGCATGGCTGTGTTTTGCACGGTGTGCACGTGTGTAGATTTACGATTGACAGATCCTTTCTTTGTATTTATTCCACCCCATGCCCCCACCTCCGTGTACTGCATTAAAAATCCACAGGAAACCAAACATAACCAGTATAAATTGTCTGTGTAAAAACAGATCCTGCCAAAAAGGATATTATATATTTTTCTGAATTCAGAATTCAATGATTTAAAATAACTTATGATATATTGATTATTTTGACAAAGCACCTGTCTGGAGTCTGAGTTTGTGCCTGTAGAGTAGATTTGCAGAATCCAGATTATAACTATATAGTAGACATATGTAAATAAATAAATAATAATGTTAATCTTTATTGGCAACATAATGAAACAAATGTATCAGAAAGAAACTTATGTGACTACAAAATTCAGTAAAATATAATTCTGGATTAGTGCCGCAATGATTAAATTGAAGAATAAAGTTAGTTGAGTGTAACAAAATATTACTTGAGTATTCGCTAGATTTCCAAAATGGTGGAAGGTGAAGAAACACGTTACTCTGCACGAAACAAACCTAAATACAAAGCTCTACAGTCTGGAATTACTTTCAGAAAGGCATAAAACACAGTACCTTGTTTATATGTTTATAAAATTGTCGATAGAATATTTAGCAATTTTAATAGTTAAACGTTGCAGCACTATTCTGCATCTTAAAAATGTATAGTAAGCCACATTTTTTAAAAGGTATGAAGTGATTCTCTTGAGATATATGCTACCTTTGATGAGATAATGTAATAATGACATGCCGCTTAAAATAAATAAATAAAATGCCATCCCTGGAGAACCAGTTAGAACCAATTAAAAGAAAAAGAGAAGTAGGGTGAAGATAAGGGATCCGATCCCATGTGTCACCTCCCTGTATACATTAAACATGGATTAATCTAAAAGCAAGTTCTACTCCATATTCTTGGCATAACTTCCATTAGACTTCAGTCAGTTACGTGGGTGTTTGAAGTGCTTATATTGAATGCAAAAAACACACACAGCCACCTACTACAGATAATATACATAAGAAAACTCTGTTGCAAGTCACAGGCAGCCTGACAAAACTAACTTTGCTATTTTTTGTAAACCCTCGTTGCTGATTATATATACACACCGCATACATTCTGGGCATGTTAAAGTATGTTTCTTTGACATTCATTTTTGAAGTAAAGGTTAGCCCTGTAATGAGGTTTAGATAACATTTCCATGTGTTAATCTTGGGGGCTGCCTACTTTTTACATTTATTTCAGCTGTCACTACCTGCCATTTAAGCGTTCTCTCCCAATGTCCGATAGTCAATTAAATCGGAGATTTGACAATGAATCACAAATGTATTAATAATTGCTTTCCATTAAAATTCAGTGTACTTAAAGGACAAGTAAAATTGGGTAGTTTAAATTAAACAAACCTACCAACCACTACATTGTTTGGATGACAGTTATATTATTTTTGTTTGCAAATGGAAAAGCACTACTGATCTGGAGAGGAAAAAAAGATAATTCCTGCTGTCATCTATTTCTTTCAAGAATTCGAGCCAAGGACAGGAAGTCTGTAAGGCACGTTCCATCTTCCGCAGTACAAAAAACTTTTACTGAAAAACGCAATAGGAGGCAACACTATGACGATTGCATGATTTGGTCTAAAGTTTTAATGATCATGGGAATGTAATCAACTTCTCCAAATACATTCTTCTTCCTGAAAAAGTTTATATCATGTAAACGTAAAAACGTTAAGTCCTAATGGTTATTAGCAGCTCATTCCAACACTATTGGACAAGGAAGGAGACAGACTGTAGCAGGTGGACATCTGAGTGAAGGCATACAGTGCCTTGCAAAAGTATTCAGACCCTCTCACAATTTTCACATTGAAGTATGAATTAAAAATGTGCATCAGATGACAATATCCAGAACACTATATAAAATAATATTAAAAAACTAGCCTGTATGGACCAAGCGTTTGGCACAGACCCAACACAGCACATCTCCCATTCAACACCATCCCTACAGTCAATGCTATGTGGATGCTTCTCCTCAGCAAGGGACTGGAAAGCATGTTAAGATTAAAGCAAAAATGGATAGAGCAAAGTACAGGAAATACTAGAGGAAGACCTGTTTCAGTCGGATAGACTTAAAACTGAGGCGATACTTCACCTTTCAGCAGGACAATGATCCAAAGCACAAGGCCAAATCTACACTAATTGACCTCTAGAGGAACACAAAGGGTGGGGGGGGGATATAGATATTATTTGAAAAACATTGAATTAAATAGATTAACATAAGAACTGTTACTAAGTGAGGGGAGGATTAGGTCCATATTGTCCATCCAGCTGTGTGTGTGTGTATACGTGTGTGTATGGTTTTCTTACTCACAAGTAACGACAACCAGAAGAGTGCGAATGATTAAGTCGACAGCTAGGGCCCATGGCTCCGGTACTCGTGCAACAGCTTGAGGAATCAGAATTTCCGCTGGGACGTAAAACTGCAGGGCATAGGTGATGAAAATCCCGAAACAGTAAAGGATTTTTACAATCTGATACATCCTAGAAAGAGAAAATAAAAACATCTGTCAACATTTAGATGTACAGAAAATAATGTAAAATATGTCTTTAAATATAAATTACATCTTTTTCCATTGTTCACTTAAACCTGTCTATCAAACAGTGAAAGGTCACAGCACATGTCTAAAGTTAACAATGCTCGGTTTATTTTTCATAAACAACTTTTCTTATTAACATAATAATTAATCTAAGAAAATAATCCCAATCTTGCTTCGGCACAGATTTCTTAAGTTAACATCATTAATAATTGAAATCTATATATATATTGTTCAAAGATTAAGGAGAACTATTTAGACAGCTGTGATTCAAAGTCTTTAGATATGCAATCTGCATCTTTTCTTTCCTTTTCCCCAACATAGCTTAAAGCTACCTAGAAGCAACCATCACCTCCTGGCAAATCCTAGAGGAATCATTTTCAACTTGATTCCCTTAGTTTTGCAAATATCTGGCAGACTGTGCCACAGCTGAGTGACAAGTAGAGGGTACTGGATTCTTTTAAATATTCTACAAATACCTCCATTTACAATTTCATCCTGACCTGTAGCTACTGGTTTAAATGAATTTTCCACACATTTAATTTGTAACTGAGGATCACCTTCCACACACATTTAAAATGCTACAAGCAAGTGTAACAATATTAAACAAACAGTAAAAAAATATACACATTTTATTACAAACAATATTAAATCAGCCCTATATTATGTAAAGTTTGATTCATGCCATCACTCCTACTGATTTCAATATGCGTTACAAAACAGATAGAAAACTGATTCAAGACGTGTGCTGCTTCTGAAACTGCCTTACATCTAGTAGTGGAAAGTGATAATGTGATTGCACAGGGGATAGAAGGGACCTTATATCGTGGAGGTACACAGACTGGTGAATTAACCTAGTCTTGGTGTGAACACCAGCTGAAAGAACTGGAATTTCAAGCCTCCCGGGGCTGAAACACGAGGAGTCAAAAAGACAGTGACTTTCTAAAGACACGGCAGGCAGGGGAACAGTGAAAAAGGCCCGGGTGAAAATGAGCTATTAACAATATGAGATTACCTTCCTAACAAGGTTCAGCTAACAGCCCTTGACAGGGGATGGCCTATACGTTCCCCCTAATAGGCCGATGAAAGAGTGTTCTGCTTGTTCAGCGAGTTCTCTCTGTTCAGACCGAACTAGCCAAATGTCACACAGTCTCCACTATCACACACGTTGACATTGAGCGGGTCCTAACAGTACAGAGAAAGGAAGTTTCAATCAACACATCTGTCCTAACAAAGAGGTCCTGTGAGGCCGATTTTAAATGCAGGGTAGCGGAGACATTTGGGTCAGTGCCCAGTTACCTGTGGTTTGCAGTTGAAGTTTGCCCTAATCTACAGACGCATCCTGCTTGTTTAATCTCAGTGCTCATCTTAAAGGGGAACTCCACTGAAAATCCATCATTTCTCAGGTTATTCTAGAAGTAGACACATTCTGTGGAGTGAGCTTTTCATGTGCAGCTCATTCCATGTAACCTGAGAAATGATGGCTTTTCGGTGGAGTTCCCCTTTAAGCGATTTCCAAAAGCGCACAGGGTTTCGCTGGAAGTCCAGAAGTGAAACACTGGTTGATTTATTTTCATGTTCACCTTTTCTTTTATCATGGTCAACATATGCACCTGTCTTACTTCCAAAGACTACACTTGTACAGGCTGATGGCTTCTATTATTATTTTTTATTTTGTGTGTCCATTTTCTTTCCCAGGAAACGTTACTTTCCATCTGCAGAACAGCAGGAGGGCAACGGACTACCTGAGCTAAAATGACTAAGGTTTAATTTGTTCTCCACACAAAAAGAAATGCTAAAATGAGAAATGCAAAAATAACCAAATTAAATTCCTACCTATTAAATAATGTCAATCTCGAATTTCTAATCATCATTAGTCTCTAACAATTTTTTTTTTTACTAGGACTAATGGCAACTTGGACAAGCCTCACGATCATAAATACTGCCACTGTGCAAAGCTTACTCATGTACAGTTTAAAATAACTCAAGCAATAATTGTTTCTTTGCCCACTTAATATTTTTGGATATTGCATTTATTTTTTCATTAATCTCCACCTATACAAGAATTCGACTTAAGCTAAAAGAACACATGATTGCTCACTCAAATTGTAATATTGTGTTTATATCTTAATGTTTATAATGCCAGACATGTTTGTGTTGTTGCGAGAAAACAAGGGCACTCTTAATAGACAGATAATAGATGGAATGTGCGAATAAATTTGATAAAATTAAAATCTGAGGAAAGTCTTTGAAGTCTTGATAAAGCATTTATTTTCTGAACTTTTACTTCAAGTTTTATGCATTTTTGACTGCTAGCCATAACCTAATGGGTCTTATATAATTTTATTGCTGTGGAACATGCAGAAAGAAAAAAAAAAAAAAAAAAAAAAAAAATGCTTTTCTTGCGGTGCCTTTAACAGCTCGCTGCAAAATGTGACATTGCGGAGACTCACTCAAGTATAAGGTTAATGGGTTCCTGATTTCTGTGTAAACAACATGTTATAGGATTTATTGATAATTACACCAGTGCTAAAAGAAGGCCCTAGGCTGGATTTATACATTTCAGAAAATCTGCAGACAAGTTCCAGGTGTTGAAGAGTTAAGAAGGAGCCAGCAGGACTGGATAATTAAACTACTGCGAAGCAATAGGTTTTTTGCAATGGTATGAAGTTGAACAGACTCCTTTGCTTTGGTTTTTGGGTCTCTCTCCCCATCATGGTAGTATTCCAAAAGGGGGACATCTATAGTAGCCCCAGTCTCTCTACAAGACTGATGAATTAAGGCCAAGGGACACCAATAAAAGGCACTATTACAAAAATAAAAAATGGCTCAAAGAGAATATATTCAAACAGGCATCACAACTGCTTTGTTTGTACACCAAGACGAGCTGCTGTCAGTGACCACTGCCTGATTTTTATTTTATTTGTTTCAGTTATTAAACAAAAACTAAGACGTGTGGTAAGATATATGCTTGGAACGAGACAGAAAAACCAAGGAACGTATCAGAGAACAAATGTGTGACATCCGATAAAGAATGAACATTTTAATTTACACATCAGAAATGAGACGCTAAACAGATTAAAGATTGATGTATGCAAATAATCCTCTAACGAGTTCATTTTAACTAACAAATGAAACCACGTCGTGAACGGTTAAAGATCATTTCAGTTAGATTTGCTAGCTAAGTGCAGGCAGAGAGAGAACTTATTTGGAGTTTACTTTTAAACCAAACCTAAAACTGTCATAATAGGTTTAGATAATCACTCAAGAATTTTAAACTTGCTTCGGCTCATGCAACACATACTGTATCCTCAGAATCTCCTTTTTCACCCAACACTGGCTATCTGTCTAGACGAATTTTCACTGCAGCCGAGTATAAGTCTATGTAATTCAAACGTTTGACTAAATCCTACATTGCAGTGCATAGGCTTTTTATTTGAGTATATATTGTAGGAACAGGTGAATACTTCTGAAAGCAAATGGGAAACAATTATGTTGTTTTCTCTGTGAAGCAAAATATAATTTGTTGCACTAAGAGGGAAAAGAAGAGAACAAAACAGAATTAGTCGTGCGTGTTGAGAAATTTCTTACCAACAATTAGGCAAGTTAAGTGTGATGCTCCCCCCGATGCTTTCTCCAAAGCACAGGTATCCGATAGTTCCCAGACTGATGTACAAAAATGTTACAATTCCCATCCCTGTGTAAAGAACTTTACTGAAAGACCTAGGGTTCTGCATTTTGTTTTCAAGTGGGAGTACCTGAAAAAAAAGGAACCAACTTTAATCCCCATTTTAACATCTAGCATTCTTTAGGGGTGCTTTAGACAAAGACAAATGGCTTAAACCTGAGAAACAAAGATCTTCGGTAATCAATTTACCAATATTTTGACAGATCATTAAGTCACGATTTCTAAAAGCAAGTGAATGCATGTTTGTTTCTTTTGTTTCCAAATTCAGTTTCAATTTCCTTTTTATTTTCAGCAGTACGATTATTACTTACCACTCCAATCCCCTCAAAAGCAAATATTGCTGTTCCAAAAAAGAGAGGGTAATCCTTAGCATTGCCTACATATGGTAGTGTAACCGGTGATGGGATGTGCTGAAAGACAGAAATGCAAGAAATAAATCAACCTTTAAATCACCTCGAAAGCAACTTCCGTACACAGAAAAACACAAGCCCTGAACACACATCTCTGAATTTCTTGCAGGTTTTAAAATTCTCTGCATGTCCCTATTCTCTATATAGATGTTGTTATCTATAACTATATTGTTATCATATGCAATTGTAATTATTAAAACAGTGAACAAGGATGATTTATTGCTTTGTATTATTTTTATATTCTTATAAGTCAATATTCAAAGGTACAGAATGGTGGAAGTGATAAGTTACAGTGCTGAAGAATTTATCAATATATATTTATATACTCTTTATTCAACCAGAAAGATGCACTGATAGGAATGTGTGTGAATTAGAGAGACATGGGAAAGGGCTCCCCCTGCTGTACTCCGAACAACTCCCATCAGCCACCTGGATTTCCTAAGATGCCTTTTTATGTGTATGTGACATTTATGTGTATACTTACACTTAAGGAATAATAATAAATCAAGACAAGGCTGCCACACATTGCCACGTTAGCTGCGAAAGAAAATGGGGCCAGAAATTTGAGATTGCGGGTGAACACCAGCAGAATAATAAAGGGCAAAAAGCACAGCATGTACAGTCGGGAATCAAAGCTGGGCACGATGACGGCGGTCTGGTTGGAATGGCAGTTGTTGGTGGTTCCATTTGCTGCTTCTACTATCTAGACAGAAAAACAGAAAGTGATGAAGGTAAAAATAACACTTGCCTGATTTGCATTTTCCAGGTAGTTAAAAATAATATTATCAAGTCATGCAGATGGTTTTTAGAGAAGTAGGTTTTGAAGAACTGTTAAAGAGTTCATATAAACCTTTCAATAAAATATAAAAACACTTTTCTTACTTAAAATTGGCAAATTTAAACAATGTATGCAACTTCTGAATGCATTGTCAGTGACCTTGTGACCTTGAAACCTGGAGCACAAACCCAACCCCTCTGACAGTAAAGCCCTAATATTATTACGCTTTCTACATTTTTTGTTAAATCATATTCAATCATTTTGGGATGATGACAAGTAAAGGAATTATAATGGTTTTATCCATGAAAACCGTATACACCACAATAACTAGAAATGTGTGATATTAGTCAGAAATATGAAAAGTCAATCCGAACTTTCACCTTCCCAATAGTATCTAACAGGGGACTTGTTTGCAAATCCATTTTGATTCCATAAAAAAAAAAATCACATTAATTGGAGGAGTTTATAGTTTAGTACCAAAAAAGCAGTAACTTGAGAAACTAGAAATCAAACCAAAGACCATATGGCTCATAATAAAGGAAAACAGCGTCCTCTTGTGGCAGTAGTAGCACATTAATACAACATGAATGTTCTGTATATTTCCTCTACATTTTATGTCTTGAGTAACTCTAAACTCTTGTAAAGGTTTTCTACCAAGAAACAAGTCAGAAGAGTCAGCCAAAGATTGACCATATTTAGTAACACATCTAAAGATAAAAAAAAAGATTTGCATTACTGACTGTAAATGTAGAAAAATAGGGATGTCTTTTTAATAGCTTTAAGGCAGGACACTACAGCATCTTTAAACAGATTAAAGTTCATCTATCAGATGCCATTAGCCTGTAGAAATACCATGACAGTTAAATTGCTGGAAAATGAATCTCACCTGCTTAACATTGTCACTGAGGAATACAAAATAAACACAGCAAAAGCCCAGCTGGGTGACAATCAGAAAGAAATTAACCAGTCGCCTGAAATAAAAAACAGAGACGAGAAAAGGTTGTGAAAAAATCCAAATAGAATACTGCATTATTTGAGTTAAAGGTGTACTACAGTTACTTATGTAATAATTAAATAAAATTGTGTGAAAAAGAAATATCACTCCTAAATACAAGCTAGACTAGTATGAAGAACACTTAAGTCAATGTGAGAAACATCTCATAATATATTCAAAGATAAAGAATAGGTCTCAACAATGTGACGTTCAAATGGCATCTAACACAGCCGTTAAGTACATGTAATATAATAATACATTTTCGATAAATATATTATTTAAGGATGACTATTTTCACAGATAAGATTCTAATATATAGAGCAAACAAATACAATTTAACCTTTTGAACATTTTGATTCCCTATTTAAAGCTCAACAAAGCAAAAAGGATAGCCTTGGAAGCAGTATTCAGTAAAAAGCTGCGCTTGCATAATCAAAGATTTTTCTCAATGTAGTTGACTTGTAAGGTAAATAAAATATTACAAACAATTCACCATAATAGTGAAGCTCCACTGCTTATCCACAGAGAGTTGTGTTTAAGTTGAGGTGTTTCAATGCAAACACTTAATACAAAATCTTGAGCAGAAACAGAAGGACAAGTCAATAGAAATGTTAAGTAAACCAATCAAAAGTTCAACCCTTCTGCCAATCACAAATTAAGAACACAGCACTTCATAGCAGGTCTGGATTAGCTTTGCAGAATCTTACCTTCCCCACACGGATCGTCTCTGCAACCAGGGAACAGGACCACTCTCCAAACTGTATTCCACAGCTTCTCCATAATCCAGAAAAGGTTTCCCCATCCTAAAAAGCAGGTAATATTTTAACACAAGCTGCCTGAAATGTGTTGGAACTGCAGACACCATGAGCACATCCTCCAAGACAGAAACCTGGTCAGAAACCTGGTCTGTTATTAAACCATGACTGGGACAGTAAAGGCTGTTGCCCACTGGATCCGATACATAATTTGTATCCGTTATCCAAAAAGTTGTCCATTAAGGACATTGCACATTGGGTCCATTAAAACCACCTTTTCTGTTTCTTGCGGTGGTGTGCCTCTCACAAGCTACACCACGGTTTCTTTACCTCCTCAACTACAAATATGTTTTAATTGGTCAATGTCATTTTTAACACACGTAAAACCGGATTGAATCGAACTGGTTTCGATGCCAAAACTGACGCATCACTGTCATACGACGACTACGAACACAGTGTGCAAGGTGGGATAGAGAACGTGCACATGTTTGTTTTTTTCTCTTTTCATGCACATAAAAATCAGATGCTTCATCGGATCCAGTGTGCAAGGGCCCTAACACTGAAGGTCAGAGTTTGAGAACGGACATCTTAATCTTGCCACACTGACTGGCCAGCCACTAAACAGGGATTCAGCTAGGCCACTTTTACACGGAGAGATGCGACACCCAGAATGTAGCATGTTTGTAGTACAGCCTGAAGAAAATCCCTAAACACTGTACATGGACTACTTTTAGAGCAGGCATCTGAATCACTCCATTTGGTTTTAACTGCAGTATGTATTTATTATTATTTATTAGCAAAAAACTGAAATTGCCCAACTGGTTAAATCTCTCCTGGGAAACCTTAGTTGTTTTGTGTGCGTCACAGTTACCTGTAATACGAGTTGAGTAACAGCAGCTTTCCACCACAGAGAGGGAGGGATATAGTTCCCCATTGGGGCGACAATCACACACAAGAATTACTTCTTAAGCAAGAGTTACAGCCTCACTGCTGTAGACATCACCCAGCAGGTTCATTTAAACCTCATACAGAATTGCTTTTGCAAATGTGGAATATATTCAGACACATCAATGCAAATTAATAAGTCAATCAAATCAAATAACTATAAGGCCTTACCTGGCACTAACATGATGGGAGCACTTCACCAGAAGGTCCATACAATGAACAGCCACTACTCCCATTACAAACAGACTCAGAGGTCCCAACTGAATGAAAAAAAAGTCAAACCTTTATTTATGTTTATGTGGAGTCATATTCTTTTTCTTTTTTTAATTACTTATTACATATGACTTTTTTATTGTTTAAACATTAAGTAAATGTTTCAGTCAGGTTAAAGATTGCTTGAGTAACAATAATACATTAAAAGCAAATAAACAAATAAATACATACATACATACAGCATAACTGGCAAAATGGGGATGGATTAAACATACGATACAAATGGTAAAAACTTAAAAAAAACATTTGCTAGATGGGTTAGACATGCAGATGAAAATGTGTTTTGTTCGTGAAAAGTCTTAAAGAGAGTACATTTTAATGATATTTCAAATGAGTCAATGAGGATATTCTTAAAGATTAAACTGAATATATTAAAATAGACTGATATTATATTGTTTTCCTAATTAAACTTGAAGGCAGTGGCAAAAACAAAAAGTAAATCTCTGAACTCATCCCTGTTGTCCTTCATGATCATGTTTCATATTCCCATTATCTGAAGATTATTCAATTTAAAAACCTTTATCTTCCCTAAGGCAAGTGGCATATTGCAGGAAATATTTTGTTCAAGGATTCATATCCAACAGATAACATTTTTCAATTCAATTATGAAAACACAAAAGATGAAAAAATATAAAAAAAGGTTCTCAATAGGCAGAAGTGATTCCCTTTAGCCACTCTTAACTGAACATATGTACTGAAGGAAAGTGAAAGTGAAGGATTTGTGAAATCCCCAAAGCATTTACAAGCATTTGTGTAGAAAAATAACAAACTATAGCAAAGGATTGATAGCACAGTGAATGTATTAATTTGCCTTTGTAGACATTATAAATTCCAGTTTAATAGCCAGCTCAAGTACCAGAGAAATGACATGGATTTGCCTCGTAGTGCCTTGGAAAGACTTGGGAACAAAATAATTGGACTGAACCATAGTAACAAACTAACAGTGTCTTACAGAGGAGTAACAAAATACCTTGTGAATATTATTTGGCAATTGTGTCTTTTGTAATTGCAATTGTAAATTGGCTGATTGCATTTGTAGAGCTCCTTACCACAAGCCCTGCATTCCTCACAGCCAAAGGAAGCCCCAGCAACCCTGTGCCGATATTGCCCTTCAACAAGTGGATCAGCGTCGGCAGGAATCTGGAAGAAGAGAGAGAGGAGAGAGGAGAGAGAGATCACATTTAACATGAGCTCCTAAATTAATATTACATACTCCTTTAGAATATGAAAACCAAGAAAACCAATGAAACAGTGTCACACCAATGGACTTGGTGTTCGGCCATCTCAGGCATTCCATTTTAACTCACTGGACTGCCAGTGGATAGACTCGAGGAATAGCATTCTTATAAATTCACTTCTGTGATGACATGCCAGGAATTTGAGAGTGGACTTCTACTAATTAGTCTTAAAATTATCAATAACAGTCATACCAGTTGACATTGATCAAGCTTAGTTCCAATAATACTTTTCATATAGTTTAGATAAACAGTGTCATATAGTAAAAGGCTTTGTATTTAATCAAAATAAAATAAACGTACGATTGGTTTCTGCTCCATGGAAAGCAAAAACATCACGCCACACCAACTACCCATGTAAATGCCTGTATGTACATGTGAAACTGTTTAACATGTATTACTAATGCTTTAGCAATACTTATTCTGGCCATGCCAATAAAGCTATCTGAATTTGAGAGAGTCGCATACCATTGATGTCAAAGTGCTACAGAACTTTATCCTGAAGATCATGAATCAAAGCAGACTGCAATCTGAAGAACTTGTTGTTTTGTATAATTGCATGATTTATATTTTACTATTAAATCAAATGTTTTGTTTTACGATTACAAACTTAAGCTATGATATTAAGTACATTTAGGACAATTGATAACAGGATGTGGTTTACTGACTATTCTTGTATGTCTTGGCTGTGGTACAAGCAACCAGTCATTTCTAAGCATCTCAGGTACCCATGTACCAAAACTATGTGTACTTTTGTATCAAAATAACAAGCTGTTTTTTGGCAAAAGAGTTGAGACTCCCACCTTTGCGTTTTACAATAAAACTGTCTGTCAACCTATACAGTCTGAGGGAAATTCCCAAAGACCCTCTTGCCTTGCAGATTCTTGATTAAACCAAGTCTGATTATAACAGAGACTCTTCAATTAATTAAAGGTTCATCAGAACAACCTGTCATTCCATCTCAGCTCTGCATGAATTATAATACATGTATTGACTTTTGTGTTGTCCTGCTCTCTGTTCATTGGCTAATTCAGGCTACCTACAAAACCTTTAAGGACCATGGATATTCAGAACCAACGTTTTATTTTGCCAGATATAAACAGATTCCTAGAAAAGGTGCCGCTTCTGTTGTTGGAACCGAGCTCTTTCAACTTCCAGGCACGCAGCTAGGAGTAATTCCACACCAAAATGATATTGTTATTCACTATACTTCACATTTCCTATCATTGCACTCAAGTATAAGTCATTTTTATTCATTTTTAACCTATTTCACATTGTAACCAAGCATAGACTGTAGGCTACATGATCACACCAATAGGAAATTAATTTAATAAATTAACCTGTCACTCTGTGAGCACTAAGCAAGTTCCATGGTGTTTAATTCCTTTCAAACTATGAGCAAAGTGCATCTGCAGATGTGCACTTGTGATGTGAACAGGGGCAGATGAAAGGATGACTCACGATTGCAAACTAGAACACAGCACTCAATGCCGTTTTCCATGCTTTCAATCTCCTTACATAAGACACTTTAATGTTGTCAGTGTCGCCGTGTTTTCTGATCCAATCTCAATATACAGTAATTACCACAAATATGGAGGGTTGCCTGTTAAAACTATCCAACTCAATATAATCTCATATAAAATGACCCTACAATGACACTACAATGAACCATTGTAAATGCACAAAAATAAAATAAAAAAAGGAGTATGGGCAGGTCTGATACACCGAATGTCTCGCATAGCTTTTGTACAGCACAGCATCCTGCGTCGGCGTAATTAATAGTTGCATGTGATTAACTGTCCAATCGTAATGCTTACGTAGTTCCAGTTCTCCCCCCAATCCTCTCGTACTGGTTCTGGCCATCAGAAGGTCCTGGCGAATGACTGGGAGACAAAGCAGTCTCCTCGGTGGGAGTGTCGGATCTGCTCAACGACATTTTTCCTGGGGGACAAACAAATAAACACACAATTGGATACATAAATAGTTAGAACACTCAAAGCTGTTTCAATGCAAAAATATAAATGAGCCTGGAGGTAATGCCAAAATGTTTTTTTCCCCAATAAAAAACATGACCAGAATTTGAATTATGTATCTGGGTGTCTTCACAGTAAAGATCTTAGATTGCAGGCAATGTAGTTAATAATGGTTTCAAGCATTTAAGCATTTTTAACATGTCAGCACTGCTTCTACAAGAAAATGCAGGTCTTTGGCAGGTCTATGACTAACACAGTAGTTTGCTATGACATAACTTGTATCCATTAACAATTTTTTTTTATACATGTAAGCAGTTTGAAGCATTCAAGTATTCTGACTCATGGCAATAATGCAAATAGTGAAATTAGAAAGAGCTACTGGATATCTGGGCCTCAGTGAAACGTAACTGAAAATCATTTTTAAAAACTGAAACAATAGTATAAAACGTCCATCATACACTTTTTGAGCAATACTGAGGCAGAGCTCGGACCAACTCCACCTACCATAAAAGTAGGTGACTCTCGAAACACAGAGTGCACAAAATATAGGAAAAATACAAAGAAATATGTTTTATCGGTTTATATTTATATTGTCACAACATTATGCACATCGTTTTTCTTTTTTTTTTAGATCAGCTTATTGATTAAGGGGTTGTCATGCAGTATTTTGTAAGTTTATTAATTATATTTTGATAGAATTAGGCCTAGCTCCTATATGTAAGAAGATACACAAACAACCGGCAAGATATGATGCACTTTGTGTTGCTTTTCAATAAAACTAATTTTGCACCTGGTATAGCTATGTAAACATATCATATATGAATTATAAGAGTTATTCTACTGTTAAAGAAACACACACCTTGTAAAGCTTCAAATGAATAGTAAGTTATCATTTCTTGTTTCTGTATCACTTCCATTTCACAATTATCAGCAGAATGCTTTTATAATGTCAGTGTCAAATGTGAAGTGAGATGAAAAAATCCAATTAAGATCAGCATAATGCAAAATACTAAAAGCGCTAACAAACATATATAGGGAAATTTTCTGGACTTCAACCTTTCAAATTCTCTTTAAAATATTCCCCAAATCGAGTTGTACTTGTACCTTTACTACTCATCCCTTATAGATTGTGTGTGCTCCACAGAAATCAGGAATGGCAGTTAAAAGATACGTAATGTTTTTACAGCGGTCTGCAAGTTTTAAATGATTGTTGTTGTTTTTTTGAATCAAAGTTTAATCCCATTAAAAATTCAGGAAAAACATAAATATTGCTTATTGGTTTATAATATATGCTAAAATATTCCTAGTACTGAAAGAGGAAAGACAGAGAGGAACCGAACCTTGTTTAATAATCGGACTGATGAAGGCAGAGGTCGACCCAAGATCCTCTTTTTGTTAAAAGATTGGAAACATGCTTAAATATACACCCTAAATTGAAATGCAATTATCCTTCACCTAAATTAAACACCTACACTTCTTCATTCATAGGTCATTAAACTTGAAATAAATGGGTTACCATTGACACTACTGGCATTATCTGAAGTCATTTGTAGTCCTGTGGGTGCCACTTCACTGTTACTTCCTTCTTACTGTGCGAGATCAAACAGACCCCTCTGCATCCAGAAAACAGTCTCTATAACAAATACAAAACAAACTATGATTTCTCTGCTTGGATATCAAAGGCAAGCATAGACAGTGCATAATGTTCATTATAGATGTTGCAAACCTATATAATTTCTCTGATGTTCAATATTTAATCTTATAAATAACTAATACAAAGATAAGTATCTGACATGGTTAGGCAGCTTTGTACTTAATTGTAATGTTAATCTATCTCAGAAAAACTTTTGTCATGCTGCAACTGTTATCTCAACCGATAACAATAAGCATTTTAGCCAAGAAGGCTGATCTCTGAGGACTGTGTGATGATAATCATACTTATAGCTAATGTCACAACTTTAAGCCTCCCATCTGAACAAAGTAAGCTGTATGAGTTTTGATCAGATGGAATCAAATATTTAGAATTTAGACACTTTAATAAATGTATAATGAAAAGTTAAACAGAAACGGTACATTACATTTGGAAGCTGGGTTTTTTTATGAGGAACTTTGACCTTGCTCAAATGTGTGTGCACCTTGTGTTTGTGCCCAGTGGCATTAGATGATGTTCAAAATGTAATTACATCATGTGCCTAAGCATATGTTTGTACAGCTGTGAAGTAATTGAACTTCCATTATATTGTATTACATTATGAAGACAGACAAAGCCTGTTAACATAACACACATTTAATATGTTTTTAAATTAACCAGAAAGTCTCAGTTCTATTGCACACACCTGACTTTTAATAAGCAAGTCTAAATCTATCCTGAGGAGTTCTAGGAGAAGCTTGCAGGCACATTGCTTGAGAGCGAATATTACAACTGTGAACACACAGTCCATTCTGGGTGTAATATGGCTCATTTGGACACCCACATTTAACTTGCACCGTCTAAACACCATGATGATCCCTCCGATTGATCCTCAAGGCTTTAAGTTGCTGCATCTGTACATTTTGTGCCTGTTTCACTCCACTGCACTCAAGTAACTGCTGCCACGTTTTGCTCTTCCTTGATCTAAATTGAATCATGCACTGTATTTTATACTTACTCTCAGTTAAATGTATTCTTATTAGGACTGAAGTTGTATATTTTACTTTCTTGCTTTTTTTGTTCGTTTACTTTTCTTTCTAGAAGTGTGCATATTTTGTCAAAATTGCAAATCACTGGGTGAGAACATCATTAAAAAAAAAAAAAACAACCCAACATCTACATTTTCTCCATAACGTGTACCTTAGACAAAGTATCTCCAAGTCAAAATCTACAAAGACAATGTACACCTCTGGAATAAGCATTTTCTTTCAATCTTACACACATTTCTCTTTTTCATTACCACAGTTTTGTTTTGTTTGTTACATTGTGTATGTGGTAAGACTGACCATCATTAATGACAGATAAATCAATACATATTTGACTTAACTCATATTGCTCAGAAAGTCTTTGGAAAAGTCAACCTGCATAAGTGATCAGTGGTTTCAAACTTCAAATATAAAAGCCAAAGCAATGCAGATAGAATGGCCAGTGGTGGAAAGGAGCAGTCATGTAAAACAATTGAATTTAGCACACATACACAGAAGACTGAAAAGTTGTCTTTAACTCAGAACCCATTTAAAACTGTGTCTATGTTGTTCTCACACCATTGATGATTGTTATAAGTGAACCCTGCAGTAGTCCACCCAATGTAATGTTAGTCTCTCAAAAATAATTATATTCATCCATGTTATCATCTGTATTAGCTCACTCTGAAGTGAGTGTATGGATTCCAGCAGGCACCCAAAAACAAAGGATAGAAATTACGGCTGAGGTTTAAAAACTCCTCCTCTGACAACAGATAATTGTATGTTCATTAGCACTCTAAAAATAAACTAGAAATGTCTGACACACACAGTACTGTAATGCAAATTGCAGTTCATGCATGGGTTGTATGCATGCAAAAGTGAAAGTCAGAAATTGTTCATAATAATAATAATAATAATAATAATAATTGAAATCCCAGACAATGTAAGATATGCTTATTTGCTATATTGATGCATGAGTATTTAACTATTTGTATTGAAATTTCCTGTTCAAAATATGAATTCAAAACACCATATGCTGCTTTATACTCAGAGAATATACCTATTTTTGGATCGGTTAGTCTACATTACAGATATTTCAAAAATAATAATAATGAAGCATTTATTCGAGACCTTTGTCTACCTGTGCCAGTCTGAATTACAACATAATTAATTTGAATACAAAATAATGACTATTCTATGGAGTAACAGATGCTGATCGCACAATGTCTGAGCACAGAGCGTCCTGTGTCAGTACCGGCTCTATTGCTACCGGCTCGTACATGTGAAAAACACTGACCCTGGTATCTGTAAACACATGTCACTATATATTCACTCCTGATGTCCCCATCTCCGAGAAATTAAATAGCGATAAACATCTCAGATCGGTTCATGTGACCATCGTCCAGTGCGTTGTATATTACCTTACAGATGCTGCAGCGCTGCTTTCACAACATGTTTTTGGGAGATGTTTTCAATTCACGCTCCCCTGGCTGAAATTCAGATTTGCCAGATCTGGTGTTGCGTTTCCTCATTCATACTCGCCCTGGTCACATGACCTGCGCTCACACGTCGCTCAGCTGATCTGAGCCTCGACTCCAAACGGGATCCTGCGCCTGACGTCCCGGTCTGCGCAGGCGCAACGTAGGCAGCACAAGTTTGAGAGGATCTGCGCAGTAGGACCTCCATCAAATATAGAGACGGCGTTTCTAACAAGCCCGTTTAAAAGCTCATCAGGCAGACATCAAATAGACGGCCATGTATGCATATACAGTCCTCCCTTAACAAAGCAAAACAAAACAAACGCACATATTCACTGTTTATTACATTATGGCATCTCATAGTCATTCTAGGGATAATTATCAAATCGATGCTACTGCCACCTAGTGTGCGAGTGTAATTAACACCACCATTTTCCTGTGAATAACATTAGCAGAGGACTATATCAACACGTGAAACACGTTATTCAATTACTATGACTATTGTTGTGATGGCTGCACGGCTGTTTTTAACGTCCTTCCGGGATCAGAATTGCTCTCCACGCTGTCTGCGCTACGTCACGTCCGGCGCAGACTTCGCGAACGACACTGAAGTCTGCGTGACCTCATGACGTCCTTTCCGGCTGAGGTCACGCACATGACAAACGTGCTATAGTCCTGTGTTTACAGTGGGGGGGTTGCAGAGGCTGCGTATAGGAACAGATTGCACTGCTTCTGTGTAATGAAACTTTGCTGATACTGACAGTCGAGTAGAAGAGGTTGCACATTCTCCAAAGGACTACGAAACATGACGGTAAGTAGCCTACAATACAATGGAAACATTGATGATTACGTGTCTATGGGTATTAGTCCAGTGGTTAGCAGTCCAGGCCCTCAGATGACACCCTGCTATAACAGCAGTGTCTGATGTGGGCATGTTGTATCTTTGACAGAAGCACGAATTCTTTGTGGACATGACGTGTGAGGGCTGCTCCGGCGCCGTCACTCGGGTTCTCCGCAAACTGCAAGGCAAGTGGCACTGATGCTGTTTTATTCGCTTAAAAATGGAGCTATGGATGTGTTTACACTTGTGCATAGACTTTTTTTTCATGTTGTACCCCTTGAAAGGAGCATCTTCTGGAGCTACCAAGCATTTGATTGCAAACCAGCAAAGTGGTTAAGGGTTTGGTACAGAGCAGACTTGTTTTCGAGAGGAGAACACGGTGTGGAACAAAAACAAACTAAAAACATCAAGCTGCAAATGTATGTCGCGTCATGAGTTTATTAGAAAGATGCAGAGTGGCGAGATGTAAAATCTAATAAAGGTACAGACATTCAAATAATCGTATTTGTATTGTTCAAGCACTGAAGATCTGTCCAGCAAACGCGGAATTCTACGGGACATAGTTGTTAGATCGTGTAGCGTCACATGATTTATTAATGCAACTGTCAATTACTAATTCTTTGCATTGCACTCAGGCAATTATTAGTATTTGTGTAGCTTGTCGTGGTGCAGATTGATGACGTAACGCGTACTTCGCACTGTGTGCAAACAATACCGAGGATTCTGGAAGTCGTGCATTCTGGGAATTTCATTCAAATGGCTGCTTGAAGACGAATGCAAATTACGCCATTACAAGCCACGAATGAAGACATACTCTTCCTAATGTAAGAGTGACGAACCTAATTCCAAGAGAAAACAATTTCATTGAAAATTGTATAGATGTGTATTGATTTATGAAATCAAGCCACACTTCCATGAGCATTTGTGGTCTTTCAAGATGATCAGAGCAGTTTTTATTTAATAATGTCTTATTGGGCTATACATTTCTTGAACACTTCTAACTTGCTTGTCTTTTTTTTTTTTCTTTCCTTCTTCTTTCTTACAGATGTCAAGTTTGACATTGACCTGCCCAATAAAAAGGTTTTTGTCGAGTCGGAGCAGAGTTCAGAAGTTCTTCTTGAAACACTAAAGAAAACGGGGAAAACAGTTACTTATATTGGTGCAAAATGAAGAACTGTCCAAAAACAAGGTACACATGTCCAAGATTCTACTGAGAAATCATGAGTTTGGTTTTATAGTACCCTTTTCACCTAAATGTATAATGGAATATGATTTGAGGAATTTCACCCTTGCACTGATTGAGTGACATACTTTTGCAGCTGTTAATCTGAAACTCATAGTAGTTTGTGGTGGGGCCATCTAAGCTTTCACCACTACCTCCCAATCTCACAGGTGTCCAGACAGTAATTGCTCCCTGTTACATAACTTTCCTAGGAGATGTTCTTTAACTCTGCTCCACCTTATCCTTTGAAGACTTGCACAAATTTCAAACCTATACCCCAATAATTAAACAACAAATTATTGGTATTTTAAATGTAGCTATCATAACTTTAAATCATGTTGTTGTTGTTTTTTTACAATTCAGGTGTATAATTAAGTTGGCTTTCAGGCTTCAGATTTACTCTTGACTTAACGCATCAGCTTCACATACATTATGGGTCCTGCTAGTGGAACGAGTAGACCAGTTGTCACTGTTGTTGTCCATTATCTGGGCTCAGAGCGCCTAAAGAAGCATTAGTTAGCTTCTCTTTTCCACATGTTATACAGGAAATGTAGGTTTCCCATGCTTGTACAAAGGACTGCAGTGCGAAGTCAGGAGGAAATATCATAGGTTTACAATTTGGAGATAATTTGGTACTTTTTAGTTTTTTTACATGTGTAATTCAGATTTTTACCATATCATGTATTTTTGTTTGCGTAATAGGTTAAGCTTTACTTGTTTTTGTGTAGAACTCAATTTCCAGATAATTTGATATCTTCTCTCAGAAAAGTTCAGCCTTCATTCTCAGACTGATTTGCGGCCACTCTGCACATTTATAAACAGACTATCACTTCTCAAAGTATATCAGACACCTGTAACATTCTTGCAATTATTGACAAATGTATGATTCATTGTTGGCATCTGGGTCTTTTGTCCTCAGGTAACATGACCTTCCTGGTGATGTGCAGGAAAATTAAATGGTTGGGCTTCCTGTATACAGCATATTATATAAGCTGTCTGGAAACCATGCAGTTCTGACTTCATCACTGCCATTAGGTGAACTACGGGGGACCATTTAATTCTGCTTTCAAACCGCTTTAGTTCTCTCGATCTGCTTTCATGTGTGTGATCTATATTGTTTAAAAAATAAAGTAAACTAATGAAAAACTAATGACTTGTGTTTGGTGTGTATTTTTCATAAAGAGCAGTAAAATATTCAGTCTTAAGCAAGTGATTGCAGTTGTGAAATTGCTGATGTGAACCATGCAGGCTTCTGGGAGACGGTGCACAGGTTCTGCTCCCATTTCTGTTATTAGTTAAAATAGTGCCCTCAGATGTCTTTATGTAGTATTATAATTGAAAGGAAAAAATATATTTTTTCTGCTCCAAATGTTTTTACTTATATTCGCTAAAGCAAAATAATTTGATTTATACAGTTAAATATAATGTAAAATGATATTGGATGGGAAAAGTGAAAACAACTTTCTGATCTCCTTGCTGCTGTAATGACTATACTGCCTGGAGGGGAGGCAACCATTAGGCCTAGGCCCTAAGAGAGTAATTTTCTCCTACATGCCGTCCATAGGAGTTTTTTTGTTTTTCTCTCCTCCGTGCCTAAATGGTTTATTTACTTAAATGTTCACTCACTTTATTTTAGATCATGTAAAATGTTTACAGGTCTATATTTATTTTACTTTATTGTATCTATGTATTATTTTATTTTGCTGTACATTTGTTGCATGTTACCAGACTGTAAAGTGCTCTGTGGCTACCCTGCGAAGGGTGCTATACAAATAAAAAATGGATTGATTGATTGATTGTAGTTGGAGAGAGGGACTCCTGAATACCTCTTGAATGTATGCCCTTTCAAGGCAATGAAATAATCAAACACATTCACTCAGCCAAATTTATTATTACACGGGGCTCATGAACAGAGGTCACGACTAGATTACAAATATACAAGAATTACATCTAAATATCCTATTAAGCACGGATTAGAGCCCAATTAGCCAATTACCGGCTAATGACCAATTAGAGGCCGACTCGAGGAAAGCAGCGCGGCTCTCTCTGCTGGTGTGGCGGCTCAGCGGGCTCAGCTCAGCTTCCAACCCCACGGACTCGCAGGTAGAGCCCCTAGTCACTGTGGCCCCTGGCGCTGGCCTTACCGAATCACCAAGAGGCCCAGGTCTCTTAGCGAGGCTTAAGATTGTCAAGGCTCTACAACTAAAATGAACTAGCAAGAATGGTACTATCTCAGGATCATCCCATTGCAAAGGAAAAAGAGGCGGGACAGATTTGGAGAATTTGCTGATCCCCAGCTTTAGTACTACGTTTGTTGTTAGAACACTTTCAATGATCAATGTCACGGTGGGTTTTAAACAGTTCATGCTGAATAAAGGTCTAGATTTATTTTGGCACAAAAAGGTTTTCATGGCAATTTAAAACATTCACAATAGGGAACGACCTCACATTCCTATCACAAGGTGCATTAAAAGGCTTCTCTACAATAATTTGCTAAATACAGTGAGGGGAAAAAAGTATTTGATCCCCTGCTGATTTTGTACGTTTGCGCACTGACAAAGAAATGATCAGTCTATAATTTTAATGGTAGGTGTATTTTAACAGTGAGAGACAGAATAACAACAAAAAAATCCAGAAAAACGCATTTCAAAAAAATTATAAATTGTTTTGCATGTTAATGAGGGAAATAAGTATTTGATCCCCAATCAATCAGCAAGATTTCTGGCTCCCAGGTGTCTCTTATACAGGTAACGAGCTGAGATTAGGAGCACTCTCTTAAAGGGAGTGCTCCTAATCTCAGCTCGTTACCTGTATAAAAGACACCTGTCCACAGAAGCAATCAATCAATCAGATTCCAAACTCTCCACCATGGCCAAGACCAAAGAGCTGTCCAAGGATGTCAGGGACAAGATTGTAGACCTACACAAGGCTGGAATGGGCTACAAGACCATCGCCAAGCAGCTTGGTTGAAATGCGTTTTTCTGGATTTTGAAGTTGTTATTCTGTCTCTCACTGTTAAAATACACCTACCATTAAAATTATAGACTGATCATTTCTTTGTCAGTGGGCAAACGTACAAAATCAGCAGGGGATCAAATACTTTTTTCCCTCACTGTATGTGCATGGTCAGCCTTGTTTTCACATCTATGCGTAGTGGAAAGAGCTGAAACCATCTTTGGGTTATGAAATCGCTAACCATACGAGAAAGTCTTTGTCTTCATGATGTAACAAAATAATGATACACAACTTCACTTCACATTTTTGATAACAGTAGTTTCTTGTTTTCCTAGTTTCCTAATGACACAATGGAAGAGCGCCTCTTTGTTGTCCATAAATGCAGGCATTTAGCTTCCTCCCACTGTACAGGTCTTGCAGGAGTTGTATGAAAAATGAAAAAAATGCAGTTAGGATTAGTCCCCATTAATTAATTTAGTTCATTAACATTTCAAGAAGGTTAGATTTGCATTTCTACCAATGTAACTGAATTGGGCGTAGATTCATACAGGCCAAGGTTGAAATGTTATAGTTGGTTAGGGCTGTTATAAGGGCTTAAAATGGTAATCTACTGATTTACCATTGAAGTATAGCGTCTTTAAGTCTACATTAAGACCTTGCTGCACACATCCTATGTTTACCATGCAAATTAGACTTAGAGTTGCAGAATTCCAAACAAATAGAAAATTAATAATAAATCCACCCCCGACAGAAGCTCACCCCACTCTTTGTAGCCATTCACAGGAACTTAACCGCCTTTTTGGCGTCTCTGTGAGGCTCTCCAGAGAACAGTGCCCCGAGGTCAGCCTGGGCCCAGACAGATCAGAGAGAGACTTTCATCAGGCCCCCATTCCTTGTATCTTCTTATTGTACTTTCTTCTTAGTTCAGTTAGTCTTAGTTTCTGTCTGTGCATGTCTTTTCAGAGCAATAAATATTGACCTTTTTATAAAACTGCAATGCTGAACTGTGTCTGTGGGGCTTATTACCTCAGGGAGTGCAAGATACAGTGTGCTGTGTGTGCTACCCTGGCCCTTGGGATCTGGATCGGTGTTAAGGTCCCTGAATCCGTCTTAGTGTAAAAGTCGGGAAGGTAACACAGTTCAGAAACAGAAGAGGATAAAGATAAAGATAATGATCGACAGCAGTCGATAAGTAACAGTAAGTAACATTAATTTAAAACAGTTTCTCACTCAGAATGTTCACATTCATTACTTTTCAGCCAAATGTGCATGATTTATTACAAAAAAGGTAGATTATTTGCATCCATTTACAGGTAGTTCAAATATAAATCTTGCACACTTTGCCAAATAAATTGAAAATACATTGTGATATTTTAAAGTGAAGACTTGTCTTTGCAGACTGTTGTATAAAGCCACATGTAAAGTCAGTCCTATATAATGAAGATAATGATTTAAAAAAGGATTTTAATTATTGTTCACAGTGTTATGTTACAAACAGTTTAAAACTGTGCAGGCGCAATCAGTCAGGGGATGAAGGATTCAACGGGATGCCAAATATGTCATTACACAGGCACTTTAAAAATTTCCATTTCGACTGCTGCACACACATATATATACACAGACACACACACAGACACAGGGCAACCTTCCTGGATGAACTTGACTTTCTTCTCTCAAGTCATGTCTTGTAATCACAATGCTAAAAACTTTTTTTCCCACCAAAACGCGACATTTGACCTTCCTGATTTATATCAAAACGCAATATATCCATTTTCAAATTAGCACTGATCTCTGAAATGATAAAGGTTCACACGATCACAATGAATACATCATTCAGCAATGTTGATGAAATATCAGACTATCACACATTACAAACCCGTACTTAATAGCAATTTGCTGTTTGTAACGAGATATTTCTGTAAAATAAAGGGACAGACTAAAACGAATGACAAAACGCAATGCCCAATGACTATAATGGGGGAATGCCCATAGACTATAATGGGGAAAACAGAAGGACGGTCTATATCTCCAAATCACACACAGGAATCCTAAAATCCTGAATACGCTTTCTTTAATATAACCTCATATAAATGATAAAAGTGGAATGACAGCTGCTTTCTATGGAATGACAGGCCTGGAATATTAAAAATGCACTGAAAAAATGGCACAAATAGGTTTGACTGCCTATACACACACACACACACATTATTATTATTATTATTATATATATATATATATACACACACACACACACACACACACGTATATACACTCACCTAAAGGATTATTAGGAACACCTGTTCAATTTCTCATTAATGCAATTATCTAACCAACCAATCACATGGCAGTTGCTTCAATGCATTTAGGGGTGTGGTCCTGGTCAAGACAATCTCCTGAACTCCAAACTGAATATCTGAATGGGAAAGAAAGGTGATTTAAGCAATTTTGAGCGTGGCATGGTTGTTGGTGCCAGACGGGCCGGTCTGAGTATTTCACAATCTGCTCAGTTACTGGGATTTTCACGCACAACCATTTCTAGGGTTTACAAAGAATGGTGTGAAAAGGGAAAAACATCCAGTATGCGGCAGTCCTGTGGGCGAAAATGTCTTGTTGATGCTAGAGGTCAGAGGAGAATGGGCCGACTGATTCAAGCTGATAGAAGAACAACTTTGACTGAAATAACCACTCGTTACAACCGAGGTATGCAGCAAAGCATTTGTGAAGCCACAACACGTACAACCTTGAGGCGGATGGGCTACAACAGCAGAAGACCCCACCGGGTACCACTCATCTCCACTACAAATAGGAAAAAGAAGCCACAATTTGCACAAGCTCACCAAAATTGGACAGTTGAAGACTGGAAAAATGTTGCCTGGTCTGATGAGTCTCGATTTCTGTTGAGACATTCAGATGGTAGAGTCAGAATTTGGCGTAAACAGAATGAGAACATGGATCCATCATGCCTTGTTACCACTGTGCAGGCTGGTGGTGGTGGTGTAATGGTGTGGGGGATGTTTTCTTGGCACACTTTAGGCCCCTTAGTGCCAATTGGGCATCATTTAAATGCCACGGCCTACCTGAGCATTGTTTCTGACCATGTCCATCCCTTTATGACCACCATGTACCCATCCTCTGATGGCTACTTCCAGCAGGATAATGCACCATGTCACAAAGGTCAAATCATTTCAAATTGGTTTCTTGAACATGACAATGAGTTCACTGCACTAAACTGGCCCCCACAGTCACCAGATCTCAACCCAATAGAGCATCTTTGGGATCTGGTGGAACGGGAGCTTCGTGCCCTGGATGTGCATCCCACAAATCTCCTACAACTGCAAGATGCTATCCTATCAATATGGGCCAACATTTCTAAAGAATGCTTTCAGCACCTTGTTGAATCAATGCCACGTAGAATTAAGGCAGTTCTGAAGGCGAAAGGGGGTCAAACACAGTATTAGTATGGTGTTCCTAATAATCCTTTAGGTGAGTGTATATATATAGACACACTGTCATCTCCATTTATCTACACTGCAAGTTCAACCTGATCTGAAAAAATAAACTGAGTAAATGCGACATTTGACATTCCTGATTTATATCAAAATGCAATATATCAATTTTCAAATTAGCACTGATCTCTGAAATGATAAAGGTTCACACGATCACAATGAATACATCATTCAGCAATGTTGATGAAATATCAGACTATCACACATTACAAACCCGTACTTAATAGCAATTTGCTGTTTGTAATGAGATATTTCTGTAAAATAAAGGGACAGACTAAAACGAATGACAAAACGGAATGCCCAATGACTATAATTGAGGAATGCCCATAGACTATAATGGGGAAAACAGAAGGACGGTCTATATCTCCAAATCACACACAGGAATCCTAAAATCCTGAATACGCTTTCATTAATATAACCTCGTATAAATCATAAAAGTGGAATGACAGCTGCTTTCTATGGAATGACAGGCCTGGAATATTAAAAATGCACTGAAAAAAAGGCATAAATAGGTTTGACTGCCTATACACACACACACACACACATTATTATATATATATACACACACACACACGTATATATATATATATATATATATATATATATATATATATATATATATACACACACTGTAATCTCCATTTATCTACACTGCAAGTTCAACCTGATCTGAAAAAATAAACTGAGTAAATGGGCAACTGTATGTAAAATAATGTGATATCTTGAAACAATTGTAAATCACCCTTAATGAAGTGTGTGCATATTAATGAGCAACTAACACCAATAAAGACACCAGCATTATGATAATTAACTGATTTACGCTCTTTTTATTTGCTTTGCATACTTTATATTGTAAATTATATTGTTAATCCATTTCTTCACAGAAATTGACATTCAATAAGTTATTTCTATTTTATTCCATTTTAATATTAAAGCAATAGGTGTTATGCAATCAAAAATGAAGTATTGTGCATTTTTCTGCAGTAGATAAGGTTTGCTAAGTTTTGAAAGTAAATGAACCAATCAAACGAGAGAGGGCATGGTTCTGTGTTGTCAATGCAGGGAATGGTATCATGGAGCTTGCCTTTCAACAACCATACAACGTCCTAAGTGCTTCATTTGTGAGACCTGCTTGTAAATCAATTTGTGCATGTGTGTGAAAACAATCCTATTATGTGTTTAGTGTGTTTTCAGTTTATCAGGTTATTTAAAAAAAAGTGTATTCAGGATTTTAGAATCAAAACTTTAACCCACCCGCTAATAGACAACTAAAACTAGACAACTGTACTCAGTTGCGACTTCAATTTTAGATGCCACGTTCTTGTAATCATAAATATAAACGCTATAATGTACAGGTTTGTAGTTTGCTACTAGTGGGTGTGTCAAACGTTTGTTTTAATCCGGCCCCCAGTCTAGGATTTGGAGATATAGGTAGTCAAACCTATGTGTGCTGTTTTCAACGTGTTTTATACGTGACTTTAGTACCCGTATATTTTTTTAAGAATGTTTAAATCCATCGATAAACAGATGAACTAACATACAGGCTCTAGGACCACAGGGTTATTGGGCGCATAGACAGAACGCCAGCACCCCCCCCAATCAATACAAGCATTGCGTATGATGATCAACTGCCCAGTGTGACATCACAGTGGTTCCAGAGTTCTAAACCATCCTCCTTATGCCAAGCATTCCACTGCTGTGCTTACCTGAGAGAGAACGGACGTGTTTTGACTTTGTGCAAACATTGATAGACAATCCACTATCCTCTACGTAGCTAAAGCCTTTCTTTATTGTTATCTGTTCTTTGAGTATCTGTTCTGTTAAGGAGAAGCGAGAGACAGACAGACAGAGAGACAGAGAGAGAGACGGAGGCCTGGTGGGGTGCCATCTCCCCCGGGAGACAGAGGAGACAGAGATTCCAGCGAAGATGGGGTTTAGGTCATTCCTGCCCTACGTATTACCTGGAGTCCTGGCGGTCATAGGCTGGTGGTGGTGGTTGTCACGGAAGAACCAACCCGACGACAGCCACGCCTCAGCCGAAGCCAGCCACGTCTCTGCCGACGCTTGCCACGTCTCTGCCGACGCTTGCCACGTCGAAGCCGACCCCTGGCACGTCGATGCCGACGCTTGCCACGTCGAAGCCGACCCCTGGCACGTCGATGCCGACGCCTGCCAAGTCGAAGCCGACCCCTGGCACGTCGATGCCGACGCCAGCCACGTCGAAGCCGACCTCTGGGACGTCGATGCCGATGCCTGCCACATCGAAGCCGACGTCTGCCACGTCGATGCCGACGCCAGTCACGTTGATGCCGACGCATGCCATGTCGAAGCCGACCTCTGGCACGTCGATGCCGACGCCTGCCACACAGAAGCCGAGTCCTGGCACGTCGATGCTGACGCCAGCCACGTCGAAGCCGACCTCTGGGACGTCGATGCCGATGCCTGCCACATCGAAGCCGACGTCTGCCACGTCGATGCCGACGCCAGTCATGTCGATGTCGTCGCCTGCCACATAGAAGCCGAGTCCTGGCACGTCGATGCCGACGCCAGCCACGTCGAAGCCGACCTCTGGGACGTCGATGCCGATGCCTGCCACATCGAAGCCGACGTCTGCCACGTTGATGCCGACGCAAGTCACGTTGATGCCGACGCCAGCCACGTCGAAGCCGACCTTGCTGACGCGAGCCACGGTGACTTCCAATGCCTTGCTGTCCTGGGTCAGGGGACATTTGGAAAGGTATATCCCAGTGACCCGAGTCATGGTGGTTATAATGTGGAGCGTCTCCAAGCGATCGGTAATTCAGTCGAGGATGTGGAGAATAGATATTTGCTCGACACCAGTCTTTTAAAAACATATATGTGGACACTTTAGAACTGACGTCCACTTTCTATCCTCTAACAGAAACATTGTCTGTGACTTATAAGCGCAATTAGTGAGGACGTACTTCTAAATGCCTGTGTTGTGAGTGTCGCTCCTGGGCTTGACAGCGGAGTTTGCCCGTCTTGAATCTGTCTTGCTCTGACAGGTGCTGCTTGCCGAGGCCAGACACACTGGAGAGAAGTACGCCATTAAAGCATTGAAGAAGGCAGACTACCTAGGCAGTGAAGATTTTGGCAGGTATGGCTTTCTTTTGGCTCTAGTGAAGCTTCTGGGTTTCTCAGCAGAGCAAAGATAAATAAACCTCATCATGGTTTTAATGCTTTAGACCTAGGGACCACATTAACAAGATCTTCATTGACTTTTACTCTGCAGAAAAGCTGCCATTTTGTTGCATCTGTGGACTTTGTCACCCAAGCTGTTGATAAATGTATTTTCAGCTGCCGTCTGTCTTTTGTCTCTCCCAGCCTCATGTGCGAAAGGCGCGTCTTTGAGACGTTAAACAGTGAGCAGCACCCGTTCCTGGTGAACTACTTTGGCGCCTTCCAGACCAGCGGGCACGTGTGCCTCAAAATGGAGTATGTGGTTGGGGGAGACCTGAAGATGGACCCAGACGCGGGCGCGTTTCCTGAGCCCCGGGCCGTGTGAGTGAAACACTGAGCTGCATGGCGTCTCGGTAGAGAAGCTCGCTCTGCCAACAGTAATGATGTTCAACTGTGTACCTACATAATCAGAATTGATTGAAAATGATAGCTCAGATAAAATATCTTGTTGTTGGTCTCTTTTCTTGAACAGATTTACTGCTGCCTGTGTGGTGTTGGGTCTGGAGCATCTACACAGCCACAAGATAGCTCACAGGTAAGGTCTCACACATCAGCACTTTTTACAACATACAGAAAAGACAAACCCCACCACAACTATTCTCCCATTTCATTTAATTTCTGATAGATGTTGTAAATGATTGATTGTGACTCATAAGAGAAGCCACGTCCTAATATCAGTGCAGACATGAACCTGAATGCACACAGTGTGAGACGTGTGTGTTTCCTTTAATGGCTGACAGTGAAACAGTGCTCGTGTTCCGGGCATGTCCTCTCTCTATTCTGCTACCATGTGATTATACTGTATTTTTATTGCAGGGACCTGAAGCTGGACAACCTGTTGCTGGACAGAGACGGCTTCATTAAAATTGCTGACTTTGGGATATGCAAAGAAGGTAAATTACAAAAACAATAGTGTTGATTTCCTCATTTAGCACTATGTATAATTTCCATTTTTACTCCAGTGTGTTGTTCCCGACTCCTCTTCGTTGTTCTTGCCAGGCATGGGTGCCAGTGATCTCACAGGCACATTCATTGGGACACCCGACTTCCTTGCCCCCGAAGCCCTTACAGAGGAGACCTACACCAGAGCTGTGGACTGGTGGGCACTGGGGGTGCTGCTATATGAAATGCTCGTCGGCAAGGTGGGTATTCTAACACAACTTCATTAAACCTGTTGATTTTGCAAATGCCAATCTAAAGGAAAATGTAAACTAATAACTCCAAAAGCTGAAACACAAGCCGGTGTTTAATCTCATACAGTTCTCTCGTGCACACAGAACCGAAAGCACACGCCTGCATTGCCACTTTGTCCACCAGGTTTGGTTCCCGGGAGGATTGCGGTTTCTGCGCAGATAAATTTCACTTCCTATTCTATAATTGATCTGCTTTAATAAGTCATGTCTCAGGTGTGAATTGACCATTTATTAGTGCAGTTCACACAATTTGTGTCCTGGGCTCAGATTGTGAATTATTCAAAGGCTCGGTCTGGAGTCACCCTTCAATGTGCTCTCCTGTCTTTCGCCTTGTGCCCGTAGCGTCCCTTCACTGGCAATGATGAGGACGCCATGTTCGAGAGCATCATCAGAGACGCAGTGCAGTTCCCCAGCCACCTCTCCACAGAAGCCACCTCCATCATCACAGGGGTTCGTGTGCCAAGTTTATTCCTCCAGTTTGTGCCTCGGTATCCCGCTTCCCAACCATAATGAACGCATGTCACTGTTAATGAAATGTGACGGGACTCCCCTCCAGCATCACGTTTCAGCTTGAGCAGTCAATTGCTTGAGAATAACGTGCCTCTCCTTCGTGTTTTGAAACATCTGCAGCTGTTGGAGAAAGACCCAGAGTGGCGGCTGGGCGCCGGGGAGCGCGGAGTGGAAGACGTCAAGGCCCACCCCTTCTTCAGGGTACGTGGCACACACAACCGTTTTAGGGCTCTGTCCCATGAAGGCGGCACCCCCTTATCCTTCTTTTCTTCTCTCTCGTTTCAGAGTGTGGACTGGCCAGCGCTGCTTGACAAGAGAGTGACGCCTCCCTTCATCCCCACAATCAGCGAGCGCGAGGCCCTGTGCAGCTCCGCGGCCCCTGTGTTCACTCTGCCCCACAAGCGCAGGGCCCTGACTGAAGAGGAGCAAGAGCTCTTCAAGGACTTTGAATTTGTGGCCGATTGGTTCTAGTGCCAGCGCTGGGGAAAAGAGACAGACAGTCCAACAGAGAGAGACAGACAGTCCAACAGAGAGAGACAGACAGTCCAACAGAGAGAGAAGAAGTCACACAGAGAGAGACAGACAGTCCAACAGAGAGAGACAGACAGTACAAGAGAGAGAGAAAAAGTCACACAGAGAGAGACAGACAATCCAACAGAGAGAGACAGACAGTCCAACAGAGAGAGAAAAAGTCACACACAGAGAGACAGACAGACATTGAGAGCAACATCAGAACATCAGCTCTCCCCCTCCTCTACCCTCACACGCATGCACGCACATGCATGCACACACACACACACACACGCACACACATACGCACACGCACACACGCAGGCACGCACGCACACACACACACACACAATAATTGCAGTAAGACTGAGAGGATCCTGCAGCCGTTGTGATGTACCTGGCTGTGGGACATTTGACACTTAAAACCCGCCTTCACCGCCAGATGGATCTGCTCATGTCATGAGTCATGTGTTCCACCTCACACTACAGACTAAATAAAAAACCAAAACAATCACTCTCAAAGACGCCTCCTTGTGTTTGGATTGCACTGATTCATTCTTCTTGACTGTAAAACAGGGAACTAGTCTCCTGTGCCACTGTGGGTCTTCAAATGTCACGCCATGAGCAATAATATTTACTATGAATCACACAGTTAACATCCTAAGTATTATTATTTATACATATTTAGAGTAAACATGGTTAAAGGAAAACATGACCCAATTGCATGCCAAATATTTAAAGTCTCTAATATGATTAAAATACACAAATCCCTCTGAATCACAGAAAACAAAAGTCTGTTGCATCGCCCAATCCTATATAATGAAACCAGATAATATGTAAAATATCTGATGTTTATTGCTTGCAGTCTCTGGAACATGTCAAATTCATGAATAAAATTAAATCTGTGTTCTAGTATTCGTGAAACTCAGACCCTTGCATTTCACCATGTCCAAACACCGCTCCCATACAGACGCTCTCCTCCTCCGCTTCCCGCTCTGTGGATCCATGTGTGCTCCCAGCAACGTCCAATACACTCCTGACACGGGTCTTGAAAGTGGTTTCCTCATGGCAGTGAACACTTGATGGCAATCATGTTTTTCTTCGCCACGCCACACAGGCCCATCTGTAAACTCTGATCTCATGTCCACAGGCGTCAAGAACGATGTTAATTAGAGATCAGTATAATTAAGGGGCATGATGCACTGTACAGACTGACTGCAGAAGAAACCTCTATCTGTGGTGCTCTCTTCACAGGTGACACTAAATGTGACAGATTACAATGAGCATCATGAGGTTCCTCAGAAACGGCAGATGAGGGTATTTTCATAGACTTGTTCCAGCATGGTCCTGGAGAACTTGGGAACAGCAGCATTCACGTACAGGACAGAGCATGTCCACAGCCTATGTTTTGGTCTCACTCTTGTGCGGGAGGTGCTGCTCATGGTGAAGCTGTCATAGTCGCTTGTTTGAACTCTTCTCTTTGCTTTAGTGTGGCTCTCAGTCCCAATCCCAGCACTGTACAAATCTTCAGGCACTTCCTGTTGCAAAAATTCATACAGTGGCTTTGCAAAACTTGGAAAACTGGGCAATAAAGTCATTCAGCATCAAAACATATGTTATACGTGACTGGGCGTGTGGGGATGCTGCCAGTGCTCCGTGAATGGGGAAGAGTCGGGGTGAGGCACCGTGGACCTGCGAGATCTTGGATCCTCACAGGACTGTCGGACCCGTGGCAGAAACCGCCCGCTGTGGAGAAGCAGGGAAAGGAACTGATGGATCGGAGAAGGACATCCTCTGAAAGGCCACTCCCTAGGAGAGAAAAGACAGACGTCAGCCATGACTCAAAATGGAGCTGTCACCACACAAATTAAAGGGTACGTTTCTCTCAGTCCTGTTCTGGGCTCACCTCTCTCCCCCTGACCGTAGATGGCTGTGAGGATGTTGAGCGCCTGCCTGCTCCCCGCCGTGGCCGGTTGCTGGTAATGATCCAGTGATGTGGCACTGCTGCACCCCGTAGCCCGTCTCATAGCACTGCCCCAGATTGAACTGACTGTGGGATTCCTGCAGTGAGGAGCACAGAGGCAGCTCAGGAAAAGCTGGCATTCATGAGGCACCACATACATATTTACACTACCATAACATGGCACATTATAATGGATTTTCTAGCAGTACTGGGGGGGGGGCACACATCCTATGTTTACCATTGAAATTAGAGTTTGAGTTGCAGAATTGCTATACAAATAGAAAATTAATAAAAAATCCACCCCTGACAGAAGCTCAGCCCACTCTTTGCTGCCATTCGCAGGACCTAAACCGCCTTTTTGGCATTTCTGCGAGGCTCTCGAGAGGACAGTGCTCCGAGGTCAGGCTGGGCCCAGACAGATCAGAGAGAGACTTTCACAAGCTTCCTCTTAGACACAACTAGAATGCTCTTTATTTTATATTGATATACATCTTTTTTTAATTGTTTTGGTGTGAAATGCAAAACAATTAAGGTGTTTCCAGCTAATGTGAGAACAGATATCAAAATATGTGGGAAATCATTTTGGAAAATACGACTTAGAATGGCATCACATCTTTAAATCATTGTTTACACTTCTGCACTGTGTGATGGCTTTATGAGTATTACATCTAAATAATATGGCTACATGAACATACAGAAATAATCGAATATGATACAATTGTTACTGGACTGCCACTTGAAGGCAGTGCAGACTGGGAAGGGGTGTGTGGTTTAATTAGGAAGTGAAGAGTAGTTTAGTGGGGGGTGGGGGGGCTCTCTCTCTAACATGTGGCCAGGCGTTTAGGGTTGTTATTCATTCGCTGTATATGTGTGTGTATATGTTGTTGTTCGCGTGTCCTGTGACGATTGTGAGGAAAGGGCTCTCTGTTTTGGGGGAACTTTATTTTGAAATGTTATTGTTGTATTGTTATTTCCTTTATCTCATTGAAATATATGTGTCGTCTGCAGGCCCCCATTTCTTGTATCTTCTCATTGTACTTTCTTCTTAGTTCAGTTAGTCTTAGTTTCTGTCTGTGCATGTCTTTTCAGAGCAATAAATATTGACCTTTTTATAAAACTGCAATGCTGAATTGTGTCTGTGGGGCTTATTACCTCAGGGAGTGCAAGATACAGTGTGCTGTGTGGGATCTGGATCGGTGTTAAGGTCCCTGAATCCGTCTTAGTGTAAAAGTCGGAAAGGTAACACAGTTCAGAAACAGAAGAGGATAAAGATAAAGATAATGATCGACACCAGTCGATAAATAACAGTAAGTAACATTAATTTAAAACATTTTCTCACTCAGAATGTTCACATTCATTACTTTTCAGCCAAATGTGCATGATTTATTACAAAAAAGGTAGATTATTTGCATCCATTTACAGGTAGTTTAAATATTAATCATGCACACTTTTCCAAATAATGAAATACATTGCAAATTTGAAAATACATTGTGATGGTGCGATTATTCACAAATGGAAGAAACACAAAATAACTGTCAGTCTCCCTCGGTCTGGGGCTCCATGCAAGATGTCACCTCGTGGAGTTTCAATGATCATAAGAATGGTGAGGAATCAGCCCAGAACTACACGGGAGGATCTTGTTAATGATCTCAAGGCAGCTGGGACCATAGTCACCAAGAAAACAATTGGTAACACACTACGCCGTGAAGGACTGAAATCCTGCAGCGCCCACAAGGTCCCCCTGCTCAAGAAAGCAAATGTACAGGCCCGTCTGAAGTTTGCCAATGAACATCTGAATGATTCAGAGGAGAACTGGGTGAAAGTGTTGTGGTCAGATGAGATCAAAATCGAGCTCTTTGGCATCAACTCAACTCGCCATGTTTGGAGGAGGAGGAATGACCCCAAGAACACCATCCCCACCGTCAAACATGGAGGTGGAAACATTATGCTTTGGGGGTGTTTTTCTGCTAGGGGGACAGGACAACTGCACCGTATCAAAGGGACAATGGACGGGGCCATGTACCATCAAATCTTGGGTGAGAACCTCCTTCCCTCAGCCAGGGCATTGAAAGTGGATGGGTATTCCAGCATGACAATGACTCAAAACACACAGCCAAGACAACAAAGGAGTGGCTCAAGAAGAAGCACATTAAGGTCCTGGAGTGGCCTAGCCAGTCTCCAGACCTTAATCCCATAGAAAATCTGTGGAGGGAGCTGAAGGTTCGAGTTGCCAAATGTCAGCCTCGAAACCTTAATGACTTGGAGAGGATCTGCAAAGAGGAGTGGGACAAAATCCCTCCTGAGATGTATGCAAACCTGGTGGCCAACTACAAGAAACGTCTGACCTCTGTGATTGCCAACAAGGGTTTTGCCACCAAGTACTAAGTCGAAGGGGTCAAATACTTATTTCACTCATTAACATGCAAATCAATTTATAACTTTTTTGAAATGCGTTTTTCTGGATTTTGTTGTTGTTATTCTGTCTCTCACTGTTAAAATACACCTACCATTAAAATTATAGACTGATCATTTCTTTGTCAGTGGGCAAATGTACAAAATCAGCAGGGAATCAAATATTTTTTTCCCCCACTGTATGTTACAGTGTTTGAAACTGTGCAGACACAATCAGTCCGGGGATGCAGGATTCAACGGGATGCCAAATATGTCATAACACAGGTACTTTAAAATATGCAAACATTTTCACCGATCAGCCATAACATTATGACCACTGACAGGTGAAGTGAATAACACTGATAATCTCGTTGTCATGGCACCTGTCAGTGGGTGGGATATATAAGGCAGCAATTGAACATTTTGTCCTCAAAGTTGATGTGTTAGAAGCAGGACAAATGGGCAAGCATAAGGATCTGAGTGACTTTGACAAGGGCCAAATTGTGATGGCTAGACGACTGGGTCAGAACATCTCCAAAACTGCAGCTCTTGTGGGGTGTTCCCGGTCTGCAGTGGTCAGTACCTATCAAAAGTGGTCCAAGGAAGGAAAAGCAGTGAACCGGCGACATGGGCAGCCAAGGCTCATTGATGCACGTGGGGAGCGAAGGCTGGCCCGTGTGATCCGATCCAACAGACGAGCTACTGTAGCTCAAATTGCTGAAAAAGTTCATGCTGGTTCTGATAGAAAGGTGTCAGAACACACAGTGCATCGCAGTTTGTTGGCTATGGGGCTGCGTAGCCGCAGACCAGTCAGGGTGCACATGCTGACCCCTGTCCACTGCCAAAAGTGCCTACAATGGGCACGTGAGCATCAGAACTGGACCACGAAGCAATGGAAGAAGGTGGCCTGGTCTGATGAATCACAAGTTCAAGGTGTTGTCTTGGCCTCCAAATTCCCCAGATCTCAATCCGATCGAACATCTGTGGGATGTGCTGGACAAACAAGTCCGATCCATGGAGGCCCCACCTCGCAACTTACAGGACTTAAAGGATCTGCTGCTAACATCTTGGTGCCAGATACCACAGCACACCTTCAGAGGTCTAGTGGAGTCCAAGCCTTGACAGGTCAGGGCTGTTCTGGCGGCAAAAGGGGGACCTACAGAATATTAGGCAGGTGGTCATAATGTTATACACACACACAGGGTCAATTAGCTATACTGTACATCTATTATTACATTGACCAAAAGCCTTGTGTTATAAAGTAGATCAAACAACTGGCCTATACATCACATGGCCGTATCAACACAATGACATCATCATGCCACGTCAAGAAATGAAATGCGTGCCTCCAGCCTAGACGATATATCAGACACTCAGACTTCGTGTGTCCTTTATTTAACAGCAATATTGCACTAAAATGAACAGGAGCATATTGCACTCAAGTTGTAAATAGCAGCAGATGTAACAATCTTGGCTTTATAATCAGTCAGTCTAGATGAATGTCCAGCAGCCTCAGTGCCCCCCTTCTGAAGGGCCACACTTACAAAGGGCAGGGACTCGACCTGCGGGACTCCAGCGAGGAGAAGACTGTGAGGAGACGCCGCACAGCAACAGCAAGAAGCCATGATGATCTCTCCGATTCCTGTCCTGCTCTCTCCTTCCTCTCGACGTGCGCACCTGCACGCCATTGCTTCCCTAATCCCTCTAACCTCAACTCTCTGCCTCTCCCCTCCTCCTCCCTCCTCCCTGCCCTCCTCTCCCCTCTCTGGAGGTCTGTGGAACTGCCACTCAGCTTCCAACAAGACCGACTTCATCTCCACCTTCGCCTCCCACCACTCTCTGGATTTCCTCGCTCTCACCGAGACATGGATCTCCCCTGAAAACTCAACCACCCCTGCTGCCCTATCCACTCTGTTTGTCCTGTCCCACTCCCTCATTCTAACCGGCCAGGGAGGAGGAACAGGGCTCCTGCTCTCCCCTTCTCTCCACTTCTCTGTCCCCCCTCTCTCTCCTCTATCACGACTAACAGCTTTGAATTCCACGCAGTGGAACTCACCTCCCCCTCTCACCTCTTCCTTCTAGTTCTCTACCATCCTCCCGGTCCACCTTCCTGGATGAACTTGACTTTCTTCTCTCAAGTCATGTCTTGTAATCACAATGCTAAAAACTGTTTTTTTTCCAACAAAATGCGACATTTGACCTTCCTGATTTATATCAAAACGCAATATATCAATTTTCAAATTAGCACTGATCTCTGAAATGATAAAGGTTCACACGATCACAATGAATACATCATTCAGCAATGTTGATGAAATATCAGACTATCACACATTACAAACCCGTACTTAATAGCAATTTGCTGTTTGTAATGAGATATTTCTGTAAAATAAAGGGACAGACTAAAACGAATGACAAAACGCAATGCCCAATGACTATAATTGAGGAATGCCCATAGACTATAATGGGGAAAACAGAAGGACGGTCTATATCTCCAAATCACACACAGGAATCCTAAAATCCTGAATACGCTTTCATTAATATAACCTCGTATAAATCATAAAAGTGGAATGACAGCTGCTTTCTATGGAATGACAGGCCTGGAATATTAAAAATGCACTGAAAAAAAGGCATAAATAGGTTTGACTGCCTATACACACACACACACACACATTATTATATATACACACACAGACACACACACACACACACACACACGTATATATATATATATATATATATATACACACACTGTAATCTCCATTTATCTACACTGCAAGTTCAACCTGATCTGAAAAAATAAACTGAGTAAATGGGCAACTGTATGTAAAATAATGTGATATCTTGAAACAATTGTAAATCACCCTTAATGAAGTGTGTGCATATTAATGAGCAACTAACAGCAATAAAGACACCAGCATTATGATAATTAACTGATTTATGCTCTTTTTATTTGCTTTGCATACTTTATATTGTAAATTATATTGTTAATCCATTTCTTCACAGAAATTGACATTCAATAAGTTATTTCTATTTTATTCCATTTTAATATTAAAGCAATAGGTGTTATGCAATCAAAAATGAAGTATTGTGCATTTTTCTGCAGTAGATAAGGTTTGCTAAGTTTTGAAAGTAAATGAACCAATCAAACGAGAGAGGGCATGGTTCTGTGTTGTCAATGCAGGGAATGGTATCATGGAGCTTGCCTTTCAACAACCATACAACGTCCTAAGTGTTTCATTTGTGAGACCTGCTTGTAAATCAATTTGTGCATGTGTGTGAAAACAATCCTATTATGTGTTTAGTGTGTTTTCAGTTTATCAGGTTATTTAAAAAAAAGTGTATTCAGGATTTTAGAATCAAAACTTTAACCCACCCGCTAATAGACAACTAAAACTAGACAACTGTACTCAGTTGCGACTTCAATTTTAGATGCCACGTTCTTGTAATCATAAATATAAACGCTATAATGTACAGGTTTGTAGTTTGCTACTAGTGGGTGTGTCAAACGTTTGTTTTAATCCGGCCCCCAGTCTAGGATTTGGAGATATAGGTAGTCAAACCTATGTGTGCTGTTTTCAACGTGTTTTATACGTGACTTTAGTACCCGTATATATTTTTTAAGAATGTTTAAATCCATCGATAAACAGATGAACTAACATACAGGCTCTAGGACCACAGGGTTATTGGGCACATAGACAAAACGCCAGCACCCCCCCCAATCAATACAAGCATTGCGTATGATGATCAACTGCCCAGTGTGACATCACAGTGGTTCCAGAGTTCTAAACCATCCTCCTTATGCCAAGCATTCCACTGCTGTGCTTACCTGAGAGAGAACGGACGTGTTTTGACTTTGTGCAAACATTGATAGACAATCCACTATCCTCTACGTAGCTAAAGCCTTTCTTTATTGTTATCTGTTCTTTGAGTATCTGTTCTGTTAAGGAGAAGCGAGAGACAGACAGACAGAGAGACAGAGAGAGAGACGGAGGCCCGGTGGGGTGCCATCTCCCCCGGGAGACAGAGGAGACAGAGATTCCAGCAAAGATGGGGTTTAGGTCATTCCTGCCCTACGTATTACCTGGAGTCCTGGCGGTCATAGGCTGGTGGTGGTGGTTGTCACGGAAGAACCAACCCGACGACAGCCACGCCTCAGCCTCAGCCAGCCACGTCTCTGCCGACGTTAACCACGTCGATGCCGACGCTTGCCACGTCGAAGCCGACCCCTGGCACGTCGATGCCGACTCCTGCCAAGTCGAAGCCGACCTCTGGCACGTCGATGCCGACGCCAGCCACGTCGAAGCCGACCTCTGGGACGTCGATGCCGATGCCTGCCACATCGAAGCCGACGTCTGCCACGTCGATGCCGACGCCAGTCACGTTGATGCCGACGCATGCCATGTCGAAGCCGACCTCTGGCACGTCGATGCCGACGCCTGCCACACAGAAGCCGAGTCCTGGCACGTCGATGCTGACGCCAGCCACGTCGAAGCCGACCTCTGGGACGTCGATGCCGATGCCTGCCACATCGAAGCCGACGTCTGCCACGTCGATGCCGACGCCAGTCACGTTGATGCCGACGCCAGCCACGTCGAAGCCGACCTTGCTGACGCGAGCCACGGTGACTTCCAATGCCTTGCTGTCCTGGGTCAGGGGACATTTGGAAAGGTATATCCCAGTGACCCGAGTCATGGTGGTTATAATGTGGGGCGGCTCCAAGCGATCGGTAATTCAGTCGAGGATGTGGTGAATAGATATTTGCTCGACACCAGTCTTTCAAAAACATATCTGTGGACACTTTAGAACTGACGTCCACTTTCTATCCTCTAACAGAAACATTGTCTGTGACTTATAAGCGCAATTAGTGAGGACGTACTTCTAAATGCCTGTGTTGTGAGTGTCGCTCCTGGGCTTGACAGCGGAGTTTGCCCATCTTGAATCTGTCTTGCTCTGACAGGTGCTGCTTGCCGAGGCCAGACACACTGGAGAGAAGTACGCCATTAAAGCATTGAAGAAGGCAGACTACCTAGGCAGTGAAGATTTTGGCAGGTATGGCTTTCTTTTGGCTCTAGTGAAGCTTCTGGGTTTCTCAGCAGAGCAAAGATAAATAAACCTCATCATGGTTTTAATGCTTTAGACCTAGGGAACACATTAACAAGATCTTCATTGACTTTTACTCTGCAGAAAAGCTGCCATTTTGTTGCATCTGTGGACTTTGTCACCCAAGCTGTTGATAAATGTATTTTCAGCTGCCGTCTGTCTTTTGTCTCTCCCAGCCTCATGTGCGAAAGGCGCGTCTTTGAGACGTTAAACAGTGAGCAGCACCCGTTCCTGGTGAACTACTTTGGCGCCTTCCAGACCAGCGGGCACGTGTGCCTCAAAATGGAGTATGTGGTTGGGGGAGACCTGAAGATGGACCCAGACGCGGGCGCGTTTCCTGAGCCCCGGGCCGTGTGAGTGAAACACTGAGCTGCATGGCGTCTCGGTAGAGAAGCTCGCTCTGCCAACAGTAATGATGTTCAACTGTGTACCTACATAATCAGAATTGATTGAAAATGATAGCTCAGATAAAATATCTTGTTGTTGGTCTCTTTTCTTGAACAGATTTACTGCTGCCTGTGTGGTGTTGGGTCTGGAGCATCTACACAGCCACAAGATAGCTCACAGGTAAGGTCTCACACATCAGCACTTTTTACAACATACAGAAAAGACAAACCCCACCACAACTATTCTCCCATTTCATTTAATTTCTGATAGATGTTGTAAATGATTGATTGTGACTCATAAGAGAAGCCACGTCCTAATATCAGTGCAGACATGAACCTGAATGCACACAGTGTGAGACGTGTGTGTTTCCTTTAATGGCTGACAGTGAAACAGTGCTCGTGTTCCGGGCATGTCCTCTCTCTATTCTGCTACCATGTGATTATACTGTATTTTTATTGCAGGGACCTGAAGCTGGACAACCTGTTGCTGGACAGAGACGGCTTCATTAAAATTGCTGACTTTGGGATATGCAAAGAAGGTAAATTACAAAAACAATAGTGTTGATTTCCTCATTTAGCACTATGTATAATTTCCATTTTTACTCCAGTGTGTTGTTCCCGACTCCTCTTCGTTGTTCTTGCCAGGCATGGGTGCCAGTGATCTCACCGGCACATTCATTGGGACACCCGACTTCCTTGCCCCCGAAGCCCTTACAGAGGAGACCTACACCAGAGCTGTGGACTGGTGGGCACTGGGGGTGCTGCTATATGAAATGCTCGTCGGCAAGGTGGGTATTCTAACACAACTTCATTAAACCTGTTGATTTTGCAAATGCCAATCTAAAGGAAAATGTAAACTAATAACTCCAAAAGCTGAAACACAAGCCGGTGTTTAATCTCATACAGTTCTCTCGTGCACACAGAACCGAAAGCACACGCCTGCATTGCCACTTTGTCCACCAGGTTTGGATCTCGGGAGGATTGCGGTTTCTGCGCAGATTAATTTCACTTCCTATTCTATAATTGATCTGCTTTAATAAGTCATGTCTCAGGTGTGAATTGACCATTTATTAGTGCAGTTCACACAATTTGTGTCCTGGGCTCAGATTGTGAATAATTCAAAGGCTCGGTCTGGAGTCACCCTTCAATGTGCTCTCCTGTCTTTCGCCTTGTGCCCGTAGCGTCCCTTCACTGGCAATGATGAGGACGCCATGTTCGAGAGCATCATCAGAGACGCAGTGCAGTTCCCCAGCCACCTCTCCACAGAAGCCACCTCCATCATCACAGGGGTTCGTGTGCCAAGTTTATTCCTCCAGTTTGTGCCTCGGTATCCCGCTTCCCAACCATAATGAACGCATGTCACTGTTATTGAAATGTGACGGGACTCCTCTCCAGCATCACGTTTCAGCTTGAGCAGTCCATTGCTTGAGAATAACGTGCCTCTCCTTCTTGTTTTGAAACATCTGCAGCTGTTGGAGAAAGACCCAGAGTGGCGGCTGGGCGCCGGGGAGCGCGGAGTGGAAGACGTCAAGGCCCACCCCTTCTTCAGGGTACGTGGCACACACAACCGTTTTAGGGCTCTGTCCCATGAAGGCGGCACCCACTTATCCTTCTTTTCTTCGCTCTCGTTTCAGAGTGTGGACTGGCCAGCGCTGCTTGACAAGAGAGTGACGCCTCCCTTCATCCCCACAATCAGCGAGCGCGAGGCCCTGTGCAGCTCCGCGGCCCCTGTGTTCACTCTGCCCCACAAGCGCAGGGCCCTGACTGAAGAGGAGCAAGAGCTCTTCAAGGACTTTGAATTTGTGGCCGATTGGTTCTAGTGCCAGCGCTGGGGAAAAGAGACAGACAGTCCAACAGAGAGAGACAGACAGTCCAACAGAGAGAGACAGACAGTCCAACAGAGAGAGAAGAAGTCACACAGAGAGAGACAGACAGTCCAACAGAGAGAGACAGACAGTACAAGAGAGAGAGAAGAAGTCACACAGAGAGAGACAGACAATCCAACAGAGAGAGACAGACAGTCCAACAGAGAGAGAAAAAGTCACACACAGAGAGACAGACAGACATTGAGAGCAACATCAGAACATCAGCTCTCCCCCTCCTCTACCCTCACACGCATGCACGCACATGCATGCACACACACACACACACACGCACACACATACGCACACGCACACACGCAGGCACGCACGCACACACACACACACACAATAATTGCAGTAAGACTGAGAGGATCCTGCAGCCGTTGTGATGTACCTGGCTGTGGGACATTTGACACTTAAAACCCGCCTTCACCGCCAGACGGATCTGCTCATGTCATGAGTCATGTGTTCCACCTCACACTACAGACTAAATAAAAAACCAAAACAATCACTCTCAAAGACGCCTCCTTGTGTTTGGATTGCACTGATTCATTCTTCTTGACTGTAAAACAGGGAACTAGTCTCCTGTGCCACTGTGGGTCTTCAAAGGTCACGCCATGAACAATAATATGTACTATGAATCACACAGTTAACATCCTAAGTATTATTATTTATACATATGTAGAGTAAACATGGTTAAAGGAAAACATGACCCAATTGCATGCCAAATATTTAAAGTCTCAAATATGATTAAAATACACAAATCCCTCTGAATCACAGAAAACAAAAGTCTGTTGCATCGCCCAATCCTATATAATGAAACCAGATAATATGTAAAATATCTGATGTTTATTGCTAGCAGTCTCTGGAACATGTCAAATTCATGAATAAAATTAAATCTGTGTTCTAGTATTCGTGAAACTCAGACCCTTGTATTTCACCATGTCCAAACACCGCTCCCATACAGACGCTCTCCTCCTCCGCTTCCCGCTCTGTGGATCCTTGTGTGCTCCCAGCAACGTCCAATACACTCCTGACACGGGTCTTGAAAGTGGTTTCCTCATGGCAGTGAACACTTGATGGCAATCATGTTTTTCTTCGCCACGCCACACAGGCCCATCTGTAAACTCTGATCTCATGTCCACAGGCGTCAAGAACGATGTTAATTAGAGATCAGTATAATTAAGGGGCATGATGCACTGTACAGACTGACTCCAGAAGAAACCTCTATCTGTGGTGCTCTCTCCACAGGTGACACTAAATGTGACAGATTACAATGAGCATCATGAGGTTCCTCAGAAACGGCAGATGAGGGTATTTTCATAGACTTGTTCCAGCATGGTCCTGGAGAACTTGGGAACAGCAGCATTCACGTACAGGACAGAGCATGTCCACAGCCTATGTTTTGGTCTCACTCTTGTGCGGGAGGTGCTGCTCATGGTGAAGCTGTCACAGTCGCTTGTTTGAACTCTTCTCTTTGCTTTAGTGTGGCTCTCAGTCCCAATCCCAGCACTGTACAAATCTTCAGGCACTTCCTGTTGCAAAAATTCATACAGTGGCTTTGCAAAACTTGGAAAACTGGGCAATAAAGTCGTTCAGCATCAAAACATATGTTATACGTGACTGGGCGTGTGGGGATGCTGCCAGTGCTCCGTGAATGGGGAAGAGTCGGGGTGAGGCACCGTGGACCTGCGAGATCTTGGATCCTCACAGGACTGTCGGACCCGTGGCAGAAACCGCCCGCTGTGGAGAAGCAGGGAAAGGAACTGATGGATCGGAGAAGGACATCCTCTGAAAGGCCACTCCCTAGGAGAGAAAAGACAGACGTCAGCCATGACTCAAAATGGAGCTGTCACCACACAAACTAAAGGGTACGTTTCTCTCAGTCCTGTTCTGGGCTCACCTCTCTCCCCCTGACCGTAGATGGCTGTGAGGATGTTGAGCGCCTGCCTGCTCCCCGCCGTGGCCGGTTGCTGGTAATGATCCAGTGATGTGGCACTGCTGCACCCCGTAGCCCGTCTCATAGCACTGCCCCAGATTGAACTGACTGTGGGATTCCTGCAGTGAGGAGCAAAGAGGCAGCTCAGGAAAAGCTGGCATTCATGAGGCACCACATACATATTTACACTACCATAACATGGCACATTATAAAGGATTTTCTAGCAGTACTTGGGGGGGGCACACATCCTATGTTTACCATTGAAATTAGAGTTTGAGTTGCAGAATTGCTATACAAATAGAAAATTAATAAAAAATCCACCCCTGACAGAAGCTCAGCCCACTCTTTGCTGCCATTCGCAAGACCTAAACCGCCTTTTTGGCATTTCTGCGAGGCTCTCAAGAGGACAGTGCTCCGAGGTCAGGCTGGGCCCAGACAGATCAGAGAGAGACTTTCACAAGCTTCCTCTTAGACACAACTAGAATGCTCTTTATTTTATATTGATATACATCTTTTTTTAATTGTTTTGGTGTGAAATGCAAAACAATTAAGGTGTTTCCAGCTAATGTGAGAACAGATATCAAAATATGTGGGAAATCATTTTGGAAAATACGACTTAGAATGGCATCACATCTTTAAATCATTGTTTACACTTCTGCACTGTGTGATGGCTTTATGAGTATTACATCTAAATAATATGGCTACATGAACATACAGAAATAATCGAATATGATACAATTGTTACTGGACTGCCACTTGAAGGCAGTGCAGACTGGGAAGGGGTGTGTGGTTTAATTAGGAAGTGAAGAGTAGTTTAGTGGGGGGTGGGGGGGCTCTCTCTCTAACATGTGGCCAGGCGTTTAGGGTTGTTATTCATTCGCTGTATATGTGTGTGTATATGTTGTTGTTCGCGTGTCCTGTGACGATTGTGAGGAAAGGGCTCTCTGTTTTGGGGGAACTTTATTTTGAAATGTTATTGTTGTATTGTTATTTCCTTTATCTCATTGAAATATATGTGTCGTCTGCAGGCCCCCATTTCTTGTATCTTCTCATTGTACTTTCTTCTTAGTTCAGTTAGTCTTAGTTTCTGTCTGTGCATGTCTTTTCAGAGCAATAAATATTGACCATTTTATAAAACTGCAATGCTGAACTGTGTCTGTGGGGCTTATTACCTCAGGGAGTGCAAGATACAGTGTGCTGTGTGTGCTACCCTGGCCCTTGGGATCTGGATCGGTGTTAAGGTCCCTGAATCCGTCTTAGTGTAAAAGTCGGAAAGGTAACACAGTTCAGAAACAGAAGAGGATAAAGATAAAGATAATGATCGACACCAGTCGATAAGTAACAGTAAGTAACATTAATTTAAAACAGTTTCTCACTCAGAATGTTCACATTCATTACTTTTCAGCCAAATGTGCATGATTTATTACAAAAAAGGTAGATTATTTGCATCCATTTACAGGTAGTTTAAATATTAATCATGCACACTTTTCCAAATAATGAAATACATTGCAAATTTGAAAATACATTGTGATGGTGCGATTATTCACAAATGGAAGAAACACAAAATAACTGTCAGTCTCCCTCGGTCTGGGGCTCCATGCAAGATGTCACCTCGTGGAGTTTCAATGATCATAAGAATGGTGAGGAATCAGCCCAGAACTACACGGGAGGATCTTGTTAATGATCTCAAGGCAGCTGGGACCATAGTCACCAAGAAAACAATTGGTAACACACTACGCCGTGAAGGACTGAAATCCTGCAGCGCCCACAAGGTCCCCCTGCTCGAGAAAGCACATGTACAGGCCCGTCTGAAGTTTGCCAATGAACATCTGAATGATTCAGAGGAGAACTGGGTGAAAGTGTTGTGGTCAGATGAGACCAAAATCAAGCTCTTTGGCATCAACTCAACTCGCCGTGTTTGGAGGAGGAGGAATGACCCCAAGAACACCATCCCCACCGTCAAACATGGAGGTGGAAACATTATGCTTTGGGGGTGTTTTTCTGCTAGGGGGACAGGACAACTGCACCGTATCAAAGGGACAATGGACGGGGCCATGTACCATCAAATCTTGGGTGAGAACCTCCTTCCCTCAGCCAGGGCATTGAAAGTGGATGGGTATTCCAGCATGACAATGACTCAAAACACACAGCCAAGACAACAAAGGAGTGGCTCAAGAAGAAGCACATTAAGGTCCTGGAGTGGCCTAGCCAGTCTCCAGACCTTAATCCCATAGAAAATCTGTGGAGGGAGCTGAAGGTTCGAGTTGCCAAATGTCAGCCTCGAAACCTTAATGACTTGGAGAGGATCTGCAAAAAGGAGTGGGACAAAATCCCTCCTGAGATGTGTGCAGACCTGGTGGCCAACTACAAGAAACATCCGACCTCTGTGATTGCCAACAAGGGTTTTGCCACCAAGTACTAAGTCGAAGGGGTCAAATACTTATTTCCCTCATTAACATGCAAATCAATTTATAACTTTTTTGAAATGCGTTTTTCTGGATTTTGTTGTTGTTATTCTGTCTCTCACTGTTAAAATACACCTACCATTAAAATTATAGACTGATCATTTCTTTGTCAGTGGGCAAATGTACAAAATCAGCAGGGAATCAAATATTTTTTTCCCCCACTGTATGTTACAGTGTTTGAAACTGTGCAGACACAATCAGTCCGGGGATGCAGGATTCAACGGGATGCCAAATATGTCATAACACAGGTACTTTAAAATATGCAAACATTTTCACCGATCAGCCATAACATTATGACCACTGACAGGTGAAGTGAATAACACTGATAATCTCGTTGTCATGGCACCTGTCAGTGGGTGGGATATATTAGGCAGCAATTGAACATTTTGTCCTCAAAGTTGATGTGTTAGAAGCAGGACAAATGGGCAAGCATAAGGATCTGAGTGACTTTGACAAGGGCCAAATTGTGATGGCTAGACGACTGGGTCAGAGCATCTCCAAAACTGCAGCTCTTGTGGGGTGTTCCCGGTCTGCAGTGGTCAGTACCTATCAAAAGTGGTCCAAGGAAGGAAAAGCAGTGAACCGGCGACATGGGCAGCCAAGGCTCATTGATGCACGTGGGGAGCGAAGGCTGGCCCGTGTGATCCGATCCAACAGACGAGCTACTGTAGCTCAAATTGCTGAAAAAGTTCATGCTGGTTCTGATAGAAAGGTGTCAGAACACACAGTGCATCGCAGTTTGTTTGCGTATGGGGCTGCGTAGCCGCAGACCAGTCAGGGTGCACATGCTGACCCCTGTCCACTGCCAAAAGCGCCTACAATGGGCACGTGAGCATCAGAACTGGACCACGAAGCAATGGAAGAAGGTGGCCTGGTCTGATGAATCACAAGTTCAAGGTGTTGTCTTGGCCTCCAAATTCCCCAGATCTCAATCCGATCGAACATCTGTGGGATGTGCTGGACAAACAAGTCCGATCCATGGAGGGCCCACCTCGCAACTTACAGGACTTAAAGGATCTGCTGCTAACATCTTGGTGCCAGATACCACAGCACACCTTCAGAGGTCTAGTGGAGTCCAAGCCTTGACAGGTCAGGGCTGTTCTGGCGGCAAAAGGGGGACCTACAGAATATTAGGCAGGTGGTCATAATGTTATACACACACACAGGGTCAATTAGCTATACTGTACATCTATTATTACATTGACCAAAAGCCTTGTGTTATAAAGTAGATCAAACAACTGGCCTATACATCACATGGCCGTATCAACACAATGACATCATCATGCCACGTCAAGAAATGAAATGCGTGCCTCCAGCCTAGACGATATATCAGACACTCAGACTTCGTGTGTCCTTTATTTAACAGCAATATTGCACTAAAATGAACAGGAGCATATTGCACTCAAGTTGTAAATAGCAGCAGATGTAACAATCTTGGCTTTATAATCAGTCAGTCTAGATGAATGTCCAGCAGCCTCAGTGCCCCCCTTCTGAAGGGCCACACTTACAAAGGGCAGGGACTCGAGCTGCGGGACTCCAGCGAGGAGAAGACTGTGAGGAGACGCCGCACAGCAACAGCAAGAAGCCATGATGATCTCTCCGATTCCTGTCCTGCTCTCTCCTTCCTCTCGACGTGCGCACCTGCACGCCATTGCTTCCCTAATCCCTCTAACCTCATCTCTCTGCCTCTCCCCTCCTCCTCCCTCCTCCCTGCCCTCCTCTCCCCTCTCTGGAGGTCTGTGGAACTGCCACTCAGCTTCCAACAAGGCCGACTTCATCTCCACCTTCGCCTCCCACCACTCTCTGGATTTCCTCGCTCTCACCGAGACATGGATCTCCCCTGAAAACTCAACCACCCCTGCTGCCCTATCCACTCTGTTTGTCCTGTCCCACTCCCTCATTCTTACCGGCCGGGGAGGAGGAACAGGGCTCCTGCTCTCCCCTTCTCTCCACTTCTCTGTCCCCCCTCTCTCTCCTCTATCACGACTAACAGCTTTGAATTCCACGCAGTGGAACTCACCTCCCCCTCTCACCTCTTCCTTCTAGTTCTCTACCGTCCTCCCGGTCCACTCGCCTCCTTCCTGGATGAACTTGACTTTCTTCTCTCAAGTCATGTCTTGTAATCACAATGCTAAAAACTGTTTTTTTTTCAACAAAATGCGACATTTGACATTCCTGATTTATATCAAAACGCAATATATCAATTTTCAAATTAGCACTGATCTCTGAAATGATAAAGGTTCACACGATCACAATGAATACATCATTCAGCAATGTTGATGAAATATCAGACTATCACACATTACAAACCCGTACTTAATAGCAATTTGCTGTTTGTAATGAGATATTTCTGTAAAATAAAGGGACAGACTAAAACGAATGACAAAACGGAATGCCCAATGACTATAATAGGGAAAACAGAAGGACGGTCTATATCTCCAAATCACACACAGGAATCCTAAAATCCTGAATACGCTTTCATTAATATAACCTCGTATAAATCATAAAAGTGGAATGACAGCTGCTTTCTATGGAATAACAGGCCTGGAATATTAAAAATGCACTGAAAAAAAGGCATAAATAGGTTTGACTGCCTATACACACACACACACACACATTATTATATATACACACACACACACACACACACACACACAAACACACGTATATATATATATATATATACACACACTGTAATCTCCATTTATCTACACTGCAAGTTCAACCTGATCTGAAAAAATAAACTGAGTAAATGGGCAACTGTATGTAAAATAATGTGATATCTTGAAACAATTGTAAATCACCCTTAATGAAGTGTGTGCATATTAATGAGCAACTAACAGCAATAAAGACACCAGCATTATGATAATTAACTGATTTATGCTCTTTTTATTTGCTTTGCATACTTTATATTGTAAATTATATTGTTAATCCATTTCTTCACAGAAATTGACATTCAATAAGTTATTTCTATTTTATTCCATTTTAATATTAAAGCAATAGGTGTTATGCAATCAAAAATGAAGTATTGTGCATTTTTCTGCAGTAGATAAGGTTTGCTAAGTTTTGAAAGTAAATGAACCAATCAAACGAGAGAGGGCATGGTTCTGTGTTGTCAATGCAGGGAATGGTATCATGGAGCTTGCCTTTCAACAACCATACAACGTCCTAAGTGTTTCATTTGTGAGACCTGCTTGTAAATCAATTTGTGCATGTGTGTGAAAACAATCCTATTATGTGTTTAGTGTGTTTTCAGTTTATCAGGTTATTTAAAAAAAAGTGTATTCAGGATTTTAGAATCAAAACTTTAACCCACCCGCTAATAGACAACTAAAACTAGACAACTGTACTCAGTTGCGACTTCAATTTTAGATGCCACGTTCTTGTAATCATAAATATAAACGCTATAATGTACAGGTTTGTAGTTTGCTACTAGTGGGTGTGTCAAACGTTTGTTTTAATCCGGCCCCCAGTCTAGGATTTGGAGATATAGGTAGTCAAACCTATGTGTGCTGTTTTCAACGTGTTTTATACGTGACTTTAGTACCCGTATATATTTTTTAAGAATGTTTAAATCCATCGATAAACAGATGAACTAACATACAGGCTCTAGGACCACAGGGTTATTGGGCACATAGACAAAACGCCAGCACCCCCCCCAATCAATACAAGCATTGCGTATGATGATCAACTGCCCAGTGTGACATCACAGTGGTTCCAGAGTTCTAAACCATCCTCCTTATGCCAAGCATTCCACTGCTGTGCTTACCTGAGAGAGAACGGACGTGTTTTGACTTTGTGCAAACATTGATAGACAATCCACTATCCTCTACGTAGCTAAAGCCTTTCATTATTGTTATCTGTTCTATGAGTATCTGTTCTGTTAAGGAGAAGCGAGAGACAGACAGACAGAGAGACAGAGAGAGAGACGGAGGCCCGGTGGGGTGCCATCTCCCCCGGGAGACAGAGGAGACAGAGATTCCAGCAAAGATGGGGTTTAGGTCATTCCTGCCCTACGTATTACCTGGAGTCCTGGCGGTCATAGGCTGGTGGTGGTGGTTGTCACGGAAGAACCAATCCGACGCCAGCCACGCCTCAGCCGAAGCCAGCCACGTCTCTGCCAACGTTAACCACGTCGATGCCGACGCTTGCCACGTCGAAGCCGACCCCTGGCACGTCGATGCCGACGCCTGCCAAGTCGAAGCCGACCTCTGGGACGTCGATGCCGATGCCTGCCACATCGAAGCCGACGTCTGCCACGTCGATGCCGACGCCAGTCACGTTGATGCCGACGCATGCCATGTCGAAACAGACCTATGGCACGTCGATGCCGACGCCTGCCACACAGAAGCCGAGTCCTGGCACGTCGATGCTGACGCCAGCCACGTCGAAGCCGACCTCTGGGACGTCGATGCCGATGCCTGCCACATCGAATCCGACGTCTGCCACGTCGATGCCGACGCCAGTCACGTCGATGTCGTCGACTGCCACATAGAAGCCGAGTCCTGGCACGTCGATGCCGACGCCAGCCACGTCGAAGCCGACCTCTGGGACGTCGATGCCGATGCCTGCCACATCGAAGCCGACGTCTGCCACGTTGATGCCGACGCCAGTCACGTTGATGCCGACGCCAGCCACGTCGAAGCCGACCTTGCTGACGCGAGCCACGGTGACTTCCAATGCCTTGCTGTCCTGGGTCAGGGGACATTTGGAAAGGTATATCCCAGTGACCCGAGTCATGGTGGTTATAATGTGGAGCGTCTCCAAGCGATCGGTATTTCAGTCGAGGATGTGAAGAATAGATATTTGCTCGACACCAGTCTTTCAAAAACATATCTGTGGACACTTTAGAACTGACGTCCACTTTCTATCCTCTAACAGAAACATTGTCTGTGACTTATAAGCGCAAATAGTGAGGACGTACTTCTAAATGCCTGTGTTGTGAGTGTCGCTCCTGGGCTTGACAGCGGAGTTTGCCCGTCTTGAATCTGTCTTGCTCTGACAGGTGCTGCTTGCCGAGGCCAGACACACTGGAGAGAAGTACGCCATTAAAGCATTGAAGAAGGCAGACTACCTAGGCAGTGAAGATTTTGGCAGGTATGGCTTTCTTTTGGCTCTAGTGAAGCTTCTGGGTTTCTCAGCAGAGCAAAGATAAATAAACCTCATCATGGTTTTAATGCTTTAGACCTAGGGACCACATTAACAAGATCTTCATTGACTTTTACTCTGCAGAAAAGCTGCCATTTTGTTGCATCTGTGGACTTTGTCACCCAAGCTGTTGATAAATGTATTTTCAGCTGCCGTCTGTCTTTTGTCTCTCCCAGCCTCATGTGCGAAAGGTGAGCAGCACCCGTTCCTGGTGAACTACTTTGGCGCCTTCCAGACCAGCGGGCACGTGTGCCTCAAAATGGAGTATGTGGTTGGGGGAGACCTGAAGATGGACCCAGACGCGGGCGCGTTTCCTGAGCCCCGGGCCGTGTGAGTGAAACACTGAGCTGCATGGCGTCTCGGTAGAGAAGCTCGCTCTGCCAACAGTAATGATGTTCAACTGTGTACCTACATAATCAGAATTGATTGAAAATGATAGCTCAGATAAAATATCTTGTTGTTGGTCTCTTTTCTTGAACAGATTTACTGCTGCCTGTGTGGTGTTGGGTCTGGAGCATCTACACAGCCACAAGATAGCTCACAGGTAAGGTCTCACACATCAGCACTTTTTACAACATACAGAAAAGACAAACCCCACCACAACTATTCTCCCATTTCATTTAATTTCTGATAGATGTTGTAAATGATTGATTGTGACTCATAAGAGAAGCCACGTCCTAATATCAGTGCAGACATGAACCTGAATGCACACAGTGTGAGACGTGTGTGTTTCCTTTAATGGCTGACAGTGAAACAGTGCTCGTGTTCCGGGCATGTCCTCTCTCTATTCTGCTACCATGTGATTATACTGTATTTTTATTGCAGGGACCTGAAGCTGGACAACCTGTTGCTGGACAGAGACGGCTTCATTAAAATTGCTGACTTTGGGATATGCAAAGAAGGTAAATTACAAAAACAATAGTGTTGATTTCCTCATTTAGCACTATGTATAATTTCCATTTTTACTCCAGTGTGTTGTTCCCGACTCCTCTTCGTTGTTCTTGCCAGGCATGGGTGCCAGTGATCTCACCGGCACATTCATTGGGACACCCGACTTCCTTGCCCCCGAAGCCCTTACAGAGGAGACCTACACCAGAGCTGTGGACTGGTGGGCACTGGGGGTGCTGCTATATGAAATGCTCGTCGGCAAGGTGGGTATTCTAACACAACTTCATTAAACCTGTTGATTTTGCAAATGCCAATCTAAAGGAAAATGTAAACTAATAACTCCAAAAGCTGAAACACAAGCCGGTGTTTAATCTCATACAGTTCTCTCGTGCACACAGAACCGAAAGCACACGCCTGCATTGCCACTTTGTCCACCAGGTTTGGATCTCGGGAGGATTGCGGTTTCTGCGCAGATTAATTTCACTTCCTATTCTATAATTGATCTGCTTTAATAAGTCATGTCTCAGGTGTGAATTGACCATTTATTAGTGCAGTTCACACAATTTGTGTCCTGGGCTCAGATTGTGAATAATTCAAAGGCTCGGTCTGGAGTCACCCTTCAATGTGCTCTCCTGTCTTTCGCCTTGTGCCCGTAGCGTCCCTTCACTGGCAATGATGAGGACGCCATGTTCGAGAGCATCATCAGAGACGCAGTGCAGTTCCCCAGCCACCTCTCCACAGAAGCCACCTCCATCATCACAGGGGTTCGTGTGCCAAGTTTATTCCTCCAGTTTGTGCCTCGGTATCCCGCTTCCCAACCATAATGAACGCATGTCACTGTTATTGAAATGTGACGGGACTCCTCTCCAGCATCACGTTTCAGCTTGAGCAGTCCATTGCATGAGAATAACGTGCCTCTCCTTCGTGTTTTGAAACATCTGCAGCTGTTGGAGAAAGACCCAGAGTGGCGGCTGGGCGCCGGGGAGCGCGGAGTGGAAGACGTCAAGGCCCACCCCTTCTTCAGGGTACGTGGCACACACAACCGTTTTAGGGCTCTGTCCCATGAAGGCGGCACCCCCTTATCCTTCTTTTCTTCTCTCTCGTTTCAGAGTGTGGACTGGCCAGCGCTGCTTGACAAGAGAGTGACGCCTCCCTTCATCCCCACAATCAGCGAGCGCGAGGCCCTGTGCAGCTCCGCGGCCCCCGTGTTCACTCTGCCCCATAAGCGCAGGGCCCTGACTGAAGAGGAGCAAGAGCTGTTCAAGGACTTTGAATTTGTGGCCGATTGGTTCTAGTGCCAGCGCTGGGGAAAAGAGACAGACAGTCCAACAGAGAGAGACAGACAGTCCAACAGAGAGAGACAGACAGTCCAACAGAGAGAGAAGAAGTCACACAGAGAGAGACAGACAGTCCAACAGAGAGAGACAGACAGTACAAGAGAGAGAGAAAAAGTCACACAGAGAGAGACAGACAATCCAACAGAGAGAGACAGACAGTCCAACAGAGAGAGAAAAAGTCACACACAGAGAGACAGACAGACATTGAGAGCAACATAAGAACATCAGCTCTCCCCCTCCTCTACCCTCACACGCATGCACGCACATGCATGCACACACACACACACACGCACACACATACGCACACGCACACACGCAGGCACGCACGCACACACACACACACACACACACACAATAATTGCAGTAAGGCTGAGAGGATCCTGCAGCCGTTGTGATGTACCTGGCTGTGGGACATTTGACACTTAAAACCCGCCTTCACCGCCAGATGGATCTGCTCATGTCATGAGTCATGTGTTCCACCTCACACTACAGACTAAATAAAAAACCAAAACAATCACTCTCAAAGACGCCTCCTTGTGTTTGGATTGCACTGATTCATTCTTCTTGACTGTAAAACAGGGAACTAGTCTCCTGTGCCACTGTGGGTCTTCAAAGGTCACGCCATGAACAATAATATGTACTATGAATCACACAGTTAACATCCTAAGTATTATTTTTTATACATATGTAGAGTAAACATGGTTAAAGGAAAACATGACCCAATTGCATGCCAAATATTTAAAGTCTCAAATATGATTAAAATACACAAATCCCTCTGAATCACAGAAAACAAAAGTCTGTTGCATCGCCCAATCCTATATAATGAAACCAGATAATATGTAAAATATCTGATGTTTATTGCTTGCAGTCTCTGGAACATGTCAAATTCATGAATAAAATTAAATCTGTGTTCTAGAATTCGTGAAACTCAGACCCTTGCATTTCACCATGTCCAAACACCGCTCCCATACAGACGCTCTCCTCCTCCGCTTCCCGCTCTGTGGATCCTTGTATGCTCCCAGCAACGTCCAATACACTCCTGACACGGGTCTTGAAAGTGGTTTCCTCATGGCAGTGAACACTTGATGGCAATCATGTTTTTCTTCGCCACGCCACACAGGCCCATCTGTAAACTCTGATCTCATGTCCACAGGCGTCAAGAACGATGTTAATTAGAGATCAGTATAATTAAGGGGCATGATGCACTGTACAGACTGACTCCAGAAGAAACCTCTATCTGTGGTGCTCTCTTCACAGGTGACACTAAATGTGACAGATTACAATGAGCATCATTAGGTTCCTCAGAAACGGCAGATGAGGGTATTTTCATAGACTTGTTCCAGCATGGTCCTGGAGAACTTGGGAACAGCAGCATTCACGTACAGGACAGAGCATGTCCACAGCCTATGTTTTGGTCTCACTCTTGTGCGGGAGGTGCTGCTCATGGTGAAGCTGTCACAGTCGCTTGTTTGAACTCTTCTCTTTGCTTTAGTGTGGCTCTCAGTCCCAATCCCAGCACTGTACAAATATTCAGGCACTTCCTGTTGCAAAAATTCATACAGTGGCTTTGCAAAACTTGGAAAACTGGGCAATAAAGTCGTTCAGTATCAAAACATATGTTATACGTGACTGGGCGTGTGGGATGCTTCCAGTGCTCCGTGAATGGGGAAGAGTCGGGGTGAGGCACCGTGGACCTGCGAGATCTTGCATCCTCACAGGACTGTCGGACCCGTGGCAGAAACCGCCTGCTGTGGAGAAGCAGGGAAAGGAACTGATGGATCGGAGAAGGACATCCTCTGAAAGGCCACTCCCTAGGAGAGAAAAGACAGACGTCAGCCATGACTCAAAATGGAGCTGTCACCACACAAACTAAAGGGTACGTTTCTCTCAGTCCTGTTCTGGGCTCACCTCTCTCCCCCTGACCGTAGATGGCTGTGAGGATGTTGAGCGCCTGCCTGCTCCCCGCCGTGGCCGGTTGCTGGTAATGATCCAGTGATGTGGCACTGCTGCACCCCGTAGCCCGTCTCATAGCACTGCCCCAGATTGAACTGACTGTGGGATTCCTGCAGTGAGGAGCACAGAGGCAGCTCAGGAAAAGCTGGCATTCATGAGGCACCACATACATATTTACACTACCATAACATGGCACATTATAATGGATTTTCTAGCAGTACTGGGGGGGGGCACACATCCTATGTTTACCATTGAAATTAGAGTTTGAGTTGCAGAATTGCTATACAAATAGAAAATTAATAAAAAATCCACCCCTGACAGAAGCTCAGCCCACTCTTTGCTGCCATTCGCAGGACCTAAACCGCCTTTTTGGCATTTCTGCGAGGCTCTCGAGAGGACAGTGCTCCGAGGTCAGGCTGGGCCCAGACAGATCAGAGAGAGACTTTCACAAGCTTCCTCTTAGACACAACTAGAATGCTCTTTATTTTATATTGATATACATCTTTTTTTAATTGTTTTGGTGTGAAATGCAAAACAATTAAGGTGTTTCCAGCTAATGTGAGAACAGATATCAAAATATGTGGGAAATCATTTTGGAAAATACGACTTAGAATGGCATCACATCTTTAAATCATTGTTTACACTTCTGCACTGTGTGATGGCTTTATGAGTATTACATCTAAATAATATGGCTACATGAACATACAGAAATAATCGAATATGATACAATTGTTACTGGACTGCCACTTGAAGGCAGTGCAGACTGGGAAGGGGTGTGTGGTTTAATTAGGAAGTGAAGAGTAGTTTAGTGGGGGGTGGGGGGGCTCTCTCTCTAACATGTGGCCAGGCGTTTAGGGTTGTTATTCATTCGCTGTATATGTGTGTGTATATGTTGTTGTTCGCGTGTCCTGTGACGATTGTGAGGAAAGGGCTCTCTGTTTTGGGGGAACTTTATTTTGAAATGTTATTGTTGTATTGTTATTTCCATTATCTCATTGAAATATATGTGTCGTCTGCAGGCCCCCATTTCTTGTATCTTCTCATTGTACTTTCTTCTTAGTTCAGTTAGTCTTAGTTTCTGTCTGTGCATGTCTTTTCAGAGCAATAAATATTGACCTTTTTATAAAACTGCAATGCTGAATTGTGTCTGTGGGGCTTATTACCTCAGGGAGTGCAAGATACAGTGTGCTGTGTGTGCTAGCCTGGCCCTTGGGATCTGGATCGGTGTTAAGGTCCCTGAATCCGTCTTAGTGTAAAAGTCGGAAAGGTAACACAGTTCAGAAACAGAAGAGGATAAAGATAAAGATAATGATCGACAGCAGTCGATAAGTAACAGTAAGTAACATTAATTTAAAACAGTTTCTCACTCAGAATGTTCACATTCATTACTTTTCAGCCAAATGTGCATGATTTATTACAAAAAAGGTAGATTATTTGCATCCATTTACAGGTAGTTTAAATATTAATCATGCACACTTTGCCAAATAATGAAATACATTGCAAATTTGAAAATACATTGTGATGGTGCGATTATTCACAAATGGAAGAAACACAAAATAACTGTCAGTCTCCCTCGGTCTGGGGCTCCATGCAAGATGTCACCTCGTGGAGTTTCAATGATCATAAGAATGGTGAGGAATCAGCCCAGAACTACACGGGAGGATCTTGTTAATGATCTCAAGGCAGCTGGGACCATAGTCACCAAGAAAACAATTGGTAACACACTACGCCGTGAAGGACTGAAATCCTGCAGTGCCCACAAGGTCCCCCTGCTCGAGAAAGCACATGTACAGGCCCGTCTGAAGTTTGCCAATGAACATCTGAATGATTCAGAGGAGAACTGGGTGAAAGTGTTGTGGTCAGATGAGACCAAAATCGAGCTCTTTGGAATCAAATCAACTCGCCGTGTTTGGAGGAGGAGGAATGACCTCAAGAACACCATCCCCACCGTCAAACATGGAGGTGGAAACATTATGCTTTGGGGGTGTTTTTCTGCTAAGGGGACAGGACAACTGCACCGCATCAAAGGGACGATGGACGGGGCCATGTACCATCAAATCTTGGGTGAGAACCTCCTTCCCTCAGCCAGGGCATTGAAAGTGGATGGGTATTCCAGCATGACAATGACTCAAAACACACAGCCAAGACAAATAAGGAGTGGCTCAAGAAGAAGCACATTAAGGTCCTGGAGTGGCCTAGCCAGTCTCCAGACCTTAATCCCATAGAAAATCTGTGGAGGGAGCTGAAGGTTCGAGTTGCCAAATGCAGGACAAATTGGCAAGCATAAGTATCTGAGCGACTTTGACAAGGGCCAAATTGTGATGGCTAGACGACTGGGTCAGAGCATCTCCAATACTGCAGCTCTTGTGGGGTTTTCCCGGTCTGCAGTGGTCAGTTCCTATCAAAAGTGGTCCAAGGAAGGAAAAGCAGTGAACCGGCGACATGGGCAGCCAAGGCTCATTGATGCACGTGGGGAGCGAAGGCTGGCCCATGTGATCCGATCCAACAGACGAGCTACTGTAGCTCAAATTGCTGAAAATGTTCATGCTGGTTCTGATAGAAAGGTGTCAGAACACACAGTGCATCGCAGTTTGTTGCGAATGGGGATGCGTAGCCGCAGACCAGTCAGGGTGCACATGCTGACCCCTGTCCACTGCCAAAAGCGCCTACAATGGGCACGTGAGCATCAGAACTGGACCACGAAGCAATGGAAGAAGGTGGCCTGGTCTGATGAATCACAAGTTCAAGGTGTTGTCTTGGCCTCCAAATTCCCCAGATCTCAATCCGATCGAACATCTGTGGGATGTGCTGGACAAACAAGTCCGATCCATGGAGGCCCCACCTCGCAACTTACAGAACTTAAAGGATCTGCTGCTAACATCTTGGTGCCAGATACCACAGCACACCTTCAGAGGTCTAGTGGAGTCCAAGCCTTGACAGGTCAGGGCTGTTCTGGCGGCAAAAGGGGGACCTACAGAATACTAGGCAGGTGGTCATAATGTTATACACACACACAGGGTCAATTAGCTATACTGTACATCTATTATTACATTGACCAAAAGCCTTGTGTTATAAAGTAGATCAATCAACTGGCCTATACATCACATGGCCGTATCAACACAATGACATCATCATGCCACGTCAAGAAATGAAATGCGTGCCTCCAGCCTAGACGATATATCAGACACTCAGACTTCGTGTGTCCTTTATTTAACAGCAATATTGCACTAAAATGAACAGGAGCATATTGCACTCAAGTTGTAAATAGCAGCAGATGTAACAATCTTGGCTTTATAATCAGTCAGTCTAGATGAATGTCCAGCAGCCTCAGTGCCCCCCTTCTGAAGGGCCACACTTACAAAGGGCAGGGACTCGAGCTGAGGGACTCCAGCGAGGAGAAGACTGTGAGGAGAAGCCATGATGATCTCTCCGATTCCTGTCCTGCTCTCTCCTTCCTCTCGACGTGCGCACCTGCACGCCATTGCTTCCCTAATCCCTCTAACCTCATCTCTCTGCCTCTCCCCTCCTCCTCCCTCCTCCCTGCCCTCCTCTCCCCTCTCTGGAGGCCTGTGGAACTGCCACTCAGCTTCCAACAAGGCCGACTTTATCTCCACCTTCGCCTCCCACCACTCTCTGGATTTCCTCGCTCTCACCGAGACATGGATCTCCCCTGAAAACTCAACCACCCCTGCTGCTCTATCCACTCTGTTTGTCCTGTCCCACTCCCTCATTCTAACCGGCCAGGGAGGAGGAACAGGGCTCCTGCTCTCCCCTTCTCTGTCCCCGCTCTCTCTCCTCTATCATGACTAACAGGTTTGAATTCCACGCAGTGGAACTCACCTCCCCCTCTCACCTCTTCCTTCTAGTTCTCTACCGTCCTCCTGGTCCACTCAACTCCTTCCTGGATGAACTCAACTTTCTTCTCTCTTCCCTCACCTCGCTGTCCTCACCTACCAACCTCGTAGGAGTCTTCAACCTCCACCTCTCCAGCCCCTCCCACTCTACTGGATTTCTTCCTCTCCTTCACTCCTTTAACTTCTCTCTCTTCCCTTCTCCCGTCACTCACAGAGCAGGCCACCAGCTCCATCTCATCTTCTCTAGAGGCTGCTCCCCTTCAATACTCTCCGTGATACCCATGGACATCTCAGACCACCACTTCATCTCCTTCTCCCTTTCTCTCCCCTCCCTCCCCACTCCACCCACTCCCTCTGTCACCTTCTGCCGTAATCTCCGCTCTGTCTCCCCCTCCACTCTTACTTCCACTGCTCTCACTCTCTTACCTTCCACTGACTGTTTTTCTCATCTGTCCATCAACTGCACTACCTCCTCCTTGTTCTCCTCCCTCACCTCCTCCCTTGACTCTCTCTGTCCTCTCACATCTCGTCCTGCCAATCCCTCCCCTCCTCAGCCTTGGATCTCTTCTGTTCTCCGCTTGACCCAATCCAGTTTGCATGCCGCTGAACAGAAGTGGAAAAGGTCCAAACTCCCAGCTGCCCTCGAACTCTGCCGCCCGCATTCTCCTCCTCACTCACCTCAGCCAAGAAGTCTTACTTCCAATCACTCTTTGAATCCACTGTCAACAAACCCCGCAAACTCTACTCCACCTTCTCCTCCCTCTTTGCCTCCCCTCCTCTTTCTCCTACCTCGTCTCTCACTGCAGATGATTTTGCCTCCTTCTTCTCCTCCAAGATCACAGACATCCGCAAGCTCTTCAACAGTGCCCCCTCCTCTCCCATCACACCCAAGTCTCCCACCAACCAAGCTTCCTTTTCTTCATTCTCACCTCTCTTGGACTCTGAACTTTCCTCTCTCCGCCTAGGTCACAAACCTACAACGTGTGCCCTGGACCCCCTCCCTTCTCGTCTCCTCCATGCGACCACTCCTGATCTACTCCCCTTCATCTCCTCCCTCCTCAACTCCTCCCTCCTCTCTGGCTGTTTCCCCTCTGCATTTATACAAACTGCTGACATCCCACTCCTCAAGAGACCTACCCTTGACCCCACCTCCCCTCAGAACTACTGCCCTGTCTCCCTACTCCCCTTCCTCTCTAAGACTCTCGAGCAGGCGGTCCACAGTCAGCTCTCTGACTTTCTGTCCCAACACTCACTCCTTGATCTTTGCAATCCGGCTTCCGCACAGCTCACTCCACTGAGACGGCTCTCCTTGCAGTCACTTACTCCCTCAGCCATGCTCGAGCGGCCTCCCTCTCCTCAGTCCTCATCCTCCTTGACCTCTCCGCAGCATTTGACACCGTTGATCACTCCATCCTCCTCTCCTGCCTCGCTGACCTTGGGATCTCTGGGACTGCTCTCACCTGGTTCTCCTCCTACCTCAATGACCGGACCTACCAAGTGACATGGCGAGGTTCCTCATCCACCCCCCAACCTCTCCTCACAGGCGTACCCCAAGGCTCCGTCCTGGGCCCCCTCCTGTTCTCTCTCTACACTCACTCCCTGGGCCCCCTCATGGTTTCTCCTACCACTTCTACGCAGATGATGCCCAGATCTTCCTGTCTTTTCCCTCTTCTGACCCTCTCATCCCCTCTCGCATCTCTTCCTGCTTTGTCTGCTATCTCTGCCAGGATGCACTCACACCACCTCAAGCTCAACCTCTCCAAATCGGATTTCCTGTTTTTCCCCCACTCTTCCTCACCTTCTGCTGATCTCTCCATCTCGATCCCCTTGGAATCCACCACACTCTCTCCTTCTTCTTCCGCTAAGAACCTAGGAGTCACCCTCGATCCTGCGCTCTCCTACACCCAGCACATCATCACGCTGACACGCACCTGTAGATTCTTCCTGAGCAACATACGCCAAATTCGTCCCTTCCTCACCGACTACTCGACTCAGCTGCTCATCCAGTCACTGGTCCTCTCCCGCCTGGACTACTGCAACTCCCTCCTGGCCTGCAACTACTACCCGCCCACTCCAGCTCTTCCAGAACTCTGCGGCTCGTCTGGTATTCTCTCTGCCCCGATTCGCACACGCTACTCCACTGCTCCGCTCCCTCCACTGGCTCCCGATACCGGCACGCATTCAGTTCAAGACATTGACCCTCACCTACCGCTGTCTCGACCAGACTGCACCAAGCTACCTTCAATCCCTCATCTCTCCATACATCCCCTCCAGACCGCTGCAGTCTTCCGGTGCCAGAAGACTAACTCTGCCTCCTCTCCACTCCCCTTCCTCCAGAGCCGCTCCTTCTCATCCCTGGCCCCTAAGTGGTAGAACGACCTTCCCACTGAAGTCAAAACAGCAGAGTCCTTGACCTCATTCCGGCGCTTACTCAAGACACATCTTTTCAGACAGTACTTGTAATGTTAGTCCTTTACTCTGCTGTAAGATAGCACTTTACAATGTTTTATCATACTTCTTGCGTTACTTGTACTCGTATTATTTTGATTTCCCTTATGCTCCCTTTCCCGTGGCCCTTGACTGTGACCTAACATCTTGTCTGCACTTAGCTGTTACAATCCAGGGTGTAAGACCTCCTTTATTGTATTCACTTGTGTAAATTGGAATTTGTCAAATGTATTATGCTTTGAATTGCACTGTATTTTGTATATTTGAATTTAATGTTTTATGCCTTGTTCTGAACTGTATATTTTGTAAGTCGCCCTGGATGAGGGCTTCTGCCAAGAAATAATAATAATAATATTAAACATCACTTCTCACAGGTAGACATGTCACAGGATGACTAAATGCTGCACACGCACAGACTTTATGAGCACTATTTCTTTTGAGCACTTTCTTTGTACTTAATTACTTTTCGTATAATCACTTTTTATTATATACATATTTTGAAATTTGTTTTTATATATATTGCACTTTATTTTGACATGATTGGATTTATCACCATCATGACTTAAGTTTGTTTCATTTGGGTACGTCTGTGTGCGAACAAGGAAACACCTGCAGTTAGTTAGTTGATTTAGAACCCGTTAACAACCTTTAAACCAAAGACTGGAAAACACCTGTGGTTGGATAACTGGGGGAAAAGGGTGGGGGATCTCAGTTTGTGAGTCTTGGGGGGATATTTTGTAACTTAGGGGATTTTTAGGACCAGTTTTTGGGGGAAATCAAGGAGAGGATCTGGCAACACCGTGTTCAGTTCAGTTTTCGTAGCTATTTCTGCTCTTCCCAATCAATGAACTCGACTCACAGTGAGTCAAGTCCATCTGAATATTGAGTGAGTCAGCTGAGGTTGACCATTCGAGTAGTGTGTGATTGATGAGTTGTTAATTATAAATATCTGATAGTTTTGTAATTGTAATCAATAAATGTTTATTTTTTAAAACTCACTCTCGCTGACAGGAGGCGCAATTTGAACACACATTCCAAAGGGTTAACATTACTACCTACGTTTACACTAACCAGCCACAAATTCAATAGCTAGATGGCTAACCAACATCGTTAGCAAACCATTGATTCAGCATTTGTTTGTCTGGGTTGTTTCTAACTAGGAAATTACCAAATGTTTACTAAAGCAACATGTTGTAGTCTGATGGCAATACAGCTAGCTAGTAGCCATTAGAAATGTTTGCAATGGTGCCTGGTGATTTAATGTTTTATGGACTCTAGAACACACTGTTATACTGACATTAAGCATTTTTAACATACTATTCTTAATTAAATATGAGTGAAATATGCTACCAATTCCTTTCAAGATGATCAGCCAGAATCTCAAAACCATCCCGAGAAAGGTTCCAATTCAGACCCAGAGAGTGAGGGAAAGCCTATTGAGAGACATGAAGGGAAGGAGACAGAGGCATTTGGTATCCAGAGCCAATATAAGACAGTTCCAGATAAGAGGGTGACAGACTCTGGGAGGAAAAAAGAGATGCTTTCAGCAGCCCTAGAAAAATAGCAGTAACTGTTACATTAAAGGATTGAAAATTCCTTGGCAGTATTGTTGCGGAAATTTAAAAGTCTGTATCTGAGGCATTCAGAGAGAAAAAAAAAAGATTGCACTTAACATCAGCAATAATAATAATAAGACAGAGAAGATGTGGAAAGACAAAGGGAAGAGATTAAGACAGAAAGGGAAGAGGTTGAGACAGAGGCACTCCTGGCACATTCCCCAAGCAAAATTGAGTGAGAAGAATTTGATGAGGAAAAATCCAACACATCCGGCCCATGCAAAAAAACGCAATATCAAATTCAATGAGGCTTTTCTTATTTTAAATACCATTGGGCCATGTTTAAGAATGATGAAAAATACAAGTTCAGAACTGGATGGAAATCAGAGGGATTGACCCAGTGGAAAAATGCCACAATAAAAATTAAGGAGCACTGCAGCACTGAGGCACACAAGTTAGGGATGATAAGGTGGGATGGCCATAAATACTGCACTTGAAACAGCCAAACGAGAAATGCAAGCTGCCAAAGAGAGAGAAAGGCAGAAGAACAGCAAGATTGTTTCTTGATTAACTGACATTATATTGTACTTAGCACAACAGGGATGGCCTTTAGAGGCAACAATGAAAACCCCTCAAGATCAAACAAAGGCAATTTGGTGGTATATGGCTGGTGGTATATGACCATGTACTCAAGCTTCACTTTGATGAAATTATGGACATACAAGCTTCACATAAAATACCTCAGATGACCCTTCTGTCAAATAGAACACAGAATGACCTAATAAGAGCTCTGGCAACATGTGTAAAACAAGTCATACTAAAAGAAATGGGATGCCTCAGAATTTTCCATCTTTCTTGAGCAGACCACTGATATCTCTCATACTGCGCAGGTATCCTGGCCATAAAGGAGCGCTTCATCCAACTGTGCAATGTACAGTCCACAACAGGGGAAGAGCTTGAGGGTGTGGTGATGAACTTGCTGAGGGAGAACCAGATTAAATAGATTATAATACATAATATAAAGTATTCAAACAAAAAACTCTCCCAGTCAAATCCAGCAGTGTTATACTCAGTTACTCAAATTATATGCTCATTTGACAGAACTAATCCCACAATCACTTCACATTAAATTCATGTTCTTTTATCTAATAATATCTGATTTACAAAAGCAAAATGTGTGTTTGTTTGTTTTGTACTGAAACTCATTACAGCGATTTCCTCTTTCAGTACATTTAACATAAGCTGGTTTAAAGCTACAATTATTTAAAAGGTGTTTAAGGACAAGAGTTTTAATCTTCAGCTTGTTTCATGTGTGTGCATCTTTCTGTAACCATCCTTTTTCAAATGTTTCAGTGAAGGAAAGTGTTAGGAATTATTGTATAATTGTATAATATATTGTATAAGTGCACATCAAGAATCATTGTAAGCAATTGTGGATATTCATTGTTACCAGCAAAACTCAATTACTTGAGAGCTAATGTGTCTTCTGTTTTGTTCATGTTCATTAACTAATTAATTGAACCAATTATTTTTAATGAAATGGTCAATATTAACCTTTTTTGCAGGTTATGATCTCAAGGTGTTGACCCAACCTGCAGGACTGTGGATGTGAATCTCAAGGGCAAGCATTGGCCGTCACTGTCTCAGATTGTCAGGCAATGGTGGAATTCAATCTACCTTCCCTGAAGAGCTAATTATTTGCAGCAATCTGTTCTTATTTTGCCAAGATATATCATGCTTCTGATATTAGGCCAGTAGAGCAAGAATTGAGCACTGGCTTCTAATTACAATGTTTGAACAGATTGAATTTTCACCACATTTTGATACAATCCAAACTCTTCCTATTGAGAAATTGATTTTCACTCTGCCACTATATATGTATATATCTGTCTATGCCCATGTAGATAGAAAGATAAATGAACAGTGTGGTGGCTGCTGCTGCTGATATACATATGTTTTAAGGACATTTTGTTATAAGGTAAATGTCAAGAGAATGTTTTAGAATTCACTAGTCCTCACCACACATTGTAATAACTTACCACCAGATGGCAATAGTTTACTACTTTGACTTTCCTTATCAAGGAGTTGTTTTTTATTTGTTTCCTGATGTATTGTATCTACCCAATGTATGAAGTGTAAACTGAAAAATAAGTTTTATATGCACTACTTATTTATATTAAATAGTCCATTAACCATTAGTCTTTGTCAATCCAGTGCTGGATGAAGGCCTCCCCAAGATGTTTCCACTTGTTAGACCTACAGAGTTTCCTTTGCAGTGTACACCAGCAAAGTTTCTGATTTCATCTTTTCATCTTCTGTGTGGTCTTCTTTCATCTCTTCAGATCAATTTGATAGATTTATTAGTCTATATGTAGATATGGAAAAAAATAACAATAAAATAATTGGAAATTACCGTGTATGAGAATATTAAACCTCTCCTATATTCTGTGGTGTTAGTGTATTGCTCATATCCCTGGCCTGTGACAAAACAAAAACTTTGACCCACTTGCCACTTGTGAATAAAAAATACAGTATTGTATTAGGTGTAGGTTTACATTATAAAATAATAATAATAATAATAATAATAATAATAATAATAATAATAATAATAATAATAATACTATATATATAAACTCACCTAAAGGATTATTAGGAACACCTGTTCAATTTCTCATTAATGCAATTATCTAACCAACCAATCACATGGCAGTTGCTTCAATGCATTTAGGGGTGTGGTCCTGGTCAAGACAATCTCCTGAACTCCAAACTGAATGTCTGAATGGGAAAGAAAGGTGATTTAAGCAATTTTGAGCGTGGCATGGTTGTTGGTGCCAGACGGGCCGGTCTGAGTATTTCACAATCTGCTCAGTTACTGGGATTTTCACGCACAACCATTTCTAGGGTTTACAAAGAATGGTGTGAAAAGGGAAAAACATCCAGTATGCGGCAGTCCTGTGGGCGAAAATGCCTTGTTGATGCTAGAGGTCAGAGGAGAATGGGCCGACTGATTCAAGCCGATAGAAGGGCAACTTTGACTGAAATAACCACTCGTTACAACCGAGGTATGCAGCAAAGCATTTGTGAAGCCACAACACGTACAACCTTGAGGCGGATGGGCTACAACAGCAGAAGACCCCACCGGGTACCACTCATCTCCACTACAAATAGGAAAAAGAGGCTACAATTTGCACAAGCTCACCAAAATTGGACAGTTGAAGACTGGAAAAATGTTGCCTGGTCTGATGAGTCTCGATTTCTGTTGAGACATTCAGATGGTAGAGTCAGAATTTGGCGTAAACAGAATGAGAACATGGATCCATCATGCCTTGTTACCACTGTGCAGGCTGGTGGTGGTGGTGTAATGGTGTGGGGGATGTTTTCTTGGCACACTTTAGGCCCCTTAGTGCCAATTGGGCATCGTTTAAATGCCACGGCCTACCTGAGCATTGTTTCTGACCATGTCCATCCCTTTATGACCACCATGTACCCATCCTCTGATGGCTACTTCCAGCAGGATAATGCACCATGTCACAAAGGTCCAATCATTTCAAATTGGTTTCTTGAACATGACAATGAGTTCACTGTACTAAACTGGCCCCCACAGTCACCAGATCTCAACCCAATAGAGCATCTTTGGGATGTGGTGGAACGGGAGCTTCGTGCCCTGGATGTGCATCCCACAAATCTCCATCAACTGCAAGATGCTATCCTATCAATATGGGCCAACATTTCTAAAGAATGCTTTCAGCACCTTGTTGAATCAATGCCACGTAGAATTAAGGCAGTTCTGAAGGCGAAAGGGGGTCAAACACAGTATTAGTATGGTGTTCCTAATAATCCTTTAGGCGAGTGTATATATATATATATATATATATATATATATATATATATATATTTATATTTACTGATCTTTACTACAACATTTACATTTTAATTTTAAGGTTCTGTAAACGCAACATCTCCACTCAGAAATACATCACATTGTGTGGCTTCTGATGCAATGCAGTATTAATGGGAAATAGCTCCAGCCACAGCCTGGGAGGTACTTCTGAAGATTGCTATTTAAACATTATACTTCTGGCTGCAAATTCTATCTCTTTACATCTCAATAGCAGGGAAGAAGTAAAAGGCCTTCCCAAAACAAGTAGGAGTGAGGTTATAATCTAAATGTTTATATTTTACCACGAAGCAGAATCTCAGATTGTGGACAACCAGAGGGAGAAGTTGAAGGAAACTCCCTGAATCTTAAAAACAGCTTTTGTGGGAAGAGAAATACAAGATTTGCTACAGTAACTCTGTAAAGTAACTGGAACTGTAACAAGTCAATTTCTCACTGGGTTGTTTTGACTACTTTTGGGTCGTTTTATTTTTTGTTGTATAACCTAGTTTATTTCAGTTTATTTTCTACAAATATTACACTTAAATGTACACATTATAAGTAATATAAAGAGCATTTATTTAGGCAAACAGTCAAAAACTATCCACAAGTAATCACACAGGACAAATGAAGAATTTTGTCAGTATAGGCTATTGCATTACTGGTATTACTGAGAAATAAAGCATTAGTTCCTTGTATTAATAATCGTGTTCCCAAACAGTTCCATTATCATTATTTTAAAATGCATATATATATATATATGTTATAGCAAGCCCACAATGGTCTTCTGACTGTTTTATTGATTTATTAACAGCAACAGGACAGAAAATAAGCATTTAAATATTAAAAGCATTTCAAAGTAAGAAAAAAATAAATAATAATATATAATTATTATTTATTTTTTTCTTACTTTGAAATGCTTTTAATATTTAAATGCTTATTTTCTGTCCTGTTGCTGTTAATAAATCAATAAAACAGTCAGAAGACCATTGTGGGCTTGCTATAACACTCAAAGAGTTACAAACATCTGCAGTCAGTTAATTAAACAGCTAAAGCAAGGCATTTGATGTATAGTATATTGAAGCAATAGCTGTAGCATTTAATGGACACCTACCTACAAAGAATGGAGCAAACTCTGTGCACATAAAATACTTCTAAACTGAGCCATCATATGTGAACTCTTGCAAGTACGTATATGAGATGACTAGTGTTACATTAAAGCTAAAACAGGATTGCAGCTTTAAGAATGGAAAGTAATATACCAAGGGGAGTGGGAGACAGGTAAGGACAACCCCGAAGAATTGCTGACAACAATGGCTGGCACAACAGTGGTGGGTCCTCGGACAAATAACAGGGCCACTGACACCATGAAGGCATAAAGAAGGGTGAAACAGCAGATGTAGAAGGACCAGCCAAGATTGTTCATCAGCACTGGCTTCTTCACTTCGACGCCAACTATGAAGTTGAGCAATGCGCCAACACAAAACAACACTGCAAGAGAAAATCCCTTTTAGTCTACACAAGATATATCTGGACACACACTACATATCACAACGGTCCATTCCCAAAGAAATCTTGTGCTGAGTTATACCCACTTCCCATAGCGTTGGGGATAGTGTTATCCATCTGATATATAGTATATAGACATTATGGTTCATTATTAATTTAAGCAAATCTAGCTCATAGGTCAATTCATGAATTAACCTATAGAAAAAAGCATCTTAAATATATATGTTTAACTTAATTTAGTTGTTGGTTTGTTTATTTATTTATTAAAAGACACAAATACATATGTTCCTTACAGCTGGGTCTTCTTCTGACCTTTATGAACAGCGACTGTAACACTGGCCATCTGTACCTGAAATCATATTGAGGACCAGAGCAGCAATGGCTCTCTTCCCTTTAGACAAAGCTGGTCTGATTGTGAAGAGGGTCAGGAGGGAGAAGACTGAGGAGGCCGAGAGGAACATCCAGCTCAGGCTGAATGTACCTGAACAGAAAAACAAGAAGCACACAACATAGACGTCAATACTCAAAGGCAAGATTGGATAGCGTCAGTGGAGTGACCGGCTTCTCATAATTTTCCAAACACTATGACAGGATCAGACAACAAGGATCAAACAACAAGGTCACGTTTCAACCTTCTGTAAATGGTGGTTTTCTGTATCTTGAATTCAGAGGATTTTCTGTGTCACATTGGTTGACTGTTCAACCTCAAAGACGTCTACTCGAGCACACACACCTAATCCTCTGCAACGTCACACAATGTAGCTTTGTAATCTGAATCGTGACGTGTAATTAGGAAGAAAATGCTAAGAATGCTCACCCATCCAGGCAGGGTAACCCGTGCAAGTGAAGAAACCCTCGTAGCTGTTACAAAGGACAAAAAGGCCCTGACTGGCGCCTTCGCTGTACACCAGCCATTGTGGGGCACAGAGGCACATTGTGTACAGGATAAACTCCACGGCCACCATGGCAGTCATCACTGTTATGGCGTTCTTCATGGTAGAATAGGAGGACAATGCTGAGCAGTGGGTCAGATTTTTGGAATCGTTTTTATTTGAGTGATGCAGTGAGGAGTTATCTGCTTAGTTTCTTGTTTTCAAATGTCTACATCTCTTTACTAATTTCCCGAGGTGATGTCTGTTTTGTCCGGGCTCTGCATCCTGAATTGTATTTAATTCCCTTCTTAAATCCCTGGAAATCAGTCTTAGTTCATATTTATGGTAGCTCTGTTTCGAGTTTCTTTGTTGTTCGTTTGCCTTGCTGTGTTATTTATAGGTCCTCGTCAATGTTTTGTACGTCTCCCTTCTAATGCTTTCTTCTTTTTCAGGTGTACTCTCGAGCTAAGATATCCTTTTAGATGCGTTTTCTTTTTTTCCTTGGGTCCTTCAGTCTTCTCAATCGGTCTGTGTAGGAAAAAAAGTGTGATGCTATCCTTGACAGTCCCTGCCACTTTTTTCAGGCCTCTATCCGCAGTGATATCAAGACAGGTTCTCTGTAATTGCTCCTCAACCAGTCCCTCACAAGAGACATAAGAGATATAATGAGCGAAAACGGAGAGAAATGAAAGGCTTGAGTGAGAGGTCTTGTCTCTGCTCAACTAATAGCTATTTGCATTGCTTTGTTTCCAACAAATATCTCTCTGTATGTTAGGTTTCAGATAAGAATAGGTTGTCTGCACATACAGTACCCCGTATTTGTTTTTATTTCCTTTTTTTTTGTCTCTAAGCTCTCTGTGGACAATTCTAACGCTTCACTCAACATCCAAACACAACTCAGTGCTTTCATAGAAGATTGCGTAAGTTATACAACATTGGATCTATTTTTATTAGGAAAACAAATATATTAGATTTTTAAATCATTATTGGTATCATTTAATTTTATTTTCAATATATCAATACAACCACTACACATGTAGATTTAATTCAATGTGTGACCAATTTTCTCATATTACTTAATTACAAATGGTCCATTGAAGTTTCATTCGGTTTGATATTTTATTTTAAAACACTGAAACTCAAAATCAATTGTAAGTTGACATTGGTTTTATGTTGGGAAATATTTAAACCAGGTTCTCTTGCAGTATTTTCCTGTATTTTTCTCCATCCATTCTTCCTTCAATTTTAACAAGATGCCCAGTCCCTGCTGTTGAGACGCAACCCCACAGCATGATGCTACCACCATGATGCTACTATAGGGATGGTGTCTTGAGGCATGGGCAGTGTTAGGTTTGCACCACACACAGCGCTTTGAGTTTTGGTCAAAAAGCTCTAACTTTGTCTCATTTAACCACCAAACCTTTTCCCACATCGCAGCTGGGTCACTCTCATGCTTTCTGGCAAACTCCAGACATATTTTCAGATGGTACTTTTTGAGAAACAGCTTCTCTCTTGCCACCTTCCCATACAGGCCAGTGTTATGCAGAGCTCATGGTATGGTTGACTGGTGCACCATTACTCCACTCCCAGCCACTGAACTCTGTAGCTCCTTCAAAGTGATTGCTGGCCTCTGTGGCTTTTCACACATCTCTTTCTTGTTTTAAGGAGGTTTGAGGGACAGCCTTTTCTTGGCAGTGCCTGGGTGGTGTGATGTAGCTAATTCCTGATTACTAATCCAACTGTGCTCACTGTAATATTCAAACACTTGGATATTATTTTGTACCGTTTCTCTTCAACTATTGTAGACTGCTCTTTGGTCTTCATTTTCCTTCAGAATCACAGAATGACCGATTAACCCTCAACAGTGGGTTTTTAATCCAGAAAATGTGACAGCAACTTTAATGGTTCACAGGTGGAGGCCATGGGGTCTTCGTTAAGGCAATTTCTTTCATCTGTGTAAATTGGGAGCTTCCACGAGACAGGGCTTGAATACTTATGCAACAAACATATTTCAGATTTTTAGTTTTCTTCCAAATATTTCCCAACATAAAACCAATCTCACTTTACAATAATAGTTTCAGTGTTATACATTAAAATATCAAACAGAATTCAATTTCAATGTACCATTTGTAATTCAGTAATATTGGTCAGGGGTCTGAATACTTTTGCAAGGCACTGTATATATAAATAAAGGGAACAAACATCTCTTTCTCTGTCCTGAATTGATCACAAGGATATGTTCTGCCTGGAATGTAAAACAGTACATTGAAACCCTTTGCTCTTGCCAAGTGAAACAGGAATAATTGTAGAATTGTTAGTGCAACAAGCATTGATCTTACATAGATGCACAAAATCAACCAAACCACAATCGGGGAATTGTAAGAGAAAAATATATTCTTCATAAGCAAAACAAAAAACAAAAAAAAGAATGAAAAACTTGTTTTATTAAACACAAACAAACAAAACATTACTGTAGTATATTGCAGTCCCTTCACTGAGGTTGACTTCCATGGAATGAAAGATGTGTTATAGGACAACTATATTATTTTAGATGCATACAACATTTAGATACAGTATTACAATCATACTTTATCATACTCTAGTACAGTTTCTCCCCTTTTTTAGGGAAAGCTTATGTCCCTCTTCACAGCTGGGAAGGGAAATGTGGAACTTGTAAAACATTCATCAACAGATTTGAGAGAAGAAGTAACACCTCTGGAAGCTTCTGATCTTTGCCACAGAAGTGAGAGCTGCTTGAATGTTCTTCCTCTAGCTGTAGTATCTAGGGGTACCTGTGTCTGCCGAGCAAACTAAAGATCAACTGTGATCTCCCCACCTTTGCTGACTTCACAGTGACGTGTCACAGCAATAATATATCTGGCTAACAACAGGCCTTTACTTGTCCTCAGAGGCCATTTAATACATTTCTCCAATATCAGTTAAAGGAGGAGATGTATAATAATGTAGAAAGAAAAAAATAATGCAACACTTTTTGTTACAAACTTCCCTTGTAATGTATGAAGTGTTATAACATACATACACTACCGGTCAAATGTTTTAGAACACCTCAGATTTTCCAGTTTTTATAGAATTTTGTGCAGTTTAATGTCTCAATGTACTCTGAAATTAAAACATAGAACAAATAAACAATTGGAGATAAAAAAAATAATGGAATCGTTTTGTTTAACATAATGTAACCCCTTAAGCTGACAACCCCCTCTAGTACCAAATCCGTGTGCTTCTCTTTAATCCCATGTGTACTCTTCACTGTTGTGTTGTTTGCCAAGTGTTTTGGTATCCCATTAAAGCTGAGACTTTCAGCTTTCTAACGATGTGAAGCATTCTCTGATGTGAAAAATTTGTTTTTTACAATCCCCCCCAGGCTCTGAATGACGGTGGGCGACACGGAAAGTCGAAGTCAGATGTGTTTGAGAATGAAACGCGCTGGTAGCCTAGAGAATAAGCTTTCTAATGATTTGCGCATTGTAGGAATACAGTGTGATTTCTATGCACAGGAGCTGTGCATAACACTGCCAAATAATGCTTAAGAGGGTGTAGTAACACAGTATATAACTCTGAAATGTACATTATTTTTCAGTTGTTGGTAACCTAAACATTTTTTTTTAACCTCTGGCAGTTTACTGCTACCTTTGTACCATTTCAGATTATTCACAGATAAACTGGACAAATGGGTGTACATACATACATACACACATACTATTGCACCAGCATGAAGTTGAGTAAATCAGAGCCAATTTATGTTCTTATCTTCCATTGCAAAAAAAATCATTTATACAATGTTTCATATAGTTATATAGTTCATATGTATATTTGGTCACTTTATATTTCCATTATACTATCAAGTTCACTGTGCAGAAGCGATAGCATGCCTGTTGAAACTGGCATTTTACATTTTAACATGTTTCAGAGGAAAAGTTGAATTCCTCTAAGGCAGTTTTGTAACAGTAACTCGGGGCCTCAGCTGGCATGGTAACTATTGAGGTCAAGAAAAAGCTTAAAAATTTAAGAGTGCTTAAGTGAAGTTCACAATGTTTCAAATCCTGTGATAATACTTCTGCAATGACTGTATTTGTGTACTGTAAAAACTGAGGCAATCAAATCGTTTTCATACATGTGTTCTTATGTAGACATGTAAAGTAGCTAACCTCCTTTTGTGAATTTGTAAAAGTTCGGCACTCAAAGGCTAGCTTAGGATAGCCCGCACAATGTATTCCAATACTTGTGGTACATGGCAAATCAAAATAAATAATAATTATAATAAAATGTGTGTGATGTTGAAAAACAGATTAGTATGATTTTGAAAAGAAGATGCAGTCATGAGCAAAGTGTGGTGGTTGTTTAGACTGCCCACTCTCAGACCGAACTGATATGGCATCTAGATCACAAACAGAAGAAATATGCCCACTATCACACACACACAAATACGAGCAGTCAGGCAGAAACCAGGACTGGAATTTCTATAGAGGCACACACAAAGAAGTGACTGAATCAAAGAGTCAAGAAGACCCCAACAGGCCAGAGACAAGGATTATAACTAGGCTGCATATAGTCGAAGTACTGGATTTACGTTTAAACTATGCAGAGTAAGGAATATGTTGTGTAATTAAATGCTTTTTTCATTAGCTTGCCTAATGTAGGAATAAGAATAACAGTTGGTGGAGTACCACTTAAGAGAGTCAGTGTTGAGATATTCTACTACCTTTGTTTTCCATTTGTTCTTATGCGTCTACCATCTTCATCTGCCAGGACTGTCCTCTTTCCAGTCATGAGTTCTTGGGCCCAGTTAATCACATCAAATAACTATAAACAATGCATTCACATTAATAAAGTACAATAATATTTGCTTTTCACCAGATTGGAACCCTTTATTTACTAGCACGAAATCAATGTTTACTGTGACACCTGGTACAGGTTGGGGCAAGTACAAGATCTGCCAAGATTGACTACCTATACACGATGGTTTAAATACAAAATAGCAATGAGAAATGTTTTTATTGTAGCTTTTAAGAACAGCGGATACTTTTGAAGATAGCATATGGACTTTCAAAATGCACTTTGTATGAATACTGTGAGAAGACCCGAGAGATATGCCTAACTTACATAATACATAATCTGAAAGGTAAATCTCAAGGACTAAAATGAGCTCACTGATTGAAATTGCAGTGTAAATTCTGAATCATAATAAAAGAAGGAGAAAGTTTTTAGGCCAATAAACTACAATCATTTTCCCCATAGATAGTGCTTAGTAGCCTTACAGCACTAAATTAATCATGTATCTTTTAGGTGTGTTTTTCTGATTCCTTTACATATAAGACTGTCTACGAAATAATAATTTCACAGAGTTTTGTTTAATGCATTATCATTCAAATGGTTTTACTAAAAATCTTCCGAAGGTTGTTTTGAATGCTATTAATGCTCGTTATTTATCATGTTGCGAAAGACGTGCCTATCTTGATACAAATGTCATGCATAGTTGTTCTGCTCCACATGTTCTTCTAATTGCTGTTTCTCTCTGGCTACTAACCATTTAACAGTAAAAATACAAGTAATGTGGTTTAGATAGGCCATCAAATATTTCAGTTTACACTTTAAACCTTTGGATGAGAAAAGTAAAAATCCTATAGGAAAACAATATTTAAGATTTCGTTACTGAAGTGTTTTTTAGTGATATGAGGGTACCACGAACAGGATGGGAGTGTTTAGCATATTTCTAAAAACACTAGCTGAAATATGTAAGCAATTTAGGCTGCCTCTTACAGTCATTCAATTTACGGACAACATGGAATGAAATGTAAACCCAAGCTGGATGACAGACAGAGTGTGCTGTGTTGCATCTCTGACATGACACTATCTTTCTCACAGGAACATCTATGGTAATTCAATCCTGATGTGTACACGTCACCAACATTATAAGACATTTATTAAAGCTTGAAATCAGTCTATGACTATTATTTGACTACACTGGCTGATTTAATTTGATGCTACAGTAAATGACACAAGCAAAATAGCATAGATCATGAACTGATTAGGTCCTAACTTATCTGGGTGTCATTACTTTGTAGTTTTAACTCGTTAAAGGTGTCATGGTTTGAATTTTGGTGCTTCACAATTTTGTGCCCACCCGTATGATTCATATGTTGATTCGTTCAAAAGAAATAGTGTGTTGAGTTCAATGCTTCATGCAAGGACTTTTTTGTTTGTTTATTATACACTCACCTAAAGGATTATTAGGAACACCTGTTCAATTTCTCATTAATGCAATTATCTAACCAACCAATCACATGGCAGTTGCTTCAATGCATTTAGGGGTGTGGTCCTGGTCAAGACAATCTCCTGAACTCCAAACTGAATGTCTGAATGGGAAAGAAAGGTGATTTAAGCAATTTTGAGCGTGGCGTGGTTGTTGGTGCCAGACGGGCCGGTCTGAGTATTGCACAATCTGCTCAGTTACTGGGATTTTCACGCACAACCATTTCTAGGGTTTACAAAGAATGGTGTGAAAAGGGAAAAACATCCAGTATGCGGCAGTCCTGTGGGCGAAAATGCCTTGTTGATGCTAGAGGTCAGAGGAGAATTGGCCGACTGATTCAAGCTGATAGAAGAGCAACTTTGACTGAAATAACCACTTGTTACAACCGAGGTATGCAGCAAAGCATTTGTGAAGCCACAACACGTACAACCTTGAGGCGGATGGGCTACAACAGCAGAAGACCCCACCGGGTACCACTCATCTCCACTACAAATAGGAAAAAGAGGTTACAATTTGCACAAGCTCACCAAAATTGGACAGTTGAAGACTGGAAAAATGTTGCCTGGTCTGATGAGTCTCGATTTCTGTAGAGACATTCAGATGGTAGAGTCAGAATTTGGCGTAAACAGAATGAGAACATGGATCCATCATGCCTTGTTACCACTGTGCAGGCTGGTGGTGGTGGTGTAATGGTGTGGGGGATGTTTTCTTGGCACACTTTAGGCCCCTTAGTGCCAATTGGGCATTGTTTAAATGCCACGGCCTACCTGAGCATTGTTTCTGACCATGTCCATCCCTTTATGACCACCATGTACCCATCCTCTGATGGCTACTTCCTGCACGATAATGCACCATGTCACAAAGGTCGAATCATTTCAAATTGGTTTCTTGAACATGACAATGAGTTCACTGTACTAAACTGGCCCCCACAGTCACCAGATCTCAACCCAATAGAGCATCTTTGGGATGTGGTGGAACGGGAGCTTCGTGCCCTGGATGTGCATCCCACAAATCTCCATCAACTGCAAGATGCTATCCTATCAATATGGGCCAACATTTCTAAAGAATGCTTTCAGCACCTTGTTGAATCAATGCCACGTAGAATTAAGGCAGTTCTGAAGGCGAAAGGGGGTCAAACACAGTATTAGTATGGTGTTCCTAATAATCCTTTAGGTGAGTGTATATTGGCTTTAGTACCCCTACAAAGTAAGTCACTTGATTGTGTAACAATTGCATCTCAACAGAAGCAGTGCTTTTGTTTTATACAACTGATACACCTCTGAATTCAAAGCAAGTGGACTTCTATCGTCTTAGTTCAGAGAGTGTGTGTCCCTTTTATTCTGTGGTTTGGATTCTATCCATCTCAGCAATGGACATATGGTGAAGACATTTCTACTGTCTGCCTGTGCTGCAATAATGATCTTCTAAAAATGTCTAAAACTGCCCAAAACAATTCAGTTATATAATCATAATCATGCTGCTCTGTTGAAAATACTTATGGAGCTGTATCTTGAAATACTGTCATTTATCACCTTTCTGCAATATATACGGAAATTGAACACTGCTTTTTTAAAATACAGAAAGCTGGAGCATTTCAATTCAATTCAAGCACTTGGCTCTGAATGACACTCCAGTGATGAAAAGGTATTTAAGGTTGTGACGGGAGGATGATTTCATGATTGAGGAGAACACTACTGTAAATCAATCAAAATATGGGCATTGTAAGCACTTATAGCGGATATTAAGCCTTGAATTGCTTCCGTGTGAAAAACAGTGAATAAATAAAACAATATAAAACATGAAATATAGTCTCCAATAGATGTAGTCATTTTTTATAGCAACATAATACTGTATGAGAATAAGATTCCCATGTCCTTGGATCCCACAGTGAGTGGACATTGCTGAGTGTTGTGTAGCTTGTGCCATAAACATTTGAATTCCAAAAGATAAGAATCTTGTCTCAGAAAAACTGGGATAAAAATGCAATTACTTCTGCTCTCAAAGAGGGAGAATGGGTTGAAGTTTATTAAATACAGTATTTTTTCATGTATATAGTTGATTAAACAGGCAAGGACTCAAACATAAAATAAATACATTAGATCTTAATGCTTGGATCTTGAATATATTGGATCTATTTTTTAGGGTGTAGATTTAATTTGGTCGTTTTCTGGCAAATTACATTCTCTTATAAGAGCAGGTGTTGGCCGTATTTCAGCTCTCTGGAAGTTCCCGATGTTGGGGTTTAACACCGATGCCAAGGACTTAAGGTTTGTTATGAACATCTAAGAGAGACTTTTACAGGCTAGACTGTAAAGGAATAGGCCCACCTGGTATGCCTACTATTAGGGGAAGTAATTATAGAGACCAACTGCGACTAACTTAGGGTTCCCATGGTTACACCTGCGAGGCAATGGCTCGATTCACGGCTCACTTGAAAAGGATAGAGAAGGCGCAAACAAGGGTAACAGACAGCATCTGCTCCCACTTTGTAAACATCTATGACAGGTACCTTAAAAAAGGAAAGAATAAAGAGAAGCCCCAGTGAGAAAGGCTGAAGTATTTACGCAACCATTTAATTTCAATATCCTCAGTATCCATTCATTCATTCATTGTTCCTGCTTAATTTCCAAATGTCATCATGTATCGCAGAGAAACAATATTGTGCTTTAGGAAAGTCAGGGGATACTGTGGAATGCCAGGAGTAGTACCCAAAAAACCTGTGTCATTGTCATTGTTTGTTAAGGTGATGTCATCAGCGTTTTCCTTCCTTTTTTGTGTACTTGTATTTTCGATTTTGGCTGTTTCTTGTGTGAGATTCGAAATATGTGTGATGTCTACTTGCTTGTGCTTATTCTAACTTCCTTATTTGTTTCATTTTGGTACAGGATTGGCATACATATGATCTATGCATATGTAAAATATCTCAATTAAGACAGTTCATAAAGAGTTTAAACCTCATAAAATCAAACAAACAGCAGTACAATTTGCATTTCTAAATCTCCAGTCTAAATAAAAGACTACAGCTGTGCAGTGGGACATTGAAAACCTTATTTTATTAGTTTATATTATAGAACATTCAATTTTGATCTGCTTTTCAGGGATCAAAAAGGGGTCTATTAAGTCAGTCAGACATTAATTAAACTAATAATATACACTATCACACAAAAATGTGTTCAAAGCCTTGGGAACTACTGATGTTTCATTTTCATTTTTCTTAAAGGATACATTAAAGTAGGATTAAAGGGTGTTGTTAATTTAAATACAATTTAATTTAATTTAATTGACTTGTTGAGTTTTTAGATAGGGAGAAGCTGAAGAGCTATAATGGCTTCTGGGTGCTTTGAAAAGTGCCTCTCAAGTTCCTGGGGAGAGAAACCAGAAGGGAGTTGGTACGCCTTGTTCTGGAAATGTTGCTAAAATACTTGACATTTTATGAGTTACGCAATTGAAATGCATTTATTCCTCCACATCATAAACATTTTCCACTGCCGTTCCTCTGTGCAGAACAACTAATTGGACAGAGTGTTCCCCCTTTACTGTATAAGGTCATAGAAAGGAAAATGATTCACTGAATTGAAGTTGTGGACCATTAAAAGTTATCAGTGTCCCACATATTTATTGCAAACAGTTGAATGAAATCAGTAGTTATTGTAAGGCACTAAATAACTTTAACCATATATATTTAAATATGATTTGAATGACATTTACATGTTTTGAATGGTTAGAGCATGTGTGTTTTTGTCCCTCAGGGAATTTTTGATGGGGTGGTAGTGGAGTGGAGGGGGGGTGGGGGGGTAGTGTTGGCATGGTCTATTAAGTTTGAGTCTATTTGCTTCAAGCTGTGCAAAAATGAAGTCGACTAGGAACTTGTATGACTCCAATTATGTAACAATTCCTAAAACTGATGCACTTTGTCAAGACTTGTTGCTTCAAATACTGACGCCGCCACGTATACAGAATCAGGGAGCTGCTATAATTACACCTCCTTCTTTTCTGCATTTGGTTCTGCTTAATTTATGTGCTGAAGCCAGAATGGGAAGAGCCAGTGCCACGTCGCAGACTCCTTTTCTTTTTTTATTCATATATTCTTCTCCAGATGTTTTTCTTCTTAATATTCCATGTGAACAGTGAAAAGGCATTAGTAATCCACCACAGAGCCATGACTCGGAGTTTGGAATTTGAGCAATGATGTGGAACTTTGTTAGAAGAAGAAAAAAAGAAGAAGAAGAACAATATTTATGACAGTGTGTGTCTTATGATATAACCCCCCCCCCAGCCATCCCCTCCAAGGCACTTATACCCAATAATGGATTTTTGTGAAATTATAGGCTGTATTTGTATTGAAACAACTGTCTACTTATGCAAACTGCAGTCTCAAATTATACAAATAACATTTGATGCTTCAAAAGTCTTTCATTTATTCCCCTTGACTAACTCCTGAGCCAAGCCTTTTTGGTTCACAGAATTCCAACTGGTCCAAACAATGCCAAACAAAATTCAATTTCATCATATAATAATTCACTGCACTATCAGATTCACTAACTGCTTAATTGAACATGGAATCAAACAGACCTGGTATTGTGGCCTCAATAGTATTCCCAGTAGCTGTGTGCTGCTGCAAACTCATACTATTACAGTGTTGCTAAAAGAGGCAAAACCTTGGAACGACCCTATTGTTTGCCTTTATGGGTCTCTGTAAGCTGCATGGTAGTGGAGATAAATGTACACACATTGACACAGCAGAACCTTTTTTCACAATGTGAGGATCCAATGCAGTTCACAACAATTGTCCCTGACTGACCAGAACTCAAGACAATACAAAACAGCACTCTCCAGTCTGAAAAAATAAATGTTATTTACATGGTAGTATATTTTGGGGGATGTGCATCATTATTAACAGTAAATTTATCAACTTATTAATCAATGTCTAAAGCAACGGCAAGGTTTTTGAAGACACAAGGATAGAGCTTTATTAAGATGTATTTTAAGTTGTATGCAGTAAATTCAAGCAGTTTATGTTTGTATGCATAACAGTAAAAGCAAGATCCAGGTGTTAAATTGAATTCACACACTAAAACAAATCTTAATCCACTTGGTTCTGACTGCTGGATGTTTATTCTAACAAACAAGCATGTTTAGCCTTTTAATAAGGAAAGGGAATAACATTATAAACATATACAGAAATAGCTAAGTGTTTTTAATGATAGGGTGTATATATATATATATATATATATATATATATATATATATACACCCTATCATATAAAGATAGAAATCAGCAAGAAAATGTGTTTGTTGAACAGGTTAGCATGAAGAATTAAGGTTGAGTCAAAATAAAAACACAAATAATATGCAGTTTGTTTTAAAAATGGTATATATGACTTAAAAATAAATAAATAATACCTCTATTTTTACTTTTTTTAACTTTTTTGTGAGTTTCAAGATAACATTTGAGAACACAGGGTTAAGTTTAGGACAGCCCACCACAGTCTAGCAAAAAGGGGGGCTTCCACATAGACCTGCCCACTGCAAACTTCTTCTCTGTGAACTTCTGAATCTGTTAGATTCTCCCAGGCCCTCACACAACCCACTGCTCTATTGGCTTTGCTGCTCGACACAAATCAGGTAAGAGGAATTTAAGAGCATCTCCTAAAGTATGTATTTTTTGTTTGTTTTGTTTCATTTATACTTATAAATGTTGTACTTCTGAGCAGTCCTTAGCTAAAGCTTTATAATTAATCTCTGCTCCAATTTTTGATTTGTTATATTTTTTCTGACTGTTTTTGATTTATTTATCTGATTTTGAACCAAGATAAATAGATACATATTATATTTCTTAAATCATTTATCATCAAATTTTGTCTTTTATTATAATATAAGCCAAAGTGTGTAGCTGAAAGTGTTTTGCAGTGATTCATTATTAACCCTTTCCTAATGTGATGCTTTGCTGTACCTATGCTTTTTTAAAGTTTGCATACTCCATGTGCAGTAATCTCCTTCAAACTCCATCGTTCTTGTTCATGTTTTCATTGTCTGAGCATAGTGAAGTGTTTTAACAATATATTATAATATATACTACTTTTAACCAATGCATATTGTTTTCTGTTTGTATTACATAGTTTTACACTTTTTAAATATCAGAGAACCTTGTTGTTGTTTTGTAGCATTATTTATTTCTTTGAATTTATTTTTCATGTTAAAAGTATTTAACTTATACATTACTGACAGAAATGTACAGTGAGGAGTGCATTGCATCTTTTTAAACCTTCTGTTTGCTTTGACAGTAAATGGATAAAGGGGTGCACAATCACTGAGTGAAATGTTAGTAGCACAATGTATTGTATTGCCATTGTGTGCCACATAGGCAGAGGGGGTGGGGATTGGGGGTTGAGGATAAAACTTCTCAAAGTTTCAAAGAAAGCCCTTCCTACTTGAACAAACCCCTCCTCATTACTCACACCAAAAGGAATGCTTGTTGCCATAGTAGTCAATCATGGCTATCACTGGGGTGTATGAGACTTCGCAGATGTTTAGGAATCCCAAGTGCTACTGTGAGATGAGCCCTGCCAACTGAAACTGTCAGAGAGAGTTCGATTTTCAGTCTGGAGCAAAGGAGAATTTGTTTATGCCCATTTCTACTGCCTCAAGTTAATTAAGAATATATATATATATATATATATATATATATATATATATATATATATATATATATATATATATAACAAATATTATATATGTATATATATCAGAGGAAAATATTGTCTGCTTGTGTTTATTTTAAGCCTCTTTTTTAAATCCGGGAGAGAGAGAGAAAGAGGAAAAAAAAGAATCTTATTTGGCAGAAAAACTTTTTTTTTGTCAGTTGGATTTCACTCTTTGTGTCTAAACAGAATAAATTAGAGTTAAAGTTGTTTCTCACAACAAGCCATGTAAACTGCAGCAGAGAGAGGGGGAACAAAAAACAGAGAGTAGCCAGGGCTGTCCAATATGTCTCGGTACGTAGTAACCCAAGAACAGAAGAAGGTAAAATGACTTCAAAAAGGTCGAGTGGCTCAGCACTTCGGTTACTAGGTAACAGACAGCAAAATTCAATTTCTTTTGATTCATTCTTGTGAAAAATACAAAGCTCACCTCTTTACGAATGGTTTCAATAACTAGCTTTAGGCTGAATTTCTTCTTATATTTTCTGAAAGGAAAAAAAAAACAGAATGTGTAGCCTTTGTAAGGCAAGTTGAGAGGTTTCATAATTAATTATGTGTTTTTACATGACACCTAAAATACTCCTTTCAAGAATGTTTAAGTAAATAAATAGTAGAAACCAATTATGTACACCAACCCTGTAAACAACTGAGTGAGAAGGAATAAAAAAATAAAAATTAAGGGGTTATAAATTTATAAATTAGTTATTCCTTAGCTAAAATAGAGTCATGCTTCTCTGCCAAAAAACATCATATTTGTAAGATCTTTTTTTTGTTGTTTTGTTTTAAGATGAAAATGGCTTTGGCAGGTGATACTTCTGGTGGTGGAAATATATATATATATAACAAATATTATATATGTATATATATCAGAGGAAAATATTGTCTGCTTGTGTTTATTTTAAGCCTCAGCATATTTAATGTCTGTGTAGAGGCATGCCAAGTGTCTGTCATATAATAACCTCTTTCCGGTGGCACAAGCAGTGGAAGAAACTTTTTTTTTTTTTTTTTTGCCAGCATGTAAATAAACAAACCTAGAAGAATTCAACTTTCAAATACAATAAGTAAGAAATGTATCTAGTATGTGTTTCTGTATCTCTCTATAGTTATATGTAGTCACTTTTTTCTTTACATATGTTATATAACTAAAGGAAATCGAATTATTATAAGAATAATATTCTGGGCTCTCTAAAAATCGTGATCTCCTTTTTGTTTTGAAATATCGGATAGCCTTTCTGATACCTAAAGGAAGCCCATATACAGTGTGGATTTTGGGGTGTTTTTTTTTTCTCTGATGTGGAAAGTACTTTTGCCACCGTGTAAAATCGAGGGCATCAATGACATGAAATGCTTGTGAATACTCTACTAATTAAAAAAGGGGGCATTTTCAAATGAAGGTACTCCTTAAACTGAATGAAATGCAATTGAGAATAAAATGTTAATCCCACATGACAGAGGGTCAGTGAAATTAGCACTGAAACTAACAAAGGGTAGGGGAAAGGATGGGAATTTGAAAGATTTAATGAGGGAATAGATTATTCTCCTTAAGAAACACTTGAGTCAGAGCTTCACCATTCCTTGCCATTAGTTAAATTGAAAGTTGCTTGGGACTTTTAATTCCCCCCAGCACAGTTCAAAGAAACTGTCCCTCACCAGTCTCCCTGGGTACAAGGAACTTGGAAGACTGGCAAAGAACTTGCTCCAAATCTCAAAAGAAACAATCCCGTCTTGACAGAACTTAGCTTTTGAAAAGATAAATCCGGGAGAGAGAGAGAAAGAGGAAAAAAAAGAATCTTATTTGGCAGAAAAACTTTTTTTTTGTCAGTTGGATTTCACTCTTTGTGTCTAAACAGAATAAATTAGAGTTAAAGTTGTTTCTCACAACAAGCCATGTAAACTGCAGCAGAGAGAGGGGGAACAAAAAACAGAGAGTAGCCAGGGCTGTCCAATATGTCTCGGTACGTAGTAACCCAAGAACAGAAGAAGGTAAAATGACTTCAAAAAGGTCGAGTGGCTCAGCACTTCGGTTACTAGGTAACAGACAGCAAAATTCAATTTCTTTTGATTCATTCTTGTGAAAAATACAAAGCTCACCTCTTTACGAATGGTTTCAATAACTAGCTTTAGGCTGAATTTCTTCTTATATTTTCTGAAAGGAAAAAAAAAACAGAATGTGTAGCCTTTGTAAGGCAAGTTGAGAGGTTTCATAATTAATTATGTGTTTTTACATGACACCTAAAATACTCCTTTCAAGAATGTTTAAGTAAATAAATAGTAGAAACCAATTATGTACACCAACCCTGTAAACAACTGAGTGAGAAGGAATAAAAAAATAAAAATTAAGGGGTTATAAATTTATAAATTAGTTATTCCTTAGCTAAAATAGAGTCATGCTTCTCTGCCAAAAAACATCATATTTGTAAGATCTTTTTTTTGTTGTTTTGTTTTAAGATGAAAATGGCTTTGGCAGGTGATACTTCTGGTGGTGGAAATATAAAATCAAATTAGTTACTCAAGAAACAGGTGTAACTTTCAAGTCTTAAATTTAACTTCGGACAGTTATTTTAGAGGTAGGATAACATTTGAAGGCAAATATGCTTGTGGTAAACAAAGTTGCATATTTACTAGGATTTAATAAGCTTCAAGAAACCACACTTCCTAAATCTTTCTAAGCATGTGCGTCACGCAGTAAACATCACAATTTCAATTAACCGACGTCTGAGAATTTCACAATATGCCAGCAGGTCCTTGTTTTGTTTTGCTTGCTATATGCTTTCATCATTTGTGCATTAATCCTGATGGGGCTTAATATGTGGCCCAGCTTGGTCTGGTTATTTTAGATTATATAATTCAATTTAATATAATTATTAAATTAAAAAGAATATGCACAGTTTAATAATGAAGTCAAAGGAGACCCCTTGCTTTTCTTTTCTAATTTCCCAATGAAATTGCTCATGCGAGAGGTCGTTTTAATTGAAATGATCTTTGTGCAGCTCTCACAGATGCTTTAATTGCTCTAATTGCAGATGCAGTTAACAATAAAACATTTCCCTGGTGATATTTTCAGCATTTCCTAAGGTTATAATGTTCTTACATTTTATAACAAGAAGGGAGAATTGCTGTTCTGGTAATAGCTCTCGGATACAAAATACGTCTCTCTTCGGGTTGTTGTTTATTAGTACTAAGATGATGATCATAATAATTAGGCAGGAAGGGTCAATTCCATGAAGCTTTGATGTTAAAACAAAAGGTCAGAAGGTGAAAAGTTTGTCTTCAAATATTTAAGTTTATTCCGCCTCTAACTGGGACATTTAGAGAGGAAAAAGTAACTGTGACTATCTGCAGTGTTATTGATATGTAGAAATGAAGAAAGGAGACCCTAATTCCTTCTAGAAAGTTGTACACAATAAAAGTAGCTTAAAAGAAATACGGCACTGTACTACTCATGCAACTGTGTTTATATCCCCGGTTTGTTTGTAGAAGGAAACTCCAAACTAAATATCGAGGGAAAAGGAGTTCTTTTAGCTTTTAAAGTTTCCCTTACCTCAGCCTTGTTTGTTTTCAGTTACTCTCCAAATAAAATAATTTAGTTTAACAGTTATGTAAGTCAACCCCTTAAGGGAGTGTTGTTACATTTTTTTTCTGGGGCTGACAAAAGGAACTAAATTAACATCCAAGCTAAATACAGACACCGTTCGAGATGCTGCCAATTAGTGTTGGCACACTGCGGTACACATCACCTACTGAAGCAGAAGTTGTTTTCCAAGTTCCAAATAAAATAACACCTCTTTAATTTTTTTAATATGCTTTTCAAAAGAGAGGATTCCTTGTATGTAACGTCTGAGATGGCATGTTTGGGAATGTCTGCCAGGGACTGACTGTACTTTTCCGAGTTGAATTATATCAAAGACAGAAGCCTAGCTGACCTCACCTCAGGAGCCTGGCTTTTTCTTCACTTTCCAAGGAAAATAAGGAAAAAGGAAGAGAGCTGTCGGTGCTTGGCATCATACTTCTGCCAAAAACCACAGACAAGTTAAATGTGGTCTAATCCTGAACTCTTCCATCCAGCTGCTCTGAATGTGACAGGACAAGGTGTCAATTTATGCCACGTCTACACCCATCTTGCTATCTATCTTGCATTTCAATCAGATTTGATTAAAACAAGACACCAAAATGTCAGCTGAAAATGTCAGATAACTTAAACTTAAAATAAACTGACACTACAGGAATTACACACACCAAAGATGGATACAAATGTGATGCCTTTTTATTTCTGTTAAATATACAGAATATCTAGTCCACTGAACTAAAATCTGGTCAGGATTAAAGGAGTGTTCATAAATCCTGTTTAGAATACATCCTACATAGATACACACTGTTCTTTTCATTTCTAATATTCCAGCCTTTGTAATCCCTAAATTGCTAGTGGAACTCAAAGACTTGGAAAACAATCACTAATGTTCATTTTCTACTGTATTCATCCATGCATAAATGACACTGGAGGTAGTAATAGCCACCCATCAGTTCATTTTAGGGTAATACAGACTTGAACTTGCATGTTTAAGGAGACTTATCTCTTCACAAATTATTTCTTAAAACCAAAATTCCAAAGGAGTTTTCTTTAAAAACTTCAATACTTGGTTGCAAGTTCTTTGCAGTCTGGAACCCATAGACATCACCAGATGCTGGGTTTCTTCCCTGGTGATGCTCTGCCAGACCTGCGCTGCAGCTGTCTTTAGATCATGCTTGTTCTTGGGGCATTTTGCCTTCAATTCTGCCTTAGAAATCAAAACAAACCAATCAGAGAGATAGCAAAAACATTAGGTGTAGCCAAATCAACTATTGGGTATATTCTTAAAAAGAACGCACTGGTGAGCTCAGGAACACCAAAATGCCCAGAAGACCACGGAAAACCACTTCACAACAGTTGGCCAGATCAAGAACACCTTCCAGGAGGTAGGCGTATCTGTGGCAAAGTCAACAATCAAGAGAAGACTTGAGTAAATACAGAGGGTTTACCACAAGATGTAAACAGGAAACAGGAAGACCAGATTAGAGTTTACCAAAAAAAACTCTAAAGAACCCTGTATAGTTCTGGAACATCCTATGGACAGATGAGACAAAGATCAAATTGTTCATCATGATGGGAAGAGAAGAGTATGGAGAAGGGAAGGAACTGCTCATGATCTGAAGCATACCACCTCATCTGTGAAGCATGTTATGGCATGGGCATGTATGGCTGCCAAGGGAACTGGTTCCTTGTATTTATTGATGATGTGACTGCTGACAAAAGCAGCAGGATGAATTCTGAAGTGTTTAGGGCTGTATTATCTGCTCAGATTCAGCCAAATGCTTCAAAACTCTTCACAGTGCAGATGGTCAATGACCCGAAGCATACTGCGAAAGCATCCAATACTTTTTTAAGGTGAAGAAGTGGAATGTTCTGAAATGGCCAAGTCAATCACCTGACCTGAATTCAATTGAGCAGCATTTCACTTGCTGAAGGGAAAACTGAAAGCACAACGCCCCAAGAACAAGCAGGAACTAAAGACAGCTGCAGTACAGACCTGGCAGAGCATCACCAGGGAAGAAACCCAGCATCTGGTGATGTCTATGGGTTCCAGACTTCAGACAGTCATTGAGTGCAAAGGATTTGCAACCAAGTATTGAAACTCACAATTTAATTCACGATAATGTTAGTTTGTCCAAATACTTTTGAGCCCCTAAAATTGGGGGGACCGCATATAAAAATAGGTGTAATTCCTGCACCGTTCATCCAATTTGGATGATACTATCTCAAATTAAAGATGAAAGTCTACACTTAAAGCACATCTTGATTGTTTCCTTTCAAATCCATTGTGGTGGCATACAGAGCCAAAAGGATGACAATTGTGTCACTGTCCAAATATTTATGGACCTAACTGTATATCATATGTCGTCAGTAGACCTCAGTGTATGTATATTGAGCACTGATGATCTCAATACTAAAATCAGATCCTTTCAAATCCCATTTTGTCTTAAGAACTCTTCTTAGTTTATGTATAACCTTATTTTATTTCACTTAATTTTTAATTTAGTGTAATGTGTGCTCTCGGGATAAGCAAATATAGTGGCATCCGGTACAATGGCTTTTAACTGGTTTCAAGCTTTGAAACTGATACACAACCCATATTTTTTTCTTCAAGGTAAATCTTCCCAGGCAAAAAGTCCACAATAACCTTCTCAGTACTTCAACAGAGGACAAACCATGTCACTCACAACTTTAGAGCATTTTACCACAAAATATGTTTCTTAATGTAAGGGTTTAGTATGCCATTTTCCATAGATGTTATTTGTTGTGAGTTTATGAGTGAGTTGCATGTTTTCAACAAGCAATGACTTTGTATTTGTAAAAGCAAGTTTTTACATATATTGTATTAGTATTAGGTCCATAAACTAATGAGACAGTTACAAATTTGAAGCTATTCTCAACCCTCCAGCTTAGTGACAGTGTTATTTTTATTCAGTAGCATTTCCTTTGCCCCCTGCCAAGGTCTATACTTTCAAATCTAAGGAAGTACGTGCTGATCACGACAATCAAGGATTTGCTTTGAGACATTTTCTCAGGATAGATGTCTGCAGGAGAAGCAGATAATATCTCTATTTCAGTAACAAAGCTTTCTTCTTCCTGATTTATATGTTTTGATATTTTGGGGGTTCTTTTCTTTCTCACACCATTTCATGCTCAAGTATTTATGCACATGTAACAATGTAAGCAAGCAGAACTGAATGGAAATATGGTTATGGAACAATAAGTGACCCGTCAATCCCTTCAGCCATCTCATTTAAAACAAAGAAGCATTATTGATGGCAAGAAGAAAACACTGACAATAAGCTAACATTTGAAACTGAATACTTTTCCGCAAGGCTTAGTTATTGAGGTGGATGGCTTAAGGTCCTCCAGTTGAAACTGAAAGGTGCTTATCTCTGAATCAGTTGGTGTATCCATGAGGTCTAGTCTTTTGAAAAAAAATGACTAAGATGAAATCTCTCATATTGGAATGTGCATTCAACCAGGGGAAGGGTTTATAGCAGGAGTCTAATGAAAAGAGAGAGGTCAGACGCACATAACACACAGACCTCAGGCAAAGAAATATTATGTTTCGAATCTGTGAACTCATATAGACAAGGACTTCTTATTTTATTATTATTTTTTTTTACAAATAATACAAATAAAATGTAGTATGACAGAGCCGGGGGAAAAGTTGCATGCAATGTAAGCTGAGGTGGAGTAGAGCAAGAAATATCTCTGGGGAAGCTGGACTTTAACGCAAACAAAACTCACATTAAAAGATTCATTTTCTGCAAACCACTGGGGTGGAGACTTTTCAAGTTGAGTATGAAACTCTAGCTATATTGATTCACAGCATTTCAGCTTAAAGTTAGAAATATTTTGCTTAAAGTTAAGGTATTCCTGTACACCCATAGGTATTCCTGTTGCTTGGGAAAAGTGGATATTTTGAGTAAAACTATTTCAACAGACATTTTATATCATCAATGCTTTATATATCCATGCCTATATTCTGTATTGATTTGTTGTAGAAAAGCCTCTTCTGTGAAATTATGAGTTATTCCTTGTAAAGCACCATGTGAGTTTAGCTTCAAGGGTGCTGTGTTGGAACGTTTGATTGATGGGGAGTTCTGTCTGCAGGCCAGTTTCATTCTTGGAGAGTAGTCAGAGTCTACATCTGGATGATCTCTGTTTGACCGGGTTTGTGTAAATATTTGGGAGTTATTTCACTGTATCTAACCTGCCTGCTGTAGCACAGATTACTTTGACTGAGGGGCATGATTCTGCACATTTCAGTCAATGAACAGGTTTGTAGTTTTTTCATTGGGAGTAACAGGAGAAAGGAGGATGTTGCGGAGGGCCGGGTCAGATGCCACTGCAACCTTAAACATGATATCTTAAAGATTTGAAAGGCATTTTGAACCCTTTTAATGAATGTCACGTTTATGCAGCTATAACCTCAATTGTATGTTGAGGATTCTCTGAAACTGTGGATGCACTTTATTTTGTGTGACAGAATCATGTTTTTTGCATGAAATTAATGCACTGGTTGTGGACTACCGAATGTTGGATTCTGACTTTTGTTGTCTTTTCCAGGTTGAGTCAGAAAATGCGGGTGTGGATTGTCTTCCTCCTCTGCCTGGCCAGCAAGGCCATGGCTGCTCCAGTAAGTTCTCATCTGCTTTGGCGTAGTCCCAACTAGAACATGAATTACAAACTCACACAGTAAACAACTGCATTTTTAAAATCCCATAATCTGTACCATGCTGCCATGAATCCCAAATCTAGATGTATGGAACTACAGCCTTCCCTACAAATCTTCAGTGGCATTTTTACTACCTTCAAGACCCTTAACATGTGATTCCCTCTGTTAAACAGTAGTCACCCTTAAAACACTACTATCCCACAAAACAGGCTGCTTTCATTCTGGCACAGTTCCTTCCCCCATCTTCAGGGTGTAGAATGTGTCTGAGGATGTAAGAGTTTGTGAAAAGTAGAAGAAGTGAAGACTTTGGTGTTTGACCAGACACATCACAATTAATCTACTTGTATTGTCTTTGAAATAGCTTAGGAAACAGAATCACTTAAAAGTTGGCTGTTTTATCTTTCAGACTGAAGAGGAGCCAATCATTGATGAGGTGAGTGAAGAAGGCTTAAAAATAGTATTACAATAGATTTTAATATATCTTATATTTGAACAGAATACAATATGAGATGTAGGTCAACATATGCGGCATCCAGCAATCCCATATTTAATGGGTATGACTCACCAAATGAGCAATATAACTCATTGGTTTATCTTGGAATAAAGTGAATGTCTATGTTAAAAGAATCATGGCTCTCTTTGCCATATAATATCCAATTGTCACTCACTAAGTGGTGAATGATAGCAGATATATTTGTTGGTAGAAATGTCACAGTGTAACACTTCTTCGTAGTTATTTCAAAGCGTAGATTTTGTAATGGATAGAGCAAGACAGAGCCATAACAAAGTTGAAATCCATGAAATCAAAGATGCTGCCCTAATTCCAAGAAAGATAATTACTTTCTGAGACTAGGAAAATGTACTTACCGGCACATTCACTCAAGACAGTTGAATAGCAGCACGTGGGTGGATAAGATAATTTTATAATCCCTTTGTGAAAACTTGCTTGGTAATAATATTTGAACAGTTTTTGTAATTTAAAACTCTCCGTTGTCCTCATGGGTTAAGTCTGTAAAACTGCTCCCTTCATTCACATGCACTTTTGCTCCTTTCCCACAAAGATTTTTTTTTTTTTCCAGCTGTGTTCATATTAGCAAGTGTGCATTTGTTCTGGTTTGTTCAGTAGTCCAAAGGGATTTTTCACAGTTGTTTTTCTTTCCTTTTTTTTTTTTTAAGGACCAGCAAAATGCAGTCTAAAATGTTATAACAAACATTGTGGAAGCATGAATTTGTGGTTCCACACACAACATTGAAAATAAATAAATACATACATATGCTTAACACAAAACATGAAAACAAATATAATCTATCAAGACATTCACAATTTTTTGGTTTTATTCTTTCCAGTAAACCAGCTTTTCAGGTGCCCTGTCCTTCACTGTATTGAATATGTATGTTGGAAAATACAATATAATCTTAAAGCCAATAACATTACAGTGCAGACACTAAAATTATATCTTAGTACCATTAGATTTTTTCCAGTGGTTTCTCATTGTTTGGCATGGTGCTAACTTGTTTTTTTATTTTTCTAAGGTGATGGAAGTGGGCGCCAACCCAGTCCAGGTGGAGACCGGAGAATTCGACGAGGCCATCGATATTACTGAGGATGTGGCTGCTGAGAGTGAGTTCTGTACAAAGCTGAACAATTAGAGTCATCGACTGCATGTCTGCAAAAATATATTCCTCTGAGGCTAAAATCCAACTTTCTTCTGGTCTTAAAAGAAAAATAAAAATAAAAAGATTAACTCACAATCATCTGGACAATTCAACTAAATTAAATTAAACAAGTATTTAGTATCACTGAATTTGGTGAATTGTCATTTATTCTGTGATCTTCTGTTAGAGAATATATTTGTAGTTTTAGGGGGGGCTCACAAGCTGATATGTAGTTATAGATATAAGAAAAAAAATAATTAATGCATACAAATATTTATACATATACGTTCCAATATTCAAAATTATATTTCATGATATTTTCAAAATCTATTGCAAACAGATTTTTGTATCTATCAATGATGTGTTTTCTCTTTGCAGACCCTTGCCTCAACCACCACTGCAAGAAGGGCAAGGTGTGTGAGGTCGATGAGAGCAACACCCCAATGTGCGTCTGCCAGGATCCCTCAACCTGCCCCGCTTCCGTGGGAGAGTTTGAGCATGTGAGTACCAGCTGGATAAAACTGTGAATGAGCAAAGAATAGCTTTTTTTGCAGTGATTTCTCTGATTTCTGTGCCTGTTTTCTGAGCCTACAGTACGGCAGTAGAGCCAGCGGCACATATTCCAGCACATTTTGGCCAAGCTTAATATTTATATTTATCTATTTATGTTGGCAACAGCCCCTGAGCTATAAGAGAGGGCTTCAGATTGGCCTGCTGATGTAATGTCTGATTTATATGTATTTTTAAGTTGGGTTTAAATAATAGATTTCCTTAGCTGTCAAGGGCTGACCACCTGTCATCGAATGTACTATAACGTTGACATTTGTCTGACAGGAAACCGTAGAGAGAGGGGAGAAAATGCCTTTTAATTAATGTTCTTTCTGATTGTGGTCCATCTGCAGGTCTGTGGTACCGACAACAAGACCTATGACTCCTCCTGCCACTTCTTTGCCACCAAGTGCGCCTTGGAGGGCACCAAGAAGGGACACAAGCTGCACCTGGATTACATCGGACCCTGCAAATGTAAGCACAGACTGCCTGGAGTTAGCTGTGGAGCCATATATGGAACAGAAGAACAAAAGCAAAGAGCTTAGATAAAGACCAGGAATTCCACCTCCGCTGAAGCTCTGAGGAGACAGTTGCTTTTCAGAGCAAAGCCTGGTCACAATGGTTTTCCCACTCTCAGCTATTTACCAAAGCCAACAGGCAGCAGCTCGCGGTGATTGATGCTCCAAACCGAAAAGGCCTCATTCACATGTCTGAACACAGAGCGCTTAGAGAACAGAACAGGCTAGAACTCGTCCCCCATTAATCACCTTCATAAATTACACATCATCCAGCTAATCTCTTCTCGAACAGTGTCATTCAGTGTCGGAGAGGGAAGGAGTTTAGGGCCAAAAGGAATGGATGGAGCTTGACAAGCCGAAATCTAACGTGTGCAAACTAAAAGCAAGGCATTTAGGAGTGGTGAATTATGATTAACATGGTTAGGCGGGTGGGTATATTTAATCTGCAGTCTTTCTTTGCTTTGGCAGAGCTGGGTCATGTTTTGCTGTAGGAAAATATAATATTTTAATAGTCTCCTTTATGCTGGAGTGTTGAATGTAATTTGTTTTCTTTTTTATTTAATGTAATGTGCAGGCAAATTAATTGTTTGATAAGAAACACATTTCAGAGGAGTACTATGTACAGCACACATTTGCATAACATATACCAAAGAATGAGAACTAAGATATGAACTACTACAGTTTTTCATTTTATAGTGGACTATAACACAATTTGACAGGGAGTTTACCTTAATTTACTTCTATAACAGTGAAGTGTTGCTTGTAATTGCCTTATATATATATATATATATATATATATATATATATATATATATATATATATATATATATATATATATATATATTGTTTTGTATCCATATAATTTAATTAAGCAGTTATGCCCTAACAGTTTTATTTTTACAGTTTATCACATCTTCTGTTCAAATTGTGAAGACACCTCTATGAATGTCCAAAACACTGTTTAACCCAAGGAAAAATCATATATTTAAGCAGGTTATTAATGAAAGCCAAATGGTGGATTTTGTTTATTATACTTAGCATCTTTTCACCCTTGGCATCGCAGTGTGTTCTCCTGGGGTTTGAATCATAAGCAGTGCCCTGGCTGTATTTGGATAATTTAATGCTTTGGCGCTTGGCAGTTCTAACTGTCTGCTCCTTGAAATTTTCCAGTTATCGCTCCCTGTCTGGACAATGAGCTGAGCGAGTTTCCTCTGCGTATGAGGGACTGGCTGAAGAACGTTCTGGTCACCCTGTACGAGCGCGATGAGGAGAACAACCTCCTCACCGAGAAGCAGAAGCTCAGAGTGAGTTTGGGCCCTACCCCTTTCGCTACATACTAATAATAGTAGCAGCTGTAGCAGTAGTAGTTCAATTTTCCCAAATATGCTTTACCCTTTAAAGGTCATCGCCCATAATGCACTGCTGACACAATGTATGCACTCACATGTGACTCCTTGCCTTCCCTCGTGTGATACTGAACAGGTGAAGAAAATCTATGAAAATGAGAAGAGACTCCACGCTGGTGAACACTCCCTGGACCTGCTGGCCCATGACTTTGAGAAGAACTACAACATGTACATCTTCCCCGTGCACTGGCAGTTCGGCCAGCTGGACCAGCACCCCATTGATGGGTATGCAGCATTCACCTTCTCTAGAGAATGAGCAGTCCAATATCCGAGCTTGCCATCACTGCTTTCACGTGGTCAGAGCATTACGCAACAGTTTGTCCGAAAAAGCACAATTACCTTAATTTGTGTTTATTTTTTCCAGGTATCTATCCCACACTGAGCTGGCCCCCCTGCGTGCTCCTCTCATCCCCATGGAGCACTGCACAACCCGCTTCTTCACCCAGTGTGATGCTGACAATGACAAATACATTGCCCTGGAGGAATGGGCTGCTTGCTTTGGCATCAAGGAGCGTGAGTATCCATTAGCAGGACATCTTTGATGGGATATCATCCTCGTTAGATTTTATGAGAGAACTTTAGCATTCCAGAGAATCTAACTTCGTGGCATCTAGCAAGTAGCTACAGTATCACACATCCAGTGCTGAAAGGTTTTTAATGCATTTGAGAGATTCTTCAGTGCAGCAAACATTCCCAAGGGTCAGGCAGCCGGTGTTGCTTAAAAATAAATCTTCACTGAGTCTCTAGAGTGATAGTCCAATGTTAAAGGAGATGTTTGGAAATGCAGAACCATAATTCTATAAAAATCTGTGAAACGTATATCTCTGGATATAGTATGAGAAAATTGAGCTTTTTCTACAGTTAACAATCAAATAAATTGAGAGAAAACAAATATCAAGGGGTGAAGGGTTTGATTCAAGACACTGAACCATTCAGAAATACAAAAAAACAAGTGCAAGACTTTTACTAACACTGCTGTTTGTGTTTTTCAGAGGACGTTGACAAGGACCTTGTCATCTAAATTCAGCTCATGACTGACTCTTCATTACCTTCATTGGGACGAGGTGCTAACCCATAGAAATTAAACGCAATGTCGGTGCTAATCTCATTGTTTATCAACCTACCTATACCACTAAAAAAAAAATCACAAAAAAAAACATGCACACTTCAAAACATCATTCATAAAACCTGAGTAAATGATTTTCCAGATGTGTTCTTTTTTACTTGTTTGTTTGAAGCAGTAGCTCATTTCTCAGATGTAACCTATTGCCAATTAACCCTGTAATAAAAGTCAGAGGTAGTTGTTTAGCCGGATGGTGGATTGGATTAAGTTGGACTGTCGGACCATGTATGTTGAGAAGGTTATGTTGTGGATGTTTTTTTTTCAAAATTTGATATTTTTTTCACTTAATCAGGGCTTGAATTTAATTTTAATTTGGCATTAATAAGGAAACAACTGTAAAACTAAAATAAAGTTTCTAAATAAATTTTCTTTTCTCTTGCTTTTAGAACTTTTTTATTGTTTTTGTTTTATGCACTTTTCGGTGGTGGTAACAGACATTAAGAATGGGTTTTTATTTATTTATTTTTATTTAGCTCTTAAATTCGAGCCCTGCTCTGTGTGTCAATTCACCATTTTATGTTTCCTGTTACCCAGAAGGGCATGTGTTGAGTGTTTTTAAAAATAAAAAAAAGTTAATTTCCTATGAACAAAATGAGGATGGAATCTCGCAGGATGAGAATTTTTCTACCTCTTAAGTGTTCACTCTCCTTTGACACAAGTGTGAGCAATCTAAAAAAAATCTATACAGCAATAAAAAAATATTTAAAAATTACCAACAGCCTTTGCATGCATTTTAAATCTTTACATTTTCCTTTTTCCTGCCATAGTAAATATTAACAACATTACAACACCATTAATACAATTCTGCCTATTTAAAAATTTGAGTATGCTACTTCTGTGGTATTAGTAAACAATGAGGTGAACAAGTCATGCATTAAATAAATAAACACTTAAAATAGAAGCATAAGCACAAATATCAGATTGTTGTTAAAATGATGTGTATTTTTTATTTTATATTTAGATTAATAGATAAATAGTGAAGTATATTTATACTATCTTAAAAAAAAACACATATTGACTCTCTGTATCTTAATATCAAACTCCTGGTAATTGTACAGGCCTGCTTTTCAAACCCATCCTTTACAAACTTACAAATAATAACCTGACTTTTGTTTTAACCTGAATCAAAACCCTCATAAAGTTATACAGTATGAGTAGAAATAATATACCTTTTCAGATTTAGTTTTTTTATTGTTGTTGTGGTTTGTTTTGGTTTTTTTTTTTGTTTGTTTGTGTTTTTAGTTTTTTCAAATGCCCTGGAAGAACTGCAATTTGGCCTTCTATAACAATTAAGATGTACAAGTTTTTAATTTTGGTCTACACTGAAAGGTCTAAAACTGAACCTGTCAACATAGCCATACAGAAAGCTTTGCTTGTAATAAGGGACATTTACACAAATAAAAACATATTTACAGTTTGAGGCTGGTTAAAACCTCTGGATTTTTTTCTCTCCTCACGTGATATAAACATGAGAAAAGGCAGCTAGGGCGAATGGACAGAGGGGGTTAAGAAGCGAGGGAGAGAAAAAAGAAATAGGAAACATATGGTATACATTTCACAGAGGACGTGAAGCTTGGATAGCGTCCTTCACAAACACCACATCTCTTTATATGGTTTTACACACCCTGTAATTGGAGGTTTTCTGAATTGCTGTAATCTAAAACCTATTTCAAGACTTCAATGTATTTTGCAGGAGTATTAATGCTGCACGCAGATGGAGCTAAAATAAAAGAGAGGTCGCCTCGTGTGACTGTATGTATGAATCATTCCAGGTAGCTGGGGATTTATATTCTGCTACCATGCAGTGGATCATTATTTTGGGGATGACAACAGATCAGAAAATCTCATCCAAAAAAGAATGATACAAAAATAAAATCAGATAGATAATCCCTCTATAATTTCCAATTCTTCTGCAAAGCTCTGCAATTAAATCATGGAATGAGGTTTTCCCAGAATATCTTCCTTTGCGTGTAAAACCAGTAGCGTGGACTGTGTCCATCCTTAATAATCACTTCATTGAAAATTAACCAATATTAATCAGCTAAAATTACATGACCGAAACTTTGTGTTCTCTTAGTCCAACTAAGTTATATTGGTTTTGCTGGAAGAGTGGATAAAGAACTGAATCAATAATGTCCCACCTTTCCATGTCATATAGTTTCTGTTTCAGTGAAAACCTTTCTTGAAAGACTTCATCATCATCATCATCGAATTCACTGCTCCAACCCATTGTTTATGCGTCAGAAGTATGCTGTTATCTGCCATGGTTACCTTGTTTTCTTTTATTTCGTGGGAAGATGTTACACTCCCACTGTTTCTTTTATCGCTTTAATTGAAATTCTCATTCTGCTTCCATAGAAACATCACTTATCTTTCTGTTCTTAAATTAGAGAAACACAGAACAAGATGATTTATACTTTTTTAAATAAGCATTTTCTGCTCCAGTCTCCCTTCAGGTAAAAGTATTTATTTGCAGCTATACATAATATGTTTTTGTAGAACAGAGTAAACATATTAATACATTCACCTCCAACTCCAATTTAATCTCAGCCATAAATTAACAGATTAACCTAATACAAATCTTCAAATGTTTTTTTTCTTGTCTGTTTTTGGATTGTTCAGTTCATGTGTTTACAATCATATTCAGAAAAGGAAGCAACGGAAATCACAAACAAAGAATTGTCTTAATTGTATCAAAAATGTCTACATCATCAGCATGTGTTGCCAATATATCAGCTCAGGGAGTTGTACATACCTGTGAGATTCCACTGCTGACCAAATAAGAGTGGTGAACCATAAAACCATGACCTTTGACTGGGGCTGCAATGAGTTAAATCCCCACATAGATCCTCTTTGACATGTGCTAGCCTATTATGACACACGATGCTCTGTGACAAACAAGGACACCACTGAAAGATAGTATTGAAGTGAAGCATAAAGGGCCGGTTTGTTTCAATGACGTCTCCATAGCAATGCTTCCTGCATTGTATTTTGCCAAAAAAACATTCCTTTAAAAGTCACTTTGTTGTCTACGGAGGAAACAGACAAAACGTGTTCAGAGTAACTTGAACAGTCTTGATATTGAAATAAAACTAAACGCATTGAGTCTTTTCTACCTTTTCTCTTAAAAATGTAAGTAAATTCAAACTATTTTCACATTGTAAGAAATAAAACCCAATGATGATGAATTTTAGATTATGATACTAAAATATAAATGTATGAAAATGGTTTCACCTAAAATACAAATTTTCTTTGCATGAAAACATTATTATTATTATTATTATTATTATTATTATTATTATTATTATTATTATTATTATTATGCATAATAAAAAATATTTCCTATTCTTAATAAATGCTTTTAAATGCCTAGTTTGCTATCTAAGATCCTGACATAACTTCTCAAGTTAATTTTATAAAACAGGAATGAAAGAAAATGATAAAGGAGTCCAAAAATAAATTCTTAAATCCCTTCTTTCTATATTTATTTATTTAATCATTTATTGTTTGCCTAATGGGAAACACTGTATACAAAAGAAATACTTACAATATTGCATTATGCTGTTGGAGAATAGACTGTTATTGTAAAAGAACCTAAGAACTAAACCAGACATTGTGAAGCTTTGTTTCGTTCTTTAATTCATTTGCCATTTTATCAGGCCTGCAGCAAAAGTGGCTGTTTCTCTCTGCTCAAAAACAGTTGAACATCACATTAGATTTGCTGTGAAAGGCTTTCTGAGAGCCTCTTGGGTCCTGCTGTTTCTAGGACACCCTGTTACCAGCTGCACCTTCACAGCCAGAGACAAAGAGCCGGAGCGAGAGGAACAAGCAGCAGCCCCACCCTGAAACAACAGCTGCTCGCAAAACTGAACAGCGAAGCAAATCTGAACTATGCCAGCCACAGCACATGAGTAATAAAATGCATTACACAAAAGCATCAGAAAACGAAAGGCTATTATTATTATTGTGGTTGTTTTTGTTCTACTTTGTTTTAAATGATTTTCCTTTATTATTATTATCAGTTTTTCCAATAACTAAAATAATGTGTCAGAAAACCTAAACAATATAGATTTAGAATAACATTTTAGATACATGTCATTTTTTCCCCAGGATTCCAGGACAACATGAAACAATATTTAAACACCTGTATATAATACTTTTCATAATAATAATAACAAATCCCTTATACATTATATATTATACATATAATAGACTGTATTTATAATAAGCTGTGATTGTGTTAAACTGTTTTTCAAGGGTTTTGATGTGTATTTGTTTCTTGTTTTTCACAAATCCCGCCCAACATGGTATGAGGTGGACATTGTCTTTCATTGCCTCCTGGTTCTTTACATGCATTTAGTCAAATAGTCCTGAACAATAACAATGGAAAGGAGAATTCCAGCAAGATTATATATGAACAGCTGTCTTGTTGGCCAGAGGGATGGGAGGGTTTTCCATACACAATAAGCTTTGCCATTATTTTAGTCATCTGACAACGAGACCTGACAGTTGGAAATCATAATACTGAACTCTAACTGAGTAACTGTAAATTCGATTGGAAATGTTACAAGTCCAAGTTCTTGCTTTATTTATTTAATAAACATCTATTGTAATGTCTACTCTTCTAAAGCATACATGTAATCCAATTAACATTTTTTTTTTTTGGTATTGAGTCAAAATTATAGTGTAGTCTTTCAAGAAGTCTGAATTTGGAAGCTTTTACCACTCCTACAGATGACTAATACATTATTTGCAGAGTTCAGTCTGTAAGGTTTATCAGTTGCTGGAGATTGCTAGGGATTTCAGAATTAAAACAATGGCATTTTACAAAGGGAAAACAAGTTTTAAAGGAGACACACACATACAAATCAACAGTAACCTATCGTGTTTATTTTTATCCTCTCATTTTCAGTCCTAGACTGTCTTAAGTCGTGGCTTTTGTGCTCAAAAATATGAATTATTCCAAGTAAAAACAACAAGTTGGAAAACAACATTTAAATCCCAGACATCCTGAGGAAGTCATCTGAAATCAGTTAACTCTCTTGCAAAGTTATTTTCAATGAGGAAAACTCATGACCAGCTGGGGGGAGTACGCTGCCCTCTACTGTATGGTATCGGAAATAGCTTTCTTTTTTTTTTTTGCTAAATTTCTGTACTCCTGTACTCAACTGTGGGGCTTCTTGCTTTACACAATATATAAAGAAACAAGTCACAATACATACTAATGTACTGACACTTCTTATTCAACTCTTTCCAAAATAAAAAATAACTCTGGTGCTAGTGAGTAAACCAGAAATAACAGGGTCCTGAATAACACACCCGCAAGTCATATCAGCCACGCTGCATCCTCAAAAGTACTCCTCTGTCAGCTGACATCTTGTATTCGAGTAATTTAATTAGACATCATATTTTGTATGTATTTATCATCTATGAAATCAGATGCAGCTCTTCAAAGGGGTAGCTACTGTATGGTCACAAGTCAATGATACGTATGTGTATGTTTATCACCTGTCTCCATAATTCCCAGGACATTTAAAATGATCCTACCATTAAACTAAAAGGAATTAATGCATACATTAACTATAAAATCTTTCCGAAGATTAATATTGGTTCTTAATTATAGAGGTACACTACTGGTCAAAAGTTTTAGAACACCCACATTTTTCCAGTTTTTATTGAAATTCAAGCACAGTTTTTAGGTACAGTTTCCTACACCATCAAAAGGCAGTTGGAAACTGGAGGAAACTCTGACAGGAATAGGTCTGCAGACTCAAAGCCACAACAGAATCAGAAGACAAGTTTCTGAGAGTCAACAGCTTGAGTGATAAGCGGCTCACAGGACAACAGCTTCAAGCACAGCTTAACACTGGACGCAGTAAGCAAGTCTCAGTTTCAACTGTGAAGACAAGACTTCGAGCTGCAGGTTTGACAGGTCGGGTGGCAGTAAGAAAACCATTGCAAAGATGGCAAAATAAGAAAAAGAGGCTTGCCTGGGCCATGAAGCACCGCCAGTGGACTACTGAAGACTGGAAGAAGGTCTTATGGACCGATTAATCACAATTTGATTAACGCCTGGTTTTTGTACGCCATCGAGTAGGCGAAAGGATGGTTCCTCAGTGTGTGACACCAACTGTCAAACATGGAGGAGGTGATGGTCTGGGGCTCTTTTGCTGGATCCAGAGTCAGTGAATTGCACAGAGTGAGTGGCACCCTGAACCAAAACGGCTACCACAGCATTTTGCAGCGCCATGCAATACCCTCTGGTATATGCCTAGTTGGTCAGGGGTTCATCCTACAGCAAGATAATGACCCAAAACATGGGATGAACTGGACAGACGGGAGAAAGAAAAAGCAACATAAAAGTTCAACACATTTGTGGGAACTTCTACAACAGTGTTGGGAAGAACTTCCTGAACAATATTTAATTTCCAATGTAGAAAGAATATATTGAGATATTAAAATGTGTAAATTTAAATAAAAACTGGAAAAAATTAGGTGTGTATGATTATTATAGTATTGCTTAAAAATACTTAAATGTACATTTCTATTTTAGTGTTTTATTTATAATATTCAATCATAATAAAGTGACGTAACATGCATTACTCTCCAATCTAATTTATAGTATTGCTGAGTTTTTCATCAGCTCTGTTCAGAGGTAGTATGATGCACAGCTGATCAGCATTATTTATTAGCTGCATTTGATAATTCAGCTACAGTATTGATCTTAGCTAATAAGGGTGTGGCAGGTATACACCTTAATTTATTTAAGTATAAAAATTCGCTTTTCTGTCTCAAAGTTTTGGGGTATCATAGGGCCAGATGACAATTCTGGGCATGTTTGCATATAGATGTTTTTTGTTTTAAACTTAATTCAGTTAAAACTACTGCACATTTACATGACCATACACTAACTTGGACTTTTAAAATCATATATTTTATACATATAAAAATGTGTGAAACCAAAGTCAAGTTTAACAGCTTTGTTAAATCTAAAAAACAATAAGCAGATCAACGGATACTTGAAGAAGTCAAAAGTTATGTCTAATTTGGACAACAAATCAGTGCAGATTGAGAAATTATGGAAGACATCAAAATAAGAGTGCACCTTGAGTGAGGAGATAGAGGAGCAGCATGAGGACGTGTTGTAATTATGGACGCGGGATACCAGGGGTTTGAATTTTGCTGTAGCCAGAACCCTCCAGGTCAAAACCTGGTCAACATGATACAGAAACTGTGGGTGACACAAAGAAGCATGGAAAGGAATAACCAGAAGAGATTAATAGATCCAAGAACAAACTTGAATATGTGACATCATTGAAATAATGATAATGTTAAAATGGCTCTGGGCTGGAAACATTGCAAGAAGAACAGATCAAAGATGGACAAAATAAGGTGTTGAATGGATCAAAAAGATTAAAAAAAGACCTAGAAGATGAGAAGATTAAATCATACACTTTGCAGGCATGACACGGAAAAGAGAAGCTAAGGTTTGAAGCAAGTGGAAACATCTTGGGGAGACCTTCATCCATCAGTGGATCAATATAGGCTGATGGTGTGAATATATATATATATATATATATACACATACACATAATTAAACAAATTATACTTATGGAAGTATCTTACATGGGGAAAATAATGGAACTCCTACACCTTTAAAATTGGGCCTTCAAATGCTTGTCAATCAGATTTAGTATTGTTATACTAGTGGCCGCCTAACAAAGAAATCCCCGCCCCCAGTGAACGGGGTTTCCCAAGGAGTGTCGCGGGGGCCTCTTCAAGAGTCCCGCCTCTTTACCCGAAAGCGCTAATCCTTGAATGGCAAAAGCGGGAGGAAAGGACGTGATTGGTTACGAAACCTGTTTATCAAAGTCGGAACCCCGCCCCTACCGCGCGCAAGTATCAGAATAGCTCCTCTAACGCCAGGCTCGCAGTGACGCTCCGCACGTAAGCGTTTTGGCCGACGGTGATAGGTCAACTCCTCTTCTATCTAAGGCAAGCGCTTACCTTCTTTTCCCGAAGTAGGCCAATGGGAGGTGACCACAGAACGAGAGGGTGTTTTCGGTCAGGAAGCTTATTTCTGATTGGTGCTGGGGCTCTTACCACTGACTGCTGATTGGTTCTTTGCAATGACGTCGGAAACCAGGTTCGGTTGTCTCCGAGGTATAGGCAGAAGCCGGTTGAGCACGCTTTGAGGCCGCCAGAATATTCCCAGCACTGGGGTAGGGGACGCGATTACACTAAATCGCTAATCGTACGATCTGAATTGAGCCTTTGATATAAAACTTTACCCTTCAGGTAAGTCGAATAAAGCCAGGTGGCTTTTAACCGTGTTTAAGATTATAATGGGTCGTTTATTGTACATTAACTAATAACATTTAATAATAGCCGACGCACTGCACCGACATGCAGATTTTCTAAAGAATACAGTTGAGAGCTAATGGACCGGTGGCGGGGAAAATAATGATATAAACCGAGTTTCATTTGCATGTAACGCAGTAGTGTAAGGGCGAATGGATTCAGGTAATCGATCTCGTTTCTCCGGCTGTACAACGCATTGAACATTTGAAATGTGTTGGTTGGTTTGAAATGAACGTATAGCTGAATTACAGGGACAGTTTCCCGGAAAATTACTACTGATCTGACCCGATCAAAACGCCTTATTCGGGCTGCTCTGACGCAGTCTAATGCGGCCTGGCCAGCTAGCTAGTGAACTGTAATAGACTTTTACACTTGACTCCTGTTTCAGGTTTTAACTCTGTAAATCTATCAATGTCCATGTTTAGCAGTGCTTGACAAGGGTATGTGGTTGTATTATTAAAAAAAAAAAAATCAAAAATCCATGCAATTAGATGCGGTATGATGGTTAATCGATACAAGCGGGCGTTTGCTGTATCACTGTATCACTATTGCGCCAGTCAGATCCAGCCCAGCAGTCCGGCTTCACAGTAAATGAGTGAAGGGGGGGTTGGGCGTTGAAAATGACTGAGATTCTGTCGTATACATCAGACACCAGTGTGTTAAATACGGTTGAATCCGTAGATCGCTTTAAGTCGCGGACAGCAAATCGGCCGATTTCTCCCAGACGAGACGCTTTTGTGAGCGCCATGTGCCCGCGGAGCCGCATCTGCATGTGTTCCTGGAGACAATGCTCTCTGAAATGCGGAAATGTAAATCAGCGGGCTTGCTGGGTAAATGGGGGGCTTGATAAGCAACGACAACTGTGTGCGAGATGTCTCTCACTGGTTGGTGTCCAGCATTGTCAGGTTCTCCTTTCTTTAGATTGCATTTATTGGACTATTGCATAATGTGAAGTCGTTCTGAGTCTGCGCCCCAGACGCTCCCCATACGATACCTAGTATACATCGACTGAACGGGGGTTTCAACGCCCTCTGTCAATGTGCTGCATTGACAAAGCTATTCATACTAACAGGGGGTTGAAATGGCCCTGTTTACTTGCGCTGCCCCCCTCTGGGTCTCCCAGATGAGGAGCTTTGGAGTCTTGCTCTGGCAGCGGGATGATCTCTTTAATGGGATCTGTGTAATACATCCAGATTTTGTGTCTCAAGGTTAGATTAGGTGTGCTTGACTTCAAGAAGGAGCCCTTGGTTAAAAGCCAGAGGTGTCGCCACCACCTCGTTTGTCTCATTAAATTAGCAGAGGGATCGGTTTATTAATGCTGAAGCAGATGGTGAGGGTTGACCCTAGCAGGTGGGAGCTGCAGCCAGTCTGATCCAGTCTCCCAGGCTCTTGTTCCAGGCTGCAGCCATAGTCAGTGCCTGCAAAGACCTCAGGAGCTGGTAGTTTTTTGTGTGCGCAAACAAACTGAGCTGGTATGTGTCTCTGGAAAACATGAGAATGCTCCCACCAAGCTAGTTTAATTCCTAGAAGTGTAATTTGTGAATTAATTTGCACTAAGAAGGGAGGTTTTGGCCAGTCCTCACTAGATGTTTCCTCTATTGAATATGGTCTCGTTTAACTTGTGTGCATGCAATGTTGGTTAGCAATTTGCAGAATATAACAATGGAATATGATGGACTATAACAAGCCATTTACCAAACTTAAATGACATGACTTTTCCCCATGTGTATATGCGTACATTTCCATTTCCGCTTTTTGAAGTTTCTCTCGTCTTTTCAGTCCTAATCAGCTGACCAAAGAAATGGTGATGGAGAAGCCCAGTGCCCTGCTGGTCGGGCGAGAGTTTGTCCGACAGTACTACACTCTTCTGAACCAGGCGCCCGACTACCTGCACAGGTAAAGATTGTGACTAATCGTTCATTTTCTCAATTGCAAAACCTAATTCCGGCTTTTGGTGGGGATGAGAAATCGGGGTAGTGAGATCGAATAGTGTTCACCGATTCAAGTTAATGCAAAGTGTTTGCATACTTTGCAAGGGCGATGCCATATGGTAATGGTTTGGGCACGCTTTAGAACAGGAAAAGGGTATTTCTGAACTTTCTCCATTTGTTTGCAGGTTCTATGGAAAGAACTCTTCCTATGTTCATGGTGGTTTGGACAGCAGTGGAAAGCCTGTTGAGGCAGTCTATGGGCAGTCTGTAAGTATTTAAATTGAGGTCTTGTACATGTTATTCAGGTATTTTAAGCATGTCAGTGTACTATGTTTTCTCGGCTCATCTACGCTTTTGTTTTGTAGATGTTGGGTAACTGTCTAATTGACATTCAGTATTAATAGTATTTCCTCTTTTATTTCAAGGAAATTCATAAAAAAGTGATGTCGTTGAGCTTCCGCGAATGCCACACAAAAATTCGGCACGTGGACGCCCATGCCACACTGAACGATGGGGTTGTGGTTCAAGTGATGGGGGAACTTTCTAACAACATGCAGCCTATGAGGAGGTTCATGCAGACATTTGTTCTTGCACCCGAGGTGAGACCCGTCAAGTTGATGTGGGCATTGCTCATAACATGTCTGTTTGTTTAAAGGCAGTGCCATTATTAGAATATCTTTGTATAATGTCAAGGTTACACTTTCAGTTAATTAGACTTAAGATTCAATCATGTTTACTGGCTATTACCTTTTAATGTAACTATAATTTAATTATTCAACTACAATGGTTAATACTGCACCTTTTAAACCTTTAAAGTTGCGTTGTAATTGAAAACAAGATGCCTTTATCAGTTAAGTGGATTCCAAGCTTTAGTGTTTTGGTTCCTGGGCTGTACTCTCTGATTCGCTTGGAGCATCATCGATAAGATTGGGGCAAATTGCAAAGTAGGAATGGAAATGTGAAGCAACTATCGGTGCAAGGTGTACAATGCCATTTTGAAACCATCTTTTCTAAGACTTTTTTTTTTTTTTTTTTCCTTTTTCTTTTTTTAGGGAACTGTTGCAAACAAGTTTTACGTACATAATGACATATTTCGCTATCAGGATGAAGTATTTGGGGATTCAGACACTGAGCCCCCTGAGGGTAAGGACCAGTTTGTGCAGATTGTTTCTGGGGGCTGGAATGCTGCAAAACCTGGCTTGTCGACTTTAGTCTGTTGCTGTGGTAACGGCTAAACCCTGTCACGCATGGATGGAAGTCAACAAGAAAGGGGTTTGCATGTAAGGTGTGAAGCTCACAAATGGTTTAATATCTCGCACAACATTTGAATGAAACTATTCTTGTGCTGCTTGGTTATTACTCTTGTGATCCTGGAGGTTTTGAAAATCCTTTCAACACCCGCTGTCATCTAAAACAAGTTGTTACACATTGCTTTTGTTTCAGAGTCTGAAGAGGAGGTAGAGGAGACGGAGGACAGAGCACACTCTCCTGAGGCAGTCCAGGAGGACTCCTCTGTGTACTATGAACAGCCTGCAAGGTATGGCAATTCGGTTGCAATTGCTGTGCATATGAACTCTGGGTAATACCACCAGTCAAATGTTGTCATTATTAAATCTTGCTCGCTATTCTAGTTTTGGATGTTAAATGTGGCATATGAAGTACTGAGCTAGTCTTGAATAGTTAACACGGTTAGCGGTTATTCATTAGTTCATGCTGTAAAGGTTTGACATTTGGGATAAGCTATGACTTCACGAGCATGTCCTCCAACCTATTTTTAATTATTTGTATTTGAATGTGAGATCAAATTCTACGGCCCTGTAAGTCTTGAGTAACAAAATCAGAGCTGCAAAATCTCGGGGTGAGCTTGGGCAAACCCATCTAGTGATGCCTGGGTTTAGAAATCCGATCTGATATTTTCAGCTCGGAGTTGGAAGAGCAGTTGGAAGAACAGGCTGTAACCCCAGAACCTGAGCCGGAGCCAGAGCCCGAACCCGCTGTGGAAGAACTGAAACGAGAAGTGGTGACGGAGCAGGAGCCTCACACAGAGGAGCAAGTGGATAAGTGTCCATCTCCAACACCGGCTGACCCTGCGCCAGTTATACCCGAGGAAAACCGGGTACTAAACTGCCTCCTTTTACTTATCTATTCAGGTTACATGAGAAATACAGAAGTGCAGTAATACAATGAATTAAAACTCTGCATAATACCAGTACAATTGAACAATTCCAAAAGTGCAGAAGTTAAATGTAGAGAAGTGAAAATGCAAAGCATGCTTCATAGTTCAAGCGGTAATGAGTGCAGACGTGACGTGGTGAGGTCTTGGGTATGAGCTAAAGAGAGGGCGGCACAGGGGCTATCGCAATAACGGTCTGATTTACTGATTTTCTGTCTCTACAGCCATTTTCCTGGGCTTCTGTTACCAGTAAAAACCTCCCTCCTGGTGGGGTTGTCCCAGTATCAGGAATTCCCCCACACGTTGTTAAAGCTCCCACTGTACAGGTATGGTAAAACACTCCGAAACAAGTTCATATTGTGAGTTTAGCTTAGTAATCTTCATATACTACCAATGAAACCCTTGATCCCCATTTGGATAACTCAGTCCTTTTAGAAGGGGCTTAATATGCCTAATTAAATATTTTTGTATCTGTTCGAGCACTCTCTCTGCCCCCAGTTCCTTTTCTACGAGTCCACTTCTGTCCTGCTGCTTGAATTCCTGGCATGATAAATTTAACCCTATCCAACTGATGCGTGACAGACTAGTGTTATATTTCAATAAGAATAGACTTTGGCTGCTTCTCTGGCACTTGTCTTTAGTTTTAAAGAATCTGCCAAGCAAAATTATTGAGCTGCCTCTGCAAATGTAGATGGTTATGTTAATGTTATATGCACGTTTTTTTTTTTTTTTAGCATTTGAGACTTGCCCGGAAGGGATTGTTCCTTTCCGCACATTTAAAGGGTGTTTAGGGACTTCATGACATGCTGAAAGCTTTACTGCCGATTAAAGCGATCTCTGCAAATGTGAGCTTTAGGCTACTAGTAAATGTCGGTGTCCGTGTTGTGTAACACATTTGTAAATGTTTTTCTCTTCAGCCCCGAGTGGAAGTAAAGCCGGAAACTCAAACTACAGCACAAAGACCTCAGAGAGACCAGAGACTGAGAGAACAGAGGCCGGGACCCCCAGCACACAGGGGGCCAAGACCAGGAGGTGGGCACTAACAATGAGCGGCCTCAAAGGGGGCTGCCCAAACCGGACCCTCTTGACCCTATTGTGTATTTAGTTCTAGCTCTGTTAATTCCTTAATTTAGCTTTTGGATAAGGGGGTGAAAAGCCCCCCATTAAAATTGGAGCAGAGTTTATTTTAGAATTGTTAGATTGATATGGGGGTGTGGATGAACTTTGTGGAACGGATCTCCCATGATTCTTGCTCATGTATATATTCCTTTTTGATCATATTAGCTCGGGAAGGTGAGCAGACTGACAGTGAAGTGCGGCGTACAGTGAGGTATCCCGACAGCCACCAGCTCTTTGTGGGGAACCTTCCCCATGATGTCGACAAGGCTGAGCTGAAGGAGTTTTTTGAACGTAAGTAAAATATTGAACTGCTGTACCAGTGTAAGAATGAGTGTTGCAACTTATCCCTTTAAAATCTAGAAGAGAATTGATCTTTTGGTTCACGTGCTTAATTGTACCAATTTGCTTTTGTTTTCCAGAGTTTGGCGTTGTGGTAGAATTGCGAATCAACAGTGGGGGCAAGCTGCCGAACTTCGGATTCGTCGTCTTTGATGACTCTGAACCTGTTCAGAAGATACTGAACAACAGGGTAAGTCTCTTTTCTTACTATTGACAAGGCACCTTCAGCATATTGTTTTCTAAATATCCCAGAACGCATATCTTGTAGCACATCATTAAAATAAACTAAGTCCAAAGTTTGTCCAACTCATGCCACTTCTAACCCCATTGGAATTGTTGTATTGTCTGTAGCCAATCAAGTTCCGAGGAGACGTGCGGCTGAATGTGGAGGAGAAGAAAACCCGGGCCGCCCGTGAAGGTGACCGGAGGGACATCCGTCCCAGGGGGCCAGGAGGGCCGCGTGACAGGATAGCAGCAGGAGGAGGAGGACTGAGAGGACCCCCCACCCGAGGAGGCATCGCCCAGAAACCCAGCTTTGGTACTGGCCGGGGCACTGGACCCAGCGAAGGGCGCTACGCGGGACAACGCCAATGAATTTCCCCGATCGTAACCACTACTGAGGCCTGTTTAAACTAACAACACGGCTGGCTTCCAGTTCATCTATTTTAACTGTTATTTTCAGCTTTGGGGTTTTGGAATGTGATCCCAGCTTGATCTGGACTTTTTTTTTTTTTTGTTCATTGTCTGGTCTTATTTTCTTTTTGTTTGGAACCTGTATTTGTAACCGTTACACAAAAAAAGTGCTACTTGAATTGACAAATCCAGAGACTGGTTTTAGCGTTCTCTCCCTGTTTCTTAAAGGAACGTGTTTTTACTTCTTAGGCAATCCTGTGTATTGCTAAAGACATTCTTGAGATTTTCTTTTAATTTTTAGCCCCCCTCCTCAGGAGCTACTATTTAAATCCTAGCGCTGTTTATTTTTAATATCAGGTTGAATCATGAATTGTGATGTCCATTGCAAATCAAGACCTTTTGGGTAAATCTTTCTGCACTTCACCAGAAAAGTGTTGGGCTGTTAACTTATGTTAACAGCACTTTTAAAGTAATTCTATTTTTAAACCACTTTTTTTTTTTTTTTTTTAAGTCTGGATTAAAGTACATTCTTCCTTCAAGATTATGCTGTCTTCTGGGGAGATGTTCTTACTTGTTTTAATTTTGTATTGTAAAAACAAATTGTTGTGCCTTCTATTTATCTCATTCCAATCTTGGCAAAGTTGTACAAATAAAGTGTAGATTTGCTTTATCAGTATATACTTGCTCTTTCGTCTCTAAACTTTGTTGTTTTTAGCTCAAGTCTTGAGTGCTTTTTTATGGACTTGGCAGACAAATTTTCTCACCCTTCATTACAGCAGAAGTACCACTGAAATGAAATTGATATACTCCATAAATGTATCTACAAACTCCAAGGAAAGGATGTGCCAATACCTTATTTATAATTTCATCTTTCAGTAAACAAGCTGTTAGAAATTAATTAGCCATTTAGTTGCATTGGTGTTGTATGAGAAGTTTTAATACCACAGGGTCTACTTATACTAGCAATAGGGTGAAGGAGAAATACAGCTTACAGTTATGATGGACTGTATGATTTAAGTGGTCTGAGTAATTGAAGGTATTGATGTAATTGCCCTACACCCATAATGGAGTATAGCCACTAGATGGAGATGTTCTGTAGGATAAAGGGACAGATTTATAATGGACATTATACTGGAAAGGAATATATGGGAAGAAGCCAGTATTCTGGCTTAAAAATAACCCTACCTGTAGATTTTAAACTAACTGTTTAATGTACGTCTTCATTAAATTCACAGTATCAAATAACATGTAAAAGTGGGAGCTACTTTTGTTGTAGCTAGTAAGATACTTTTGGAATGTCCCTTAAATGGAAACATCGGAAATAATGCATGATATTTAATGAGGTTTTTATGGGGCTATGCACATTAATTTTGTACACTAAATTCCAGTCCTGTGCAGACAAATACCAGGTATGGCATTTTTGCTCCTGCCCTCTGGTCTACAGCATTTCAAGATAAGGGTTTCTCACACATGCCTGTGCACACGGAGTGGACCGTAGTGTGCTTGCCACCTGGCAGATTTAATGAAGTTCACCAAATCCCTAGAGCACAAGAGTGCAGATTCTTCTCTTGTACAGTGACAGCCTACCTAGGAACAGCACTATCCAAGTTAATTAAACACGAGAACTGCCTACAGATGGGTTATAAATGTAGTGCACTGTTTTGATGCAGTTATTACATGTTTAAAAATTAAGTGGTGAAGATGATTATTATTTTCCCACACCCTCTGGCCCACATGGGTTTGAGATTGCCAAATACAGCTGGCAAAATCCCTCTGAGCATACGGCCCCCCAGCTGGAGAACCGAGAGAAAGCCTGTGGCTCTCTACTCTAGTCTGCAGCACAATCAACGCTATTTGTCACGCAGGACGTCATTGTGCTGCTGGGATCCTGTTAGACAAGCTCATCATTTTGATTTATTTACATTCACTTTTTTTTTCCTTCTTCTTGCTGGCCGATTGAGAATCTGCATTGCTTTCACTTTTTTTGTTTTGTACATTTCTGCTTTTTGTTGTCCCATCACACAAATACGTTGCTAGCTGAGGTACAGCCAGGGAGAGAAATATTCATATTTCAGGCGATGAGAAATGAGTTTCTGTCAAAGCCTTCATGTTCCACTGGCTTCCCCCCCGAGGTGGTTTTAGATGTCAGCTGTAATGTAATTCCACTCCCAATGTAGTGAACTGCAGGGGATTCAGGGGGACTGGGTGGTCCAAAGCTGCATCTTTCACAGCGGGGGAGCCTCGTATGTTAGGGACTTGGGTCATGGAAAAAATGAATTTGGTAGAGCCAGTCCATTGTGGTTCATAATCCACACACATAATTGGCATGCCACCGAGTAGTGCACACTGCATGAATGGCAAATCAGACAAGGAAGAGACCACTGCCTTCAGGCCAAGGTCTGAGTGTTTTACAATAAAATGGCACATGGAATGCTAGCCATTCTGTTTAATCTAGCAGAGGATAGGAGAGATCCCATTGGAATTGTTGCAAACATCACCATCAGTGATACTGTGGTGATGTAATTACTAAAATGAAACTGTCAAAATGATATTGGGTGTCTGCACTTTAATCAGATGGATATTCTGTATAATAAGAGCAGTGTGGTCAAATGGATTTCAGAGTTTGTGTTTTGTTTTTATTATGGTTTTTAATGATGTTGTAGTTTATGCAAAATCATGCAAGGCTTAAACAGGATATGAGAGATGGATTTCTCATAGTATCTTGATGTTAAAAGTCTCTGCCTCGTTGAAGTACACATTGAGGCACACCATCACAATTTACTGCAAAGAACCATATTCTTCATTTACAGTCCAGTCAAATCCTAAGAGAGATCAGGATAAATGAGGAGGAGGTACTAAAGGGAATAACAGAATTAAAAACAAACAAATCACCTGGGCCAGATGGGATATTTCCTACAGTACTTAAAGAAATGAGGGAAATTATTTATAAGCCGCTAAATCAAATATTCCAAATGACACTTAGAACAGGGGATGTGCCAACTGACTGGAAGACAGCAAATGTCATACCAATCCACAAGAAAGGGGACAAAACAGCCAGGAAATTACAGACCAATCAGCCTCACCTGCAGCACCTGTAAAATGTTGGAAAAAAAGATTAGACAGAAAATAGAGGAGCATCTTAATGAAAACCATAGTCTTGGAGATAGTCAACATGGGTTTAGACGAGGCAGATCATGTCTTACTAATCTATTAGAGTTCTTTGAACATGCAACTGCAGCTGTAGATCATGTGAAAACATATGATTTTCAGATTTTCAGAAAGCTTTTGATAAGATTCCACACCAAAGACTGATCCTCAAATTGGAAGCTGTAGGCATTCAGGGTAATGTAAGTAGATGGATTATGAACTGGTTGATGTATAGGAAACAGAGAGTGTCGATTAGAGGAGTCGCTTCTAACTGGAGTGAGGTTTTTAGTGGAGTTCCACAGGGATCAGTACTAGGGCCTTTGCTTTTTCTTATCTATATTAGAACCTGGTAGACAAGTGCAAGGTAATACATGCAGGTAACAAAAATGTCCACTATAATTACACTATGGGAGGAGTAGAACTAGATGAAGTAACGCATGAGAAAGACCTAGGAGTTTATGTGGACTCCTCACTTTCTCTATCCAAACAATGTGGGGAAGCAATAAAAAAGGCAAACAGGTTGTTAGGGTATATTGTCAAAAGTGTAGAATTGAGAACAAGGGCAGTAATGTTCAGACTGTACTGCAATAGTTAGAGCTCATCTGGATACTGTGTACAGTTCTGGGCTCCACACTTCAAGAAAGATATCGCTGCTCTAGAGGCAGTTCAGAGGAGAGCAACCAGACTTATTCCAGGTCTGAAGGGAATGTCCTACTGAGAGACTGAGGAACTGAACCTTTTCACACTGGAACAGATGAGACTACGTGGGGACTTGATTCAAGTCTTCAAAATCATGAAAGGCATCGACCACATCAAACCAGAGGAGCTTTTCCAGATCAGCAGGGACACACGCACCCAGGGACACAAATGGAAATTGGGCTTCAAGGCAATCAAGACAGAAAACAGGAGACACTTCTTCACACAGAGAGTTGTCACAATCTGGAACAAACTCCCCAGCGATGTGGCTGAAGCTGAAAATTTGGGAACATTTAAAAATAGACTGGATAGGATCCTTGGATCACTTAGTTATTAATGGACACCAAACGAGTACCATGGGTCGAATGGCCTCCTCTCGTTTGTAAATTTTCTTATGTTCTTATGTTCCTAGTAATAAAATGATACAAAAAATCATACAATGGTCACGTGAACTGTAAAATGCGGGCATGAGTCCTTGACAAATTTGTACACAGCCTGCAACATTATGTTAGAAAAATAATTCAATGAAGCTGTACATACATATATACTTATTTATAGAAATAACGTATTTATTTACAGAAATAAAAACAGTTAAGAATACATCTCAAATTCCATGTATTCTAGAATGTTATTTGCCTTGGATAAATAAATCAGCTTTGTGTCTTATCTCATAACACCACAGTTCACAAGGGATATATTCCCTTACCAGTCCTGTATCATTGTCTATCTAAATGCAAGTATTTACTCCCCTAAACTTTTCAGTCCATCTCCATTTCTGGGCTTCTGTACAAGCTGTGGACTATACACTCACCTAAAGGATTATTAGGAACACCTGTTCAATTTCTCATTAATGCAATTATCTAACCAACCAATCACATGGCAGTTGCTTCAATGCATTTAGGGGTGTGGTCCTGGTCAAGACAATCTCCTGAACTCCAAACTGAATGTCTGAATGGGAAAGAAAGGTGATTTAAGCAATTTTGAGCGTGGCATGGTTGTTGGTGCCAGACGGGCCGGTCTGAGTATTTCACAATCTGCTCAGTTACTGGGATTTTCACGCACAACCATTTCTAGGGTTTACAAAGAATGGTGTGAAAAGGGAAAAACATCCAGTATGCGGCAGTCCTGTGGGCGAAAATGCCTTGTTGATGCTAGAGGTCAGAGGAGAATGGGCCGACTGATTCAAGCTGATAGAAGAGCAACTTTGACTGAAATAACCACTCGTTACAACCGAGGTATGCAGCAAAGCATTTGTGAAGCCACAACACGTACAACCTTGAGGCGGATGGGCTACAACAGCAGAAGACCCCACCGGGTACCACTCATCCCCACTACAAATAGGAAAAAGAGGCTACAATTTGCACAAGCTCACTAAAATTGGACAGTTGAAGACTGGAAAAATGTTGCCTGGTCTGATGAGTCTCGATTTCTGTTGAGACATTCAGATGGTAGAGTCAGAATTTGGCGTAAACGGAATGAGAACATGGATCCATCATGCCTTGTTACCACTGTGCAGGCTGGTGGTGGTGGTGTAATGGTGTGGGGGATGTTTTCTTGGCACACTTTAGGCCCCTTAGCACACAGACATCAGTGCAGAAGATACACCAAAAACACGGAGGTCGGAGAGACGGAGACGGAGGTCACGAGAGAAAAAGAAGAGGTGAATCACAAGAATAAGCCTTAAGCTGTTTCCTCAGAATGGGTGCGTGTTCCACTGCTTGAAAATAATGCTTCTGAAAAGACAATACCAGGTTTGAGAGGAGAGTTCAGTACAAAATACTATTTTCAATTTACTATTTTTTGTTTGGATGATAATATAATGAAAAAAACTAAAACAAAACATAATTAAAAGGTACTCTCCAGAATTCAAATGTAATTGCCTTATACTACAACTACTACTACTGCTACTACTACTACTAATAATAATAATAATAGTAATGATCATAATAATAATAATCATAATAATAATAAAAAATAATAATCTGAATCAATATCGTCAGAGAAAATAAATCATACCTTGAAAGAGTTTAATGATTACTTTGCAAACATTACCTTCTTATACATAGACAGACCCTACTTTTCCAGCACAGGTGATGTAAGAGAGATATTTATTAATATTAAATATTTATTATGTGCAATAAATATTTTGGGTACTAAAAAATGACTAAAAAACAAAACAAAACAAAACAAAACCTGCTTGTATATATTTGAACACTCAAGTTGGAGATGCATGAAGTGCAGTTTGTTTTTAAACAGGTTTAAAATCCATCTTGCTGCTGAAATTTAAAAATGATAAAATAAATGATATATTATGTATGTTTTGGTTGTCATGAAAGATTGGGTGCATTGTTCAGTCATGTCTGTATCTACTTCATTGTAATGCACCGATTACAATAACAACATTCTGCCCATGGGCTTTTCATATATATGTACATACATGTATATTTGAAAATGTTGCAGATATTTAATATCGTGCATGTCCTTGACTCTGGAGAAAAGTGTTTCAGCTTCAGAAATGTCCAGGATGTTCAAATACAGGGTAAGAGATTTTTTTCAGAAAACCTTTAATTTTAATTAGAATTAGCATTATGACATATTTCAATAAATATTTAGTTATATACAGTTACAGCAGAAATTTTACATTCCTTTTTTTTTCTTCAAATTGCTCACATTTTGTACAAGCCCAAAATATCTGCCATTATTTTATATATTATATCCATGCAAAATATTCAATGTTTTCCAGATTTATAATTACAAAATAAAAATAAAAATGATTTGCTTTACTCTGCCAGCATCCAAGGCCATGTATGGTCTTGGACTATGGAAATAAGCATGTTAAGGTCTGCACTTTGTGCCAACACACTACATAAGCAAAGAAAAAATAAATTAAAATACAAACTTAAGGCCATACCAATTTGTGCAAAAATAACATTTTCTTTTTTATATATATTTATAAATAAAATTATTTTTAAAATGAATTATTTTTTCTTCAGGCCCACTTTGTTCTATGGTTCCCATCTGTCGTCAACACAGATGTTGAAATTGCGGATAATGGTAACAGTTTTTTCAAAGAAAATATGCCATTTAAACAAAAACACCAAAGTAAAAAAAAAAAAAAAAACATGCTTCTTTGTTCAATTTGACAATTCTGCCTGAAGAACTTAACACCATTTAAAAATTTGTATTAATACAACTACTATTTTCCTTCTGCTTTTAACTGAAAATACTAAATCTTATGTATTGCACATCTTGTCAAAGTCCTTCTCAAATTGCATTGAAACCAAAAGGCTCACCCGATCGTATCAATACAAAGCAAATCAAAAACATTTCACATTTCATTGCAGCCCATCCCCAACTTAAATCCAATGTATTGCCTTAGGGTTAATTAAATCTGCTTAATATATCCTCACCATAGACATAATATAACCATACATATCTCACACACTTACATATATGTGTGTGTGTGTGTGTGTGACATACCACTTTAGTCTTAACCTCCACACAATTTTATACAGGTATATATTTCATTCTGACATCAGTGCATAGCGTTTGCAGACTAGTTTGTTTTTCCTGCAGCAAGAACCTGCAGTTTTTTATGTAAAGATATTATTATCATTACTTTAACAACAGCAATCAAAGCCCTCTGGGATATTCATTCAAAGCATATTCAGTACATTGAAAACAATGAAACTTTCCATTGCAATGAATGAATGACATGCATGGTAGAATTTCTGAATCACTGCATACTCAACAAATTGTGAGGCACTGGATGAGACTTCCCTGGTAGTGAGACAAGCCAAGTATGAATAATGCATGTTTTGTTAGACACATTAATTTACACCATATTGCATAATTTCTCATTGCAGTTTAGTTTTCCTGGATGGGGAGGGGGAAAAAGTTGCCAGACCTTTCCCTTAAACTTTAGCTTCCAATGTATCAAGCGATCATTGAACAAACATATTACAGACCCACTTTACCAAATTGAACAATAGCATTTCTAATAACTTCACCTTCATTTACTTTCCAGTGGTTTTAATTAAACATATCATATGAGTCAATAATTCAATACAGAGTGACAGTTTATAAATGGTTGCAGAAACCAAAATATACGCACTCCTTTTCTCCTGTGAATAAAATAAATATAAATAAAGAACCAACCCAACAAACAAAAAACTGTTCCTTAAGACATATTTTGGCAGATATGAAGAAAAAGCTGAAAGGAATGTCCATGTAAATATATTTATAAAATAATCAGTAGGCTGTAGGCTTAAAAAAATATTAGGAAACTATGATAAAGAAATAGTAAAAAATAAAATGATAATAACCATCCCAAAACAAATCATAACCAAAAACAAAATAAGACGTATTTATGTGTAGAACGTCACTTTTGTATCTACATTTTCATAAAAAGGAAGACAGAGGATAGATAAAGAAAATAATTCTTTGGTTTCAAAAATAAACTTCATGGAAAACAGAACAAAGAAAAGAAACAAATAATAATCAAGCAAATAAAACATATAATTTGGCAATCAGAATTGGATTAGAGTTTAACCTCAAATTTAAGTGCTATAAAGTAGGACATTTAACACACTGTGGTCCTGTAATAGATTCTTATCAATAAAATGGTAATACAATATATATATTCATAATTGTATTCCTATGTGAGGAATAGGAGTCAATTAACGATTCCATCAAAACTTCGTCCCACCTGCCAATTGTTGTGTTACACACCTAGTAATTGATGACTTGAGTATTTGATGCTTCTTTGCTCATGCCAAAGAGCAGAACGCATACTGGGTTTCGAATTTACTGTTATGGGGGTGATTTTAATTTAATTCAAGTCTGGAGCATGAAAGAGGCATCCAAGAAAATGTGGATTACTTGCCCTTGAGAATGAATGATTGAATATATCAATGAAATAATGTATAAATAAATAAATTGTAAACATTGCATAAAATGCCATGCATAGTTAAACATCAAAGTGTTTTTAAAGGTGACTGGATAGCTGAAGAGTGAAAATAAAGAGTTATCCACATATTGTGTGTCTAGCATAGTCAAATGCATATATGTTTTTAGAAGCGTTTTTTAAATTCTGGTGGTAATTCAAAAAATTAAAAGTGGATGTATTGTTAAAAAATAGAAGGGTAAAGAAAATCAGATGCCCCTTGTGTTTTATGTACACATATATATATATATATATATATATATATATATATATATATATATATATATATATATATATATATATATATATATATATATATTCTATTTCATGGTGGCGAGATCACCCCTGCTAGAAATGAGTTAGAAGCGATAAGATTCATTAGCATTCTGTCAATACCAATGAGCAGCCATTCATTGGGGTAATCATACTACACTGTGTTCATTTATCTTTCACAATACTATCTCATTTGATGTTGCGGTCCGGTGTTCATTAGCCACTATACCTACAAGGTTTAAAATGAAAAGTCCAGAATATATGGCAGATTTCAAAATCTTTACAAAAATAATTTGCATATTGCTATGATTTAAATTTCAATGTGTAAAGTGACATATTTGTGAAAATAAAATATTGAACATTATTTCCAAATGTACACTGACACAACAACATGATGCTAAATATCAGAATGACTCAAAATCATGGGGACAGGTAATGGCATGGATATGGAAATCCATTTTTTTCCCTTTTCTGTCTTTCACTATATATATATATATATATATATATATATATATATATATATTAAACAAAACAAAAAATAAACAAATAATTTAGCTTGGATGGAATTCAGAAACGTGTAATTTATCCTTCAAGATATTCACACATTTTCAAAATAAAACACATGACACTACAGCAAAGAGTTGTAAACTTGTTGGCACAGCAATTGAAGAGCAAAACAACAGCAAGAAATAATGCATAAATAAACACACATAGACAATAGCTTGTAAATACATTATATCTTTGATCCACATTCGTCAAGCCTCCACTTATGTCCTCGATCTTTGAAATAACCCTCAGCATTCTTCCCAGTTTTTGGCCAGGGGTTGGGGAAGCATTGACAAGTGCTAATAATTTGAAATAATATAGCATTTTTCCAATATATGGGACAATCAGTCTTATATATTTTGCATCTCTTCATTGTTGGAAGCACCAAACTGCCTCGGATTCTTTAAAAAATCTCCTAAATCCAATAGCCTAACCTTGAAGAAATATTAGTTTGCATTTATTTTGAATACATATAATATATTACAGTGCTGTAGTTTTTGCCCTTTTATTCTTGTTGCAGGGTTGTTGTTGTTGTTGTGGTTGGTATTTGGAAGAACCTCCTCTTATTAGTCCTCTGATTTGTCTGTAGAAGTCAAATATTTGCAATTCTCTTTTCTTTTTTTTCTTTTTTCATTTTCATTTTTTTAAAATATTTTGTGTAAATATATTGCCACATTCATATTTCATGCATTTTACTGCATTGCTATTGCACAGGTCCGGATTTATCCAGTAAGAGAGAAAGAGAGAGAGAAAGAGAGAGAGAAAAAAAAAAGTTAAATAAATAAACAAATCAATAAATAATTTGAACACCTTATCCAGCAATGCCCCCCAAAACAACATCCTCTCCAGTCATCGTGGGACAGCATTTGTTTCTTTCGTTTCTTTTACTTTGAGATTTTACTGCTTGTGAACGTCCTCGCTGCGAATAATCTTGTAGATGATCCAGTAGAAAATGTTAAAAATGAGGAACACCAGAGGGAAGGCCACTCGGGACACTGTGTCAATTCGCTTGGCACGACTGATGAAGAGTTTCCGCATCTCCTCGATGGTTTTCTCGGGTGGGTTGGTGGAGGTGGGGGCGTTGTTGTTGTTGCCTTTGATAGAGATGCCATCCTTCGCTTGTAGGCACGCGGGACCCATGCCATAGGCGGCGAAGCTGAATCGGCCTTCCCCAGCTTCATCCTCCTGAAACACAGCCGAATACTCAATCTGTTAGGAATCAAAAATTAATTATCTGTTTTTATACTTTTATTGTGTTGTCTCGGTATATACTTTTGCGTGTCAATACAGTCAGGTAACAAAACAAAAAAGATATGTATAAAAAATGAATGCAATTAATTGATGTATTAATTATTTGTATTTATATAGCTGAATTAATTGATTAATGTCGTTTTTAAAGCATTTGTAGAAATCAATAATAATTTATCGAGAACAGTCAATCTAGATTTGCATAGTTATGCCAAAAACAAAACAATGAGACCACCATGTTGAAATGTGGTTCACCTTATACCACCCAGGCTAGATGGTTTGGCAACATCTGCTGCTAAATATATGCAGAATATGAAATGAGAATATACTTAGGCTAGGTTAATGGAACATTGTGAGCTTGTTTTTGAAATGAGAAGACAGTATATTATAAAAATATCAACATTTATTGTCATTTGTATCAATTGCATTTAAAAGACAACATTTGAGTAAAAAGTACTGCATTGCTTATATTTTTAATCTGCATTACATTATACATTTGTATTGTTTTACTTGATGATTTAAAGAAGAAAACAAATAAAGGTTAAGGCCTATTGATTGCGGTTTTGTCCGAGCTTATAAGAAAGTACGGGATTCCTAAGTGTGCTTTCGCCTGTTTAAAATTCAAATCATGTGTAAAAAATGTGTTCTCTGACTAAATTAGGAATGCTCTCCTTCTGTGACTCAGATCCATTTTTAGAAACCTCGTCCTCTTTCTGTCCTTGCTTTTTATGCCTTTCCACTTTTAACTGTTAAAGTGCAAGGATGGATGCGCGTACACACACAACTAAAGACAGCTGCATTTGAACAGCGCTCATGTTTATGTGCGGAAGTTGAATGTTGGGACTCCCTGCCCTTTCTGTGTCCTTCCCTCCCTTCAACTCTTTATACCTATTACCGACGCGCTGCTTTTCCTCTGGTCATATGATTAATGTGCCCGACTCGCAGCCTGATGAGAAGTTATAAAGAGGAGTGAAGCCTCCGTCATTATGTTCACCCTACGTTGTCCCTTTCATCGTCTAAACCTGATTCATGGCTTTCTCCTAATTAAATTCCTGCATTAATGTGGTGTGTAATTCAGATTCCAGCGGTTCCAGCGTGCAAAAATAAAACATTGCCCTTCACACTGCAGTGGGAAGTAATTCATATCCCGACATCGCAGTGCAGCTCCCTTTCCCCTTTGCGAGAGAGAGAGAGAGAGAGGGAGAGAGAGGGAGAGAGAGGGAGAGAGATAGAAGGAGTGAGCAGCTTGTGCAACACGGTGGACCTCTTGGCTCCTTCATCCATCAAGTTTTTAGCTCATGACTAATGCGTTGATATCTCTGACTGTGCTGTTTTGATTAATGGCAAAGATTTAAAGGGGCTTTAATGAGAACTAGTTTGTTTTTGCTCTTAAGCTACTGAAGCATGTTGCCCTTTAAGCAATTATATGCACCATAGAGGGATTTAATGTGGTTTTGAAAGTGTCACACCAAATTGTTCCCTTATGATTATGATTCCACATGCGGTGAATGTTATTACATTTTCAGAAAGGCAGCTGTCTGTTAAGAGATACAAGGAAGTTTCATATGGGGAGTCCCAGAAGGTGGTCTACAGCATCTTACATTTATAACTAAATAAGCAAATAATCAAATAAATACTGAAGTAGTCACAAACACACCAGACTTTATACATGACTTTGCATTTAAAGGTAATACACTAAGTTGAATATTTAGTAACTCAGTGGGGCCTTAGAATATAAAAGAAAGTATAAGACACAAACACAGTGCTTAGTATTGCTCAGTCAACTATGTGTTGTATTGAAGTAATTATTAATACCCTCCGATTTCAGAGTTTAGGGATTTCTGGAAACAATTTGTCCTCAGGACGTGTGAAAAATCCACTCTGTAATCCTTATTCTTTAATGAAACTGCCTTGACTAATTTTACTGAAGATCTGTTTCCCTGCAGGACTGATTTTATTATCATATTATGGATATGAGCCATGTAATTATTGGACTGTATTTAAATGTCTTTCATAGCAGCTTGAATAAAAGGCTTGGGAGGGAAATGAGAAAGGAAAGCTCAACCATAAAAGTTTGGAAATCTCTTTTTTTGTTTATTTAAACCAGTATTTTTTTTTCCCAATAATGATCTATTTTATTCTGACTTCTATGTGAATTTCTATGTGAGTGTTATCAATTCTGGGAACTTTTAAGGATGCTATCTGATTAAACTTTTCACAGTCACTAGAAACATTTAGGGATACAGATGTTGGCAAACATATTGTTAAATATCTAGGTCAAAGAGAAAAAAAAAAGCTCTGTATAGGATAAAAAATTTCAATGATATTCGTATTGGATGCAATAATAGTACATCTCAGCAAAATTGAAAGATATCATCTGTGGCTAATGCACTTAATTTGCTTAATGACACATCACACTGTGAAGCACTGGGTGTAAGAAGATGTCATTTTGAAGAAATTAGATTTCATATTAAAATTAAAATTCATAATAAAACACCTTGAGATAAACCAACATCAAGAGCTGGAAAAGTCTGGTGAATTCTGCAAAACAGTCGTGTAAGGGCTGCAGTGTTGCACCATGATATCAGAACATCCCCTGGAGGTTCTATTAAAATGCCACCAATTTGAAATGGACTATAATAATAATATTACTGCCCAACATCAATGGACTAGACATTTTACATAGAGATGATCAACAGCAGGTAATTTCCAATAACAACACTGTTGTTCACCCTATGTCTGAGATACTTTTGAATGGCATTTATTCCTTGGAACCATTTGATACCCTGACAGAATAGTTATTGCCTCCTTAAAACGTGTTGCCTTTTTATAGACATTTAACAGGGTCCAAATATTGTCTCTGGAAGGCCTTGCTGTTCATAAATATTTTTTCAATTTATTTTTTATAGTCACACTGTTCTGCTGACACATTGTATATATATACTAGTTGATTTGTTGTCCAAGGTAGACATAACTTTTGACTTCTTCTAGTTTCCTTTGATCTACTTAAATGTTCTTAGTGTTAATAATGCTGTTGGACGTGACTTTGGTTTTACTCATGTTTATTTCAAGCTCAAGTTCACTTGAGAGTTCTTGAATTTGAAACTGAAGGTCTTCTGGTGTTTTTACAAAATTATTTCATCTGTACATTTTAAGTTGTACAAGTAAGCTCTGCTTATCTTGAGCCCTTTTTCTTCCTTCAACAATCTTTAACACTTATTCAAGAGATGTCATGAGGAGGTTTGGAGAGACTGTTCCTCCTTGACGTACTCCTTTGCAGATCGTGATGTCCTCAGTGACTTGGTGGAGTTGGATAGTTGATGTGTTCATTGAGACTTCTTGTTTCCCGCTGTCCTCACGAATGTGTGTGTATGTGTGGTTATCTTCCTGTGTATGTGTGTGCCTAAGTGAAAAATATATTTGGCACTGATAAAGTAAATACTGTACAATTACTTGCATACAATTATTTTTATTCTTGTCTGCTTAGCTTCCAGCACAAGACAGTTTAGATCACTACTTCAAGGGAAAAAAATCCCTTTGCCCCTGAAGTAACATTCATCTCTAATGAGCTGATTATCCTAGATCAATCAAGAGCTTTTCCCTAATGAGCTCTTGTCATTGCATAGCAGTGTAAGGGAGAATGAAGCCAAAAGGTTATGTTATTAAAATATCCCGGGGCTGCCATAATAAAGCGACAGGTTTGTATTGAAAAAACTAAAAGTAACATTTACAATCAAAAGTTTTGTAAGGCCAATGTTCAATTTCCCTTGTGTAAACATATTCTTTTGATTGATAGAAATCTAAATTGTCTAAACTCTGGGTGGAATACAATACATTTAATCAAATACAATAAGATCAAATTCCTTTCAATAATCAAATTTACTACAAATTAGTTTGAGAAAACTGATTGGAAGTATAATTGGGAATTAATGCATCATAAAAACAAAATTCTATTACCATACATAATTCATTTAAAGTTGATAAAAGTTTTAAGAAAATAGCAGTCTTAAAATGTGTATACACTGTAAATGATCTAGTATGGTAATTATCACCCACATCATTTAAAGGTATGTTAATTAGGTAAGATGGATGAAAATGGTAAAAAACGTGGTACGTGTAAAAAACAATAAATATTCTAAAAATGCACATTCCCGTACAACTAAATACAATGCAAATACTTGAACATTGCATTTAAATGTAGCTATATATGTTGTAGCTATATCGGTATTGTTGTATTTCCACGTGTTTCTATATTTTGCAAAGCCAATGTTTTGGTTGAAAAGTACGTTGATTTTTCCTTTGGAATGAAAATGCAAATCTCTTTCTAAATAAAATAAGCATTTTTTCCGTGAAGACAAACTGATTTAATTGCACTTAATCTGATAGAGGTTTTGAAATCAATATGAATCGCAAATCATAGAAATCTGCCAACATGTACAGTCTTTAAGAAAAATCTTGATATGTAATATTTTATTTGTTGGGCAAATTTGCAACTACCTTTTAATATTGCTGTGCTGTTTTTATTGTTTTAATGGCTTTTAATGTCTGGAATTGTATGCATTTTTATAATACTCATGTGTAGCTGACTATTGTTTTTATAGTGAAGAGCTTTGGGATATCCAGACATGAAAGACATATAAAATACAGATTATTATTATTGTATTTAAATTAAATGTTTTTAATTTTGCACAAACCGCCATCTTAACATTTAATACTAAAAACATGCATGGGTCGCCTATCTAGAATACTGCATTAGCATATTGTTTTGATTTATTTGAAAAGTCTCTCTTAACTTCAATAACTTGTGAACAGGTGCAATTCTATGGTATCCCAGTAGAGGGGGGTAGCAGCATTTATTTGCAGCTCAAAGCCCATTTCCCTTTGAATAAGGTCAGACAACAAAAGAGCATTATCTGCATAAGAAAAAACAGTTTTATGGTTGTATTGTTAAAGCAAATATCTGACAGCAGCTGCAGTTGTTGATTGACTGATGGCTTCTAAAGGCAGTTATCAGGGGCTCCTCCCCAGTGAATGTCAGACTATCAACAGTGGTCAAGGAGATTAATTTGAAAACGCCCAGTGCTTCTGCTGTACCAAAGGTGACTGTGGGATACATTTTTCTCCCTTCCATGGTCAAAGCTGTAGTTTAAGGGCTTTTATTGTACCGCCAGATTAATTAAGAATTCATTGGAATCGCTGGCGAATCCAATAGTGGATGTAAGTGTAATGTAAAACTTCTCCTCTGAGACACTTGATTAGATTTGTTCAAACAGCTTAATGGATTCCGCTGGCCAACACAAGCATCCTGACTGCACTATAGATCTAAGGTGATGCCCCTGTCTTGCTGGTTCCTTATACATTCAGGGTGTTCATAATCCCGTCACCAATCTAGATCAACCTATATATAGATCTATCACACACACATATAAAGTGACCAGCACATTTCTTCAGACCCTTTATGCAATCAACTAAAATTTGATCTTGACTGATTTCAAGACGGTTACAGTCGTATAGAGCGATATCATATCTGTCAAAAATAATTACATATATTTATACTGGGTGTTTTCAAGACTCCTGATTTTGTACACGCAGATCAACGGTACATTTGACACACACACAAAAGACATTTAGATCATTAAATCAAGTCGAGAAGCTTAAGCTTGCCCACAAGAGGACTTCCAGCACAATTACCTTCTGAAGAACACAAGTCTATGACCAAATGGTTAAAGCAGTACAAAAACAATGTTCTTGGCTGGCCTCCACTAAATATATTAGATGTATTTATTCATGTATTTATCATGTACTATTGATGTATATAGTACTGACAGTCATAACATTCTTTACTTTTTCATTTATTAAACAATACGGTGGACAACTTCATCAAGGGTCTGAAAGTGTCTATATCCATATCTGTATCACTAATAAATAAAACAATTAATCTTATTTCTTAAAAAAAAAAAACTAAATAAGAAGAGTGATGTAGTCATTAAAATGGATAAGAATAATTATAGAATTATTATATTACTATATTCCTCTGCTGATTTTAAATATTTGTTTAATATAATGTGCTGTGTTATAATTGGCCATGATAAAAGAAAACAAATTAAAACCTCATCTCTCTTGAACACTAATAAGGATACTCATTTCCCATCAATTATTTATGCTTATTGAAGAGAGATGCTCCTGCAGACAGACCACGGTTTTCAGATTAAATAAGTGTGGATCAGATTGTCCCGAGTCTCCTAGAAATGGAAAACTAATCCATGTTCACCTGGAACATGCAGCGCTGAGGGATTTGGGATTTCTGAAATGGGATTTGGGATTTATTTTGATCTTTGTACTATTTACATCACTATAATGGTATTTTCAGAAAGCCAGACTACTGCTACTTAGTTCATGGAAGTGATGCACTCAAATATTTCTAGCATTTTCTCTTCCTATTTTTTTCAGGAATTCAAATCCCTTTCACCTAGAAGTATGACTCTGCACAGTTGGCTTTTCCTCTTCGCCAGCAGCAGAACATCTTACTTTACATGATGGGTTCTCAAGCTTTGAGGTTGCTGTCTCATTCAAAGATACAACAGACTGAGCAGTGCATGGAAACCAAAACATTCGTTTACATTTTCAGCCTGTTTGTGACCTCTGAACCTACAATAAAGTAAAGGAATTAGCCATTTGCAACAAGCTATAATCAGCAATATACAGACGCCAGATAATATTCAGGGTCATAAGAGTCAAGAGATAGAACTTCGTAAAGCAATAGCAAGTCTGATCTTGGGTTTGACCTTTGTATATAGCTGTTTAAAACCACTAACACATTGTGACAATCCTTCCAAAAACAACCACTAAGGCCATCCCCTGTCACACCATCGAAAATCAGAATGTGACTTCTTAGGATCTTTTACATTTGCATAACCTTGGAGCAATGCAACGTCAGCTCTCTTGGTAAGACAAGAAGTCATGTTCTACAGTTTTAGGTTAAACCTAGATTGCTATCAGCTTTTGCATTAGATTTTGGTGTGGCAGGATCAGATATAATATTTTGAAATAAAGTCATACATACATATGTTTTGTTTATGCTTGTTAGCATGACAAGTTTATATTTATATGCAATTATTCAAGTTGACAGAGCCAAGGGAAAGAAAAATGCTACTGCCTGGATAATCAATATTGATTTCTTAAGATACCCAGTTAAGGAGTTTCAATTTTATTATGCAGAGTGGTCACAACACATTCATTATACTTTAATGAGCACCACCGAAATTTTGATGCTCATACTACAGCCAAAAATGGAAGGCTGTGATTTACTCAGTGCTACAGTTCACCTTCATTTTTGTATAAATGTTGTGGTGAATCAGAAGAGGACAAAAATACATTTCTAAGAATCCTCATGCTACCAGCATGTCATAATCTAATACCAAGAATACATTTGAATTTCCTAGATTCCTATTAATCTGCATGCCAGATGAAAATGACCCCTGGTAGGATATTTAGTTTGTAGAGTTTTTTTGTTTTTTGTTTTTGATTATCTGTCTAAAGAAAACATTTGCAATATATATATTTCATGTTCATGATAGAGAATGACACAAAATATTCTTTATGTTGACAAAAAGTTGGTTTTAAAAGAAAATCTGATTTCTTCAATACAGCAACATTAAAATAGTTACTTTAATTGAAGGCAAACGATCAATCAATCAATAATAATTACATAATCAATTAATAATAAATAACTACATATAAAACACAAATAGATATATTTATACATACAGATGTACGTAAATACATACATACGTACATACATACATAAAACAAAAATAAATGGTAATTAGCTGATGGAGAGATAATAATGTAAAAATAATATTTTTGAAATAACATTTATTTTTTCAAAGTGCAATAGTAAAATCTATCTAAAATCAGTAAGATGCCTAGTCATGTAAAAAATGCATATTAATATTTATGACATTTAAGATATGCCTCACAAGGAGCATTGTCTAATCAATTTTATTTAGAAATATAGTTTATCTTTATTTTTTTATGAGGAGAATTGTGTTATAGAAGTATGCCAGACTGAAGCATTAAATATTTAGTAGTAATATTATTTTAAATCAGATACCCACTATGTATAGATATTGTCCATCATATGTATATTTATTTCATTTTGTACTGAAGTCGTGATTCTATGCAGAAGAACAGAACTGATTAATAAAAAATTAGTTTAGTGTCCTGTGAGTGCAGGAGACTGATTAATGCTATAAATCATCTATGTCAGTAGAATTTATATGATCTGGTATTAAGCAACATCGACTGTGGCCTTTCTCTCCAGTGATCTGCTGTTCCTTTCAACATCAAAGTCCCAGTGGTCCAAATTGTATTTACTTATTTATTTTTCATTACCCCATCAAACTAACATTTGGTTTAGCTTAAGTTTGTAAGGAGTGATGTACTCATTGTTATTTGTACTCTAAATTAGAGTTCTGGGGGTGATTTTGGTGGCATCAAAATGTTCTTGAACGCTATAAAACCCGGAGCAAAACACACTGGATTCTGGGCACGTCTGTGCTTTGCGTGGGTGTTGTCTGAGCTCTTAGACTGATTTGTTACTCTGTTCCAAGATGCTATTTGTTGAAATTTTTTTAAACGTTATGTTTTTTTTCTCCTCCCCTGACAATGAAATAGATGCAGGTTCATTGTGCATGAGGTTTGCCGAGTGTGCTGATTTATTACCCCGTTGGTAATTACAGTACAGGGGACATGGAGAAATGATTAGCTCTCGTTTTTTTAAATTAATTCTGCAGTTTTGAAGTGCTAAACAGTGGCTGTGACATTCTTTTTCTGACTCATGCAATGAGAAGTTGCTTGTTCAGGCCTGACCTCTGCAAGAAATGAGAATATATATACCACAGACTGAAAGGGCAAGATCCTCAATTATAAGGGTTTGTTTTATGTTTTGTAACTTCATTAATTTTTGAACTTTGAAGAAAATCAAAATAAGTAGGTTGTAATATTTCAAAATAAGATATGTTCCTTCTTTGTCTTATGCTATAATTAGTACATAATTTATTTCAAAATACATTTAATGTGCCGCTATTTTAGTTTATTTTGTTAATATATATATATATATATATATATATATATATATATATATATATATATATATATATTGTCTTGCTCCTATATACAAGATTATCTTCAAGTTACTCTCAGCGTATGTTTAGGTGTACCAAGTCAGTGGAAACAATGGAACTAATAAATCTGTAGTGGCAGTCAAGACATTTTAAGATTTACTTCAACCTCATTAAGACAGTGCTTGGTGAATTACACACAATCCTCTGTGTCTGATTCTTTTAGAATGAACATGGAAAATGTAAATATACTTCCAGCCATCATTTTTTATTGAATTTTTTAGGTCTTCTTCAGAGAGCGTTCACTGTGAGGTAAAAGAACTATGAGCAGCTATTTAAAGTGAGCAAATTTGTTTCTTATGAAATTGACCTGGCAGAACATCCTTGGGTAAAATTATTGTTGGATTACTGTGCATTGGCCTGTACAAAGTGAAATGCTTCAGTGATGTATTCCTGGTGCATTTTCAAGTGTATTTCCATGAAAGTAATACGATCTCCTTTTCAATGGATGAGAGACTTTATATGTTTATCCTACAATGCTCAGCACGAGAAGCATGATGCGATGGCTTTTTGTTTACCACATGCCTCTGAGAAATAACCAGTGAAAAACTCAATCTTAGGTTTCGAATGGGCATTTGGAAGATGGGTCAAATTTGTCCATAAATTCTGTTTGGTCTTGTGTGGTCTGTCTTGTGCCACTGCTGTTGATTTGTCTTACGTTGTGATCTAGCAGAATAACTCCCATTTCCAAATGAAAATAGCTTCTGAAACAATTTCTTCAAAAAACTACTTACAAAAAGCCCACACAACATTTTGAAGTTTGGGGATACTCAAGACAACAGGATAAGCAGAGATATTGTATGAGATGAAGATAAGATTGCCTCAGGTTACCCTGAAATCACAAGAATCCCCTGTCTGCTGTACCTCATTTCCTCATATTGCAACCTGAGGGATCCTCAGAAGTGAATCTTTTCTAGGTCTAGATGGTTACAATGGCAAATAACAATGGAATGAGAAACAGCAACAGTGAATCGGTAAGGGCATGTGTGTTCTCCATCTGTCCACTGAAATATTACTATCTGAGTTTCTTTATTGTTTTGAAAGAGTTACCAAGCCGTGCCAAGTCGCAAAGCTCTCCCGTCTTATATTTTGGAAGGTTACTAGTTGCTTTTCGCTCCGATGGGCATTTAGCTGACTTGGTTTCGACCAAGGATGATCACTGGGTTTGGTACAGAGTGTCTTGGAAGCTCGGGATATATGGACTGCATTTTAAATAAATAAGGGAAGCAATTCATCCACACTCAACCATCAACTTATCGAACTTGTTTTATTCGTGGATCATATTTTTGTTTTAGTTATATCACTAAATCAACTTTCTGGACATTTTCACAGTTCCCTGTAACTCTTTTGTTGAATATGATTATCCTCGGATAGAGCCAGATCAGTAAATGATTACATAATAATGGATTCATAACACATTAATGAGCCCTTTGAATCAATACTCTCGGGGAAACATACTTTCGGCAAGCTTTTTTAATGGATGTTTGGAGAACAAGGGCACACACCTGGATGTGCAACTGACAACGTAACAATGGGCAGGCAAGATGGGGCAAACTATTCCTGTCCTGTCTTTGAAACGGAGAGAGTGGAAAGAGGGTGATTTACCTTGTGGTGTCGCCTCCTTCTTCGGAAGCGCAGCAGCTCCTTGTGTTGTCGGGCGATGAAGTTGACAGCAGCATACTCCAGCAGGGCCGAGAACACAAAAAGCAGGCACACTGCCATCCAGATGTCAATGGCTTTCACATAAGATACCTACACCCAAAGAAAAAAAAACAGCACCATTAAAGAGCAGAAAACATGTGCTCCGTATGAGCCTCCTGTGACACGGCATCCATTACAGCTAATGTGACAGTTGCACTCCAGGGGATGATGACCATTCAGTCTTCCCCATTTTGTGTATCTGAAGTCGGGTTGAACTAGGCCTTTTGTCTGCTTGGATACGATCCTGTTGTCTTTTTTTATTGACAAGTCAGTGACCACAGTTGCCAGTGCTGCAACCTCTTCAATACACAGTTTAGATGGCATTACACAACGCATGGTTCAAGAAACATTGCTCAATTGATGAAAAGGCACTGGACTGAATAGCTTTTGGATAATTCCCAGTATTTTAATCTCAGCCCTCGTTCTAAACTGCTGCTTATGGACGAAGAGCAGAAATGGCATTTTGGAAATTGAAATACATACATATACAACTGAACAGGATTGCACTATGATATATCCTATGGTGTGAAACTATATACATATAATAATACATATAACTACTATTATAACTATATTATATTCATATTTCATTTCATAATCCCTAATAAAGTGCTTAATTAAAAATGCAACACTCCCTGGAGTTCGTATTGTGGCAAATAAGGATGTGCAAAGGGATGTGTCCATTGCAGCCATGACATTATAAATATTAAATTTTTACATTCAGCTCTCTCTCAGACCCCACTGCATAGTGATTTTGCTACCAAAAGCAGTGCCGGCACCTTGGCTCAGCTGTACTGCGTAATCATTATTGTGACAGCTCAACTTGCACATGCACCACGGTTCAGTTGCTCGATTTTCAGAGCACATGAATCACCCAATGTCAACAAACAAAACAGAGGGAAACTTTTTTGGTAAATTTCACATTAATTGATTATATATGCAGCACACACCAGTTTTTACTCACTAGCACCCAATTACTCTTGAAGGTGCTTTGACTTCACATGTGGTTAGTGTCACTTCTGCTTTCAAATTGCTTTTAAATGATCACTGATGTTGTTCCTACGTGTGGAGAAATATTTCTGCTTCAAACTAATTCAGGGGCATAATCAATTATGACACTTTTATGAGCTGCCAATTCAAGTTGAGTAAGTTGGTTTACCAGTAGAGAGCTTCTTCATATTATGCGGATTTATATACAAAATAACGCTGAACAGGAAACGAGATTCCCATATGTGTATTGTCTAATAAAGGAAAAAAGCCTATATCCCCATGATGTGGCCACTTTGTGTTTGTGGGAGGTATTCCCACTCACTATACAGCAACTTTTGGATCATCTACCAACATAACACGGGCATTAACAGGGTCAAGTCTAGCTCAGCTGCCAAGGTGGTGTATATGTGTAGTTGGCTCCTGTGTTCTCCAGCCTATCTGGGCACCACATCGCAACACAGGTGACACACAAGCAATGCCAAAATGGCCACCCAGTGAAACAGGAAATGTTTACCCTCTGGAGAAAGCAGGAGGTTGACACCCCCACAACAGGATCATTATAAATAATGGTCTTTGTAGCACTAGCTAGAAGTGTTATCAACACACCTTTGGAAGGGAGGCCCGGGAACCAGAGCTCTGAGTGGTCATGGTGAGCACAGTGGTGATTCCCAGGCCCACTCGAGCAGGAGCGGCATCCATATTGATCCAGAAGGAGACCCAGGACAAGATGACGATAAGGAGACTGGGAATGTACATCTGGATCAGGTAGTAGCCCATTTGTCTCTCCAGATGGAAACGAGCCTCAATACAGGTAAACTTCCCTGGAGACACAACCAAAACACAAACACAAAACAGTTTTGTGAACATGATACAGTATTTTTGGGGAATTTATTTATTAGGGTGTGTTGTTTCTCATCAGGAGCACGACACCCACACCAGCCCAAAGACAAAAAGAAACATATTTCACAAAACAGATTCTATTTTCATGAGAATTTTACTTATTTTATTTCATTTCATTTGGATGCTCAGTGTTGCACAATGTCCCATAATTTTCCTGCTTCTGGTGGAAAAAGCAAATCTCTCACTCTGAGTCTGACCCCTTTGAAAGAGAAGCCAAGTCTTCAAATGCCTAGACAAGTGTTTTAGCAGGTTAGAAAGGGTCTTCCTCTGAAATATGTTTGAAAGTGCTGTTAAAAATCAGCTTGCAGCTAAAATTGGTGATATACATTTCACCATTTTTTAAGCCACCATTATGATGATGATAATTATGATAAATAATAATTAAACCAATTATGCACAATCATATAACCCTCACTTAAAGTTGCATTCCTGGGGTTCTGAAAGATATAGCATCAATCATAGTCATGTCACTTTATCTGTTTCACTAGCCTGCATGTAGTCATGTTTTTATTCTGTTTAAGCTGTTCATGAATGTGCCAGATTGTTACCTTCACCCCATATGTTTTTGTATTATTCCAACCCTGAAGAGTTTTAAAAGTGCAAATATAAGTGTAATGCAATCACTTTCAAAATCTTAGTTTACATTCATAAAGGGGAGATGTCTTTAGCTGGGCAATCCGTCTGCTGTCACTTTCAGCTCTCAGAGAAATAGATTTCTTCAAACTGTCTTGCATTTCACTAGCAGCAGCAGACAGACAACAGCTGCATGAACACGCCCCCGCCAAGAATGTAAGCTAACATATTGAAAGTGGCTACACTGGAATTTTAATCTTAAAATCCTGACAGGAGCCGAATAATTAACAATGAAATATTTACCATTCAGTGATAACACTTAAAAAATTTGGCTGTTTAATCAATCTTTCGGATATGTCCTTCCTTGCTCTAGAAGCAATTTCAGGACTTTTTCAAATGTAAATAATGTTGGCTACCTGTACTTATTTTCATGTCCTATTTAATGCCTTTTTATCCAGATAACCTTAGTTTTTTGTTTTTTTTTCTCGAAAAATAAAGGTTATAAAAAGACACCTCTTCATTAAATAAATGACATTTCTCACTGGGCCACAGGCTTTGATTTCATTTAATTAGCCTCCATCTCTTTAAGACAGATGTCTTCACTGTGACTTTAGATTAAATCAGATTCAGCCATAAAGCATTGCTTTGGAAGAGTACAAGCTGTTTAATCGCTATTGGTTTATCACTGTGATACACTCCAGGGCCTTTAACATGTTGGAAGAGCACTTGTTATTTTTCTTATTACTAAAAATATACTAATGAGTATTACTACTAATAATAACACTACTAGTAGCAGCAGTAATCAGTAGAAAGAAAGTAGATGTTCTGATTACCACATTTATCTGTGGAAAACACTAGCAATCTAATATTAGTGTTACACCAATTACTCCAAAAAGACTAAAAGCACAAAATATAAAAAGTATTAAAAAATATTGTAAACACAAGTGCAGTAGGCACCAGGCCAGGACGTTTTCAATTCATAACTGAATAACATTGAGGAAGATGGCTGGTTAATGCTTTGTTGAGGCTGAGTTGGAAGTCAGCAGAGCACATGCACAGTGGCAGATCACACCGAATGGCAGTGGCTTCAAAACACGACTGCCCTTGAAGACTTCAGCTCGAAGAGGAGAGATGAATGCGAAACCTGAGGGTCCCCACTGGTGTGTACCAGCACAAACCAACCCCATGACAGGCGGGAGCGGCAGATTGCAACGCTCAGCACTTGTCCTTCAGAAAACAGATGCAACATGCCTAGTTATAGCGTGATTCTGAACATGCCAACTTGTCACCTGCACCTATGGTACAGGCAGCTTAACTCTTTGAGAAAGATCCTGGGCCTCGTACAGTATGCAGCATCCAAAACAAGGTTTGGAGTATCACAATATGACAGGAATTGAAGTGCAATTACAAGTTAAAGCCATAAAAACATGGAGAAGCGAAATGTTTAATCTTCTCCTTGTGTTTATCGGGGTCCTTGTCTTGAATGACCTTGGATTGCAAAGTCAGGGACATGTTTACTGCTAGTGATAGGAATGAGGAGGCCTGTGCAACCTCTTACACTGCATTTTGCGTCCACAAGGGAAACACTTTCATGGAAAATTATTGTGCTCTGTGAACATGAAATTCATGTAATCACACCATTAATTTACATTCTTAGCATTTTAGGGCACTTAATTCATAAGAGAAAGATCTAATTTAATCTAAGTCTAATTTGTATATACACTAAATATAAAATATATATTTTCTTTAAAGGAAAATAAATAACCCAGTAATCAGACAATTGAGGAAAGATTTATCTAAAAAGACCACTGTACATTTTTAATTTGCTTTAGAATACAAAATAGTATCAGCACATTTATTTTTCAGCAGTATCATGTGTGAAAATGTTTAGAAAACATATTTAATATATGAATATTAAAATATTAGCTGATAATTTTATAATTTGCTTTTCTGACTGGAAAATAAAGGCATGCTTAATGAAGAATAAGATCCGTTACAGGAAATTGAATTTGCTATTGTGACTGCTTACATATTTATATGTGTACACATTACTTTAGTAATAATTTAGATACATCTACTTATCAGAGTGTTTTTTGTTTGCTTGAATTTGCATCAGGGCCTTTCCTGAAGCCTCAGCAATAGTTAATTGTGAAAAAATTAAGAAAAACAAAATAAATCTGTTCCTGTCCTTTTCTTTTTTTCTCTTTTCTTCCCCCACATCTATTTTAGATGTAAAATAAACTGGCCTTCAGCCCTTTTAAATTTTATCTGGAGTGTAACAAATCCAGACTGGCGAACTCGGCTGGACAGATGGTTTTCAGTTGAGTTGATGAGACCGTGGAAGATGAAGAGAATATGGCTTTAGCATCCCTTTCTCCTGCATTCCTGAATATCCTAAACATTACAAACAGAACAGAAAATGGCCTGCATATTCTCATTATAAGCGAACTGCTCCATGAATAAACAACTGACCTGACTGTAGATAATCCCCGCAACGCGACACACACATACAGACAGACAGACACGTACACTTATGTAAATAAAAGGAGAAAGTGAAGAGGCGAACCTGTGTTGTAGTGCTTGGTGCAGTATCGCAAATCCTTTTCTTCTTTTAAAATAAACTGAGGTAAGGTCAGTCCATCTGCCACCTGCACAGCTCCCTTCTCATCCCATTCAAAGATGAGGTCATTCATGGTGTATCCAACTAGCACAGGGAGACACAGAAAGGTGCAATGTAGAGCCAAAGTAGACATTTTTATTGTTCCATATATGTATACTTTATTTATTTTAATTTTACCAACAGCCGTTCTTTATTAAAACACCATCTGCTTACACAAGTTGGTACGAAACATGAATAGTGCATGGTTGATGTTTGAAAAATAAAACCTTGAAACTATTGGTGAATGAAAGGGTAAGAAATCTATAAATAATTTGAACATTGAGGTGTGTTCAGTCCCTGAAATTTCCATAGCATATTTAAAGGCAGTGTAATGATTTATTATATGTATTAGAACTCTAGTCAGTTGCTATTTATTCATTTTGTATGTTAATTTTATTAAATACGATATTATGTTCATTTACATATTTGAAAAGTGAACTTCTTGTTTATGATTATAAAATTCAACTACATAAAAAAGCAAGCTATTACTCAGTAATAATTAATGTTAGCAACCTTTTGAATATTTAAAATAGTATTATAATGTTGTTTTGTTTATGTCAGTCACAAAGTTGACACCCTAAAATGTCTAAAATAAAATCATATTTTTAAAGACCCTGAAGTAGAGACATGTGTCTTAATTCCATATAAAAAAGAAAAGCTCATTCATAAGCATAATATATGTTCCCATACATCTGTACATTAAATCACTGTTTCATTTATTTTATCACAGGAGAGTTGGCCCCAGACATTCATTTTAGCAAAGGAAAACAAGAAAAACACAAGCATTGGTCGTGTCATTTGAGAAGAAGGGGAAGGAAACAAACGAACAAACAAACAAAAAAAAAAAAGCCACGGTAGACGAAAGCAAATCCCAGTTGAACAGTGTATCTGCTCCAAGCTGCTCTAGTATCATTGCCTTCTACATCATCCTGTCTTTCAGATGAACCGCACATCCATCTCGCACAATGAAATAAATCACCTGGCCCTGCTTTAAGGATAATGGGATACTCACAGCTCTCCAGCTGCATGATACAGGTCTGCACATCCATGGGGAAATTCTTCAGATCCATCGGGCAGGCGAGGATCAGTGTTATTCTGATAACGACAGGTTCATCAGGCAGTTAAGAGCTTATCCAATTAAAAAAAGTATATATACTATAAATACAAAAATGCACTTAATACTCTTTTACTTGCATAACATATATATGGCCCTTTAATGCTGGAGATTTAAATAAAACTGTCAAAACTGTTGAGTTGAGACTTCCTACTCTGGCCTTAAGTAATTAACTGAGAGCATCAATAAAATACATTTATATATTTGATCGGGTAAAACAAACAACACAACAGAACAATAATAATTCGTCTGAACTCCAGTTGTGGCCAACAAGGTACCAGCAAGGAAGGGGTATGTGAGAGATATTGTGCAGCTGACAGATGCTTATACACTCTCACAGTCTCCTGAGATTCAAATAATAGCCCTTTGTTTATTCCCATCGAGAAGGACACATTTATCAGCAATTTAATCTTTTACCAACAACTGCTCCCCTCCACTATATTAGGCCTACTGTATACTCATACAGCAAGACTACAACACTCTGATTTAGATTTGGATTATGCTTGCTAAAGGTCGTGGCTTTCATATTTGCCGCTGCTGCTTTTTATAGATGGTACTAATTCCCCACATTTAAAAAGTTTTCTCATGATGACCGCAATCTAGTATTTACATAATTACACTCTTCATTGCATGTAGGTATAATACTGAAAAAAAGATTAAATAGATTAAAAGCTCAATAATGCCATCTCTTACTATCAGTTTATAATTGCTGTTATTAGACGACAGATTAATTATTTATTTTTCTGCTTTTCTTAAAAAAAAAAAAATAGCAGACAGACTATCACGATTCTGAAACAAAGGGGATGCTCAGCCGGACTGGTTCAATTTCACTTACATGCAGGGCAGTGATAGCATCAATCTGCTTTGGTCAGATAACGTTGTGATTTATAAGCAATTTTCGATCACACCGCGGAGTGTGCCGGGCTCGATTTTAATGGCAGTTCATGGAAAAGAGAAAACTGATCTATGGGGTTTATGCGATACTATCAAGCGCAGAGAATGAAGCACTTATTTTTTTATTTTCTTCTTAAAACTTCACTAGGCGGCGCAGAAAGAATTTTAAAGAGATCACAACTGGTTTGGATTTATTTATATATCTGGGTAGGTTTAGGATTCATAGCCAGTGGAAATGTAAAGTAAACATAGCCAAGTGAGCAGATTCTTTAAATTGCTTTGACTACTTTTATCATTGTATATATTTTGTGATTGAAACACTGCTGGAAAGAAATTGAAAAGCCACCAAACTAATATTTATTCAACAAATGTACACTCTACTAATGAGAAACCTCAGCTGAGGAACATTCTGAAGATTATATGAGACTGATAGTATTTTTCAATTGGTCATTTTATATTTGTGTTCTTTATGTATTTAATTTTGATAAACAAAAAAGCATATTTTCAGTTTTTTACCCATTAGAGTAGAAATGGTCTCTGAACACTTCTCTGTTTATTTCAGGGTCTATCTAATAACGGGAACTTACCTAATACTGTAAAGAACATTTCCATTTTTAGAAATCCGTAGCAGCTTGTTGTCTGTAGTCACCTCATGGAAATTGGCTCCTTTCTCATTGGCAAAAAACAAGTCTGGTTTCCAAATGGAGTCCAACATAGAGGGGTCCAGGTCAAGAGAGTCATCTGGGTATTCACTATAGGCCAATCGGGGGTCATTCCACTGCTGTCTCAGGAAAATATTGACCCTGTAATCCTGAAATGATGAACAAAACAATGGGACAAGACAGTTAGTTTGGAAAGGGTTCCCTAATGGTACACAATGTATGATCCGTATATTTTTCATCTACCAAAATTCAAAAATGTTAAATATAGGGAATATATTTCAAATGTTTTAATCTGTAGTCCACACATTTATGGAAATTAACCTCACCGTGAATTTTGAACATATCAATTACTATATGGATTACAGGCTAAATTATATTATATTTAAATAAACAAAAAAATGCTAATTTACATATATGAAAAATATCTAATCATAAATCATCTGACATAGACTAAAATAATATGTTAGTCCAATAAGGGTTACTCAATTCAGTTAGTTACTTTTGCTATATTTGAGTCATCACTTCTTAATTATATATGTTGTGCATTACAACACAGTTTAGAAAAGAGCCAGACATGTTCTCCAGACAGCTGAACCAAAAAGTGACAAGCACGTTGTGACTGGCTAACTGCGTTGATATATGAATCCCTGCCATGTAAATTATTAAAACTATTCTGAGGAATATGTATATAAGATAATTTCATCTTCTGATAAAGATCACATCACTGTATGGACAATGTTGAACACTATTTAAAAGATCTCCTTTTTTAACTGAACAGCAGAATTAATTGAACGGCTGAAAATGGACGAGGTGACCTTAATGATGGCTATCAACCACATTATCATCTAATCATGCCTCTGACAATTACCAGGAGACAAGCTGTACTTTGTTGATCTCATTAATCTCAAAATATTCAGATAGTATTCCTAAGGTTCACAAGAGAAATATACTTTGGACAAAGCATTCAAGTCATTTCCGATTCAAGGCAGGCATCTATTTGTAACTTTAGGACTATTACTGATAATGACCCATGGATTTTATTACCACATGGTGACTGAAGAAACACACAGCGACACCGCTTTGCAATTACTTGGTTACACACGTTTTCAAACCATACATGAAAAATGGTAGATGGTCGATACCCAAGTCTTATCATCGCATTTCATGTTGAGATATTATTAGCCTGCTAAACTCAAAATTGAAACCATGAAATGTACTTTAGGAACTCAAATTCCACTGAGTGTTTTTGGAGTTCAAGACCATTAGTAGCTAAGTTAGGTCCCAATAGAATGGTTTTAGATTTCCTAATGTACGTGCAGAAATCAGAGTCAACACTGTGGCTATATATAGCTGTGTAGCAAGTCACAATTCATTGTTTTTATTAATTTCCTTAAGAGTTTTCAATTTTTAATTGTAAAGGTATCCCATTTTGTCTAACCACGCTGCATTTGAGATATGGTTCCAGGTACAGTCAGGGGCCTATGAATGAGTACTAGAGCAAAAGGATATTTGGGAACGTCCCATTTTCAGAAACATACACATTCATTGCTTAAACTTTTGTTTCTCTTGCAGGTTGCAGGTAAAACATGTACCTAACAAGCCATTATAAATAGTTTTCTAGGCTTTCTTACAAATTATGGATGAGTCAATGTGAAATATTTATCAAAACCTGGCGACACATACATTCACATTCTTTGCTCCAATTTCCACGACAAAGAGATGGATTGATAACAACGGCTCATAATGTGATTCATGCCAAAGGCCAAAACTGCTCCTGACTGCGATGGATTTGAAAAGTTTGCAGCTCTTGTGACGGGAGAGACTAACTCTGGTGACAAATGACAAGGCTGCTAATTTTCTCCCTCTGAGTCTAGGATTTATGCTTTAGCTCTCGCCCGTCCTCAGGGAAATGAAGGACCAGCAAGCTAATTAAATAGCTGCTTTCTACTCTCCTGGGCCTCATACCTTTAAAACAAGGTAAACAATTAGGACAGCAGAAGGCCAGGGGGATTGCTCAGTCCCAACAGTGTAGTGAGACTGTTAAATCTTTGTTCGCCGAAACATTGTCCCTAGCCGTGCTCCTCAACAGCCCTATAAAAACGAAGGATTTATCGATTTCCTTTTTCCCCCTTCTCTTGTTCCAGAGTGAATGAGAACACTACCAACTCGGATCAATTCCACTAGTTGTAGCGGGGAAAAAGAGTGGAAAATGTGGCATTTGTGCTGCATGAAGTAATTCTGTAGGATGCAGCAGTTTTCAGACAGCTCTGTTGATCCGTAGCATGAAGGCTTGGCATGTCTGGGGCCCTCCTTTCATCTTCGTTTGTGTTGTAGTATTAAACTTGCTCTTGAGTCGGTGTCATTAGGGATATCATATGGCTGCCTTTTCACTTGGACAAGTCCTAGCTGTTCTGTTTTTGTTTTTACTTTCATCACTTCTTACAAATTCTGCTAGTTTTCACAGAAAGTAGGCAAACGTGTGTCTATTAACAAAAGACTCAAATAAATAATTAGAACTGAATCTCTCCATTTCTTTAAATTGCTTTGAACCTTTTAGTCATCGAAAATTAAGGATTATCTTTTACATTTTCCTAAGAAGACACTGTATGGGAAGTACAAATACACACATACTAAATGAAGAGTAATATCACTGGTCCTATACCACCCTAGGTCTTAAATGTCTTAAAAGTCTTTTGATACTGTTAAATAATGTGAGATACAGTTCATTAACTAAGGACAAATGCATATAATCTCATGTGAATTGTGGGAAATGGAATCTGCAGGGAAACAAGTAAGAATTTAAATTAATTTATAAGTCACAACTCTGCATAAAACTATGAAACTCAATTGCTTTTAAAGCGAGGAGCTTATTTTGACAAGCCTGTCTTAATTGCACTGGTTCATTCCATTCCATTGCATTTCAGTTTGTTTGTTCTGCTAGAAACACATGCAACAATTAGAAAACCGCCTACTCCCCTTCTTTTAGCCTTTGCCACCAGTGTGCCTAAGACAGTAAAGACATGGAGAATAAAACAATCAACTGATCTACACTGTATCTGCACCAATGGAAATATAAAAATACTTTTTTCATAATTTTTTTCAAGTTACTCAACCTCCCGTTCAATCATCTAGAGAAGACCTTGAGCGTGTTACCTATTGACCAAAAGTGATAATAAGGAGCTCTAACTGTAATAGGGATTTAAATCAAGGCTTTTTCAGGGTTCAAGTCTTTAACCTCTGCACATCCACCACACACTCCGAATCGATTATTAGAATGGACTCACCATCGTGGTTTCTGCAATGGATCCAAAACTGTTGATAAAGATGTTGCACGTGACATTGACAGGGGGACCTGCGAAAACACACAAAATGAACAAAAATGTATAAAACTGTTGAACCTCATTTGGAGGCTTGTGCAACACTATAAGTCTATGTTGCCCTAGAAAAAAGTTTTTTTAAGTTGTTGGAAAACATACAAATAAATCTCCAGATCTTGCAGTTCAGGTGATCAAATGCAAAACAGTTGTTTCAGTTCTATTGCATTTACATATGACACAATCCTTTTTCATTAGTCTCATCAGATTTGCACAGTCCATCCATATTGCTTGAAAACGACTGGTCTTAGTATTTGTTCACAGCATAGCGAGAAACTGGGAAATGTCTTCAAAACAGTGGAAAAGCTTCATTGAACAGCGGTATCATTACAATCTTCACAGGCACTTTCTAGCCAACTGTTAGATGAATGACTCTCAAGGTTAAAAGCAAGGATGGAGGGTAAGATATCTGTCCATTTGTATAACTTCCATATATTATAATGCTGTTGGTGCAACTGCAAAATGTCAATGCAAAAACAACAACAACAGCAAAACGACTTTGAATGAAATCTGAGAAGCATGGGGTCATTCCATTTACCCGGCGGTCCTTGTCACAAAATATTGTACCAATAGTAGCAAAAATACCATATGACTAGTTTGAAACCAAACCGCTGATCAAGATCAAAAGCCGCCCCGATGACATCGATAAGAACTAAAACACTGAATTCTTATTACAACTTGATTCTGCAAAAGAATGAGAACAGATTTAATGACAACAATATTCGATATAGTTTTATTGTAGCTGTGCATTAGTAATGGAGACAGTCATTATTTATTGTTTCTTTGTGTGTGTGTTTGTTTTTGTTTTTTACCGTATGAGAAGAACCCATGGAATTCTGTGTTGCTTAATTACAGTTAAACATCTGAAAAAAAACATTCCATAATAGGGGAAATGAGCTGGAGTTTGAAAAAGTAGTTACAGTGGACATGCGTATTTAATCTCAAAATCACCTCGTTCTTAATTAAAATAACATGTTGAGCACGAAAAAGAAACCAATTTCTGAATCCCACAAGTCATGACTCGTTTCTTTACAGGAATATCGATGCTCTGTGCTTGAGCTTGAGATGGAAGGTTTTCTACGCAGAGAAGTTCGGATTCTGGGGCTGCACCTTGTATACGTATTGAAAATAGCTCAATCCTACTGGGTATTCTTGATTAAGTGCAGTGCATACCTCTCCATTGTTACTGCAGGATGAGATCACGTAAAGGTGCTGAATAAGTAGAACTTGGCCACTTGCTCACAATAGTACAGAACAGAAAGCTTCTGGTGACAGTCACAGAGAAGCAAAATCAGTCATGCAAGATTCTATTAGACGGCACCGAGAAACAAAATTCAGCAACATAAACCAAACGGAGCTATTTTACAATAATAGCAAAAACTGCGCTGTTCAGAGAGTTAGCAGGCCATGAAAAATGTAATTTCAATGCCTGTATAAAATACATATTTCAATACCTGAAAGACACAACGAATGTGACATTTATTTGAAAAAGTAATGGTTCATATATACTGTACACATACTCAGACAATTTCTCTATATTAAGAAGACACTTGAGTTTCAGTGAAGTAAGACAAGAAGAGAAAACATTAAAAAGGACCCCCTGTCCCTGCAGCTGTTCTTTTCATAGATTTTTGTTTCGCTGCAAAATTCCAAATAAAATGGTCTGGCAGGGATTTAAATACATTTAAAAATGTTTATTTTTAATGTAATAACATATTGACCAGACAATTATGATTACGGAGACAAATTGCTCAGGCTATTTCACATCTGTAAAGAATGTAAAGAATAGAAGGGAAAGAAAATATAGAGATAGCAGCTATCCAAATCTTTTCAATACACGAATGGGACTCCCAGCATTGCTTTGTTTCTATTATTTTAAGGCTGCTTCCTTCAGAGGCTAAATTAATATCATAATTTGTCTTTTACTGACATTCCTTGCAGTGTGTGACGCAAAACAAGGGAAATCGAATGTCCTCTCGCCCACTGCGGCTCACTTCGCATTTTTGCTATAATAAAACAGAAAAAAAAGGAAAACGACAGAGCTCATTAGCTGCCGTCGCAGGGTGACTCATCACATGAAAATCAGTTCACTTTTGTGTTTACGCCACACAGCCCAGCGCCAGACAACAAAACCATCGTAAAGGATGTGGAGGGTTTCAAAGGGGACATTTCTCCGTTATAAATACATCAGTCTGTCTTCTCAAATAATATCTTAATTGTTCAGCTATGTCTATTGCCGGAGAATACATTGATCTAATATGTTCGGGTTTGACTTGTTACTGCTTAAGCCATCCAGAAGGTAGTAATTGGGTTTTCAGAAGCACCAGTGCGGTGATACCAATCTCATTTTATTTATAGACTCTGCAGGGAATTTTATTTCCCTATGGTGAGGTCTACATTATATCTGTATATATATATATATATATATATATGTTTTAAACGTCTACACAAAAATATTAGTTTTCTAATAGACAATAGAATCAGTCAATTTAATCAAAATACACACTTTTCACGTTTTACAGTGCAGTAAACATAGAAACAAGTAACACTAGACATACAGACATACCACCAATATTCAACTTGATACATCTGTTGACAGATTTTTCATACTTTCATTTTTGTTAAAGCTGAATTTCGGGTCTCCAGATGTTAAAATCACTGGTATGCAAAAACAGTATTTTTTCGCCTATGTGTAAATGTACTATTAATACCTTATTTTATTAATTGCATATGGTACCTTATTAAGTTGTCTACAATATATAACACATTCATTTGCATTAGGATGTATGCTTATTTCATGAGTTCATGTGGTCAGCATACACACATTTAAGTACTGAAATGAATATGATTGATAGGCTTAATATTTCAGAACCTAATCCACAAGTTAATTGATAATGGATAAATTAATAACACACACACATGTATATATATATATATATATATATATATATATATATATATATATATATATATGTGTGTGTGTGTCTGTGTTTTAAGGGCTTTATTGTGGTGCTGTAAAAACTGCAATTGCTTAAAATGCATTATCTCTGTGTCAGAGAATTCGCAATATAAATTTTAAATAAAATAAACACTGCACTGCAGTTTTACACACAGTTTAGCGTTCTATACCTCTGGTGCAAGATCAACACTGAGCAATAGCCCAGGTATCACAGCCCCCATTCCCCCAGTGCCCTGCACTTTATTATTTGCATTCTGTTTCTGTTTACGATTCAATATCCAACTCCTCCAACTGGTGCATTCTAATGACTCTCTGTTTTAATGTGAAGTGGAAATTGATTTATTGTGAAACAGAGGGCCCGAGATGTAGCCTGGAGAAGGGGAGGGGGTGGGGGTGGGGAGGGGGTGGGGGTGGGGAGGGGGCGGGGGGCAGAATTCCATGAAATAAATCAGAAATTAAATTATATTGAATACATTTACAATGCAGCTGCCTTCAGCACAACTACAATGACTCTCAGGCATTAAATATTTATGCCATTCTGTCGGTATCTATAAGGCGATGCCAAAGTCGTTTCTCCTTTTATTGCACTGATATATATTCCACACATGCACAGAGAAGTAAAATTAATTTTACACCTACAAGCAGGGGTGAAGGGGTATGGCAACCGTTAACCCTTCGGATTCCTAAACTGCAGGTTTTTATTTTTTAATCCGTAGTCTGGAATAGCTATCATGCTTCATCAGCAAAACCTATTTCCTTTCTTTTCTTTTTTTGATGAATTACAAACTAGTGAATGATGATGGATGGCCAACATTAGATCCCCAAGTCCTCTATTTATTGGGCACAGCAGTGACGCCAGTTCTCCTGCGCACTGCAGCACTAATTTGCCTAAACGTGGACATGATTGCAAACGACCAGGAAAGCAATCCGAGCACACAAATCACATTCGCAAGGTTCAAAGATCTTTCATCTCATTTTGCGTTTCATTTGATTTGACGAAACCTCTCTGTACAAATGAACTACAATTCTCTGTGTCAAGCCGTTAACAAAGAATTGAGGCTGAAATGTATACTGCAAGGATTTCATGGTGACCTTCAAGGACAAAAGTGACTAAGATTATCCTGTATAAATTATCATTTTACAACAAAGGCATTTCGTTCAACACTCATCCCTTTGCCGAGAATGCAAAAGTTGTGCAAATATGTTGTACATATACAGCAGCCTCCAGATGAATCTGTGCATTTAAGTGTAAGTAACAGTTGAGTTGAGTAACAGCAGGTGTTCATTCTGAATTTCTACGATACAAATCAAAATGTAATGAATTGTAGAACCGTCAACATTATAGGTCACACTTTACAATAAGGTAACGTAATTCCTCATTAATGAATATGTGAATACCACGGGATAAACACATGAATATGCACTTCATCTGAGTTCTTATGTTAATCACATATATAACAGGGTCAGGGTTTGGGTTCAGAACTCAGCTGATGGTCATGATGTATTGATGTTTAAATCTTATGGTATTCATATATTAATTCATGAGGAATTACGGTACTTTATTGTAAAATGTTACCATATTATATTCATCAATAGCCCTCCATCTGCCAAAAATAATATAGATACATACATAATAAATATTATAAATAATAATTGTAGCAATGTTATTATTATTAAATATTATGTCTTATTGAAAAGATTCCACTAGAATTAACTGCAGTGTGCAGACAGCTAAACATCCAGCAACACAGGCTTCACAAAATGAATGTATTTGAGTGAAAACTAAAAAATGAAAAAAAAAGGCAAATGGTCTGCAAGGGTCAATAGCTTTGATCATTCCTTTAGGGACTGCAATCACTGTAAGTGGAAGAGCAGAACATTAAGCCTTTACAGCCACTCACTGTGCTGATGTAATGCTCATGTCAGCATACAATGACTGCACATTCTGTAGGTGCATATAAGATGTAACGAATACTAACCTTCCAGTTCATAACCAAAACGGGGCTGCTGCTGCTGGGGAATACGGTCATTGCTCTGAGCTCTCAGTCATGAACGAACGTGGGCCTTAGCAATACAGAGACCTACAAAATACACTCATTTGCGGTGTACTGACAAGAGGTGGACAAGTCTATTTCTGTCACGCGTGTACATCTGGAACAGTAACCAGAGCTGACAAGCAAATGGAGAAGAAAAATGGACCCAGTTATTCATATACCCGTTTGACAAAGAAATTAGTCGGATCAAAAACAGAGATTAATAGATTATAAAACAAAATTTAATTTAATCTATTCAAAACAGATCAACGTGCCTTTACCAGTGGAGCAAAATTCTAGGTTGAGCTTCATTCCAACAAAAACAAATAGCGTGGAGCACCTCAGCAAAACCTTTACAAAAATAATAATAATTTATGAAGCACTTCCTCTGCCATTTGGTTTTAGGTCACATGTCAACTGTGATAATATCTGAATTTGAAATCACAATAACATGCAATAACTTACAACTTTAACTGTAAGGTGAACTCTATTAAAATTCAACCAGGGTATGATACTGGTTGCGTGAATAGACACAACAGCCGCATCCACTGACAGCCGCAGTCTGAGCCACCGAGATGCCAGTGTCATACGTCTATACGTAATGGCAGCCCCTTAAATTACCAAGCTCTCTTCCTGCCCCTCAGGCTATTGGTGACTGATAGGAGAACATGACAGCATTGGAGGACTGTGACTCGAGAAAGACATTGATCAATACAAGGTCCAGAGCAAATAACTTGGGGGAAAAGGTAACAGTGACTGCAGTTTGGTTCCAGGGAATTTAAAGACATGCTTTCACATAATAAAGTGCCTAATGAGTGCCTACGAAATGGTTTTTGTATATATGGATGACACACATATGTTGTTTCTCTCCATGTAGCATTGTGACATTGTGAAATGAAGCAGGGTGAATTCCATTAATGAAAACTGGTTCATAAACGCTTATTTACTTGAAACCACAGCACCATGTATTTGTGTATGCTGCTGTTCCACGTCTGTAAAAAGCCCAGCAAGTCACTCTCCCAAACTCCAATTAAAAAGAATGAAAAATAACCCCAGTACCGTTAGGAGAAATAAGCTCTGCACATTTTGGAATCAGAATGAAAAACAAATATGCCCCATAGTAGTTTCATATATCTAATGGTATGTGGCTGACAAAAATTTCCTTATATCTGAATGTTTAATAATGAGTTGACCCAAGTGTATCTCTCCATTTAGCCATCCAGCAAACATAACAGCCTATTAATAGTGCATTCTGTTCCTTTCTCTCTGTCCTTCTTTCTTTATTTATTTTTTCCATGGGCATGTGCAAATCCTGGAGGCAGTAGTTTCATTAGCAGTGAGAAGACATTAAACTGCAGCCGTGGAATTCATGCCCCGGTATGAACATTGCACTTTATATTTTCAAGATTTTAAACTAATGCCAGTCATTTACGCTTTGATGATCATTACAGACAAATTGGTGTAAATTTGCTTTAAGAGCCCTGGCATCTTAATAAAAAATGGGTCGAGGAGACACAATTCGGAATGCTTGTACATTTCAAAAAGCTCAAAGAGCATCCTGTTTCTGTTGACCATTTAATACCGCACTGTTGATTGGATCCAAAACGTGCTCATGGTTCAGTCGGTAAAAGTGCAGACTGAGCCCTATGAGCTGAGGTTCGATCCCAGCTCATGTCATTAGCCGATTGCCCGATTAGCCGATTTGCGGAGATGGGGTGTGTTAAATTGGCAGGGCTTCGAGGATGGCCAGGATTGGAGGAACCTGGTTGTACCTCCTTACCCTCCACTGTTGAAGGTGCTGGGAGTCATGGCAACAAGCTTATGCATTAACTTTTTGGGCATTTGGAAGCTGGGGGGAGGGGGGGTTAAATACACAATAATAAATGGTGATTCCAAAACATTTTTTTTTTTTAAATCAACCACATTTGTGAAATACCATGATATAAATTCTCAGACCACACAATTATTTCTCATCAACCTCTTGGTCTTTCTACTGAGATAAAAATTATATATATATATATATATATATATATATATATATATATATATTTAAAATAACATCAACCCCCATCATGAAAGTCACGTTATTATTAAAATTTCACAATCTTCTTCTCATGATTATCACCATTTTCCCATATTTCTCTTGGCGTTAATTTGGCTTTCCGTAGAATGGTTTTCACTGTGAAAATGTGCTTGATAAAACAACCAAATTGCTTGATTTTGCTTTTTAGTCTGTCTTATGCTGGGTTTTGATTCGCAAGCTTGAGCGTTTCCCGCCCCCCCACCTTCCTTTATGTTGTCAGATGGCTCCAGCTGGGACTGGGATTCCTTTCATATGGTCTTTGCCACAGACTGCTCTTATTTTATTTTCTGTCAGCTGTCCATGAACATCATCAGACACTTCCTAATGTGTATGTCTATTTTCATATAATCAAACACATTTTGTTTTGATTGTTCAGAGATAGTTTTAGTGGAACCTTCCTTTCTTTTTTTATTGTCATGATCCTCATCATTTAGGACATATGTGCATACTGACTTGCCTAATGTCGATTTGTATCTTATTTATTTTTTGATGCATTTCTATTTACCAGAAGCTGATGTCTATATTTGCATTATTCTTGTGAAAGTTCTGGCTACAGCAGAAGTCTGGAGAAATACCACTAAAAGTACTGTGAAATCAACACTGTTGCAGGAACCAAATGTGATGACTTGTCAACAGCAGACAAAGAACAGTTAGTCAACATTAAGACTATAAATGAGCGCATTGGTTCTGAGTCACTGACAAGACAAGAAAATTATTTACGGACATGATTCAATTTGTAAGCTTCTCTCATTAGCAATGCTTAGATGATGCTTATATGTAAAACAATGAATCCCTAACTTTGTAATGAAACAGTAACTTGTTTCCTTAAGTCTTTTACTGGAAAGCTTGCTGTTTGGTTTTAATGTTAGATACAGTCATGTAACCTAAAGCAGAGCAGTAAGGCTTCTTTTGTATGTAATTTTCTCAGTGAACATGCCAAGGGCGATTATTTTTTTAAAGTTCATTGCTGTGTAAAGGTTGAGAAGCCTGCCGGGGACGCATCAAGAAAAACTCATCAGCACGATCCCACGAATCCTCATCTGAAAGCACTAAAGGCTCTGACTGACAATTTCTCCTGGCTCCACATTCATCAAATCTATACTCCCGTTGTGCAAGGCATCTAGCGTATGTTGCTTAATGAATCCAAATAATACTGCTCTAATCAAAATTTACAACAAGTGCTGAAACAAGCACCAAGACTACCTAAATCATGTTGTTTGACCTGTGTGTTTTGCTGAAGGAGTGCTTTTGGAAACTGACCATTCAGCTTGCTACTGGCCAAACGGCAGACTTGACTGCAGTGATTAAGTGTATAATCCGACAGCACAGATAGATCTTTCATCTGGAACTGGGGGGGGGGGTGGTGTCTCGCTGGAGAGAAATCGCTGCTTGAGTTTCACAGAACAGTGTGAAGCTCAAAATCACTGAAGATCGAAAAGGAAATTGAGTTTCTTTTTCCTCGTTTTCCTTTTCAATTAAAATTCTGTATAAGCAGAGAAAAAGACAAATTACCATTTAAAAAAGCATAATTATCATATTAGATTTTGAGTTTCTGAAATTGAACACCTCTGTCTTTATAGAAAGTGATGCTTATTCACATTTGGCTAGCTGCTATATAATAATAATAATAATAATAATAATAATAATAATAATAATAATAATAATAATAGATATTTTAATTCAAAATGATATACAAGTGTTTGTGGGGGGATCCCTTCATGTACTTGGTTCTGGCATTCTGCATCAGCAGGCCACTATATAACCAATAAGGCAATCAGAAAATGATTTAAGTAAATCAGACTGGGATTTTAGGTTTTCTCTTGCAAGAGTCTACTCTTGTAAATAGTGCTTTGGGGACTTAAATGATCAAAAATAGTCAGGACCTTTTACTATATACTAGGAACTCCTACAACACAGAGTCCCTTGTCACAATACTGGGTCACTGATTTATTTATGTCTTATCCAGAGATAAGGGTGTTACTTACTTGTCCACCACAGCACTTTCAGTAGCAACCTAATTTTACTTAGAGGTTCGCCATCCCACTACTGAACCGACACTTGCATACTTTGTTTTTGGAAGATCGAAAAAATGGTGTGATATTAAAGCACCTCCTGCAAAATATTCTGAAGGACACTTTTTCTGAAAGATTTTACAATTTCTGTATTACTCTGGGCTATAGGTTGTGGTTAGCCAAACAAAATCAAAAGGAAAAATGTATTTTACCAAGAGCTACAAAAAGACAAAAATCATCTCTTGCCATCTGCCGGTATTGCAAGAGTTCAAGGGAAAGAAATGCCTTGAAGGTAAAGCATGAATCATCTGTTCCACTCAGTGGCTCAAAGTCCCTCTCAGGTGAGAGACACAATGAGAATGAGGCTTTCCATCCATGGTATGATTTCTGTGATTGGACAAAGAGAACTTTGTCAAACTTTAGAAACAACTGCTTGGCAACTAGCTAATCTGTCTGTGGAATCTATGAATACATAACAGCTGCCATATTAACCGGACAGTACGCTAACATTTCTATAGTTAATACAACAGTTGTAAAGAAATCAGTAAAATCAGTCGAAAATTGCATGGAATTTATATACAATTTATATTAAATGTGAAGATCTGAAAATTAATTTAGACTTTTGCCATATAAGATGTCCCTCTGAAAACCATGTATAAGGAAGCATAACAGAAAGATAATACATTAACGGATATCTGCAACGTCTTTAATTTTTTTTACTTACAGTTCATTATTATTAAAATATATGTATTGATCCTATGCTTTGTTAAACTGATTTCATTTTTATTTGCTATGTCATTCTGAACATTAAACAGGGATGCTTGTTAATGGAAAAATATGTTTGATTTATCTATCTTTTGATTTACGTCTTTTATTACGTATTCTGACCAGCAGATACAATTGTTTTAATAGAGGGCAGCTCTTTTTAGTAGCAAGGGATGTATACAGTATAAACACAGATATTCAATGTAATAAAACTTACTGGAAAACACATTCTATTGACAAGAAACCGTGCACTTATATATATTATACGCTGCTGTTGGGGGTTATTGCTTTGAGTCCTTATCACTCACGGGTTTAAGATCATACTACTTGAAAGACACTCAAGATGGTATTAATCATCAACATCCTTGGTCGACATTTTAATAGAATGAAACCCATTATTGTCCAAGACAAGAGTAGCCACTCTATTAGGTACACAAACCTAGTAGTGAGTTTTTCCCAGTTTTACCCTCAGAACAGCCTGAATTATTTGCGGTATGAACGTGTCGGTGTCGAAAGCACTCCGCAGGAATGCTGGCCCATGTCAACTTCATTGTTTCCCACAGCTGTTTCAAGTTGTTTTCTGGTGGATCTCTACTCCAAATAGCTTGTTTAATCTGGTGACAGGGCAGGCCACTGTAGTGAGCGGAATTCACTGTCACAATCATGAACCATTCCTGGACAATTCCTGGAACATTATCCTGCTTAAAGAACCCATTCAAAGAAGGATACACTGCTACCATGGAAGAATGCACCTGATCGGCAATGATGTTCAGATATCCTGTGGCATGCTAATGTTGCTCCAGTCTTATCAAGGGACCCAATGGGTGCCACAACGGGTAGGACTTGGTTAGGTTATCATCTGTCATACCCCATCCGTGACAAGGTACGACAAGTTGTGCGCTCTGATACGCCTCTTTCGGCACCCCTGTTGTGCTCAGCTGTTTTTTTGACTGACTGGAGCCCGTCCGTTACTCTGTACAAGGCGTGTCAGCCTCTGTCGGCCTCTTTCATCAACAAGCTGTTTCCAACCACAGGACCGCTGTGGGCTGGATGTTTTTTGGGTGGTGGATCATTCTCGATACACCCTTGACACTGTTGTTCGTGAAAACCCCAACTGGGTTGTGGTTGCTGACATACTCATAGCGGTGTGTTGGTGCTAACTACCATGCCCAATTCAAAGTCACTTAAATCTTTTGTCTTGCAGATTTTCCCTCTGAATTGCACACACACAGAATCCCTAGCTACCTGCCTACCTGCTTTAAATAGCATAGTCTGAACATGTGATGTCATTGAAAGGAAAGATGTACCTAATAAAGTGTCTGGTTACAAACAGAAATGTTAAAATCATAATCCTATCATCATTATTATTATTATTACTATTATTATTAATAATAATAATAGTAATAATATTTATATTATTTGTGTTTTTGTATAATGGTAGGAACTCTTTTTTTTTGGTTTGTTTATTTGTTTTGTTAATATTTGTCAAGTAACACATTTGCAGATAAAAAACAATTAAATTCACTTTTCTTATTATAATTCCTCACTTGAGTGGATCTGCAATGTGGCTATTAGCTCAGGCAACACTGAGAGCTCTCAGCCATCAAAAGAAACTCTGCTAGCAGGTGTTGAGACATTCACTACTGAATTGGTTTTAATTTTTGACAGGCTTTATGACTGAGTTTTGAAGGTACAGTTTGTTCCGTTGGAACTTTCCTTTTCTTGGCAAATACATTTAAAATCTCATTCAGCAGACTCAAGTGAGAAGTATTAGTGACTAAAATGCAAATAATGCTTTGAAATGAATAAATATAAAAATGTATCCAGTGGCTTATAAATAAATGTGTGTGCGTGTGTGCGTGTGTGTGTGTGTGTGTAAGTCTCAGGCGAACAAAAATGCTGACAGTGTAAAGACGCATATCTTCACCAAGCCAGAATGCATTCTTCTTTCCTTTCTTCTACCTTAATTAATCTTTCCTGCTTAAAGCAAACACCTGGTACATTGGATTTAATGCATACACTTAGGCCTGAAAACCATTCATATTTCTGTAGACATTAATGCTGTAGATTAAATTAAATGCTAAACACACAGACACATAGTAACCTGCACCATTCCCTGCTTATTCCTTGAGTGAGAAAGGTATAATTGAATCCCTCCTATGAGCTAATAAACTCTAAGGCTATCAGCCAAAGTGTTAATTTCTTCCAGCCTTTTTCTTTTTTCCCTTAATCAGACTGGGCTCCCCGCTGCACCAATTTACTAGCACATTCCATTATAAATGAAAAAGAAAGTACCTTTCTTGTGAGAAGCTTCTGATTTGGAGCTCTGTGGGTCTAATAAAGAAAAGATTAGGATTAAACACATCATATTCTAATAGCAAGTATTTATCTGGTGAATACATTCTTGAAGCGGAAACACATCATCTTGTTTTTGTTTTTGTTTTTTTGTATTTTAAAGCATGGCTAAATTCTTTAACATTATACCTGGCAAAACTGTGTGGCAGGGCGGATCAAGGGCTATAACATACGGTAGGCAATAGCGGGCGGGGGGTCAAGGGAAGGATGCACGTTGTTATTCTTTTCAGAAATGCTACAGCGGGCAGGAAAGGGAGGCAATGCACACTGGTAAATGAAAGTTTAAGAGGGGGGTGGGGGAGGCATTGCGATGCAGATTTGTTCATGGGGTTGCAGAAAATGGGCAGAAGGTAGGTGAGCATAATGCAATACATCATATATGCAAAGACTACATATCAATCTGGCTGCACTTAAATATGCGTGACATCATTTCAAAAATGCAAGATGCGTGGAAAGAGCCCGGAAGCGTGACTTTTTCTCTCAAGTTTTGACAACTGGCAGGTGTGTGACATGCCCCTCAAATTTTCAATTGCTCAGGAAAAAACAACAAATGTATTAAATATTCAAAAGAAATCCCAGAAAATGATACACTTCTTTTCTTCAATAAATTCAAGTTAAATGTTTGCCAATTGGGTTGCAGAGATAGAGAAACTGTTTTGGTCACTGTGCATACAAAGGACATGGGAACGGTGAGCTCCCAAAATCGCAGAGCATGAAGTGATATAATTGAAAAGATAAAACTTGGTGACTACAAATATGATAAAAGGAAATTGCTTGGAGAATGATGCAGAATTGAATTGCTGAAATTGACTTTTTTTCTTCATCTATATATGACTCTAAACTAATAAGCATCTGATTGTTTAACAAGTTAGTGTAAATGTAAAATCCAATTACTTATTACTAGATCATGAGAGGGGAATGTTGTCTTCCTATAATTTGAAACAAAATTCTGTGAACACTATGATGATCTAACCACTTGATGTCTATTTTACAAATATGCTGACAAAATAATATGAAACATCTTACTTTTTTTTACCTTTTTCAATTTAAAATACATATTCTCTATTTACATACAAAGACAGTAATTACATTTAAATCGGTTGTAGTTTTATTGTAGTTTCTGATTTGTTTTTAAGGAAAAGGTTTTGTTTGTTTTTTGTCAGGTAGTACAGTACATAACATTCATGAATTCTTGCTTTAAAAACTCTAATATGGGTTAAATATATAAAGCATCAAAGATCTATGAGACTAAAATACTAAAAGCAGGTCACATTTACAAAGTGTACATTTTATTTAGGTGTGCTATGTATTCTTATGTAACAATTTCATAGTTTACATTTAAGGCTTAATATATTGCATCTTATTTTTATTTTTTGTAGGAATCATTAATTACACTATTTCTAAAATCATTACTTTAGCAACAAAGTGAGTATCATGTTAGCACAAAAAGCAAAAGCAAATATTAAGTGTAAGTAATATAAATGGTTTATACTTAATTCTGTATAGCAACATACGATTCTGTTAAATTGACTTAAATTGCATTAAATTGACAACAGCTGCAATGGATTTCACAATTCTAAACAGAAAATACCTAAATTATTTTTGTCCTCATATTTCGGAAATGTTTTTATCATGACTAAAACGGTATGTAAAGTGAAACAAGCTTTTGGAGTTAAAGTATTTGTTTGATGATTTTTAACCTTTAATTCAAATAAGCAAATTGATAAATCCACAGAAGATCATAGTAACACACTGTCAGTTTTGACAAATGGCCTGACTTTGTAAATACCATGGTTCTGATTAGGGATGTGCAATAGTATTCTTGGAGGTTGTCAGAGGTTACATTCAGAGAATTATATACAAAGCCATATCTTATTTTGAGTGACTGCATGGTAAAATGGCAGAAACTCTTATATTGGGTTTTTCAATTTGTGTCTTCTATCCTTTAATGGTCTTCAGTAATGTTTTTTATGGACCATATTTCAATTCAGATATTTCATAGACTTTCCTATTAATGTTGTATAAATACCTGTGCTTTTATAATCAAATACAAAAGAAAGAGTGTTAATAATGTATTTGACACAAAACAGATTAGATACAAGGATGAGTAGGGTAGTTAAGAATAATTATATTAGGGTGAACCTAATTTGATTTAGGGTTCTGGTCAGCTACAGAACATTTCTTAAATGGTCTCCTGTGAGGAACTGTGGAGAAACTCGTATCTATCTTAATTAAAAGTTCAAAAAATAACAAACAAGAAAGGATGCTACAAATAAAAAGGATACATTTGATTGCTTATGCACTTTTTTCTCCTGATAGAATCAAATCTATTGAGCATCAGAAACGCTTACACATTCAATGCAACATCAACATCCAAAATGCATGATATATCACATAAACATGTTTTGGTTCTGGTTTGAAACACATGTATTGTATATCAACACATAAACTGTAGTAAACTGTATACTGAGCAAGATCCATTACAATATTTTACACTTTGGTATTTACTTATGATCATAATATGCATAAGCTTGCACAACAAATACTCAAGAGTTCAACACTTCTTTGGCTAAACTGATCAAGTCTGAAATATGTCAATCAATCAGTCAGATCTACAAGAAATTATCCTCCATTCTTATTTTCTGGGATTTTGTGACATGAGCTAGAAACTTTACAACACATCTCATTCTTTGTGAAATGAATCGACAGATATGATTTCAATTGACACTAGATTTTATCTCACAATTTAAGCTCTGTTCTTCCTCGGCCATTATCTTATTGATAGCCAATTAGGACAAATCCTTAAAATCAATCCACTTTACATCCACGATAGGTAAATTAAAGTTTTATTCACAGCATACCCTGCCCGGCTTCCAAACAGTGAAATACAAAGTGCAATACAATTCAAGCCTTAGTCAGCTGATTTTATATATCAAGGAAAGCTATGCAGTCTACCGCAACACTTCCAACAATGTTACACATGGAACAATTTCTAGGTGCTGAACAACCTAGAATGTGATCCATAAACACCACTACCTATGAAGAATTACATTCTCTGAAACTGAATATTTACAAAAGCATTTGAGGCAATCTCCTCTGTCTTCTGCGTATGGGAAGCTGTTGCCGTCACGAGGTGAAGGGCATATGGCCGACTCACTCACTTATCTTCCCCTCCTTTAGTTATGGAATTGCCAATTATTATTCCATTAAACTGGCCAGTTGCCTCCCAGCACAGCCCTCAGAGAACTCATATCACATGTGTGCATCACCTAAGATGTGTTGTCAAGCAAACTGCTCTGCTTTTCGCACTTCACTTCCCAAATTGACACAGCAGAGCTTACATGTCAAGTGGGAAGTAGATATAGCTTACAGTGTCATACTGTCCTCTCCCAGAGGCCCCTGCACATGCTAGGACACTATCCTGTAGAGGCTAGGTGCATCTTTCTGACAAATTCCTACTTAATCCTGGCAGTGCTTGGACAAATTTGCACTGCCATTGGGAATTCCCAGCTACGGCTAGGGGAATAAAACAGCCCAAGATAGAACCTGCAATCTCTAGGACTATTAGACTCATCCTGCACTCCAGGGAACAAAGTTTACAGACTCTATAATGTAAAAGGACAAATCATAGCACCAGCATTCCTTTGCCTTAAAATCTTCCTGTGCTTCACTTTCAGCAGTTCACTATACATATAGTCTACATTTATAAAACGAAATACTATTTTATTAGTGCCGAATCATGCAGATAATAAAGTGAGCTAAAGCACACATCTGAGCTTTCTTTACAAGTTAAGGCAATGTATCAAACATTATCCAAGGAAATCAATCTAAAACCAACCAATAAATGCATTTTTACGCAGGGTGGCTTGGTCTTGGCTTCCGGTAATCGAGAACATTGGGTTGCAGGAATGTGACTGTATAGGATTTAGACTCTCCAAAGACCTCCACACCGAATTAAAAGCACAGAGGAGATGGATGGTTAAAGGAAATTAAAACATTTTAAAAAATTGGCATAAAGATGCATTGTAAACCAAACTTGATTAAGCTAAAGATCGAAAAATGCATCAGTACTTCAGGATACAAACTTAATGTCAATAATGTTTAATGAATACATATGCAAAACTCCAAAATGGATACAAATCTGTTATTGAGCACACAGCTTCAGTTAATATGCTGACTTACTTCTTTCATTCCAAGTAAGGTTCTGGACCAGGCAGCTTAAATGACAAAACTGCTTGTGCTTAATTTATTCACTTCTATAGTCAAAGCATACGGGATGACAAGTGCAGACATGTGTCCAAACACTGACAACAGCGCATGATGGGGAGATGTCGGCTTGTGTCAATGTCAGCTGGTACAGTGGACACCCTGAGCTTTCCTTATTGAGCTCCAAATTACAACTAGCACAATATTTTGAGCATTAAAGATGATCAGCTTTCTTTTACGGCATTGTTTTAATTCGAGTTAAAGCTGAAGTCATCTGTGGAGCGATTTACTGCACAAACTTCTGTGCTAGTGTGGCCCCCCATTTAAACAACTGTGTTTTGGTTCATAGGTGTATGATTGCAGGTTTGTGTACCCAAAAGCACTGATGATAATATATAATAACAGGAGAAAAAGCAAACCCTGTATATGGTGAAATGCCATTTTCCATTGCGCTAAAGGAAGAAACAGCCAGTGCTCCCAGTGGAAAGCCATCTAGTGTGACACTAATCAATAAGTCCTCAGCTTTCTCATGTCTAATGATGTTATCTTTCTTTCAATAAGAGTGGAATGAGAACAGTGTTTCTGTTCTCCAATCAGTCCTGCCTTCAGAGCCATTGTAAACCTCAAGGTATCAGTATTAGAAGAGTGAAAGGACCACATAAAGCTAAACATTTCTGACATTGTCTTAAAGGATTACTTCTGGTCATGTGACAACTTGTTGCTTTATTCTCATATTATGAAGGTCTTTTTTTGACAAGCTTCCTGGGAGGAGTCATTTTTAAACACTCGCTCTAACACACAGCACTAACTGGATTACGGGAAGGCCGTCACAAGTGTACACGTTAGAAGAATGTCAAACCGAGTCCTTCTACAGCCACATCACTCTACAGCTCAGCCCTCTTCCAGCAAACAGTAGCGGTGGTTGTATGGGTCCTAGGTGGATCCCAAATTTCCATATTGAAGCTTATTCTCCTTACCATGACTCCTGACCATAAACATGTCAAAAACAATATACTAATGCGCCTCTTCCCACGTTCAGTGGCTCTATTGTTTCAGGACAGGTATTTTTTGGGGTATTTTGAAAAAGAAGAAGAAAAAAAAGATAGTGATTTTCAGTAGACTGGAGTAGAATACTTATTTATATGAAAAAATGCATAGTTGACTATGATTTTCTAATAATGAATTACAAATAAATATTATTATCAGCTCATAAAACCAAATGTCTTTCTCTCCTTATAGCTTGTTTCACAGATTTATTTATTTACTTACTTTCACAACAGAGAAACACGATTGGCCTTCCAAAGTATTTTCAGCTCCACTTTTCAAAAGAACTGCATGACTAGACTCTAGGGATTATATATTTCCAATGATAAAAACAATATGAGGAAAAATATGTCCATATTTTGGATGCAACAGCCTAAAAGGGCTAAAATACAGTAAATGACAATGTCTTATATCTTTGTGAGAGAAGTGTGTTTTTGAATCTCCAAAGTGTTATTACAATACCCATTTTCTCCCAGTAAGAAGCTTTGATGTTCTGATTATTACAGCTAGGATTCCTACATTCACAAAACTGTAAAAAAATAACAAATGTCTCTAATGTAACACCAAGTTTTAAGGTAAGCAAACTACAGACATCTTACTGTGGAGTTTGTCCATTGTCATTTGTATAAACACAGCATTCTGTGCATTGCACATTAATCACTTGGTGATAACTGCAAATAAACATCAAATCCCATCAGCGTATCATTTTTCATTTATATAGGTTAACATATGAATGAAGAAGAAAAGCAAAGGAATAAACAGACAAATACATAACATCCAGAAAGCAAATGGTAAATATACTGCAGCACACTGTATATTTACAAATGAACTTGTCTTAAAACCATTCATAGCCAAGGTGACAAAATCATTCTTGTCTAAAGCTTTACACTGATCATCACTGTAATGCACTGTGGCAGCCTTAAAACAGCACTGAATTGTGAAAACAGGCATCAAAGGAAGCAACCCATGTTAGCAATATTTTTGAGCACGAGATGAAGAAATTGTCAACACCTCATGGCTGTCAGTTTTAGTACTTTTCAGTGTCACACTGATGTTCCCTGACAAGGTTAAAGAAGGGGAGACTGAAGTCACAGCTGCACTCCACACCATGAATGACTTCAGGCCCCATCTAAACGGTACCTAGCTGTCCAACTTGTGAAGAGCAACCCTCTGTTCAAATTGTGAGCCCAGAAGACACAATTGTATGCCTTTCTGTTACCTCAAATGGACTGTCAAAACAAGAATAATACATCAGTTGTACTAATTGCACAATGTGTCCAGGAGCTTTGTTAAAGCTATTCCTATCGCACACACATGTACACGGTGGTTGTATTTTAACCTTCCAAAAAAAAAAAAGTGATCTTACTCTGTAAACAGTTATTGAGTTATCTATCAATATACATATATACACTACTGAAAAGATTTTGAAATCTGGATTAGTTCTATAGTAATTAATCACTCCATGGGGTGTCCACGTAATGCCACTCTGTTTATTTATTGTAAATGAAATACTGCATAGTGAGTTATGAAGGGTCCCCACATTTAGTGATGATCAGTGTAATTTCTTCCCATGCTGGCACATTCTTAGCTTCAGGCATTTTCTTTCGTTCTTTCTTTCCCTGTTGCTGCATCACCAAATTAGCAACACTGGTGCTAATTTGACGAGGTGTGCTCCGCCACGGTCGGAGCTGTAAGAAACCGTACGTCAATTTAAATGGTGTTCATTATCAGCAACCCTCCATTATTTCATAGATCACACTGAGGCCATTACAAGCTTGCTGGAGTCATCTACGGTTCAGTTTCCTGCATCTTCCTACAAGTAGCAAAAACCTTGTCTGAATGTAGATTGTATTAATATGATGCTTGTTTTCTTTTGCTGCGCATCACGGCTGAAAGAATCTATGTATCGAACTGCGGCACCACGGCTGACCTGACAAGAATTAATAACCTTCATATTTTAGACTTTTCTGTCTGGGTGTTATAAACCACCAGCTTTGTGACATTGTACAGAAAATATAAGATGTATCAAATTCAAAACCAGAAATTATAATTTTAGGTGCTGTTAACAACTTCAAGCAAGAGAACAATAAAATGTGAAATGCCACTTCTTTGGATCTCACATCATTTGATTCAATTTTTGGTTTGTTTGCTTGTTGTTTTGTGTATGTCTTTTAAATTTCCATTAAAAAACCTGAACAGAAAACAAACAACCACTTTAAATTCAAAAGCAACAGCAGCTACCTCTCATAGTTTAATTCAGTTGGGTTTTGCATGTTTGGATTTGTGAGGCTCAATCACTGGTTCACCCATCAGTCAAAAAGATGTTTGCTCAACAACCTTCAATTTGTCTTTTTTGTCTAATTTACCAGCATTCTTATATTTTGTTCATTCCTTCAACAAGTCTTTCCATCGAATTTGTACTTGAATTACATTCTCTATCTATCTTGGAGGGTTGCCACTCTAGAAAAAAAAAAAATCATTTTGACTTTTTTCAAGCGGAACAAAAAAATCAAACTCAGTCCCATTTAAACCTCTGACACATTTCAAAAGGAAAAAAATAATTGACATTATTTTTTTTTCCTGATAAACTGTGTTGTTTGGATTGACAGTGTTTTTTTTTTTTTTTTTTTTATGTAAACCTTGTTATCCACAAGACAAACATTTTGGATATTGAGTTAAGGTTCTGACAGTAATGTAGCCAATCTGTACCATTATGAATGAGACTTATGCTCTATAAAAAAATTCAAAATAAATAATGAATGCATTCATGGATGCGTGTATGATGAAGCTACAATTTAAGGTACAAGTCCATGTATAATAAACATGTTTATGAATTGTATATATGTGCGTATAGTTTTGCATAAAAGTCAACTGGAATTTATTGCAATGTTTTACTGAACCAGGGTGAATCTCGTTGGTTACATAAAAGACTTGTTTGTTATGATCATTCCAGAATAACCACAGGGAAATCTTCGATGCAATTCAGGAGGATTACCAGGGGCTGCAGAAATACAGCAGTGGTCATTCCCAGTATTCAGTATCATCATCCATTGAGGTTTATACCTATGCCCTTGCCATGCTGAAACCTTTATTAATATAAACCTCATTCTACAGAATATTGTTCATGTTGTTCCTCATTTCAGGCACGTGGCCGTGACTTTTTTAATTTGAATTTTATTATAGATCCACTTCATGCTTTGCGCTTAAAAGATAGAATGAAAGAAAGTAATTTGACTTAACTGTCCTAAATCATATTCAAGTCTCAAGGAATGCATATAGGCTAATGAACTGCAGGGCAAGATTGGCTACATTTCTGCTTTGGTATCCAATGGTGTCTTTGTGGTTAGTCTTACCTTTAAAATTGGGTCTGATTCTGGCATCATACCCAGACACTTTGCCCATGAGTTTATCCAAGAATTCCGAAGGGGGCATTGGGGTGGTAACTTTTCGAGCTGCGGCTTCCTTTGAGGCTGCCAAACTTGAGAGAAAAGGGAGACAAAAACACATAAGCATAAATGCGAAACTTTAAGAGCAAACAGAATCTGTTTGCAGTAAATGATTGCCAGATTAGTTGTGCTTCTAATTACAGCATCTGGCCTCTGAGTGTGCAGTGGTGTGTGGCGATCCTAGCATGAAGGGTTTAAGCAGCTTAAGTCAAGCAGACTTTGTTGTTTGGGTTCAAAGAGTGACAGTTTAGTCCCTTTCAACAACATTAACAAAGCTTTAAATTAAGTATTGGCCTTCACCCAGTGTAATGTATACGCAGGCAGGTTTGCAGTTCTGAAGCCATGAAGGAGTTATTTCATGCATGTTATTGAACATGTTCTTTATTGATTAGTATACAGAAACAATTGTCTATCTGTCTATTCCAGTAAAGAGGCTCAGAAATCGTGATTGTGAGCCATAACATTACATTGTACTGTACAAATCTGTAGTAAGTGCCTCTTACTACAGTGTGCTCCAGATAGCCTTCTGTTCACAAGCTAGTAAATGTAATAATGTCAACAGAAAACCTAGACTTGTATTACCGCAAGAGGGTCTTATAATGATATGCTTTCGTAGAGCCTAATGTTACCTCTAAGACTGGTGATGCCAATTTATTGGTGATGCTGTTTCACCACCTCATTATGTTGAAAATAACAGTCTGGGAAATAGGACCAGGGAAGGTTGGCAAGGGTCTATGATTCTGCATCCCTTAAATGTAGACAAAACATCCTGCAAAGTCACAGTAGGTGGTACAATTAAGGTATACGGTGCATCTATAATTGAAGGACAAACCAATTTAATAGGAAAATATATGTATGCATGGCATAAATAATGACTTAAGTATTAAACTCATTTAATATCATGGACATTCTGACACAAAACTTGCTTTATGTTAAAGTGGGTCCTCCACCATTTTTTTTCTTGCCTACATATACTAATGTCTCACAGACACTAATATGGACTGCCAATTTATTTTACATGTAAACGAGGTCTCAAAGGCTAATGGAAATGTTCTACTGCAAAGTGATCAAACTGGTGGGTGGGAGTGGTAGTGTTGTTATTTGCACATTATTGTTATGCATGCACTATGTGTGTTTGCTATTTTGTTTATGAATAGTGATGTGTATTCACCCTAGGCTTGTGTCTGGTTTTGGGTGGGTTCCCTCAAAACCCAAATTATTATCCTACATCACTATCAGTACGTTATGACATCACACAGGGCATTAAAACATTCAGGAGCGTTGAAGATTTTATTTTCTGGGGGGGTGGTTTGATTTGTTTTTTAATTGTGATTTCTCTTGGTCACCTTAAATAATACAAGTGCTAGCAATGCAAAGATCAAAGGAAAATGATAACAAGGTTAAGTACAAATTATGTATTTGATACTTTACTGGTATGTTTTGTAAGGGTTATATAATAACATACATTTAAGGTCTGTCAAAATGCCTCTGAAATTGATTTTTCAATTAAATTACCTGACTTGTAACCCAATAAATGCACAAGTGCTCCTCAAGGAAAATACATCTCTTAAACCATGCAATACCTTGAGCAAACAGGGTTGTACTTAGGAGTGATTCAGTTGATTTTTTTAATCTATGAGTTAAATCCTCCTGGATGCTGCAAAGGCCAAAATGTCGCAAAATATTGTAACACCTTCTAAGACTATGACTAATGTTTTGTTCTTTTATATTTGTCACAGCTTCAGAAAATGTCAGATTTATACTTCGGGAGGGATTGACTCATACAGCATACTAACTTTACCCATTTGTAACCCGACTTTGTGAAGTTCTTAGTAGTGCCTACAGGGAAAGCCATTGTAAAAAAATAAAGTCTGATTGATTTGATGGAATTTCATTCAACTGAAACAAGTCTATGCAGTATTCCTTAGGTAATAACATGCTAAATATTGTATTCATATATTGATGTAATATATTAATATCACTACCATTAATACTAATGAAGACATCAAGAAGACCTTTTAAAATATCTCTTAATTTAATAGGATATCTTCAAGTTTACACATTTACTTCAGACTTTTCCTTTACAAACCAAAAGATGCATGTTTCCGTGGTCCTGCACCTCTTTCAAGCAAAATAGATCAAAAGCATTAAAACACATTTCAGGATGCAACCTGAGACCTAATTTGTAGATTATGCTGGTAACTCTAGATCAATTTAACAACTTTTAGCTTTTACACCACTGATAAACTCAGAATGTATTTTAAGACACAAGGGGGGGAAAACTAAGAAACAAAATGAATAAAATAAACAAACAAATAAATAAGCAAATACAATTTAATTGATTAACTGTAATCCTTGCAAAGGCTGGGCATTTCTTTCCTTGGTTTTATTAATTAGTTATACAAGTATATGTCCTATGTTTACTATATATGCTTCTATCTATCTCTATTTATTCTAGCATTAATGTTGCATTCATTTATAATTAAATAATTGTCAATCCACAACCAAAAGACTTGCAGATATGAATACCACTGCTAATGACACATGAAACCATTGAGTACATGTGGCATATTACATATATAAGCATTGTTTTAGTTGTACTTTAATCTATTAGGCTGTTTCAAACTTGCATGATGTTCTGTTTTGCCATAACACTCAAATTGTTGAAAACATCCACATTCGGGCTAAAAACAATTAGCAGCTTCAACTAGATAAAAAAATCCACCATATTCACACACGTCGCAACACTGCAGAGAATCAGAAAAGATCATTAGGAATAACCTGATTTATTTGTACAGCAATCCATCTTGCACTGCCCTGATCAATAATGTATTATCATTCATCAGCTGCTGTAAATGAACCTGCCTACAACTGATTTCAGCAGTGGAGAGATAAAATACTTTTCCTATAACTGGTGCCTTGTTCATTTATCTTTTTCTTCTCTTTTTCAGTTTTTTTGCTTGTCCGATTGTCTTGCATATGTTTAGCTGGAATAAAATAATAATCTTCTAATAATGTTTTGCTTTGATTAAATATCTAAACATATCAAGGTAGACTGAGGAGAGTCTGTGGACTGGCTTAACAGCTTAACTTTTTTTTGTAATTTGTATAAAGCCTTGGTTTAATATTATTTAAAATTGTTTTGTATTATGCTTGTCATGAAACTTAGAGTGGTGAGACAAATAGTTGTTTATATATATATATATATATATATATATATATATATATATATACCTACAGAATGCTACATTGTACAGGGCGCTTATAGCTTATAAGGTTAATTGGCCCATTCAAACTTGGTATACATACAAATGGTGCCATTGGGAACCATTGGGAGCATGCCATCCGAGATTATCCTCACCTCCTGAACACTGAATATTCTCAAGCAGCTGTGTACCATGTCCTCCCAATGCATGCAAGGCTTCCTGGACACAAATGGTGGTCACATTTAGCCGCCCTCTGGTGTGTTCTGCTGTTGTCTGTGGGAATATGTTCCACGTTTGTATGTGTGCCAAATTGCACTGCTGCAGGGTACAGAGTTTTCACAATACTGTCGTTCCAATTGGCCAACTAACTTTATCAGCTCTGTCACCACTAGGCCACTAGATTCTCAAGGTATGAGTTTGAAGACACAGTCACAGTCACAGCGTGGTCAAAACTTGATGGTCAACAAGGACGACAACTATAGACTGATTTCAGCTTGCCAAAATATTTGGATTTGTCTCATTATGTTGCCAAACTTTAGAACCTGTTCATACACGTTGACTGGCATAGCACATCCACCACAAAGTCTCTTTCAATACTAAAGCATAAGAGTCCTGGGAATGATTGCATTGTATTGGCAGTGCCTGTAAATCTCTGGCAGATGAAATAAAACGGAAATTAATATGTGTGGTTTATATAATAATAATAATAATAATAATAATAATAATAATAATAATTTAAAGTATGTAGAAATTGCGTTTTTTTTGTTTAACTAATAAATTAAATGGAAAAATAAAAATGCATACTTTACTTACTTACATACTTCTGACATTGTGAACATTTTATTTTTGTTTTGATAACTACATTGACTAAGCAAAGGGAGTGCTGCTATACTCTTTCTCCAATTTTCTCATGAAAAATAAGAAGGTCAGTGATTCAACCCGGGAAATACCAAATCTCTGAAGCATCTTGACAAATGTACGGCCTTCTTGAGCTACATTTCCTGTCCTGAAAATGAACATGTTTTACATTGATTATGACAAAGAAGGCAATGGGCAAGAAGAAGAATATAAATAGGCTTCGTATAGCCTTCTTTGCACTGCAGATTATAATCTTTAAACATTACGATTATCAGCATATAACACACACAAAATAACGAATAATGCAGCACAACATAATAGACCACTGAATGTTTTAAATTTGTCTTAACATTTTGAAAAGAGTGCCAAGCTGATTTGCCCATGGCTGTCAAAACTGAACCAAGCAAATTAATATAAGATACAAAACAATAAAACACAATTAAACAAAGTCAAATAAAATAAGAACATATATATACAAACATGCAGATCCCACTGTAATTTAAATGGAACTGTAAGTACTCATAAATTCAAATTATCAATACTTAAATATACCCGTTTTTTTAAAGTATACACTCAGACAGATATATATATATATATATAGTATTTATCTCTCTCTGTATGTATGTATGATATCTATCTATCTATATATCTATCTAAGCAGCCATCGATTTATGTGCTGGAATGTCTGTCTCCCTCAGGTCAATACACAGACACACTGTGGTGCCTCCTTAATACAATGACATATGTATATATGTGTGTATATAATTAATAAATAGCATATTTCAGATACAGTGGAGGTTTGTATACAATCTGTATTCATCAGCTGCATTCACATTGACAAAGTGATCAATGTCTGGTTATACATTTGCATGTAAAATGAGGTCCGGGTCTAGGATGAGATTGGAGAAGAGATATCAATTAAGGAGAATTGTGCAGAGTTCAGCACCGAGAACTAACACGGTGCAATATCCTGATCCAAGTTCATTAACTGAACGGTGTGCCCAGAATACAAAATAATTACCGCCAACTCAAATTGAAAGAAAATAACAACCATTGATTAAAAGACTCAGTACCTTTCCTTTTTTATTCAGTACATTTTCTACTGCTTAAAAACATGACGCAGGTTTCTGTAATCTGCTAGTAAACATATCTGCTTATTAGAAATATAATTGAATGTATACAAAGTAATAAATAAATAAGTAGAATCCCACCTTTTAAAACCTTTTTCATTTTTTTTTTATAGAGAGAGGTAGAGGAACCATTCAAATAAATTAAATCTTGTCTATAAAACAAAGATACCACGAAACAACAAAAAATAAACCTTGATTAATTAGCTCTTACCTGTAATCTGAAACTAATTAAAGTTTTTTCTTATCCAAAGAATACAAAACGTAATTGTATTTCCCAGAATTCCACGTGTATGCAATTCACGTAGAACCATGTATTTGATTAATTTGTCATCAACAAATATATATAAAATAAACAACATCCAAGAATCACCACAGGAAAAAATATTAAGTAATATATAAATATGACATGTTAAGGATGATTAGATTTCAGAAAACGTATACATATCACATAAATGTTTCATTTAATGGACGTGGCAATATATATTTACCAACTACTGTACGATTCATTTATTATTATTATTATTATTATTATTATTATTATTATTATTATTATTCAAACTACACAGAATGACTGGTACTATGTGAAACTATGTACTCAACTTTTGAATAATTATACACGTATATTACATCACTTATTTTAGAATATAAAAACATGAATAACAATACTACTACTACTACTACTACTACTACTACTAATAATAATAATAATAATAATAATAAACTAATAATACTAATTATTATTATTATTATTATTATTATTATTATTATTATTTAAAGCAGGCCTGTTGATCCCAGTGCAGTCCTAAAGTGCTAAAGCAATCTTGCCCTGCAGTGACCACTAGTTGTCGCTGTTTGCTCAATCTCAGGCAGGCTGCTGATTTCAGCAATGCAGTCAGTGATTTAATGCAACTAATTGCATTCCTTGTGCAGCAAATCGTAATGACAATTATGAAATGTTAAAACACAGATTCAGATAAACCATTTGTGCAATTGTTGGTTCATACTGACGTGTTTTGTTTTTTAAACTGATTTAAAAATATATTTTTATATATAACTAAATTAAATATAACTGATTTGTGTGTGTATATATATATATATATATATATATATATATATATATATATATATATATATATATATATATATATATATATATATATATATAGACATAATATATAATCCGAGGATTTAAAGAACATGTGAAAGGTTATTTATTGTGTATGTATATATCTATATCTATATATTCTTTAATGCATTTATATTTCTTTTTACACACCGCATCTCTCGCACTTTATCACAACATAAACACTTACCTGAAAAATACTATCGTTTCCCACAGATAGATCCCCAGTGCGTTTAGTCGGTACATTGTTGCCGGTGTTGGAGGAATCAAGTGAGTTACTGTGTGACTAAAGGATCCCTGTGTGGATTCCGCACTTCCCAAGGTGAGCAAATCTTCCTTTTCTCCTTTCAGATTCCCAAATGTTATACCGTATTAAAACCACCAGCTTATCTGGACCACAAAGGCGAGTGCTGCACAGTCCCGGGGACGCTCTGCTCGGGACACTGGACATGGATTTGTAAACCTTGTTTAGAAGGATCGTTTCAGGACCGTGGACAGCGGCACAGCACTGGGTTTTAATGCACCCTTGTTAGGCTATTGGCTTCAAGACTTTCGGCACAGCACTCGTTAAAAACCCTTATTTTCCAGATTTTTTTCTGTGCAATCCGCAGTTCTGAATCTTCGGGCTTACTTGCAAAGGGTTGCTGTAAATGCTGCTTCATTGATTTTTTTTTTTTTGTTTTAATTATTTTTGTCTTACTCGCAACTACGCGGCGTTGCAATGTCAATTTTAAAACACGTCTCCCCGCTGGACGCTATGCCTACATTAATCAAATCCTTGATGTCATAACTTGCTTGTATAAATGCATACACACATACACATATGTTTGTCAAATGTTTGCATTCATTTAAATCCCAAAGAGGAGCGATATTGCCGTCAAGCCACACATAGTTATAGGTACCAAGCTGTAGTTGGCTGATGTTGTATTGCAGGTAGGCTTGATGTCTAGGTTGTTATTTCCCCAGAGTGGATGGTTATTGCTGCAAGGAGAGAGTCCCATGGTCTGGGAGAGTTTGGGAGACGCAGCTCGGCTCGGATTTCATGGCTTTCGGATCCTCATGATGAAGCCACTTTTTTTCGTCAGGCTCTCGTTGCAGCGAGCTTCTTCCATAGCGAATACAACCCTGGTGTAAAGGAATCAGTCCCCCTGTATTTCCTACTGCAGTCATTTACTAAACTCAAAAAGCACTTCTCCTCTCAACACACGCCCCCGTCCCGCTGCCATTGGCCTGCATGGCACACAGACAGCTTTTAGGCATTTCCATTGGAGAAAGCTCTTGTCAGTCACTGAATCCCTTCCCCCCCCTTTTTGCTGTGTATGAAGGTGTTGAAGATGCAGTATTTTAATCGATTTTTGAAGTATTTAAACAGGTGTTAAAATGTGTAACCTAACTACGCAGTTATAGACAGTCCTTAAGGAATCCAATGTATATGTAAATACGTTGTTGTTTTTGTTGTTATTATTATAATCATTATTACTATTATTATTATTATTATTATTATTATTAGTAGTAGTAGTAGTAGTAGTAGTAGTAGTAGTATCTTTCAAATCACTGTAACATTCCGTTTTGAAAGAAGTTTGCACCTTTGTGTGTGATGGGTCCGCCTGTGCACGACCCACAATGGTCATTTCCTTCAGCTTAGCACACTGGACAAACGCAATGAACAAGAGGGTTAGAGAGCATATGTCTCACTTCAACCAGAGATTCATTGCTAACTCTGAGATAAATTATTTATTTGCTTTACAGGCGGTGTGATCTTGTAAGGCAACTCTCACTGCACTGCAGTTTCATTAGTGCTGCTTTCCAAATTGCCCACTTGAACGTGCGGTGTCTATCTATTTATTATCCTTTTTTTTAAAAAAAGATCTTTGTGCTTAAGTGGCAAGCAATACCTCATAATATGTTGTTTTCCGGACATATTATTAGTAGTGGGTCGGCAGATATGCTTTAATATTAATGAAGGAATTGGGAAATAATTAAATAAATTATATAATTGAACCATACTGTCGAGTAATGAAGTATTATCTTATTTAAGAAATGCTTAACTTCAGTTCAGCATTTACAGATACAGTAACCTACAAAATAATAGGCCTATATGTATTCCTAGTATTATTTTCCATGTTAAGCATTTGCAATAAAATATTATGCACCTGGAATCTAAAGTGATTGAAATATAGTATCATGGTTATGCTTTAAAAATATGATGAAAATACAACTATTATAACAATAATTCTGTTTGATTACAGTGATATGTAAAGGTAATCTGGATGGTAGGTATATATGTATGAAGACAATCACTATACACAATTATTCCCCAGGCTCCCACCACCAAAACACACCCCTTAGAAAATGTACTGGGATCAATTTCTATGCAATACTTTAGATACAGGATTGCAAAAAAATGAATCAATATTGTGCTCTGTACAGGAGTTTTACTACATATCTCACATTAACTATTTAAGACATTTAACACCTTACATATTGCATATCCAATAGTCAAAAGTCCATATTGTGATTAATGCTTACTTACTGGAATATAGATTAAAAAGGACACATTAGACTTTACAGTCTACTAACCACTTGGATGAGAGCATACATGTGCTACCATTCATTAAAATGCCTCAGCACATTGCATTTTTGAAAACAATTGCACTGCATTTTAAATGGTTAATATTGTTTATTTGAAATGGCAGATGTCATACAGAGGAAGCTGTGTGTCTTACAAAAGGTCACACACTAATGAATGTGCACTTTTACCTGAGGGTCACTTGGACCTTTCTGAATATTCAATGTGGTGTTAAATGCATCACAATATTTCTATATACAATTAACCTGCCTTCATACTGAAAATACACGTGACAGGAAATATCATTGGGGGTAAATGTTTCCTTCATCTGTAGTATTGTTTAACATTGTTCAATCAGAGGAGAAGAAGAGGATGATGTAACATCATCATCATCAACAATAATAATAATAATAATAATAATAATAATAATAATAATAATAATAATAATAATAATAATAATTACATTAATAAGATTCACATGCTAATTTATTTGCCAAGAGTTCCAAATAACTATACATTTTACAGGTTTCTTAATCCAAGCACCCATTTGTTCACAAAAATAAGATTACATCTATGTCTACCTCTTGAAAGTAAAATTAATCCCAAACCTGTAAGACCAAAACACTAATTTATTATAAGGAAAGGAATGTAACATTTGCTGCAAGGTAGCGTGTCCTTAAACTCCAGTTCTGTTGTCCTTAATTCACACATTGCTGTATTAATTTTCACACAGTTGTTTCACAGTGTCAGCTTGATGCGCTAGGTTTATAACTCTGTACCCTGAGAGCCATTCGTATGTTTTTCACCCAGCAGACATCTCTGCTTTCTCCATTTTAAAATATGCAAAAGAGTATCTGTCATGACTAACTTTCTGTGAAAATAAAATAAAGATGGGTCAACATTTTACTGGGAGCTGCCTCTCCCTTTAGGTCACACAGAAATTACTTAAATCCACCTCAATAAAGGAAATGTCTAGGAATATAATATAAACTGATGTTTTCTCTGTGCTAAATGCAATTACATGCTGCAAAATAAATATAATGACAGATTTTTGGGATGGAGATTTAGTTTACAGCGATTTCTTTGAAAATAATATAATGGCTCTTGAGTCTATATCAATTTATGAATGCTATTGAGTATTGATTGAAATAGTAGCTTCTCACTGTATTGGAAACATTACATATTACTTACCTAAATATATGCTGCAAATGCACTGGGCCATGCACTTATCTGGTCCATATGCATTAAATGTATTAGTGTTTTTAGCTGAGGAGAAGGGATTACAAGGATTTTTCGGGGAATTTAGCCCCCCTGTGCATAGACATGGCTAAGCATTCAAAGAGAAATTTGCAGATTTACTCCTGCTTATAACTTACCATCAGCCTGCCTTAACTGTAATCCCCAAGACTATATGATCCTGGCAACTCTAAAGAAGTTCCTCTGTCATGGGTTTAGGGCTGGATGGAAGCTAAAGGTGATCATTCAGGCTGAATGGAGACACCTGTGATGAGTACTATATTCATCCAGAATACAGAAAACACTTGAGGCACCAAGTTCAGCAAGCCACACATATTAACGCTGAACAGAAGGTAATGACGATAACCGACCCATGAGCTGTCATTTTTATCCACAGCATTTCTTAACAGAAAGAACTGACATCCATGACTCTTCTACTAAAGCGATCACTTTTTACCACATATGGTATAACCATAATCCCTTCCTCAGAGATACTGCACATTATACGGACATACAAACAAGTAACGATGCTGTTCACTAGAATATATGGGGATTTCAGAAAACTGTGGTGTTTATAACAAACACATTACTCTAGTACTTTCCACAAAATGTTTGCCTACAAATAAATAATGTAAGCGCTGGTATATCAAAAGGTTGAATGCATGGTAGAAAGCAAACGTTTGTATTGTATATTGTAAAAAAAAAATCCCAATGCCAACATGATTCTCTGTCATTCAGTTTTGCTACTATTCCCTCTTCATGGCCCAGGTTCATGAATTCAATTGTAGAAGAAATGATAATCATATAGGATGTTATCTTGTGGACAAGGATACATATAATTTGTTTATGAAAACTACAGTCTTGTGGGCCTTTTCAATGTTGCATGTTTTGATGACTATGTTGAACAGAAAATGCTTAGTCTCAGTAATTAAATATCATAATAAATCTAACACTTCAAAAAAACAAACAACAATAACATAAATAAATTAATAAAATACCCCAGGGCCTACATTTTTGGTCCAGTTCAGCTCTGATGATTTCAATGAATTACATATGATTTTTTTTTCTCCTTACTCATTACATTATTGCAAGAAAATGAAAAAGTCTACTAATAGCAGTACTGTACAAAGCTCTCCTGGCATTGCAAGCCCACAGAAACCCTTTTTATTTGAGGAATTCTTAAACTGTCTGCCGTACCTCTATCTCCACGGGATAATATCAGTTCAGTGAAGAATATCATAGTGCCTGTTGTTTTCCTAATACTTTAACAGGCATTCTCTACCACCCCCTCTGTTTCCTCTCTCTCTCTCTCTCTCTCTCTCTCTCTCTCTCTCTTTCTCTCTCCCCCCCCTCTCTCTCTCTCTCTCCCTTTGGCTGTTTCAAGCATCAGTAACCTTCGTAAGCTCTGCTTGCTCTTGTACCTCCAGAGAAATGTCAGGAGCTAGTACCATGCTTACTAGGATGCAGGCTCAACATTGTTTTCTGTCCCAGCGATAATCAATAATTCATCATAAGATTTAAGAGATTTAACAGCTTATGTTTGACTTTCGCTACAGACAACAGGGAAAGGAGTCTTTAAACTTTGCCCACTAAAGCAAACACTGCCGTAAATATAGGCGATATAAACAATGTAACATTCATGATTCTGTCTAGTCACTTTTAAAAACTACTGTGACATGCAAATACAAATTAATAACAAGTCATTACTTATTGAATTCTTATGAAATGTGACAATGTCACAACATGACTAAATCCAGAATTGTTCAGTCTCTCTCCATTGTTTTGTTTGATTTTTTGTTTGATAAATAATATAATGCATGGGGTGAATGAACATTGTCCTCTGTTAGCTGTACTGTACAATGAAGGTTACAATAATATATCTTGTATATATCCATGGAGGTGTTTTATCACTGCGCAAAAGACTGTTCTGAACAATATTGGTCAAGTCAGTCAAATTCACCTTGGCTGGTGAAAATCAAACATTTTCTCTAGCTAAATAATGAAGTCACTCTTAATGTCTTGATTTATTTTACTATAATAGTAAATTCAACTTGCTTTAATTCAACATTAGGTCAAACTGGACTCAATGCATGAAGGTGCATTTAATAAACCATGTCTGTCCTTTGCACCCCCTTCTGCATAATTTTGACTCCTCTGACTGTTTAGGAACTGTGTGTTTTTCAGCTCATCAGCATCACACCCACACTGTGGTTCAATACAATGTTCAGCTGTAATTAGTAAGAGCAAAGTAATTTGAGACTAACCCACTGAGAGTTCTCATTGGGAGACTCTGCTGGTCTCACTGCAATCTCTATGCACTCCTCTCAGTTTGGTTTACAGTCAAGTCTACATTCAGCTCCATCTGAGAAGCATGATTTCATTAATTAAAAAAATAATATTTAGCAACCAGACTATGCTTTTTAATCATAGCAACACCATTTACACAATTAATAATAATAATGATTGTTATTATTTGTTTTTTGTCTGTTTATTTATTTATCAATTGTTCAACTCAGTATTCATGCAGGGGATTAGTTGTTTAAAAATGTCTATGATAAATAACTAATGTGAGTACCTTAACCTCTAAAACGTTTCTGTTTAATATGAAGTGTACTCTTCACTGTCGTGTTTTGTATCCCATGAAAGCTGAGACTCTCAGCTTTCTAATGGTATCAATCATTATCTAATGTGTTGGGGGAAACTTGGTCTGAGTAGTAATAAAAACCTCAGAAAATATTGACAACTTTGACAAATTCTGGAACCAGACAGTCTACTGATGAAAACAAGACCATCCACGTTTTGGTAGAAGCAACACATGCCAGGACAGAGCTCAAAATGTCAGGAAGTAAATACTCTCTTTACAGTGGTCTAATACAAAACTATTTTATATAATTGGATCTGAACTTCTCTGTGTTTGATATATATATTGATTAATCATTAGGGTGTTCTAAACAAAACAAGCTAATTTGCAAAGAAATCCAATCGAATTTGAGGGAACTGTAAGCGTCTGACATGGCATCATGTGACACAAACAAACTGGCTGTGGTGTTCGTGAGATTGACACCAGTTTGTAGCCAATATATACACTGCTCAAAAGGGAACACGTAATCATCACAGTATAGCAGTATAATAAGTCAATTAAACTTCAGGAATATCAATCTGTCCAGTTAGGAAGCCTAAGCGATTGTGAATCAATGTCACCTGTTTTGGTGCAAATGAAAGTGACAACAGGTGCACTGGAGAGGCAACAGCAAGACAACCCCCAAAAAGGGAATGGTTTTGCAGGTGGTGGCCACAGACAATTGCTCTCTACTTCAACCCAGCAGCAGGACTGGTATCTGCTCCTTTGTGTGAGAAGGAACAGGAGGAGCACTGCCAGAGCCCTTCAAAATGACCTCCAGTGGGCTACTGGTGTGCATGTTTCTGACCAAACTGTCAGAAACAGACTCCATGAGGGTGGCATGAGGGCCCAATGTCCACTAGTGGGACCTGTGCTCACAGCCCAGCACCATGCAGCTCGATTGGCATTCACCAGAGAACACCAGAATTGGCAGGTCCACCATTGGCGCCCTGTTCTCTTCACAGATGAGAGCAGGATAACACTGACATGTGACAGATGTGAAAGAGTCTGGAGACGCCATGGTGAACGTTATGCTGCCAGCAACATCATCCAGCATGACCGGTTTGGCAGTGGGTCAGTGATGGTCTGGGGAGGCATATCCTTGGAGGGCCGCACAGACCTCCACGTGCTAGCCAATGGTACCCTGACTGCTGTTAGGTACCGGGATGACATCCTCAGACCCATCATCAGACCTTACGCTGGTGCAGTGGACTCTGGGTTCCTCCTGGTGCAGGACAATGCCCAGCCTCATATGGCCAGAGTGTGTAGGCAGTTCCTGGATGACGAAGGCATTGATGCCACTGACTGGCCCTCATGTTCCCCAGACCTGAATCCAATTGAGAGCCTTTGGGACGTTATGTATGTGCATCCGACGCCGCCAAATAGCGCCACAGACTGTCTAGGAGCTTACTGATGCCCTGATCCAGGTCTGGGAGGAGATTCCCCAGGACACCATCCGCCGTCTCATCAGGAGCATGCCCAGACTTGTGCATACAGGCACGTGGGGGCCATACACACTACTGAGTCACATTATGAGTTGCCGTGATGAAATTCACACAAGAATCCGGCCCTCAATTGGTTGGTGATTTTGGTTTCATTTGACCATTGTTACATCATTTGGTTCTCAACGAATTACACAATGTACAGTAAAGATTTTGATCTTTAATATATTTAGTTCATCGAGATCCGATGTGTGATTTAAGTGTTCCCTTAATTTTTTTGAGCAGTGTAATATGAAGATTCATTGGTTAGCCAATAGCATCTCTGCACATGAGGAATGCGCCGTACAGTGTCTTTGTGCACCAGTAGCGTCCTCAAGCTGTTCACCAATGACATGGATCTATTAGGATAGAACACACCCCAAGCAGAAACGGGGCGTGGTTTTGGCATAACTGCGATACAAAAAAAGGAAAAAGGAAACTCCCATTTTTTAATGTCAGCTGAAGAGGTTAAATAATATGCATAATTATTGAAATCAAAGGAAATGATGACTGGTATAGGTGTTTTTTATTGGTATGAATTATGAATTGTTTGCTGGCCTCAGATATTTTCAGAAATGCTCTTGTTTATATTATGTTTGGATTACCCGTTTTAGATAAGTAGCCATAATTGGTTAGAGATTATTATTCGCCTGCATTCATTGCATGGCTTTCTATATTAGGTATCAACTGCATACTTTATTTTGTTCTTAATCTCTGTGTTTAATATGCTTTTATCGGCTTTCGTGTTTTAAAGTGTTTACTGTACAGTACACAGCTTCCTTACCAAAGCTTATATTAATTAAAAAATGTTTACACATTCTTGAAGTAATGATAATAACAAAAAAATATATATAGCAGCAAGACTACTAAAGAATAATCACCCCACAAACTTTGAAGATAAAGGTGGAGAGAGAGCAACTGACTGACTTTAGATGATGCTCAGGGGGCTCAGTTTTTTATTACTGGGATAAGAAGAGAATTTGAATGAACAACTTTGTCTATAAAAAGAGATTAATGGGGAGAGTAACACTTCTGCGGACGTGTTGTTCTGCAAAGGTTGCCGTTAATGGAACCCAATGAGAACATCTTAAACTTGAATCACTTAAATATGAAAGAAGAAAGCAAAAACACAAAATGTAATCCAGCAGCAAATGCATTAATATATTTCATAGTGTTTCAGAGTTGTTGAATAGTTTATGTGACTTGATTTTCTCTATGTGACCTCTCATTAAACAAGCCAAGAAATACCTAACACAAATGTTGAAAGTCATAACAGTTCTCTTCTCTATGCGTTGCTGTAATCTGACAAGTTATCTGCACAGCATTAGCAATGGCTAAGATCTTTACCAGGCCATTAACTTCGGAACCACCTTGAAATTGGTAACTTTGGATGGTTGACTTCATATGCATGCACTTATTCTTCTAGGCATCTTAAGTTATATGGCAAAATACAAACCAGGGACTTTTACTTTTAAGACTATGCTAACAAAACTTGATCTCATCCTTACTCTTACAGAGAGCTTATAAATCTATCAGTAAATGTTGAGTATATGCATGAAAAAAAACTCACCATCAATAAATAAACGCACATGTGGGATATTTATTTAAAACACCTTGAAAACTCTTAATGCCTTTCAGGATGGCAGGCTGAGGTGAAGGAGAAGGGGAAACGAGGGTGCAGTTAGACAGTCTAAAAGCACATGAATACTGCTGAACACTAACACTGAGTGTTATCTGTCGAGCTGATACTACCTAAAGGGTTGAGGGGCCTATGTTGTTACCATGGGATCTGAGAATGGAAGTTGTCTAACAAAGCTGCCAATAGGCCATTGTACACTGTCACTCAAGCAGCCCTCCCCTGCTTGCTATATATAATGTGCGGCTATGGTGTCTGATGGCTATGGTGGCTGTGAGACGGCAACTTCGGCTCTCGCAGGCCAGGAGGGTGGGACCTGATGCACTTTACTGATACGTACGTTCTTGCCAGGCTTTACGTATATAAAAATATATATGTATATACACATCTTTATTATTATTTTTTTATTTTGTTTTGCTTAATTTATACATTTATTTGAGACTAAGTCTAAGAATTCAGTCAACTAATATACAACTACTTAGGACAGTTAAAACAAGTTTCAAATTAGAGCTTGTGTCTCTGCTGGTATAGTGGTTAAGAAACAGTGATGCAAGTCAGGCATTGTAGGTTCGATTGCAGACAGTGGGGATGTTATTTCTTATGTAGAATTTGTCACAGGGGAAAAGTGTCGTGGGTAATTTGAAAGGGAACACTTTTACAAGGTAGTATTACTGAATATGACACATAATGGAAATTATATATTTTTTTGGTATTAAACAGGTTCTTTATGTGTAGATGTGTACGTATCAGTATTCATCTGTCATTTACATTTACTAATCATCTGTAAATGTGAAGACTAATCCTGTCATACAAATGTCACATTACTTTTAAAGAGGCTCGATGATAAAATTAGACAATTTATTCTGAGCAGTTAGAGGGTGAATAAATACTCAATGGCCTTTTCAGTAGGGGACTATCTAGACCAACTTTGTATTTATTAAGTATTATGTGGTGTGTATTGCTATCTATGATTTAAAGGTTTTAAATTAATGAAGGAATGTTTGAGTAAAGATTTAACATGGAAATGATATAAGTACTGAAGGATCAGAGACAATTGATGTCAGTGAAACACAATGTGGCTTTACTACTAATTACTAGATTTTAAATGTGTTCTAAGGGAAGTTTGAATGACTCCATTGCTTTCAGTTCTTACATCCTAGGAAAAGAGCAAGAATGAAAGATCTGCCAAATAAGATCCAGAATAAAACCTTGATTGAGAGCTGATTTTAATGTGCCATGGTACATGGAGTTAAACACTCGAAGATAAGATAACACAACTGTCCTCTACAAAATGACCTCTTGTGTCAAGGTGAAAATGGAGGGCGAACTTGTTTTTGATTTTTTTAGCTCATATTCAGCAAACAAATGCATCTGAACAATGTCAGCTTTTCGCAAACAGCATTTGTGCATCTCCATTTACTAGTTTTATTTTATTATTATCATTGAGCGGATTTTCTGTAGTGAACTGTGTGAAAACCATGTGAGAAGGACTTAAGTTATACATGTTGGCTTAGGGCATTCTTAATGTGTATTTATTTTGGCAGTTTCCGTTAAGGAGTAGTTAAATGATGAAAGTACATACACATAGGGCCAAAGGAGAAAAGACTGTAATTCTGTCTTCTGCTTTCTATTGACAAACATCTCCCTTTAAACAGCTATTCAGACATCTTAAACATTGTGTCTGGAATGCAACATCTACATAAAGCAGGAGTTGGCTGAATAATGAACAACGCCAGAGATCAACAGAGAAGGCACCTCAGCACACCTGCAATGATATGTCATACAAATGAGGGCTAAACATGCAAACATTACTTAAGCCATGGAGTTTTCAAGATACCCCTTTGCCCTGAGAAGATGGGATTTCTAATGGAGAGGGACCCTATGCTGTTATTTATTAGTGAAGGCACAATTCACATCACTGTATACCTCCCCTTGACCTTCACAACTTGTTTAGCATTGACACATTAATGCTTTTGTCTTTTACATGACCCCTTCCCTCTCCCCGCACCCTCCTGCCTGAATGATGGCATAGCTACCTTACTGGCAATCAGATTAAAAGCTATATTCCCCGATATTGAGACAGGAGACCACACTTAGCAATCCACTTAATTTACAGAATCTGATAAATAGCTGTGTCCAGGCTACACCCTTGCATTAGCAGCTATTTTTGGTGGAATGTTAATATGTTACAAATATACTCATCAAATATATCTTGGCTGAAGATTCAATACACTGTGACTAAAGGACTAAAGGTCTGAATCTGTTCTACCTGCTAGGAGCGTGCACACAAGGCAGTAAACCATATTTGATAGATTGTATACTTCTATCGCACAGGCACGACAAAACCTCTGAGACACAGGACAATCTAAGAATTGAAAATAACTGATTTGTTCTTTCCCAAATGTATTAACTTAAATTGTGTTTAGGAGATGTGTGACGAGGGTACAGATAATCCAGATAATTTGAAATAGTTCAAAGTACCAAATATTGATACAATGTCACTTGATGTATGGATCTCAAAGCAAATTGTGATGGTCTTAAACAAACTGTAACCACTGCATTGAGCTTTTCTTTATGAAAAAATAATGTATTTGCAATAGAAACATATAGGAGCTTACTGCATTTTCTGCATTTTATTGTAATATTTGATAATTGAATATTCTAGAAGCTGTGTAATAGGCTTATTTCATCTTCTTTATTGTGGTCTGCAATAATAGAACTTTCTACATTTTTCATTTAATAGGCTTAAGCAACTTTATTGTAGCACGCAATCACAGAATATTCTAAAATCTCCTCAAATAGTCAATCGAAGCAAATTTAAGTCACAGGCATTGTCTGTGACCTAGTTCTGGGGAATTCTTGATTAGAAACCTCTGGGACTATACAAGGTGTCTACTATGGCAGAGGGCAGTTTAGTTACATTGTCTGTTTTTGATATTGATACATTGATAGTTGTATTTGAGGTCAGTAGCTCAACTGTCAATTGTACAATTCAAAGTAAAATAACTGAATGTAATGAATGAGAGACACAAATGGGAAAGTACTGATGTTCTTTTCTTGTTCAGATGTGTTATTTGGTATCACTGTAGGGGCTATTGTTTTTTAGAGTACAGACAGATACATGGAATGAATACAAACAAACAGACAAACATGTGGAAAATGGCATATTTTTAATGCAGAGTCCAATTATGTATCTAAACCAATCTAAACATATAACATAAAGGGCTGCTTTCACAGACCCTCATCAGCACTAATCATGGACTATTCAATGTTATTTTAGGTTGAGTAGTCCTAGACTAGTGCTAATCAAGGTCTGTGAAACCAGCCCTAAGCGTTTTGTTATTTTTGCCTTCAAGAAATAGCTGATGGGAGACAAATAAAATGAGCATTAGGAAAATGGTGATTATTAAGTTGAGTATACAGGCTTCCAGAACATGGTACATGTTCAGATGAGATGACCCTTTAGTGTCTAGCACTTTGGGTCATATTAATCACTTACTGCAAACAATCTGTTTACAGTGCTCTATCATGCATACAGTTTATACAATGAAGTAAGTGAATAAGACTGCCAAGAGTGGTGCTGGGTAGGGGTTTCACCCATGAATACCAGCAATGGATAAGTGAGCATTTAAATGCGAGGAAAAAATGGACGAAACTGCTAACTGCTGGGTAAACATATTTTAGTATTCATGAGATTTCTTTGGAGGCTGCCTTTGTTAATTGCATTGTCCACCGTATTACCACACATCAGTGTTAAATCAGAAACATTCATCTCCTCTGGTTGGGTTATTAATCTAAGCCTATAGTTACATGACTAATTTGGTTCTTATTCACACTGTCTAATGACTTTTGGAGTGAAAAATAAATCCTTTTTCTTTAACACTTTAAATTAAAATGACCTGCCGTAGGTATATCTGTGTGTGTGTATAATTGAAGGGTCTTTATTATAACAACAGAATAGAACTATGTTACGTCTCTATGGTTTTAATTTGAATCCTTGTTATTCCATTGTCGTTCATCAGCAGCTACTGCAGTGTGTAGAGATTTATAATGGTAGCACTACTGAAAATAAGAGATAGTTCTTAAAACTTGGTGAATAAAAGGTAGACATCAGGAGAAGGACAGCTACTGTGACTTAGGGTCATTTCTCTAGTCCGCCTAAATCTACCTCTCTACTGGGACAATTTAATCCTTTCAGTTTCATTTTCACAGTCGTATAACCTATATTAATCTTTAACCCTGTAAGATTAAAACCTCAGCCCATTTCAGAGTGGTTAGCACTATAGGTCAGGTAAACAGCTCACCCATATGAAACACAAATGACCCAATTTCAGTATATGAAGCATAACTTCAAATATGTTATTGTCATTCTAAAGTAAATAAATCAGAATAATACAAAAAGATTATGCCATTTCAAGAAGGGTTGCAGGAAAGCCTGGCACACTACTATGTAACAGTATAAGTTGGCACCAATTGGCACTACTGCTTTATTTATTTTCAAAATGTTTTATAAATGTGACACCTGAGCTATTTACACATAAACCGCTGTGTGAAGATTGATAGAAAATGCAGCTTTTAGGGATATATAACCATGATTGTTTAGAAAGTGTGGCATCATACATAATTCTTAGTTGTTACATAAACATATGTGCTTCACCTTAGTAGCTACACATCACTTTTAGGTGAATGAAGGCTATAAATGAATGTCAAACAATGAAATATTACACACCAATTTAAATTGTGATGAGAGTTTTGTGTACTTCCTCCTAACTAACAGAGCTTCCTTATTCCCAGCAGCCCCGCTAATACCTGTTAGCTGTCAGTAAGACAGATGACCTCTAATCTGAACTGCAGTATGAAAAAGAGATGACTTATACATGTGGGGAGTCAGGCTGGATTATAGGTTTTAAAAAAGGCACAATTAAACTTGCTCCTTAACAGTAGGGAATGTATAAATTATCAGGGATTTTTAATGATCCATAATGTATATATATGAGAGAGAGAGAGAGAGAGAGAGAGAGAGAGAGAGAGAGAGAGGGAGAGAGAGAGAGAGAGAGAGAGAGTCAATACTGACCTCTTCAATGGGCTTACGAAACTTTTTGGTCAATAGTAATATGTACTGTACAGATTAGTTACAAACACCTTAGATAAATTGATCGATCGATAGACAGATAGATAGATAAATAGAAAGATACTCAATAGGGGACAAAACAATGCCATTGTAATCAAATATTTGAATTTGTTGAAACTACATAAAATAATAAAACATCACATTGGACCAAATATGTTTGTTATGATGTGAACATCCTTGCTCAATTGCTTGTCCCATATCTGTTTCTTTGATCTAAATACGATTATCCCTCAGCCACAGGGTTCCATAAAAACAGAGAGTTGCTTGTGGTTTATATATTTCATAAAATCGTCCTGGCTTATCTGGGAGTCATTATTGAAAAACAAAGCATTTTATTTAGCATTCCGGACCAGGATAATGTCTTCTGTTATGTGGCTCCTCGCTTGAGGAAAATAAGTGTCTGAATGAATTAGCTTATGCCTTCAGTTCAATGTTTGTTCAACAAGCCAATGTTTATTTTAGGAAAGATAAAATAAACATTTCAGAAATGTATGATAATTCTTGGTTGTGGCAACTGAATCTCAGCTTTGTTTGTTATTATTTATTTATCTGAAATATTTATACATTTCTTGCTCCAAGAATCAAGATTGCAAACAAAGTCTTGGAATTTTTGCAACATTGCAGGAGACAAACATTTTAATTTCAATTAATAGCCTCTAAGGCTTATAACACTGATACAATTCTGTTGCAATATTTTTGTCCACACTATTTTGAATAGTGTAATTTACATAACATATGTTCAAAGTAAACAACGTTTAAACAACAACAAAAATAATATAGTCATGCATTTTCCATGTTCTTTTTCTTATATTTTCTTACAATACATTCTGGGACTTTATTTTACCCTTTTGTATTAATTTAGATAGCAATTGGTTGGGGTATCATCACCATATGGAAAAAAACTGCTTCAGGTGCAGTAGTTTCAAGTTTTAAATAAATACATTTATAAATAAAGGAACGTTCTTTGTGCTGGCAAATTTAGATTTGTGTGACTTCATAGAAAGATTCACATCTGTTTTCACAGTCTGTGATTACCACTAATCTTAGACTACCTAATGTTATTTTACAACAATAGAGCATATCTTGGTCTGTGAAACCAGCTGTTAGTCAATTATAACCCTTGTTAGGACACACTAGGCTTAAATTATGGTATGGATGGGCAATTTATTAAGACAACTAGCAATTTTTTTTCTTAATTTTCAATAAAGGTTTATGCAACAGCACACTAACTGGCTTGTTAATTACTCATTGGTCTTTATCGCCTGTTTACAGTGTAGAAGAGTGTCCTTTTAATGAAAAGAAATTATTCATTTTTCAGATTTTCCATCAGATCTCTATGATTTCATTGAGAAACAGACAGATTAAGCAGGTAGGGACATAAGCAGTAAGCATGCCTAGGTATGGTGGTGCAGCACATAGGAGCTGTGTGCTGTATTACTTCAAACAGGCAGAAGGGGTCTGCTGAGCGACAGTGCACAGCGGCCAGCGGCAGAGATAATGAGAGATGTCCCACCCCCCTTTGGGTAGTATTCTCTCTCAGATAACTGGGGTTGCATTTGTAACCTATTGTTTTAGTGTCTGAATAAATAATGTAGGAGGGGTGTCCAGGTGGGCATGAGGACAAACTGCTTTAGCTTTTTGTTTAAAGGATGTTTGTTTAAGTATATATTGTTTAGTTATTTGTCATTTTTGTTTCTGAAATTAGTGACTATCACTGCATCTCTTAAGTTATAAATGACCTATACAGACCTGCTCTGTGTTAAATGTGTGCACGAAAAACTAAAGCTTATTGACCTTAATTTTGCCCGTATGTTTGATCAGTGCTGACAAATGTTCAGGCTGCACTGCTTTAATTAAAGTGTGACTTGACCCACAGTCTTACATGGGTTCTTGTCTTTGAGCCAGATTAAATCAGTCATTGTGCTGTTTTGGCTATTATAAAGTAAAGCTAATCACATCATGCTAACTCTTGATTTACTATGGGTCTACATTTCTGCCTCAAGGCTTTCTACTTTTCACACATCCCAAAACACTTGACTTTTCCTATATCCAAATCAACAAGAAAACAACCACAAAAAGAAGAGAAGAATAATTTCCACTTTTGTTTTCCTCATATTTGTTAGGTATGAGGTTGATTGATCTTTTGATTCCAGGAGGAAACATTTAGTAAATGGGATTTGGATTTTTTTTTTTAAGTCTGTTTTTTGTATCAACTAAGTAAGAGTGAATCATATTATCAAAGGTGACCCCTGTCTTCTAATTCTATTAAAAAAGTAGATGGGTTTTGCCCTTTACTATCCCAAACCAACAAAATCACTGGATCCCTTTCAAGATTTGTAATGAGATGGGTCTTAAATAACATAAGCATGTTATTCTTGAAAATGTACACCTTTTGGATGTACGGGCTGGATCGTGCACTCAAATAGCATGGAAATCATGTTTTCCTGTAATACAGATTTTTTATGATATAGAATAAAAGGGAGTGACATATTTGAACCATCACTTTATCCATAATTGGAATTTGAAACAGGTTCAACCGATTAAAAGATATAAACAGAAAAAATTAATTGGCCACCCATATGTGATTTATGTTTTTTTTTTCTTTTCCCTACATTTTTTTAAATTGGCATGAAAAAGATGGATATGTCCTGTTGTAGCAGATAAAAGGAACTTACAGTAGTTATCGGGTTTTGCTGCCTAAGTGAATAGGGATCCTGTCATTACCTCTCTGTCAGGGTGATAATTGCGCAGGTCAGCGTGAGCCAGCGTTTGCTTGTCCTTCTAAACGCTATCAAACAGATCTGAAGGGCCCCAGAGAACTGTGTCTGCTGAAAGAAGCTCAGGAGCTTGCGTGGTGGGAAATGTGTGCTAAATCAATCACAGGAGACGGGCTTTTTCAGAGAAAACATTCTCCCTCCGGTTAAAAAGTGCAATGCTTAATTAAATAAATTAACTAATTTAATTTGTTATCAGTGTGTTAAATATCATGCTGGGCAGGCAATGATTTGTTGCTGTAAATCTGCAGCAGGTTTGTAGATATGAGGCAAGAACCCAATGCTTTCCTCACAATTGGTTCAAGGCTTTATGTTCAGCCAAGGCTGTGCAAGTTAGATGTGTTACTCTCGTATTCGTCGCTTTTAATAATGTCATTTCTATTTCTACCAATCCCAATCTATTTTTTGTACTGTTTGACCAAAAAACCCCAACAACAACATATTTTGCCAAGTTATATCCTGACATAGACTCAGATTAAATCAAACTTCTGACTGACCCATCCACCTTCCACCCACTGCAACTTATTAAACGCCTGTGGTAAAAAAAAAAAAAAATCTGCCTTCAAGTGACAAGTTTGGAATTTGCATTTGGTGTGGGGGTAAAGATTTTGAGTTTATCAGGGCCATAGGTGTTTCCACGAAGGATACATTTAGAATGATAAATGAAAGCTGCAATGTCACAGAACCTTTCAAAGATGAGAAGAACACAGTTTATGTACATATTGTATTTATTATCTATATTGTTCCATGTAAGCTAAAACCCAGCTGTTTTCCCAAAGTGCATTATGAGCAGATGCATAAAACAGGAAGTGGAGAGACTGAGGTAGATGTAGAATTAAAGCTGTGATTTGCAAAATTTACTTTGATTACAATAGACACTGCTGGGTATAACAATAATACAGTCTAAATTATTCTAAATACTAGTGGTTGCTATCTTTTCTGAAACTATTCTGAGAAATACATTTTGTTCTCTGTAACACCTAATATTATTTCCCTTTCATCTATAGATAAACAAATGCATAATTCTGCATGAAGTAATTCTTGACAAATTCTTTAATTTCCTATACTTAACATGAATTAATCATAAAGAGCCATTTGATTCATGGCTGGTTTAGTAGGGGTCCATTATTTGCAATTATTTACTCTGTTTTGGTAAATAGCACTACAAGTAAACAATGATGAAGTTAAACTTGGTAAACATCATTTTGTTGCCCAGTCCTAACAAGCCAGTTATTGGTTCATTTCAGTGATCAATTTAATATAATCTGCTTACCTTGTATTTTTGTCCTATTGATCCAAATCAGAGACACCAGACAAATGCTCAAGGACCAAAAAAACAGGTAGTTATTGCCAGAGGGAAAATGCTTTTGCTTATGTTCTGTAAACAATTAACTAGAAATATAATATTTCCTGACAGATACCAGTATCTTATGTCATCCAACTTGACATCTCTTGCTTCACATGCATAGCCATGCATACTTACAAACGCATCAATTATTTAGCTCTGTTTTCCATCCTGTCCTCAAAACTAACGTCCAGGCAAATAACCTTTACATCATATCAAAAGCCAGCTACAACACTGAGAAATTCACACAGGGATTAAAAGATTCACAACAGGTAAGTTCAATTTTTTATAGGAGATGCTGATGCACTGTAACACATTCATAGAACCTCAGGGAAAAGTATCTGGGGTATAAAGACATCCCAAGGAACAAAAATGTCAGAAAAAAAACAAGCAACCTGGAAATCCCTTAAATATATTGTTATTCCTGTCAGAGCTATATAGAGATGTAATAAGAACAAGGTAAATTGACAGTGTTATGCTGTTTTTGAGGGTGTTTCACCAGTTTACTAGAAAACACCACCGCTCAAATGTTTCTGCACACATCGCCACTTTGTTGCCTATGTGTGACAGCCAAGATCACGTGACAATTACAGAGAGCTGGACTCTTGTCCCTCCATAGCAACAAACAACGATGTACTGCTTGTTTTTCTGTCTGGTAACGTCATATTGCCTTGGAGTCCAATCTGAAAAAAACCCAAAAGATGATCCTCAACTGCAATTGTGTGTGCATTAGATACATAAAGGTCAAGAACAGCTGCATCGATTTTAATTTATTTATTTTATGAATGTATTGTTAAATCTAAAAAGGATTGCAAGACAAAGCAGAGCTCCAAGGGGATGTACAGTGTCTTTTGAGGAGACTCGTCTGCTTTAGTAATTAATGTATTTTTTCATTCTTTATATCAGTTTTTCACTGTTTACTACTCTCTGTTGATTAAAACTTGTAGCAAACCGGACTAATACATAGTCCAATGCAATCTTAGTTTCCATTAATCTTGTAATCCTTTATTATGAACCTGTTCACAGAAATAGTTTAGTGGGTGTCTCTGGGGGACCATTTTTCAGTGCAGTGTCCTTTACGTACCCTCTATGGTGCTTGCCGAAATGGAAAAGGAGAGCTGCTTCTGACATGCACTAACTTCACAATGATTCCTGTGTGAACTTGAAATGTGACTAATAAATGTGAAACATTTATTGCAACTCCAAGTCATCAGTGCCTTGGTTGTTGTGATATAGCTTAAATTGTATAGCTAAACATTATATATTGCAATTAAGGATTTATGGTGGACAGTATGCAATGTTGTATTATGCCTTCTCTCCTCATATTGAAACTGGTGTATGTATGAGAACAAACTAAAATATGTGACATCATCGAAAGAGTGAAAATGTCAAAATGGCAATGGGCCGGACACATTGCAAGAAGAACAGATCAAAGGTGGACAAAGGAAGCTATCAAATGGATCCCAAGAGTTGAAAAAGGACTTTGATGAGGACCACATAAAAGATGGAAAGAGAAATTAATCAACTTTGCAGGTGTACAATATCGAAGTAAGTGGAAACATCTTTGTAAGGCCTTCATCCAGCAGTAGATTGATATAGGCTGATGTTGTTGATGATGATGATACATACAGTGGGCCCTCCTCCCACGCGGGGGTTGCCGTGTTAGCTGAATCTGTGTTGGAGGATCATAGAACCTTCTGGGATTAATAAGGATACATCTGTGAATACGTGTGAAGGATACGTGTGAAGTCTCTGATAAATACTTATGAACTAAATACATGTGAACTAAAAATACAAAATCATGAACATGACATTCATATATATACATTTTGAATTTCAATTTTCATATAAGAAAAAATCCAATACAGTTCATAAACAAAAGTAAAGATTAAGTCTTCCGATGATAGTGATGGCGCTGCTGCTGATGATAGATTTGGAGGCTGAGGGGTTGGTTTAAGGCCGATGGATCACCTTCAGGATCATTGGAAAATTCTGTCTCACCCTCCAATGAAACAGATGTATCAGTCGATGGTTTGGGATTAGAGGGAGTTATATTGGGTGATTTAGGCTTCATAAAGTCAGTTATTTACATCTGTTTGGCTTTCCTCCACAAATCTTTCAAGATTTCCCTGAAGGGTGCTATAAGGTAATTTAACTTCTATGGTTCGCACTATAAAAAAAAAACACCAGAATGTTTTTATAATGTTAGTATTTGATCATTTAGGTTCTTTGAACATAAATCTGAACTCATATTTAAAAAAAATTTTTTTATAAAAAAATGTATTGATGTATCTCCACACAATTATGGAAACAATCAATTTAAGAAAAGATTGTAACAATGGTTCTAAAATATTTGTAAACACATATTAAAATGTAGTCTATCTTTATGATACCATTTGTGAAATCCAAAAAATCAGTTTTGCTCTGCTACCAGGCACAGAAATACACTATATTTTTTTGCAAAGCACTGTTATCAGCTTTTGGCAAGCTCCATATTTGCATTCTCATGGAAGACTGGCCAGTGATTGAGTTTGTCTTCATACAATCTTCATTGGCTACAGATGACTGCCTTCTCCTTTTGTTGGGTACTTCAAGCTAACCTGGTCTCCCCCTCTTTTTCATTTTGCCCATTCTTCCCAAGGATTTGGTAATGTCAGTCTTGATGGTGAACCTTTCTGCTTTCGGCTGACACCTTAGTCATCACTGGCACTGTGGGAAAATCAGCCATGCCACCACAGAGCACAAGTCCATCATGTTGAAAAAGATCTGCATATATTTCTTCTTGGAAGGTATTTTAGTGCGTTAAAGGACAAATATGGAAACTAGCAAGTCCACTTGTTGTAAATCCTAACAATGTGGTCCACCCTGACATTTCACTTCCATCAGCTGGTTTGTTTTCTTGTTACACCTTTTAATATTGGTGCTGGGATTTGCCTCTACAAAGCTGCTGAGCAGGTGGACAGACCTGTTGTCCTGCCATTTTACCAGCTTGAGTTCACACTGACCTGCAGTTGCAGTCTTTTCAATGAATGATCCCTTCATTTCCAAATCTGTGGGCATTCTCTTGTTTGGGACACGCTTCAGCTGAACTGTGCCCAAACTCTGGATGTCCATTTTTGCCAGTGTAATTTGCAGATCAGGGCTGCAGAAGCAGTTATCAACGTACAGCTGGTAGTTTTGATTTTGTGGTATTGTTTCTCCACTGGCGCCAACAGATGGCAAATGGGCTGGATGTTCTTTTTTCCTGTGTAAAATTCTAAATCGTAGGCAATGCCACTCACTCCAGCCAGGCCAAACATCTTGCAGTCCCACTTATTTGATTTTTTAGGGTTGTATTGCTTCAGGCCACTTTTTCCCTCAATAGAATCACTAGACTTTCAAGATGAACCTGTACAGTATATCTGTGGAGATGCATTAATATATTTGCACATATCTTTCAAGGTGTCAGACATATAATTCATACACGCAACAGCCTAAGCTTACCTATTAAAAATCACCAACACTCTAACTATATTATTAAAAGTCTTACCTTCGGTTTCCATGTGCTTCAGCTCAAAATAGGAAGTCAGGGTGTTTGGCTGTCAAAATGTGTTAAAGGAGTGTCAGTGCCATCTGTTGGGTTTGAGCATTAACTCTGATATTTTGTTTACTAACTGCAGTGTCTTATGATAACTTTCATGAAACACAGCCTCTAAAAGCAAGGGTTTGGTTATTGTACCTTCACTTATCTGCTTCTCTCCATTATGGGATCCATGTCCACAGCCATCTCTGCAAGCTTGTCGGCCTTGGCAGTGGATCTCAGGCACCGCCATCACTGTGCGGATGGGTTTAGCAGGTTGTTTATCTTCAGCATCTTCATCACTATCAGTTTCACAGCAGGCTATCAGTGCTTCAAGCTCGTTGTTCGTTGTCTCTTTGTAACCTTGGGTTACATTTCTGTAGACACTTCTTGTGTAATAAGACTTGAATTTCTACATTACTCCTTGGTACACCGGTTGCAGGATAGATGTGATACTGGGAGGTCAAAATAATATCTCAACATTAGGAAGGTTGAATTGCAGTGCGTCAGGGTCATGGCCAGGAGCATTATCCAGAACCGGTAGATCCTTCACGTTGAGGGTCTTCTTCACCAGATATTCTTTAATGTCATTGTATAGCAAGCCCAAGCCTTTTTATTAGAAGAACACCAAACATAGGCAAATGTTGGTTATATTTGCCTTTTAATGCATGTGGGTTTGTGAGTTTGGTAAGCTAAAAAGGGCTTGCATTTGCAACATGGTCCCACAAAAAAGCAAAGTGAGCTTATCCTTAATAGCCTTGAACCTGGGTGCTACCTTCTGCTCCTTGGTCCTCTTGCTCATCTTCTAATAAAGGGTTTCTGTCTCATCAGCATCAAACACTTATTAAGGAGCATATCAATTTTTCTAAATGAAATGATGGAACCACAGCTTGAATCATACAGCTGCTTCACTATCGGCTGGGCCAGATTCACCTTGTAGCTTCAGGTTATGCAGGTTCAAGTGTCATGTAAATTTGGCAAACCAGCCTTTACTTGCATGAAACTCACTTGAATCCATAGCACTTTCACCCTCATTGGAGAACATGTTTGTATAAACTACAGAGTCTTTTTTTTTTAAATGGCTCACTGATCTACACATTCAATATATATATATATATATATATATATATATATATATATATATATATATATTCCATGAATGGATTCCTCTAGGTACTTGGGAAAATGTAGCACCTACAGGGGCAGAAGACTTTACACTTTTATTCTAGCATGATTTCTCTTCACTCTTCCTGATCGTATGTATGGTAGATCTTAGAAGACACCCCTCCCAGCACAGAACAAATGCTGCATCATGAGTGGGATACCACTCAGGATGATTAACTTATTACACTGCTTCACCTGTGGAAATTGGCCCACACCAGGGGCAGGGTTATCAGGGTGATATAGTATTCTGTCTTCAGGAACTGTTTTTAAAATAATGACTTTTATTTTCTCCTTCTGTATTGTAAAACTTTATAGGATTCTTTCAGTCCTTAATAATTTATTACAACTAATGTTTAACAAAATGGTCTGACACTGAACTGTAAATCAGAAAATTGACTGTTTGCTGACCAAAAATGTTCCTTCTTTTTCTTCATCCGAACCTAAGAATAGAACCAAAGGATGTGTGTATGTAATTTTGTATGACGTTGTGGTCATTTTTAGAAAATGAATAAAATCATAAGAGCATCACCAGTGCCCCCTCCCAGCTGGGCAGAGGTTCTTTACTAATTATACTGAGTGCTTTGTTCTGCATCCCTCCCTTTCTTCTGGAAGATGATTGTGGCTCACTGGTCTTGACATTCACATCAATAGTAGTAGTGAGGATGATGGATTCCTCTGCATTTTCCATACGAACCACCTTGTGGTTATTAATTATACACTTCTTGTGGTGCTAGTGGTGCTGGAGAAAGGTCAAGACATTCTCTAGGAATCATAAGAACAAGATCTGAAGGACAGAGAACACTTTTATTTTGATTTTTTCATAGAATTAAAGATTTAAAAAAAAAAGTGAGAATTACAATTGTCAAAGAACATTTTACAATATTGCAATGAGTCTGTGATAAAGAATAAAACAAAAGGAAAGGAGTTCCATAAATAATTTCCATGGCAAAATTAGTGTTTATGTATTATATGGCACCAGAGCAAGATTCAAGAGTTCGAGAACCCAAATCCACACAGCACAAACAACAGAAAAAGAAAAAAATGTCCAAAAGAATTTCTACTCTTGAAATTGGGACATCACTGTGGCATTCACATTGTCCCTGCCACCATATTCTTTATTGCACCTGTGCCATGAAGATATTCTCTCTCCCGGTCTCTCCGTTTTCTGCTAGAATTGTGCAAATGGTAGAGCTTCTAGAGCTTTTAGAGTTTCTGGAACTGAAGGCCACACAGTAACTGAGACTGCATGTCACCTGGCTCACAGTGGGGACACTGAATTAGCTGCAAGTGTCGTATAAGTTATGGAGATATGAAAAGGAAAATGAATGCAGGAATATTATAGCTCTTGTGAACCTATTTAAAATAATAATAAAACAAAAGTGGAGAAGCTCAGATTGGAGGAAGATAACACTATACACAATATTTTATTTGCATAATACACTCAATGTAACACTGTCAATTGGATCATTGCAACTACACCAGTTCTCTCTCTATGTACTTATTTAAATGTAAATGCAGTTTTCTGTCAGGGAGGCAGATGGCTCAGCGGCAGTTTATTTTATTAGATTTTTTCAGCCTTCATTGAATTTTATACTGGAGACCAGTCTGTTTCAGGCATAGCTTGCAGGAGCCATTGTTTGGAAAGCCACCCAGCAGACTATTATATTATTGACATGACCTGCAAAAGGACATGCACTCTTATTTTTCTTGGAATGTTTCCATGCAGTATGTCTCATAGGATTTAAATTCGATATCCTAAGCCCTTGTCGGACCTGATGTCTAAATTGTCTTGTTCCAGAATTATACTCTTGTGAGAGTTGCACCATTGTCATCTTGACTTGATATACACAATTTCATTTTAACTGAACCTGTGAAACTTACACAGCTTAGTATCTGTATTATTATTAATAATAATATGTTTGCTATGTATATAATTTATCTGGAAGCTGTACAGTAGTTCTAGGAATCTGTACAATGTATAAAGCTGATGATCAAAAATAAAATAAAATAAATGTGTTGTGCCCTTTCTCTTGCCCTTAATGTGGCTGCACGATGAAGAGTTATTGTTTCTCAGGTCATGATGCATGCTGATATATTGCACCCAAGATTAATTCAATTTACTGAACAGCTATGCGGAGACCCTCTTATCAATATCAAGGGCTTTGCACATCTCTAAATTACCCCTTGATCATCTCAGGCATCTATACTCCCATTATTTTTGCAGCTGAGTGTAGTAGAAAATTGTACAAGCAACTGTCCATGGGAAAGATTGAAAACAATCAATAGCTGCTGACTCCAGGGAGACACCATAAATAAAAACCTGCTTCTGTATCCACTGAGAGAAGAAAAAAGCAATCTAGTTGAATCATGCTATTTAACTGAACAAAAAGGTTCTGAATTAAACTATGGTTTACATTAATATTACCAAAGCATACATTACTATCAAATAAATAAATAAGCACGGATCTTTTGTAGTGCTGTGATATTAAAAAAAATATTTAAAAATAATATGGACTTTCAAGTAATGTTACTCCATCATAAATGCATATTATATTTTCAAATGGATTAATGGCTATGCTAGAATTCAACATTGAAATAATTGCCCAATATTTACAGAGAATGCAGAGGATTTGTGGAGGACTGCTAATTGACTTTGCAGTTGCATTAAGAATTGCTATTATTGTTCACATTAAAATGTGGGCTTTCCAGGCTGGGGATTGAAAAGGAGAAAAGAGATGTACACTGAGCCCTGGGGTGGTGATACTGTATTACATCGTCCTGGAGAAGCATCTAAAATGAATTTGTTGTATGACCTTCCAGGGCTTTGTTATTATTATTATTTTTTCTTCAGTCTTCAAGGACAAAGAAAGCCTCGTGGATATATTTTTGTACCATGAGTAACTGAAATGCTTATTTATTTTGGCTTGTTTAAGAGAGACTGATTGAACAAGCAAAATACAAAATGTGTTTAACATGAAAAACCTAGAAACCTTGGCTTCTGTACATTCCAGAGGGCTACTATTTAACAGACCTATCAGAGCTGTGACTATATTCAATTCATAACACATTTCTTATCAATGGAAATGTTAATTCACAGAAACACTTCTTCACATGTTTATATATAGTATAATAGTGCTGAAACATTGTAAATCAGTGGTGCAAAAAGGATTTTCACCCCTGATATTTCCTTCTGACATATCCCTTTTTATGCACACCGAAACCTCCACCAGGTCCCCGGCATTTAATTTCTAGCCTTTGCCATTTCTCTCAGACTCAGACAAGTATAAGACAGTTCATACATTGGATTTTCTTCTCTTGTTTTTATTATGTTCTGCCTAGACTGCCAGCTGAAGAAAGTTTTTGTCTTTTTGGGGGCACTGTTACCAAAAATTGACATAAAGTACACAATAGTTTTATTACATTGTTCATTGAATGCTGTAAGGCAACAATTCTTACTGGATTTCTATTTTCTTTCTCCTTCAAGGTGTATGTCAGAAAAGTTCATGCATATATGGAGACTTGACTAAAAGAGTGACTAGAGTAATATTTCGATCAACAATCAGATATCATAAATTGTGCTCTGTTATTCTATATTAGAATAAAATATTGATGAAAAACTGGCACATAATGTAGAGACTGCATGACAGACAATTCTCAATAAGATTTGTATATGACCTTGCTCTTTATAATCAGAATTATTTGGATTTGGAAAGTAAATTATTGGATTCATAAATATTTCATCTGATTGTAATTTTACAAATATTTAGAAGTATTAAACCCGGAAGTACTTTTTACTATATGCATGAGAAAATGTTACTAGGTGTGTGTTAAGAGATTCCATAGGGGCAGAAAAAAAACAACTTGTCATTTTCAGATTAGATTACATGAATTAAAATGAATGGCATTTAAATTGCTCAAGGGAAGAATGTAAGCACCCTATACGTTACATGTCATTTTTAATACAGAGTGCACTGTGTAGTTTAAAGCAGTTTAATTTTTATAGCAATGAACTGTTACATAGTGCCAAATACTAAAAATCAGCATTAATGCTGTGATCCTATTTCCCAGGTAGAAAGTTGCCAATGCATAGCTTTAATGCAAATGCAGATTATCTCCTCTCCATCCTGCCTCAATAAAGGCATGAATGAATACTGTCGTGCCCTGGATACTCATATAAATAAAGTGCTTTGAAATTACACATTTTATTCTATCACAGAAATGTATTCAAAGCTTTGAATGCATATCCATGATACTGAATGTGCACATTTTAAGTGTGTTCACCCAAAATCATATTAAAATAATAAGATAAAATAAAAAGATTAGAGCATTGCAAATTCAATAAAATAATGTTTTTATTTTGATGCTTGGTGTGAGATTATTAAATTCACAATATATTCACAAATATTTCATAAGCAGTTTCATTACAGATGTATTCATGTGACATACTTCAGGAAAACAGCAGATGCAAAAACGGTTTTAATAGGTTTATAATAATAATAATAATAATAATAATAATAATAATATCCAAGTTGTTTCCCAAAATATACATACCTGACAATTTGTGATTTAATCAGCTTGTCTTTTACACCACTTTGTATAATAAACACATTAATATATTTCAGAAGAATACAAGTTGCAAGGTTTTAAAATAGGTACATCATGTAGATATATTTATTTGGACAGCTCAGCTGCATTTGCTATTTTAAAACAGCAAACCTAGAATGCAGATCCCCAATGTGTTTTCTAAAATACAGAATCATTATTGCTACATTCTATATAGGCACATCCTCATTTCAGTACGGGAGTCCAGAGACGTGGAGGTCACGTCCTCGCGTTGTGGCTCTGACAATGCGCCTGGAGTGAGTGGCTAATTCAGTCTTTGTGCTTCTGGCTCACAGCTCTTTAAGGCAATGATGGTAAATTTTGTCTAATTGTGCAATGGCTCTCTGATGTTCGCCCACAGCCACTAGGGACTGAGCTAAGACCACAAAACGTGATATATATATATATATATATATGTAATTTGCTGGCTTTGAACATAGGTTTACAGAGATTTGTTTTCAGCTTTATGTGTTTGCTTTTGTTCTACATGCTTCACAATACAGCACTGCATTATGGGTGCCTGCCTTCCTTCTGTACTAGTATATGTATGCACTGTATATTATATGTTCTGTACTATATATAAATATATATGCACATACTACATATGTGTGTGTGATAAAAGTATTTCTATCATAGATTTTTCCTGTACATATTCAAAGGGTGTTGGCAACATTGACACTTTGGAATTCTGGTTATACATACAGTATGTACATGTAGAAAAAAGTGAGCTTGCTCTCCTTGTTGTGGAAATATAGAGATGTGGCTAAGCACGTTTCTTAAAAATCAATTTACAAATTAATAATGATTAGAAACTAATGTTTATAATGATACAATTTTCTAAGCAGTACCGTGAAAAGAGTTTTGGGGAAAGTGTCATAATAAGTACTATGTTCATGTAATGCCACTAAGGGTTTGCCATGAAGGTTTTGCTGACGATTTACAAAACAAACCAACTGTAACATTAGCTATCTTCCTCCGACACCGCATTTTCAATTATAATGGCTTATGCCCCTGAATACATGCACATTGAGTGCTGTCACAGGCACTAAAATCAGTGAATTGAGTGGTTGATACAGGAACCTTTTTTTTTTTTTTTGCTGACTAGTTAGCAGCTATTAATGACAGATGCTACAGATCTCCTTGTAAATCAGAGTGTTTTGGAGGCCTGTATGGACATGCTGAAATGGCAAACAATGAGGATTCTGAGCAGCATTCTGATGTTGTCAGGAAATGACAACACTACCAGTACCATTTATTTTGTAGTGTAAGAACCTAACCCTATTTTTAAAAACTAATGAATTGCATTAACAGTTTCATAAGCAACTGCTGCTACTATTACTAAATAATACATATTATTATTATTATTATTATTAATAATAATAATAATAATAATAATAATAATAATTAATAATAATAATAATAATAATAATAATGGTGCATTGCGTTCCTCTAATTTTTTGAGGAATCACAAATGTATAAGTATTACTTGCTGCACTTTAGCAGCTTTATTAAACTTGTAGTATATATATGTATATATTGTTTTTAATAAACTCTGAATTGTAAACTCTGAGTACCTAAGGGAGGTATTTTAGATAATAGATGAAGAATAAATATGAGTTTAATACTGTAAATAATTTATTAGATCTTTAAAGTAATTCGGTTTTCCCACTTTTCCCAAGGTCTGAGAACATTTTGAAATTCTAATTCAAAAACAAACAGCAGTTTTCAGAAGTGATGATTTTAGGGTTGCATGCTTAAAATAAATATATTAAAATAAATTGTTTTCTGATTCACCTCTCCCCAGTAGGTATTTAATATGTGTATAATGCTAACTGATACATATTTATATTGATTTTATATTGTTTTGTAGGTAACATAACATACTATTCAATGATTAATACGTATTTTATATACTGTAGTATATATCAGTTTATTATCAGCATTCACCCTGAAATTGTGGAACAAAATAGTATTTGGTTCCTTCAATTTGATTTGTTTTTGTTTGTTTTCACAGCTGGAAATACGTGACATTTCACTCATTTACTCTCTTAAATGGAATTGCCTTCCTTAACAATGCTTTTGGTCCATAATGTTTTAGGTAGAAGATAATTAATGGAATTTTGAATCAGCTCTTTACTTAATTTTGCAATGCTAAGCATGAACTTGGAAAAACAAATATGTGTAGTTAGATCCCAAAGTCTCTCTTCTCATTCCAATTCGGTCTACCTAGTCTTTGGGAGCTTTTTTTTGTCATAACATCCAGAAAATTAGCTGAAGCTGCAATTAGCACTACAGTTTCATTTCAGCGCTCATTCTGTTAAACAAAACACTTTTGTAAATGTGGCCTTTTTAATATGTATTGACGAGCTCTAGGGGGATCAACTGCAAACAATGTTCCCTTGGACAAGTAATAGTTTGGCGGTATCACTTGAGACCAGTTAAGGGATACAATAGTAGCAGAAAACTCTATTGCCAACCTCCCTTCTTGTTATTTTCAAAAGCATGGTTATTAACTATCTGCAATTTCAGAAGCTACCACTGTCCTTTGTGAGTCCTTTAGCACTTTTATGGGAACTGAAAATAAGAAAATGAAAGGCAGGCCTGGTGGCTAAAATCAGATCAATAAGGCGCTCAGTACCAATTTTATCCCACAAATCTATTGGTGGGGAAGTATTAAGCATGCACAAACAAATGATGTACAATTAATGACTTTGAGAATTGACACTATCATTAAGCCTTAATTGGAGTCATGTTTAATTAAAATAGTAAAGAAAATTAAAATATTTGTTAAACATAATTAAGGTACAATATTCAGTTTGCTTACTGGCTAAAAGTTCTCTGCCTAATAATGTAATAATTAAGTCATACATATTCTTCTTTATGTTTAAAACTGATGAGTAAAGATATTTGAATAAACAATTAGCCTTAATGTTATTTTACTAGTGCTTTTCCCAGAGTTACTCATTAGTCACTCAGTTAGACTCATTTCCATTTTAGTTCATTGCTAAAGTAAAATGTAATCTGTTCTTATGCTCAACTTAAAACGTCCTATTACTTCAACAATTTGTGCCACTTGTATGGTGAAGAAGATTCTTACATTGTCTACAGGTGTTTGCTAAAGAGAGGATATTAGAAGTGAATTGGTCCTAAGGCAAGGACTTTGGTTAGGAACCTAGTAACTGTGAAGTGTGTAAGATATGAGAGTGTATGAGCATTGGACACAGTTCAAACAGAGAAATATAATTCTTGGAATGACTAGGAAATACACACACACACACATATATACATATACACACACACACACACATAACTTATGCATCCACATACTAAAATAAATGACTATCACTTACAGTATCTAATTATTTTGTAATACGATGATAAACAGACTAGTTATTCCCTTCTCATTATACATTGTTGACTCCTGTGTAGATCATTTATTTGCCTTAGCAGGGAGGCTACGTTGAAGAGTATTAATACACAATTTAGCTCTTAGTAGCATTCTGAAATATATGTTCTTCAATCAAGTACTCAGGTGCGTGAGCAGGAGAGATTACTGTGGCTGCTCTGGTCCCATCTTCCCTTTACAATCCATATCGGTGGAAGGTCACAAAAGGATTTGACATGCCCTTTTTGGAAATATGCGCCTTAAATCCACTTTGTACAGAAATAATAAACTGAGTTTATAGCATGTGATGTGGAGGTCTTGTAGATTATCACAAACAATAATGTTAGATATTTTTCTGTATGTTCAAGAGTCATTTGGCAAAGGTTAAACGGCTGCCTAAAATATGTGTTTCTCTCTTGGCCCACATTTAATTAGGATTCATCAATAGACATTAACGTTAAAAATGGATTTGGTGCCACAATGTCTCACTTCGGCCTTAACCAAATCCAAACTTTGACAAACCCCCAAATCCAAAATGATTAACTCAGTACTTGATGGGAGTTTGTATTAGTTACTTAGCAGGAATAAATATGTAATGGGCTTGCATGAGAGTTGCGGGAGGGAATATTGCAGTGCAGTATCTAGCTGTATTAAGGGCACGATTAAATAAAAAATATTCATGCTGTGAGTCACTCGCAGAGGCATTAGCGGCATATCTGTGAATTATTATTATTATTATTTTTATTTCTTGGCAGACGCCCTTATCCAGGGCAACTTACAACATAAGTGCAAAAATACAGTTAAGTACAAGGCAATCAATCAATTTAGCTAAAACATAACAATTCAAAATAATACATTTTACAAATTCCAATTTACAATCTACACAAGTACAGTAAGTGACTTCCTACATCCTGGACGGTGAAAGCTAAGTGCTGTCAAGATGTAGGATCACAGACAAGGGTTACGGGAAAGGGAGCAAGGAGGAAAACAATCAAGAACGCGAGAAGCGTAATAAAACTGTGAAGTGCTATCTAGCAGGGATAGAGGACTAATATTACAAGTGCTGTCGGAAGAGATGCATCTTGAGTAAGCGCCGGAATGAGGTCAAGGACTCTGCTGTTTTGACTTCAGTGGGCAGGTCGTTCCACCACTTAGGGGCCAGGGATGAGAAGGAGCAGCTCTGGAGGAAGGAGAGTGGAGAGGAGGCAGAGTTAGTCTTCTGGCACTGGAGGAGCGCAGTGGTCTGGAGGGGATGTATGGAGTCTGAAGGTAGCTTGGTGCAGTGTGGTCGAGACAGCGGTAGATGAGGGTTAATGTCTTGAACTGAATGCGTGCCGGTATCGGGAGCCAGTGGAGGGAGCAGAGAAGTGGAGTAGCGTGTGCGAATCGTGGCAGAGAGAATACCAGACGAACCGCAGAGTTCTGGATGAGCTGGAGCGGCGGGTAGTAGATGCAGGCAGGCCAGCCAGGAGGGAGTTGCAGTAGTCCAGGCGGGAGAGGACCAGTGACTGGACGAGCAGCTGAGTCGAGTAGTCAGTGAGGAAGGGACGGATCCGGCGTATGTTGCTCAGGAAGAATCTACAGGTGCTTGTCAGCTTGGTGATGTGCTGGGTGTAGGAGAGTGCAGGATCGAGGGTGACTCCTAGATTTTTAGCGGAAGAAGAAGGAGAGAGTGTGGTGAATTCCAAGGGGATCGAGATGGGGAGGTCAGCAGAAGGTGAGGAAGAGTGGGGGAAAAAAGAGGCGATCCGATTTGGAAAGGTTGAGCTTGAAGTAGTGCGAGTGCATCCAGGCGGAAATAGCAGACAAGCAGGATGAGATGCGAGAGGGGATGAGAGGGTCAGAAGAGGGAAAAGACAGGAAGATCGGGGCATCATCAGCGTAGAAGTGGTAGGAGAAACCATGGGAAGCGATGAGGGGGCCCAGGGAGCGAGTGTAGAGAGAGAACAAGTGCGGGCCCAGGACGGAGCCTTGGGGAATGCCTGTGAGGAGAGGTTGGGGGGTGGATGAGGAGCCTCTCCATGTCACTTGGTAGGACCGGTCACTGAGGTAGGAGGAGAACCAGGTGAGAGCAGTCCCAGAGATCCCAAGGTCAACAAGGCAGGAGAGGAGGATGGAGTGATCAACGGTGTCAAATGCTGCGGAGAGGTCAAGGAGGATGAGGACGAAGGAGAGGGAGACTGCCCGAGCATGGTTGAGGGAGTCAGTGACAGCCAGGAGAGCCGTTTCAGTGGAGTGAGCTGTGCGGAAGCCGGATTGCAGAGGATCAAGGAGTGAGTGTTGGGACAGAAAGTCAGAGAGCTGACGGTGTACCGCCCGCTCGAGAGTCTTTGAGAGGAAGGGGAGTAGGGAGACAGGGTGGAGTATTGAAGAGACTGCGGATGTCTGCAATCTTGGAGGAGAAGAAGGAGGCGAAATCATCAGCAGTGAGAGATGAGGGAGGAGGAGGGGGAGGGGGGGCAAGGAGGGAGGAGAAGGTGGAAAAGAGTGAATATCACACTGCTTCTGTGCTAATAAATCTAAAGTGATTTGAGCCAGGGAATGAAATACAACTTTGACCCACTCGCTAATAGAAAACTACAAAACTGTGTTTCCTTTTCCTTTTTAGTAAGAAGCTACTTTCTTCAATTTTTTTATGTAACCACCATGATGTACAGCTTTGTAGTTTGCTATTAGTGGCTGAGTAAAGTTGTATTTAATCCCACCAAACAATACAGTGGGAGTGGTCACATTTTCACTGTATTAAATCAAGAAAATACTCTCAAGAAAACAACCTAAAAGAGGACTCGCATCTCATCTGGTTTTAGACAGTTTTGAAGTGGTCTAAAAGCCTCTTGCGGTTATGCCAAGATGTAAAGAATGCCCATTCAGCATAGGTTTGCATAGGTGGTGCTTCATCGGTTTATTCACATGCCTCTGCGGCTCTGTGTGTTCAGTGGAAATTATTACTTATTGCTTACAGTAACTGCAATAAGATGTACACATGAGTAACATTAGACTTTGCGCCCAACATCCATACAAACGCAATGTTGCCTATTGTTTGTGTATTGAGCAAATACATTGTTTTTAATGTCATTTTATATTGTTTTTGATCAGAAATGTGTCAGTGTGTGTTTCGGTTTTGTTTTTACGTATTTGTTCATTAGGCCTAATTTGTTTAATTAATTTGTTTACAATACCATGTCCACAGCTGGAATTAAATCAAAACTTCGAAACACGCAAAAGAAAATTACACAATTGGACACAGTGTGCTACTTTCTTCTAATCATACATTTAACCACTATTATGACACATAGTTTTGTAATTTGCTATTACCCGGTGGGTAATAAGCATTTGGTAAGCAATTGCGGCTTCAATCAACAAATCATGTGATTATGGAGGGTGATAACTGTCTAAAAGATATGAATCCATAAAACAGTGTATACCTGTAATTACAGATACAAATAAAAAATAAGTACATATCACAAACAATTACAAGTACAAATCAAAAATATGAATACAATTAAAAAAACAAGTACAACTAACAAACAATTATGAATACACATTCAAAATATGAGTACGACATAGACAGAAGGGAGATTACTGTCAAAAAGACTTATATGCGTAAAAAATAATTTGTAATTGTAATTGTAGATACAAATCAAAAATACGAGTACAAATCCCCTAAAATTACGAGTACGAATCAAAAATACAAGTGCAAATAAGAAAGGGTATAACTCTCAAGAAGTTATGAGTATGACTTGTAAAAAGTGCAGATCAAAATTACGAATTGGAAAAAGCATGAAATCACTGTAAAAAATACGCCACAAAGGTCACAAGCAGAGATTGTGGAACAATCGATGAGGATTTAACAGCCCATGTGTTCAGCTATGGAACACCGTGTTGTGACATGTGAATGCTCATGCAAATGCAAATGCTGATTTTTTTCTCTCTTAATAAGTCAATGCCAATCTCATAAAAATGACAATGCTTTATGCTAATTGTAAAGCAACGCTATAATAATGCGCATGTGCAGGGCACACAAACTGAACATTTCACCACATTTTCTGAAATATTTATAGGAAATTTCATTTTCTCACGTAGAGAACTTGCAAAAACTTTGAAGAAACTTAAAATTATTATCATGGAATACAGTCAAATAAATTGAATAAAAAATACCAACAACATCATTTTAAATTGGATGAATATATTACACCACGTTGACTGCAAAATACCTTTATTATATTTTACAATCAATATTTAAGAGTCGGTGTAATAATCTTTATGCATCCAATTTTTCTGTATTTGTTCTTGTAGGTTAGTTTGTAATTTGTAATTTTTGTTTTTTGTAATTTAATTTTTTTATCTTAAAATTTCTACAACGTCTGGAAGATTTCTACATGATAGCTGACCACATTTTAAAAAGCAGAAACCGGGACATTCTGAAAAATTACATTTGTAAAACAATTACATCACTAAACAAAAGTGTGAATCTGTTGCAATTACATCTAGTTGCCTTTCATTTTTGAGCAACATCTACAAAAATAACAGATGTGTATGTTATTTGTATCATCTTGATTAATATTGACAATAAAGTATCCCAGATATTTTCCATTATTATTTCTCTGCATGAGAATTAACTTGCAGTTCCATTATTAAATGCACTTGTTTGTGCTTAAATCTGTCCTGTGTTGCCATGTGTGTTAGCATATCAGTATGAAATATAGTATACAGTCGCAGTTGCTTTGTGGTTGTAACTAACGTGGCGGAACTTAATGACAACTAAAACATGTATTATAATTTAGTATTATGAAAATGCCAACAACAAGCTGGGATCCATAACAAACTGTTTTTCACAAATTCAGTGTTAGTATTGTTTCCTGGATAGCCTCCACATAAGCTTAATCAATTACAATAAGTAATAAGTGTCTGCTAAATAAATAAATCACACATCTGTATCGTGTGCGTCAACAACTATTATTTTGTATGGGATTCCTTAAAAAAAACTTTGACGAGATTGGCATTGACTTATTTAGAGAAAAAATACAAATAAAAAAGCATTAGCATCAGCATGTCACAAGGTCGGTGTTCCGAAGCTGAACGCATGCACTGTTAAATCCTCATTGATCTATGTGACATATTTTTGACAGTGACTTCATCCTCTTTCCAATTTGTAATTTTGATTTGTACTGGTAACGTTTTGTAACTTTTACTTGGAACTTCTTTCAAGTTTTACTTGTATTTTTGATTTGTACTTGTAACTTTTTGTGATTTGTATTTTTTCTTTGTATATGCAATTACATGTACATATTATTGTTTATGTATACAAATCTTTTTGACAGTTATCTCCCTCCTGTCTATGGTCATACTCATATTTTTTATGTGTATTCGTAACTGTTTGTGATTTGTACTTGTATGTTTTATTTGTATCTAATTACAAGTACACACTGTTTATATGAATCCAAATCTTTTTGACAGTAGTCTCCCTCCATATGTGATTGGCTTGTGGTGTCTTTCATGCTGCCTGCCCGTTTCAGAAACCACACCAGCAACACAAGTCTCCTCCCTGTTCTCAGGTCCTGATGTTTTAGATTTGATACAGCTAGAAGCTGTTCTGTGATATTCCCTTCTGCGACTCTCCCACAACTGTTCGCATTCACATTTTATATTTAATCGAGACCCTAGTATTAGACACTATGTGCTATACATTTGTGTTTGTTGTATTTTATTTATTGTTTTGAACAAGACATGCCAAGTGAATACCAACACGTAATGCACAAATGCATTTTGAAAATGTAATTTGTAGTACAGCAATACAGTGTAAATGCATTTCCACTTAAATAACTTTGCCTTTACTTAATCTCAGCTCTAACCAACAATAATTCCTAATCTGAGGAAAGGCAACATGTATAGCATGTCTAAACATCAAAATACAATTACCTAGAGTTAAACAAATAAGAAAAAAGTAATAAAACATGAACCTAGAAGATACACCTCCCAAAGGGTTTAAATCTCAAGCAATTTGTTGAATTTGTTTGTTGAACAAATACAGTGATGAACAACACATTCACCAGTGAAATTTGCAACCTTTATAGATTGTGACCTATAATTGATTATCTCTTCAGAATTCACTTGAAGATGCAGGACTATTTAGGATAGCTTAAGACCAAGAGCAACTCTGAAATGTATCCACTCAGGGGCACAATTCCCAGGGGGGATAGGGGGACATGTCTCCCCCACTGTTTAATTGGCATGTTTACGTTGGTAGGTTTACAATTTAATTTCAAATGGGGCCGATGTGACTGTTCATGTTAATCCTCGTCTCTTTTTTGAATTTTGTCCGCTTCCAAAATCCATTCCACATCCAAAAATAAGTAATATCTTAGAATCCATGTCATACTTTACTCATAATGTAACCCACAATAAAATATTATATGAATAGGTGTAAATAATTTATTAAAATGCGCAAATAAGTTTAATTTGTTAAAATGAATACATTTAATTCATTAAGAGTCAGTTAAAACGGTCTGACAATAATTGAATGGGAATAGTTAAAAGTATGCCTTTAAGAAATTGTAATGATGTTTCCCCTTTAAGAGATTGGTTGCCCTAGGTAATATAGTGGAAGCTCCGAACAGAGCAGAGGAATAAGCGAACAAAATACTTTTATGAAGAGTTGATTTAGAACTTGGAAAATAATACCTACCTGGTTAGCAATTCATGACAACCATATCTAAATAAACCGCAATGGGTTTGGTGAGTTTCAACTCATTTCGTTGAACTTTTGCTTGTAATGATTGCATAACTGATTGCTTGTAATAACATAGCTGATTGTGTGGAGAAAGCCATAAATACAAACTGTTTAGCAGTTCATATTTTTAACTGAAACCAAATGTCAATGTACACTGTGTTAGTGGGAAGAGGTTTTATTTAAGTTTTATTACATGTAAAAGACGGAGTTGTGAGATCAAAGTGCTGCTCCGTCACCTTTGAGCCTGGTTGAACAACATAACAGTATTGTCACGATTCACAGTAATTGTAAAACTTTATTTAATTAATTTATAATGATAGAATGATTTATTTCCTTTATGACCTGTTGTACAGGTCAGGTTTTTTGTTCCTGTTGGAAATTCGTCCATGGTATGCCGGGAGACGACACACGCACACGACATACAAGAATAGCGAGCCAACACCATGGACTGCGTTTTAAAGACAAGAACTCGCCTTAATCGCACCAGTGGGAGGATCCGCTGCATATGGTTGGACTGTTGATAAACTCGTTGCCAGAGCGGTAGGAGTGTTGGGATTTTTGAATTCAACTGAATTGGGACACATAACTGGAACTGAACTTGAACTGAATTGAAGTGTCATATGTTTTATACTGTCCTTTGTTTCATGATTCTCAATGATATGAGTTATGACAGTGTTTCACTTTACTTTAACTTGGAAAGTGTGAACTTGTTGTCTTACCTGTGAATGGAAGGGAATGAAAAAAGGGTTAACCCAAGAAAATAACAAAACCAAAATAACAAGACCATCCAACCCAGATGGATTTTCTTAAATAAACTATTTCTAACCTAGGTGAAAAAGCCTGACAAAGGGGAAAGTGAGTCCTACTTACCTTTCTGTTACCTGCAGGGTTGTTCATTGGTTTGAATAACTATTGCATATATTGTTTTTGTTTAACTTCAGTAAAGTACCAGTTTTTGTATTTAAAGTATCTGGTCTTTGGTTTGATTTTATACTGTTAACCCAACTCCAGTTGAACCTAGAACTGGTCCAGTAGCATAAATAGTATGGTAATGGTGGATACAAGTGCTACAAATTTGCGAGCCAGCCAGGAGTAGCCTAAAACGGATATAGAACCAGCAACCAGAGACCAAATAACAGTGTTTCCATTGATGAAGGTAATTCAGACATCAGGTGTTAAGATTTCTAACTCACTCCTAGTTAGTGGCTTAACAGACACAGAAACTGACAATGAACTGTACGACTTCCTAAAGGAGTATGGCTCTATTCAAAGGAAAATTCCAGTAGAATTGCCCCAATCTGAATTAGACCTACAGATTATTGTAGAGTATACATATGCATAGCCCTACAGTCACTCTCATCTCTATTGCCATACAAGCTTGTCAGCAAAACTCAGACAAACATTACATATTGGGGCCTTAGCAAGCATATACACACAAATGTATCTCACAGAGTTGAAGGAGATTGCAAAGCAGAGGGGCAAGGACTTTGCGGATGTGCTGAGAGAAGAGCTCTCTCGCATCAGTGAGACTGTTGACCAAGAAGATTCGGGGAACCAAGAGGAAGACACAGAAATGAACTTGGATGATATTCGAAGACATGCTTCTGAGGCCGTAGCACAGATGAGCCCTCAGCCCAGTGCTCTTCCCCGACAACATGTTCATATCCCTGAATTTGATCCAGCACCATCTCAACGACCACCCAAAGAAAAGACACAGCCCATTCTGAGCCTTACTGATCTCTATCCATCTGAACTGCAGAAAGTCGTCGTCGAGCATATCGTTAAGCATGAAGACTCTACAACACAAGCACATATTTCTTTGAGGCTCTGACCCTTCTCTGGATGCAGTGCCTGTCCAAACAATGAAGTGGATTATGAGACATGGCATTCTAATGCAGACTTCTTACTGAAAGACGCACAACAATCGGATCTATACAAATCACGAAGAATACTTGAGAGCCTTCTGTCACCTGCCGTTGACATAGTGAAGCACTTAACAACTTACTCATCCCCATCGCTGTATTTGGACATTCTAGATTCAGCCTTTGGCACAGTTGAAGATGGAGATTACCTTTATGCCAAATTTCTTATCACACTGCAAAACTGTGGCGAGAAACCCTCAGCCTATCTTCAACAACTGCAAGTGTTGCTGAACACCACTCTAAGAAGAGGCAGTGTAAATGCAACTGATCTGGACAGCCAGCTTCTAAAACAATTTTGCAGAGGCTGTTGGGATAACACCATGATATCCGAACTAAAGCTAGAACAAAAGAAACACAGCCCACCTACCTTCGCAGAACTCCTGTTGCTGCTTCACACTGAAGAGGACAAACGTAACTCCAAAGTATGTCACATGAAGCAGTACTTTGGTGCTTCGAAGCAGAAGGTGTCCTCACACTTCCATGGTGCCTATGTGCACCAGAAAGACACGAGTCTAAATCTGAAATACAAGACCTGAAAAGACAAATAGCTGACCTGAACACACCCCCTCTCTCGTAGCCTCAAAAAGGAAACTGTTAAGAGGAAAACAATTGGAATGGGAAATTAAAACTGGTTCCTCAACATCTGAGCAGTTAAACTAACGTCAGTCACTATTGAGCGGCAAATGGGGGCTGAAACACAGGCAAAGTGTCCCAAACCAAAGCATGCTCACACTCAAAACAACAGGCAGTAACCTTACCAAAAGGGCTTATTGGAGCTAAAACCACTGCACAAGTGACTATAGCAGAGAAATACTGTAATTGCTTGTTACACACAGGTTCACAAGTGATAACAATTCCAAATTCATTCTACAAGCAGAACCTGTCACACTTACCTATCGAGCCTCTGAACAACTTACTTGAAGTGGAAGCCGCTAATGGCCAAGATGTCCCCTACTTGGGGTATGTTTAAGTAAATATCACATTCCCCAGGGGTTCCCTTGGCCTGGATATTGAAGTGCCCACCCTAGCCTTGATTGTCATCAGTTTTAATAGGTACCAACACTCTAGACGTCCTTTATGAGCAGTACTCAAATGCCACACCTCAGAACTTCCAGTCATTGTCCTATGGATACAGAGTTGTCCTTAAAACTCTTGAAATGAGACAGAGACAGGAAGTAAACTCCAGCCTTGAGGTTGTAAGACTGTTCAGCAAAGACCCTGAGATCATTGGCCCCGGTCAAACCAAAGTAGTGGATGGATCAGTCAAGTGCAGAACACCAAATGCTGGAAAGTGGGTAGTGGTTGAACCACCAAAACACTTTTCCCCACCAGGTGGCTTAATGATCACAAACGGCCTAGTGAGCCTCCCACCCAAACTGCCTAGCTGCATACCAGTGATCCTCAAGAATGAATCGGACCATGAAATAACCATTTCTCGGAAGAGTGTGATAGCTGAAGTGAATGCTATTCAAAGTGTTAAGCCCATCACCACTAGCAACTCAGACACTCCAACTAAACCTGACCAAAAACCAAAGAACAACTTTGACTTTGTTAACTCTACAATACCCAATGAATGGAAAGAACGGATAACTGGGAAACTGAACTCCATGCCAGATGTGTTCGCACAGCATGACCTCGACTTTGGGCGCACTGACAAAATAAAACATCAAATAAAGCTCAGTGACAAAACACCATTCAAGCACAAAGGAAAACCTATACATCCACGGGACATCGCAGCTGTGCGTAAGCACCTCCAAGAACTCCTTGACGCTGAAATTATCCGTGAGTCAGAGTCCTCTTTCTCTTCACTGATCGTAGTCGTTAGAAAAAAGAATGGTGACGTCAGACTCTGCATAGACTATAGAAAGCTCAACCTCCAAACAGTAAGGGATTCATATGCCTTACCAAATTTAGAGGAGTCTTTCTCAGCATTGAACGGATCAAAGTGGTTTTCTGTATTGGATCTCAAGTCTGTCTTTTACCAGATTGAGATAGAGGAGTGAGTCAAACACAAAACTGGATTTGTCTGCCCACTTGGGTTCTTCAAATTTAACAGGATGCCACAGGGGATTTACAATGCCCCTAGCATGTTCCAAAGGCTTATGGAGAGTTGTATGGGAGAACAAAATTTGAAACAAGCCCTTGTTTTCATGGATGACTTGATAGTCTTCTCTCCGACACTGGAAGAACATGAGGAAAGGCTGCTAAATGTGCTCAACAGATCGAGGGAGTACGGCCTGAAATTATCTCCTGACAAATGTAAGTTTTTCCAGACATCTGTCAAGTATCTCTGCCACATTGTGTCTGAGAAAGGTATTGAAACAGACCCTGAAAAGACACACACCCTTGAAATCTGTCCAAAACCAAACAACCTGAAGGAGCCGAGAACCTTCTTGGGATTTTGCGTTTATAAAAGACTACTCAAAGATTGTGAAACCCCTTAATGCACTCACTGCTGGGTACCCGCCGCTGCGGAAGCACAGTAACACCAAAAGAGAAATACCACAACCCTAAAGATGCCTTCGGTAATAGATGGACAATGAAGTGCCAAGTGGCATTTGAAACTGTTATCGACAAGTCTACATACAGAGAGATCACTGTAACACTGTGGGGTTAGGTACTGCCCTATACCAGGAACAGCAAGGACAGAGTCGTGTCATCGCTTACGCAAGCCGTGGCTTATCACAGTGTGAAGTCAGGTACCCAGCTCACAAATTGGAATTCCTTGCCCTTAAATGGGCAGTAACAGAGAAATTCCAGGACTTTTTGTATGGAAGTCCATTCCTTGCTGTCACTGACAGCAACCCATTAACCCATATCCTTACTTCTGCTAGGCTTGATGCTACAAGCTACAGATGGCTAGCTGTTCTGTCAATGTTCAACCTTCAACTGCAATACAGAGAAGGAAAGCAAAACCAGGATGCAGATGGACTGTCCAGACCACACTGACTTCACATCACAAAAAGAGATGGAAAGGATAAGGCAATTTGCACAAAGGCACTTGTCTGAACCTGAACACAGTCAAAGCCATCTGTGAGAAACACTTGGTCCATTACATTGTTGACGGTGAGCCTGCAGGGACATTGCCTAGCACCACCTTAGTCATGTCACTTGCTCATCACCCAAGAGTTATACCAGCAAGCTTCAGAGATGAAGATCAGCTTGGTGGCTTATCCGTCATCCCCCATTTCACAGCTGCTGAGCTGATGGAAAGACAAAGAGCTGATGCCAGTATCCGAGAAGTGATTAACCAGATGGAGTCCGGAGAAAAACCTCCACCATCTGTGAGGAAGGAGCACTCTGAACTCCGCCTAATGTTAAGGGAATGGAACCCGGCTAGAGCTATTGGATGATATATTATACCAAAAATGACAAGAGGGTGAGCGGATATCTTACCAGCTCGTACTACCAACAGAGCTGAGACCCCTGGTCTAGAAGTGCCTGCATGATGACATTGGCCACATGGGCATAGAGCGTACCTTAGACCTTGTCAGAGGACGGTTCTATTGGCCCAAAATGTCGGCTGACGCACAAAGCAAGATTAAAACTTGTAATCGCTGCATACGGCGTACATCCTTACCTGAGAAAGCTGCACCGCTCGTTAAGATCACAGCTACAAGACCACTTGAGCTTGTTTGTATGGGTTTTCTCACTGTAGAACCAGACTCAAGTAACACCAAAGATATTCTGGTCATTAAAGACCACTTTACAAAGTATGCAGTGGCTGTCCCTACCCCGAACCAAAAGGCTTGAACAGTAGCTAAGTGCTTATAGGACCACTTCCTCATCCACAATGGCATCCCATAGTGATCAAGGTCATAACTTTGAGTCTCGAACGATAAAAGAACTGTGTGAACTTATTGGTACACAGAAAATAAGGACCACCCCTTATCACCCAAGAGGGAACCCCGTTGAGCATTTCAACAGGACCCTACTTAACATGCTGGGAACCCTCGAGAACCAGAAGAAGAGTCGCTGGCATGATTATGTCAGGCCATTGGTACACGCCTATAACTGTACTAAGAACGAGGCGACTGGTTTTACCCCTTATGAGTTAATATTTGGACGACAGCCTAGGTTGCCAGTCGACCTAACCTTTGGCTTACCAGTCCACCATCAACCAGGATCACATTCCCAGTACGTTCAGAACCTGAAATCCCATCTCGAAACAAGCTACAGAGTTGCTGCAGAAAATGCAAAGAAAATGGCAGACCACAATAAAGCGAGATTTGATAAGTGTGTTGTTGATTCCACTCTGAGAGAAGGCGATAGGGTCTTGGTCAGAAATGTTCGCCTAAGGGGCAAACATAAGTTAGCTGACAGGTGGGAATCATTCCAGTGTATGTTGTGAGACCTGAGACTGGAGAAGGTCCACAAAGAACCCTTCATTAAATTATTGTCAGATCATTTGAACTGACTCTTAATTAATTAAATGTATACTAAAATGTATACATTTAATAAATTAAGAGTCAGTTCAAATGGTCTGACAATAATTTAATGGAAATAGTTAAGAATACAAGAAATTGTAATGACGTTTCCCCTTTATGAGATTGGTTGCCCTAGGTAATATAGCAGAAGCTCCTAACAGAGCTGAGAGCGGAGGAGAGAAGCAGAGGAATTAGCGAACAAAATACTTTTATGTATGGATTTAGAACTTGGAAAATAATACCTACCTGGTTAGCAATTGATGACAACCATATCTAAATAAACCGCAATGGGTTTGGTGAGTTTCAACACATTTCGTTGAACTTTTGCTTGTAATGATTGCATCTGTGAATGCTAATAGAGAACTAATAACCAATAACTAATAACTAATAAAAAAAGAAAATAACAAAACCAAAATAGGCTCAACCTATTAACCTAAAATAAGATAGTTGCTCGTGAACAACATAATAGACCTTCCAACCCGGATGGATTTTCTGAACTAAACTATTTCTAACCTAGGTGAAAGAGCCTGAAAAAGGGGAAAGTGAGTCCTACTTACCTTTCTGTTATGTGCAGGATTGTTCATTGGTTTGAATAACTATTGCATATATTGTTTTTGTTTAACTTCAGTAAAGTACCAGCTTTTGTATTTAAAGTATCTGGTCTTTGGTTTGATTTTATACTGTTAACCCCACACCTAGGCATTCAACTACTATTGGGCGGAAATGTTTGTTGTTTATAAACATGTAGTGTTGTGAGGAAATGTTTGTTGTTAAGCCATAAACATGCAGTGACCACATATACACATATACAAAGCTCAACCAATCACTACAACATTATCTAATGCACAAAAGAATCAGCAAGAAGAAGCCAATGAAAACCTTTTAAAGATAGTTGGTGCTATACAGTATTTGTCAATGTAAGGAAATGCGGTCAATGGCCATGAGGAGAATGCAGGAAACTTTAAAAAGCTACTGCAGTACAAGGCAGAAAATGATCCCACACTGTCCTTATGGCTTGAAAGGAAGCAGGATTTCACAAGTCCCAAGATCCAAAATGAAATGCTTCAGATTTTAAGTGACTCTAAAAAATAGCACAGGAAATAAAATCTTTGCCTGTTATACAATATTCTTTGATAATCAATGGAACACAAGACTTTGCTGGGATAAGGCAAGTCCATATGTGACATCACCAAGGTCCTAACTCTGGAGCTGCTTTCCTGAGATTCAATGGTGAAATCAGAAAAGTCAAGAAAATCATTAAAAAATAACATTTTAGGCACGTTCGATTGGACCCATCACCCTATTTTTCTGAAAGAACCATCGGTTTGTTGTCATAAAAAGTGTATTTCACCACCCAGAACTGTCACTATTATTTAAGATGATTATTTTATTCCAGGCACCGCAGTGTGGCTACAGTGTGCATTCTCCACAAAGCCTGCACTGCGCTGGAGCCACTCGGTGGTGCCTGGAATAAAATAATCATGTTAAATAATAGCGACATTATTTTTTTGTTTTGCCCTCAGGAAACCTCAGTGACATAGAGGGCATAGAGGGCATAACAGTCACATTAGAGCAAGGTTCCTGCAGGTTAAGGATGTGGAAAAATAATTACTTTTAATGACTTTTCATAGTCTTAATTACTGACTTTTTAATGACCTGGATCAAAGTGTTCTAGGATGATAATAGTTGCACAAATTCCATATACGCACAATCGGTGGAATTCTGCAGATCTGCGCACATCTGCGGAAATCTGCGCTACAAGAACGCGACCAATGGCTTCCTCACAGACACGGAAACACTGTTAAGTGTATAATGTGCAGTGCAATTAAACTACCACAGCTGGTATGTTAACCCACCTAAAAGACAAACACAAAAGACAGAAAACATTGCCACAAGGACACTAATGTTAAGGCATTTTCGGTGCAGCTCACATTGCTAAATAATTAGGCTATTGAATTAAAAATAAATTAAAACAAATTAAAGATCTTTAAGTGAAAACTTAAATGTATGACTTAGGACTAACACTGGAGATGTTATTTACGTTAATGTTAAGTTACATTCTACATTGAAAATATATATATATATATATTTTACTGGAAATGCTTTTATTTTTATATATATATATTGAGGTTTGAGTTATTTATATTGTCATCTTTTAATCCAGTCTTTTAATCCAGTGTATGACACACTAGAATTTTATATATATATATATAAACTAAATGTTGCGATTTGAATTTTGCACAGTTGTACTTTCGGTGATATTTCAGTATTCATTTTGAATGTTTAAATGCTGCTTAAATATTTGTTTTTCATTTAAAAGAGTTTCACTAAATAAAAAGAAGCAGCATTATTGCATAAGTCACGTTGCTGTGGGCTTTGTATTTTTTCCATTAAGGAAATAGAGAATTTGTTTCACATTGTATCCATACATATGGTATATTAACAGCTTAGTAGTAAACAAAAATATCGGATCTGTATCGGTATTGGCAGATAGTAAAGGTTGAGGTATCGGTATCGGATCGGAAAAGAAAAAGTGGTATGGAGCCATCACTAGTCCTAAGTAATCATCTTGATAAATCATTCCTTGGTGACCAAACCTGTAAAGCTTAAATAAATAATAATTTGTATGATTTAAAGAATCTTTAATCTCTATTAATTAATTCTCGCCAAAAAGCTTGCCTTATTAAGATCGCTCCTCCCCTACTGTATCTGCCATCATCGTTGTGGGTGTGTCTGCTGCATGTCATTGGACATGATTAAATATATTCAGACTCTTAGCCGGCTCACTTCAAGTTAACCTGCCAGGGAGCAGGTTTAAGATGCTGGACATGTTGCTATGGTAACATAGTTGGTTGAACTTTAAGCTCGCTTCAGAGAATGGAAAATCTTTATGCCAAGTTATTCTGAAACTTAGCCGGCTAACCTACTTATCCATGTACGAAGAAAGTATCCCATATCTAGTATTTTTCTTACCAATGGGTATATTAAAAAAATCTGTTCAAAATGTACTAAAAGTCTCCAGACATAAGACTTTTCAGATTTTTGGCAGAATTCAGACATTTAGGCAATCCAATGGGACATTTTTTAGATAAACACAAGTCATGCATATATACAAAAAGGAATCTTTTGGATACGTCACATATATGGAGAGACTGTGTTGCAAGTGCATTGTGTCGTAACTGTTGTTTTGTCACATACAATCACATTGTAATTGGGCATCTCTTGTGTACAGTCAGAGGAAAATAATGTGTCAATCATTGATGCTTGTGAATCTTCACTGATTAAACTCTTCTAAATTCAGCTATTACAAATACATTCTATTGGTCCTGGTTAAATTAATAAGTTGAAGTTGGTGACTGCATACAAAACAAAACAAAAAATTGACTGCCCTGGTATAGCAATTTGTGTATCGACTTGCTGAACTATGGAGAGCGAGGTAGGTCTGGTGCACTCAATTGATCAGTAACACTCATGAGATTTTGTTATTATTGAGTATAAAATATGTTTATGTCTAGGCCTAAACCGAATGTTAAATTTATGAATGGAGTCGAAATGTATGTTTTAAATGTCTAGATCTAACAGGACATTTGCTAAATTTTAATTTAATTTATGTATTAACATGAAAAAATATTATAATTGTCAAACAGATTTTTAATTGAAGAAATAAATGCAATTGATAGTTTCATTCATATTATAAGGAAACAGTCACAGTAGTTTAGTAGTTTAATTGTTGACTGCCACTTTCTTTATATCCAGCTTTCAGTTGATGTCTGTTTTGTTGTTTAAAAACATGTACTACAATTTATTAAACTTGGAATTATATTGGATGAGATGTATTTTATTCTAGTGCTTTTAATAGTTGTAGCATGATAGTAATTTACATTGTTCAGCTTCTTTTGTATCATTGTAGTAACAGATACACTCACGAAATAGCAAAATGTGCTATCAGTGCCCCATTTCTACATTCAGATATTTTTCTGTTTTGCCACTCTCATATCTGCATCTGTGATCTGCAAACGTTTCAACATATAGATCTGATTTTAATAGATAAGGGTGAAATTGAATGTATGTATAATGTGTTGAACCATGCTAACCATGCTTCTGCTCACATCTTCTGATGTGAGAGATCTAATACAGTCCAGTACACTTTTAATTTTATTTTGGGTAAATTTATTACACATCAGTAGCATTTGATCCTGTTCAGAAATGGCAGTGTAAATGCTCAATGATCAGATCAAATGTACCTCTCAGGGAGATGGTAATTTACTTATTTTTTATTTCTGATTTGTGGTTTAAAAAAAAAAAAAAAATCTGTTCATTTAGTATATAGTATAGTATATATATAGTATAGTATATATATATAGTACATATATATATATATAATTCTGTTTCTAGTTTTTTCAAGACATAAGTAATTTCTTATTTCTATTTTCAATGTTTTACTTTATTTGTTTCACTGTTTTTCACAAAATAAATAATTGTTACTTATTTTTATTTCCTAGTTCTCAAAAATAAGTAATGGTTACATATTCCTTATTTTTTAAGTAACTTATAACGTATTTATGATTTTTCATAAAATAAGTAATGATTACTTATTTTATATATGTTTCTGTGTTTTTTAATAATAGGTAATGGATCCTTATTTGTTGTTACTTTTTTCCAGTTTTTCTTTTCTGATTCATGCTTAAAAAAAAATAGTACTGATTACTCATTCCTTATGACCAATGTCCATTTAATAAAGTAATGTTTATATATTCCTAAAATCCTCTTCCCCGGCCTCGTGCATACAGTGCTCGCACAAGTGGCTTCGCAAATCATGAGCCAACTATTGACAAATGTTATTTTAATGACATATGAATAATAAGTAATGAGAGATGTTGCCTATTACTTATTATTGATGTACTGAGTTTAAAACTGAAGTTCAGAAGGAAGACAATGTCAAATAATGCCCAGATGGTCCAGATGTCACGGGGTGTCTTGTAACAACCAACTCCCCAACTATGCCACCCCAGATATTTTCTGAGGAGGGGACCCTCACACTACCCTCTACAGTCCCCAACACAGGGTTGGACACGTTTCTCAGCACACCCACCACGGACACAGAGGTCAGTACAAACAGTGTTTATTAAAAACGCACACAGGGGATTAAGTCTTTGCAACAGTTTATAAAAGAAGGAAGCTACTAAAATGCCTTTAATATAAAGGACATGTAAAACATCTAAAATGTCCTAATATTATTCCCTAACTAAAACAAGAAAATAATTAAACCAAACACAAATCATAACTAGCTAAAATGTTGTTCCTTCTGTCTCATCAGCACCACAAAAACACAGTCAAGGGAAGTATGGCAAGAAGCATTTGACTAGAGATGACAGCTCACTCTTCAGACGACTTCACCCTCCAGAATTATGCACAGCTAAGTCTTGAGGTCTCTCTTGTCCTGTTTATGGCAATCAATGTCCCCTCTCTTCTCAGGAACCTTGGATCTTCAGCAACCAGCCTCCAGGATTTTAGCCCACTCATCTCTGTACCCCGGCGCTTCCACTCTGGAGCTGATCTGCAGGTAAGTGCAGTAATTACTATTCAGTTTGATTTCTAGTAACTCTAATCTAATAATGCTTCTTGTTTTCCAGCTTCAACGGGACACTAATCAGTCTGCAGTAGCACACAGCAGGGGAGTCACTTGCAGGGAGCAGCAACATTAAACTATCGTACATCACTAGCAGTCTGTATTATGATGAATTCAGTATTACAAAAAAAACAGTGTTTTCATGTCTGTATTACTCGACTCTGATTCATATGGGAACTTCATCTACCATGCAATTGGTAATGAAACTTGGAATTCCCCTCATATCCTGTGTGCCATCGCTCCAAGTTAAAGCCATCAACAATCAGCCCATTCGCTCTGGCCACATATCTCACAAAACCGTGCCCACCTTCCTCCAGATCATCTTTCTACACTCGGAAGAACTATCATTCTTGGTTATCAACTCCCCCAGTGCTGACATAATTCTTGGTCTTCCATGGCTGTCCCACCATAACCCAACCATCTCATGGCAGGACTATAAGGTCTGATCTCATACAGTATGTTAATGCCTGCCCATCATGCGCTCAGAACAAGTCTTCCCATCGCCTTCCCACAGGACTGTTGGAACCTCTCCCCGTGCCACGCCAACCTTGGTCTCACATGGCCATAGATTTCTTAGCAGACTTGCCAGATTTTGCATATATGGATTGCCCAAGGACATTGTATTGGATTGAGGTCCGCAGTTCACCTAGAGAGTCTGGGCTGCTTTCATCAAGTTGCTCTAAATTATCTAAATCTAATCGTCAGACAGAACAAATCAATCAAAAAATAGGTAGATTCCTGCACACCAGCATGGAGCAGGTTTTTGCCTTGGGCAGAATATGCCCAGAACTCATTAATCAGCTCCTCCACCAGTCTCTCCCCCTTTAAATGTATACTTGGATACCAACCGAAGAGCCGATATAATGTTTTATATATATATGGCGGTTTTTAGGAGTACTGATGCTGCAGAAGTCCCTCCCAGCATTTGCTTAATGGATTTCTGTGGCTAGAGAGGTCACATCATAGTGATTGATTGACAGTTGTTAATGATGACCGTGGCACCAGAGTTCTTGGAGTATATCAAAGAAAGCCATCTGGTTTCTGCATCCCACACCTTCCCCCAGCAAGACAACCACGAACATTCCAAAGGTCAGTGACCTGACCCCAAAGCAACACTTCTTGGAAGCATGTGACTGACCCTGCCCACAGAACCACATGTCATGCTATCTATAAAGGCTGTTACTTTTTGTTGTTCATAGAGACTCCTCTCAGGTGGAGAGCTTCCATGTCGTGATTCCATGTCGGGGCCTTCCAGGTCCGGCATGTTAAATAAATACATTATCCTCTGTGCTTGAAGACTTCCAATTCTTTACTGGGCTCTTCACCAGCCTTCCTTATTTCCCTAGACAGAAGAGCCCACAGACATTCTGACAGTGGATGTCTGGTTGCACCGCAGTGTGGACGTATGGCAGGCAGCACACACACTTTTCCATTGAGCCATACGCCATCAAAAGGCACAGATGGATGGACATTGGAGACCAGCTCCCCAATACCGGCCTGGGAAAGACACGTGGCTGTCCACCAGAGATATCCGGCTTCGGTTCCTATCAAAGAAATTGAGTCCCCGCTATATTGGACCATTTAAGATTTTATGGCACATCAACCCAGTCACTTATTGTCTCCAGTTACCTTCTCATTATAGTATTTCTCCCATGTTTCATGTTTCGCTTCTTAAACCTGTGGTATACAACCCTGCTCTGTACATCCCTTTGTACACCGCTAACCCACTCCATTCTCCTTCCCCTCTTTTGGATCTGGATGACTGTCTGGCTTACCTGGTAAAATCCTTGCTTTAGTCCCGTTGAAGAAGGGGTCGATTACAATACCTGGTGGACTGGGAAGGCTATGTTCCGGAGGAACCTTAATTAGTCCAATTGATCCTAGCAACACACCTGTGTGCAATCAAGCCTGCTCTTCAACTCCCTATATATACCTCTTTGTCCTCCTAGTTTGCTGCAAGGTCTTGTCTTCTATCTTAGTTGCAGTTCTGAGCATTCCAATTCCTGTCTCGTGTACCGAACCTTAGCCGCCTCCTTCTGACCACTGCATTTGGATTCCATACTACAGCCTGGCTGCCTGATCCCATGACACACTGCCTGGTTTTCCCAACTATGATTTCTGCCTTGTCTCCATTGTCCAGTACATTGCCCTAGAGCTCTAGCTTGTTAGACCATCCCCTTGAGATCTGCACTTGGGTCCTCACTTTCCTCCGTGGAACCTTTGCCAAATCAACTACTGAAGTAAACTATGTCATGAGATGTGCTTTGTGTTGTTTTTTTATTGATATTTAAATATAAGTAAAGAACAGTGTTCTTAAATTGGGAAATGAAAAATAAAGAATAAGTAACCATCAAAAATGTATTGAAAAACCATGACACAGTGTGTCTCTCTGCCACCCTGTAAAAAAGCTGTCTGTGCCATAGCCTACCTTTATTTATTATTATTATTATTATTTATTTATTAACAAACACCCTTATCCCCTTGTTCAGGGGAAAACGGTAGATAGGTGAGATACCCATGGGTTTACACGCTTACACGTAGGGATATATGTTGTCTAGCACATTAGGTATTTAGGTAGGGGTGGTGATCACCTCTTTGTATTAGTTGTCAGGGTTATATAGTTTAGTTAGTGTATATAGTTAGGGTCTGTTCCAGAAGTCAGGTAGTGGATTTCCTTCTAGACTAGCTTTTGTTTCAGTATTAGCTGACACCGTCCAGGTAGTTTTCCTCTGTGTGTTTGTTTATTTTTTTTATATTATTATTGTTGTCACGTCCGTTTTGTCTATTGTACGTACTTGTATAAACTCCCCTGGTTTGGCGTTCTATAAACGCCCAACATCTCTGGAGAGATCTGAAAATGGCTGTGCAGCGATGCTCCCCATCCAACCTGATGGAGCTTGAGAGGTCCTGCAAAGCAGAATGGGAGAAACTCCCCAAAAATAGGTGTGCCAAGCTTGCAGCATCATACTCAAAAAGACTTGAGGCTGTAATTGGTGCCAAAGGTGCTTCAACAAAGTATTGAGCAAAGGCTGTGAATACTTATGTACATGTGCTTTTTTTGTTTTTTATTTGTAATAAATTTGCAAAGATTTCAAACAAACTTCTTTCACGTTGTCATTATGTGGTATTGTTTGTAGAATTTTGAGGAAAATAATGAATTTAATCCATTTTGGAATAAGGCTGTAACATAACAAAATGTGGAACAAGTGAAGCGGTGTGAATACTTTCCAGATGCACTGTAGGTGACTGACTCTTAGTGTTGGTTTGGCACTCACCTCACTCTCCCACTGCTACATCTGTGTGTTCTATGTTATGTCCCCCTCATTCCCTTACATCAGCCACTTGGGGTCGTAACAGGGACATAGGGGAAATCAGTATAAACAACATGAGTACCAGCAATGTACAAGCAAGTTGTACGATGAAAACTAGGTAAAAAATTTGATTTAACAGGAGAGCTGAGCCACGCAGGGGAATAACAACAAAGTTACAGGTATAGTTTGAATAGGTGTGTCTTGAGTAATCAACTTCAGTGGGAAGGTCGTTCCACCACTTAGGGGCCAGGGATAAAAAGGAGCGAGCTCTGGAGGAAGAGGAGTGGAGTGGCAAAGTTAGTCTTCTGATGCAGGAAGACCGAAGAGGTCAGGGTCAGGTCGAGACAACAGTGAGGGTGAAGGTCTTGAACTGGATGCGCGCTGCTATTGGGAACCAGTGGAAGGCGTGGAGCAGTGGAGTAGCCTGTGCAAATCGGGGCAGAGAGAATACCAGATGAGCCGCAGAGTTCTGGATGAGTGCAATATATAAACAATTAAACAAGCTGAAACAACTGCTACTTGGCTGAGCTGAACTAGGCGACTGCTCTGCTGGTCTGTGTAGACATCCTAGGATGAAGAACAAAACAACACAAGAGCAAAACAAGGGACAAGACCTGAGGGGTGTACTACAAAGCGAGGTAACTGGCTTATCCAGGTAACTTCAGGAGTAACTTTGTGAGGTCAGGTGTAACTTCCCGGTTAACCCGTACTACAAAAGGTGGATAAGTTTTACCTGAGGTATGCTGTCATAGCAATATACGTGGCATCTCTACACTGCCCCAAGCAGGGCATCTGCGTGCTTAACTTGGTGTTACCCTATATAAGCACCGCCCCTCCGCTCACAGTCTTGTCGGGATCCAATCGACATTGGGCACGGGTTGTGAGAGTCTCACTCCGCAGGGCGAGGGTGTTTAGAGACCGTGCAACTCCTCTATCCTACCCCAATGATGCTCTATATGAAAGATATTGATTCTAATCTGAGGGAATTCAATATCTTTGCCGGCTTCTAGGGCCAGACATCTCAATGCCACTTGCCGGAGTGGTGCCCTCACTGTTGAACAGACGGTGTGCCTTGCTTTGCGGTATTTTGCCAGTGGACACTTCATGTATCCCATTGGTGATGCTGAACATCTGAGCAGGAATACTGTCTGCCATGCAGTGGGTGGCACTTGCTCTCACTGAACTGTTGGATGCATGTGTTGTGTCCCTGGCCGTTTAAGCCCTCTAAAGATCAAAGAGGCTTTTTATGCGATCGCAGGTAATTCGCAATATAAAAATACTTGGTCTATTTTTAATATGCATAGGCTGGGCCTATATACAGAACACCTTTTTCATAGGAATCCCGAGGGTGATTGGTGTGATTGACTGTATGCATATCCCCATTAGAGCACCCTGGGAGAACATGAGGGGGATTATGTGAATAGGAAGTCATTTCACAGCATCAGTGTTCAGGTATTTGATCATATCGTATTTGATCTGACATGTAGGCTAGCCTACATTATTTTGTCCTTAAAACTTCTACTTATATTCAAGACAATTAAAGACACATTAGGTGGTGAGCCACGACCAAGAGTGGATTCCCGAAATATGCGTGAATCATGCCCTCCTCCAGTTTTCACTATCTCTGCCTTTTTTCTGTTTTCTGTGAACACATGAATAGGCTATTATAAGTGAAGGCTACACACCACATCTGTACTGTGTATTAATGATGAACATTATTAATACACACCACTTGATAGAATATTTTTATATTTCATCCAGACTTGTTGCAGGTGCTCTTTCCACTAGGGCTGCAGCTGAAATGATTGTTAGAATTAAGTTATTCTGAACACAATAGCATTAAATTCATACAGGCAGTCCTACAGCCTGGGTGCTTTAGGGAGTAGATCTGAATTCATTAACAGTGAGTAAAGGGTCAATTTCAGAGATGTAGCCCATGTGTAGGCTATAATCCCAATTGTTTTCACATATTTAGATAGACTATTTTACGTGTCCTTGCATCTCAATCATATTACAAATAAAAGAAGAGTCCGTAAGACAAAATAGAGAACATATGACAAGAATACTGTTGTTACGAATTTACTCTGTCAGCAATGCGCTACTAACAAGACTCCCTGGCTTTGTTTGCCGCCACGGTGTTAGATTTAGCCGCTAACCTTTCTTTAAACCCCTCATATCCTGGCCTTTTCAGCTGCATTATTCCGAGGACAGTCCGGCGCACAGACATGCGCACAAACTGAGCATGCGCTGCCAGACACGCCCCTTTCACCCAAACACGCCCAAACTCCAGTTAAGTTCACACTGAGTCAACTAACTGACTAACTTAACCACCGTCGTAGTACCGGTTAACACCAGTTTAGGCAATCAGAGTTTGTCAACCCTGACTTTCCTTGATAACCCCAAGTTAAACCCCAAGTAGGTTAAACTCCCTTCGTAGTACACCCCTCTGCTAATTTAACTCAACAATCAACTCACTGTTTTGCCAAGATAGCACAAGTCCCTCCCTAGTCCAGCGATTGGCCGAACTCAGTGCTTATTTAGTGCCAGACTTCCTTGCACAAAGCCATAGCAGATCCTTAAGTGCTCCTGCTACATGTTGTCTATTACTTTATATGGATGTATAAAGAATAAGTAATGAGAAGTATTGTCATATGCTGTTGTATCAATATGTAAAGAATAAGTAATAGTGTTGTTCTATATGTCCTCAAATTCGGCAAAAGGGAAATAAATAATTACTTATTTCATGAAAAACAAGGAATCATAAATAAGGACTAAGTAATCATTGCTTATTTAAAAAAAATGAAATAAGAAACTACTTATTTATTAAAAATCTGAATTAAAAATATATATATGAAACATTTACTCATTTAATAAAAAAACACAGAAACAGAAAAAAATGTAACCAACAGGGAAACTTTTTTTTTTTTAATTTATGATTTTATTAATCATAAAAAAGTAACCATTATGTATTTTTCTAAAAACCAGGAAACAGAAATAAGCAACCATTACTTATTTATTTTAAAACAGGTGAAAATAGAAAAGTAAGTAGTCATTTTCAAAAAATCTGAAATAAGGAATAAATATAACTATTTTGTTTTTAAACTATGTAATAGGGAATTACTAACCAATGCTTATTTTTCAAAAACAGAGAATCAGAAATTAAAAATAAGTGATCATTAATTTTGTTTTATTTCTATCAGAAATAAGGAATCAGTTTAAACTCTTATGTCTGTGTTTGTACAGGAAAACTGCATGAATGCATAGCCAAATAATAATACAAAACAAACACACACAGAAAACAAGTAAATTGTGTAATATAAGCGATTAAAATACAGACTTTGTTATGGTCAATACAACATTTCTAAACCTGGCTCAGGTGTTTTGCAGAAGAGGCTCAATTAATTTCAAATGAAGTTCTTTTGAACTCAAAGACCTTGGATCACTTCTCCCAAAAGACTCTTATTGACTACTACAAAACAGACATTTTATTCTGTTTAATTTCTCAACACTATTTTTAAGCTTCCTTCGGAGAGGCTGTGAAAATGGTGTGTGTGTTTGCCTTTCCTCGAATTCCAGCAGTGGTGCCATCAAGAGAAGGATGCATCTTGGTGTTCTTACAGGCCTCATTTGTCTCCTGTGACACCCCATGAAGGAATGATAGTGGGACCTGCAAAGTATTTTCCAGCAATCAATTAAACATCTTCAGAACTAGATTGCCAAATAGAATGGTTTCCTTGCCATCCAATCGATTGTGGTATGTTGCTAGTTTTGTGGGAATCGGGGGGTTACCCAATTGATTTCATTAACCTGCATCTTGTGAGATGTACCAATATAAGAGAGATTTAATCTTACTGTTTTGCTGGTACTTCAAATTCCAGCAGTAATGGAAAATGGTAGGCTATAAATTGTGAACTCATTATTTTGCTTCACAATGTATAACCTACCATTTTGCATTTCTATATAGTGTATCACAGAAATAAGGACTGGTTTAGTGGTTTAAGTTCCTGAGCTCTTACAGAAGGAATTAAAAAATCTTCAGATAACTGCCGAAAGATTTGTATTGTCTAATTTATAGTCAAGGGAGCATTATCTATTAATGAGGTCTGTTCCACATCACACACCAGGCCTCTAGACAAATGGATTGTTATCTATTAAGAAAGAGCTGGCTCTTGGATTCCCATCTTCAAACTCTGCAGTCAAAACGAATAAATCCGATTGCTAGAAATGAAGCACATTGGAACAAAAGAGCAACATTATGCAGTCGAATAAGATAGGACTTTATCTGTGTAAACTGGGGGGAGTGATTCAATGTGACCTTGTTATCATGGTGTTGTCCTTATCCTCCATGATATAATTAGAAAGATCACATCCAGCAATGTAATATATAAAACCGAATTGATCAAATCAGATTTTTCCCCCTCCTTCAACTAAAGTTTTATTTTATGCTATATTATTGTATCTGTGCATTCTATACTGCTTGGGAAACATTTTCTAATTGTATGAATTAACAGATTAATGTTTTATATATTTTCAGACCTGTTACAGATCTTGGTGTATAACAAATGCCTGTTAGCTGGTAATTGCCTGTTAACTATCAACAGCATTCTCTGCTGGAGAGTGCGTAGTGGAGCCCATCTGTGTACTGCTTCAAGGTTACAGCCAGTGCATTTGATACAACAAGAAGGTCAATTGACTTCAGTTTAAGGTGGAACCCACCAATGGAAAAGAAAAACAAACAAACACACAATTATTTTGCCAATTATATTCCCAAATCATGCTGTTCATGTGTCACATGCTTTGATTTGCGGAGTTCTCAATTTAGATGTTGCATTCTATAGCAGCCTTGGGCCACATGTGAAATATTGCATTACACTGCTGTAAATGACAACTGTATAGTATATATATAACCTCATAAAATTGTAAATGGTACATCACAAAATAAAAAGACAGTAGTGAAAACAACACACGGTAGATGCTCAGTGTGAAACATGGTGACATTGGAGCTTAAAGAACATACTTTATAAACTGCACAAGAATAGCAGACATACATTTTACTATCGAATTCATGAACTGCACTGTAAATAGTTATTTTTATTTTTATTTCCTTTTCATATAATGTTTTCATTACAGTGAAGAGTGTTGCTGTGAATGGCTGTGAAACATTAAACTAAAATCCTTAAGCAAGGACATTATTTTAAATAACAGAGAGAGCGAGAGAGATCTATTCTGTAACTTTTGCCAACCATAACTGTTGAAGAAATTTCATTGTGAAGGTCCTTCCATCAGTCTACTCAATAAGGAAATGAAGAAGTGCACTGTAGTAGGCAGTAATATTGGAAATTGAAGGTGACAGGCCTATGTTTCAGAATCCATGCAAAGCCAATGAATCACCTTGGTACGACTGGACAGTTCAAAATCCTGTATGAGCTTGAGAAGCTTCCAGTAAATTAGAAACAACTGTAAAAAGTAAAAAGGATATGAAATTGTAACAAGTATAGAACTAATTACTTTTTCAAATTAAGACACACATACACATATATATATATATATATATAGTAAAATCTCACTAGTTTCATTATTCAAGCTGAAGTTAATTACTTTATCAGTAATGTTTATCAGTCTTCATCCTGTAGTGTAGAAAAACATTTTCTTATAGAAAATGGAGTGAAGAGACTTCAAACTTCATTGAAATCTCCATGGTCTTTGTTACAAAGAAAATCCAACGATCGGCCTTAAACAGCTCCAGCGCGAGGCACTGTGAGCTGAGGTTTGCTCTCTCTCAATGACAACCCATCTGGCAGTATTGGAGTATTTTTAATGGCTTCATTATGGAATGAAGAGGGGGGTGGGGGGGTCTATTTCACAAGCTGTGATGGGAGTGAAGCTTCACTGCCCATAAAATAAACAGCATGGCCTTACCCATAATTCAGATAGAGAGTTGCTATAGTAATGACAAAGGGCAGGTAGGCAATCTTTCATTACCAATGTGGTAATACCAGTTAAACCAAGGCTTCTAAGCAGTTAAAGAACAACATGGTTGTGCTATTTTCACTGTCACCTGCCTGATTTAGAGATGTCATTCCACATATTGCTTGCAAATTAATATATACATACATACATACATAATATTATACCAACACCTTTTGGAATATTCTTGTGTTCTTCACACATTTCTGTCTGTTCTGGCACAACTCCATTGAGGCATATGCTCTGCCAGGGAGAAGCAATGTCTCATTTCTGTGGGTTTGTGATTATGAACCAAAGTCTGCACACCATTTGAAGAACAAACAAGAGCATACTTGGGTAATTAATTTATTGATTGAATAACCTGATTTTTAAGTGCTTACAACAGGACTACTCTGGTATTGTTTTGATGTGACAGAATTATGAAGAAAGTAAATAATATATTCTCATCCCAAAAATGGTTAACAGCAATGAGTTATATCACAATAATAATGTGTATTTGGGTCATTAGCAGTAGACAACAAAATATTGGAGTATGATTAAATTCATATTTACAACAAACGTGTCTAGAGACAGTGGGCACCATTAAAATAAAATAAAATTTAAATCATTATATCACTAATCCTTGATGTGTGTATAATGATACATGTTTGTTTCATTGGCTATTGGTTTAAAGTTGAAATGTCTTTAAACTGGGTTCATGAACAATTCAAGATTAAAAAATCATCATGATGAGACTCATAAAGGGTTTTACAATTGACCATGAACATTTTTGCTTTATATTTTGGATCTTTTGTACAATGAAGACTGGGAAATTCTTAGAACCATTAATTTGCTCTACAGGGGGATATTGCTTATAAACTATTATCAAAGGAGCCATGCATATATTGAAGCATTATTTAAAACACTAAGCTAATAGAAAAATTGCTGATGTTTATCCGGATTAATGTGCCAAGGATACCTATTTGATTACAATGAATATTTTTTACACTACTACTACTACTACTACTACTACAAATTATAATAATCACAGTTTTTATTAATATTATTATTGGTAAAACTTTATGATACATGTAATTAGCAATTCAAGCTGTATGCGGCATTTCACCTGATTTGAAATGTATTATTTGTTTTAATGGACAGCTTATAAATGCAAATTCCAATACAGGTGCATCTTACACTGTCAGTTGTTAGTCCATTTTGCTCATGGAAGCTAATCCATAGATGTTGTGTGCTATTTTAATCATCACATAAACAAGCGTGACAGAGCGGTCTTGAGTTTCCCAGAATAGTGGGTAGACTGTAATGCAAAAGGTCTTTTGAAACTGTAATAAATCTTAGCTTCTGTGCTGTCCAGCACAACGTATCAACCGAATACCTCTAGGCCTTAGACGCTATTTAATTTTGTAGTGCACCACATGATTCGACTTTTTGCATTACAGTGCCTTCAGATATGGCTATTTATTTGTGTCCTTCTAAAAGTGACCAGACACAAAGCACTTAACTGTTTGATATACCATCATCTGTAATAAAGTGTACTATTTTACCCACCTAATGGTCTGTTTTTCTGGTCACTATACATTTTACACTACCGGTCAAAGGTTTTAGAACACCTCAATTTTTCCAGTGTTTATTAAAACTGATACAGTTTAATGTCTCAATGTACTCTGAAATTAAAGCACAGAACAAATAAACAATTGGAGATAAAAAATAAGTCATGGAATTGTTTTGTTTAACTAAATTTAACCCCTTAAGCTGACAAACGCTTTTGGTACCTTAAAAGGGCACCATATCCGTGTGCTTCCCTTTAATCCCATGTGTACTCTTCACTGTTGTGTTGTTTGACAATTTGGTATCCCATGAAAGCTGAGACACTCAGCTTTCTAACGATGTGAAGCATTCTCTGATGTTATTCTGAAATGGGGAGTGTGGGGATACTTGGGGCCGGATTAAATCAAAACTTTGACCCACCCACTAATAGCAAACTACAAACCTATACATCATAGAAGAAAGTGTCATCTTACTAAAAATGAGTACAGTTCTGTAGTTTTCTTTTAGCGGGTAGGTCAAAGTTTTGATTTAATCCGGCCCTTGGTCTGAGTAGGAATACAAAATCTCAGAACATATTGACAATTATGATTCTGGAACCGTCTACTGATCAAAACAAGACCATCCACGTTCTGGTAGAAGCAACACACACCCGTAGAGAGCTCATAATGTCAAGGTGGAAAACTCTGTTTACAGTGTACTAATACACAATGATTTTACATAATTGGATCTGAACTTCTCTGTGTTTGATAGAACATCAAAACAAAAACAAGCCTATTTGCAAAGTAATCCGATCAAAACTGAGTGTTCTGTGACCATATGAATGAGACCCCCCCACCCTGGAGCAGACTGCCCATTTACCCCCCACTGCTCTGAATGACGGCGGACTTGCACTTTGTATTTTTAAATCATAACCACAAACTAGTGATTTAGTTTAGTCTGCTGTGTGCAAACAATACTTATTTAGATACACAACAAGATCGTTCTACTTTTCACTGCAAAAGAAAATGAAAGGAGGGCCCCTGACTTGTAATACATTTGTTCTCACAGACCTTCCAACGCCATTTTTGAAACATTAAATTTCATGTTATTAACACTCACACACACAAACATAAACACATACCCACGCAACCTGCATTTTTTTTTTTTTTACTTCAGCAGGGAAGAATTAAATAAGCTGAAACATAGAAAGGGGAATTAAATTAAACTTTAAAAATGAATAAAGATTAGATGAGCATAAATCACTGTTTCACCTTGGAAACATCAGTCTCTGTTCTGGAAAACCAAAGTGCCCAGCTCATTAACTGCCCACTAACATTAATGACATTGTGTAGCATTATTTAAAAGTGTTTATTTGTTAATGTGTCCTAGTCTAGGGTGATTGAGCCTCAGTGAGGGAAGATGAATGATTAGAGAAGCTGAATGAACTAAAGGAAGCATGCTGACAGAGAGACTTGCTGACAGGGTGACTGACTCAGGGACATGGAAATAACTGAAGCAAAAGCTGCCCCCTCCTCACTCTCCATGATTGCTTGCTCAACACCTCCAGCCATCTTCTATCCATCATATTTTAAACCTTCAGTGGTGGTTATTCCACAGCAGCACTGGTGTGAAATATTAAAACTAACTGCTCAAGAAAAAAAGCACACATTAAGAAGAAAACAAATACTCCATTAGGGAAGGTAAGCATTCATATTATTTTTGGGAGATGCAAGTGTGCTAGGAGCCATGTTTATATCATTGTTGTGATGTGATCAGCTTGTTATGAATACCTTGTCTAAAGGGGTTGGTATATTTATATATTAATAATTACTGCTTCTACAAATAATAAAATAAACACCACCACTGCATAATACTAAATTAAATATCCACATCTATATTCCACATTATTTAATTCTTTATATATATTAAACGTGTAACGATAAAATCGAATATCGATATTTTTATCGATTTCCTTCCTTATTATGACTATCGTTTATAAAAGTCGATCATCGATAATGGAAAAGTTAAATTTTTGGGAATAAAGTATTTATTGTGTACATGCCTATTGTAAATAAAAAGCGAACAGCCCTGGATCCTGGCAAACAACATCTAAAATATGCACCTTTGAATGGGACTGACTTGCATGTAGTTTTTGTTTCTTTTTGCACAATTATATTATGTGATAGTTGGACATTTTCCAATGACAACATGCAGTTAATAACTTATTGTGCATATATGTTTTCATTTGAAAGTTTATATTTTGTGCACCTTAATCATAAATATACACTTTTTTTATAATGCATTTTTATTTTTATTTTACTTTTGACCATCATCTCAAACATGCAGATGTTTTTCTAAACATAGAGGGCTGCAAAGATACTAAAAAATTGTAAGGGTATAATACAGAGGTGTTTTACTTTGTATGTAAAACAAAAATCTCTAAATATCAATTTTTGATCGATGTATTTCATATTGCGGCCTCAATTATCGATGTTAACCTGACACCCCTAATATACACTCACCTAAAGGATTATTAGGAACACCATACTAATACTGTGTTTGACCCCCTTTCGCCTTCAGAACTGCCTTAATTCTACGTGGCATTGATTCAACAAGGTGCTGAAAGCATTCTTTAGAAATGTTGGCCCATATTGATAGGATAGCATCTTGCAGTTGATGGAGATTTGTGGGATGCACATCCAGGGCACGAAGCTCCCGTTCCACCACATCCCAAAGATGCTCTATTGGGTTGAGATCTGGTGACTGTGGGGGCCAGTTTAGTACAGTGAACTCATTGTCATGTTCAAGAAACCAATTTGAAATGATTCGACCTTTGTGACATGGTGCATTATCCTGCTGGAAGTAGCCATCAGAGGATGGTGGTCATAAAGGGATGGACATGGTCAGAAACAATGCTCAGGTAGGCCATGGCATTTAAACGATGCCCAATTGGCACTAAGGGGCCTAAAGTGTGCCAAGAAAACATCCCCCACACCATTACACCACCACCACCAGCCTGCACAGTGTTCTCATTCTGTTTACGCCAAATTCTGACTCTACCATCTGAATGTCTCAACAGAAATCGAGACTCATCAGACCAGGCAACATTTTTCCAGTCTTCAACTGTCCAATTTTGGTGAGCTTGTGCAAATTGTAGCCCCTTTTTCCTATTTGTAGTGGAGATAATTGGTACCCGGTGGGGTCTTCTGCTGTTGTAGCCCATCTGCCTCAAGGTTGTACGTGTTGTGGCTTCACAAATGCTTTGCTGCATACCTCGGTTGTAACGAGTGGATATTTCAGTCAAAGTTGCTCTTCTATCAGCTTGAATCAGTCGGCCCATTCTCCTCTGACCTCTAGCATCAACAAGGCATTTTCGCCCACAGGACTGCCGCATACTGGATGTTTTTCCCTTTTCACACCATTCTTTGTAAACCCTAGAAATGGTTGTGCGTGAAAATCCCAGTAACTGAGCAGATTGTGAAATACTCAGACCGGCCCGTCTGGCACCAACAACCATGCCACGCTCAAAATTGCTTAAATCACCTTTCTTTCCCATTCAGACATTCAGTTTGGAGTTCAGGAGATTGTCTTGACCAGGACCACACCCCTAAATGCATTGAAGCAACTGCCATGTGATTGGTTGATTAGATAATTGCATTAATGAGAAATTGAACAGGTGTTCCTAATCATCCTTTAGGTGAGTGTATATTTGCAAATACCCTTTGTTATGGGTTCAGAAATGTGTTGTTAATCTTTTTCTGGGTAATTCAAATTTAGATGCAGATGTTAAAGCACTCCAAAAATGAATGCATGAATTGAGAAGTGGCTAAGAAGCCTTATATTACGAACAGACAACATTTTATGCAACATTTTCTGTTTCATGCAGCTACACTTTAAGGTCTAAATTTGAATTAAGAAGATACAAAATTATACAGTAATATCTGAAATCTCTTTCATACCAGAATTTTGACTTTTGATAACGATACCAGTTTTAGTATCACAATATTTGATACCAAAATGATACCATGACAAAAAAGAAAAAAAGGAAAAAAAGTATTGGCCAAAGGTACAGAATAACCATTGGGCTTCTTTTCCCCCAAACACTGAACAATATGCTGATAACTAATAAACCAAAATAACTAACTATAAAACACCATAATAAATAACTTATATAATATAATATTAATCTCACAAGCAGGTATTTTGTTACAGAACAGCAGCATCATTTTATCAAGGAATTACACATTATACTAATACAAAATGCAACCTTCGACATGTACACATACTGATGAACACCACACACTGAAGCATTACTGAAGACTGTCACTCCTTCAGCCCCCTGCCCAATCCAAATTACATTTTGTAAATATGTTGTAGTGGACAGGATGTTTTGTTGGTGTTAAACAAATACCAAATTTCAGAAGCTAGTTTTTGTGTGTGTGTTTGTTTTTGTTTCATGCGTTTGTTTTGCTCTGTGCAAGTGCTGAAATACATTTCGCCTCTGCAAAGGTATCCATGTATCTTTGTTTACGCTCATGCAGGGCCGATGAACTGCGGACATCTGCGCAACACATGTGACCTCTCTTTCTTGCTTGCAGTTGTTCTACCGTTGTGTTAATAATTTAATTGTAATCAATACATTGTCTGTATTTTATTTACAGTAATCATATAAATACACATAATAACAGTTATTATTATATTCTCTCTCTTGGTTGAACTTGTTCTGCAGGTGTGTTTAATACTTGCGAGTCTGAAGCAGTGGTACCATTTGGGTGGGATGATTGATAAATATCGCAAGTAATACACTGTCTTGTTTAGCTGTGTTAAAATTTGTAACAAAACATAAAACAGTTGCATCTGTATACAAATTCAATGTATTTTCCGCAAAGTGGCCCCCGAGCTATACCATAGTTCAGTTATTCCAGAAGTGCATTGCAACATCATCGATAAGCCTTCAGTGGGCGTACTAAACCTCAATTCATTTAATTTGGAAAGTGTTAAAAATTAACAACTGTTAAAAATAGGCAAGTATTAAAAATTTAAAGACCAGGGAAGCAAAGTACCTCATCAAAATTTCTTTAAAAAAAAAGTCAGAATGAAATACCTACAATTGAGACGGAGAGGGAAGCTAATAGCAAGGCCTTAACAGTTACCGAAGGAGAAACACAAACCAGATCAGCAAGAATCCACATCGAAGTTCTTAGCAGATTATTTCTCCAATGCCACAACTGGACAACGAAACAATGATGATGAACCAAAAAGTATTCACAATAATACGAGAAGGGCATACTATGCAATTATTGATAGATAGATGTATACCGGTATATTTGTATTGTTAAATACATTACAGTAGCGTTTTCATTAGATGATGTGTAGTTTACTGGGATCACCAAATGAGGGGAAAACAACTGAGCTTTGTGATGATCTTGCAAAAATTGTTCCTTGTGGATTTTACTTGTGAGGACAGAATTGAATCATATGTATATGTTTTTGCTAGTTTTATTGAGCATCTGTATTTTTGTTACATCTGTGTCTGGGTTTTGTTATTGTCGTTTTGTAGTTTGTGTGTGAAGTTGTGATGTAGGCAATATATGCTAGGTCATGATTTTGCTTTTGGCATTAAATATTAGAGGGAACTTAGAAAAAGTTGGACCAGATGTGGCATTACATTCCACACCAAATAATCGCTACTTCATACCACTACAGTTCATACTAACAATAATCACTATTATGGCATCTTGTAAATTGTAAAGAAATGCCATCCATTTAATTTGTTTACCGAAACATCAGACTGGTGGGAAAGTCATATTTGCCATTTTGAATTCTGATAACAGAAGAAAGTTGTTCTTTCAGCACCAAATGCATACAGAAATAGAGACAGAAATTGTAACACCCCCCATCCCCCATTGTTCCTTTAATGTCCCCAAAAAATAAAATACAAATTTGAAAAAAAAAAAAAACTTTGCCCACCCCCAAGGTCTTGCTGAATTGGCGCCACTGGTCTGAAGAAAGAAATAAAAAAACAAATCTAGTAATTTTCTTGTCATTAATTTTTTTTTATTTTGTCTGTGTTTTTTACAGTGATCATTTAAATACATATAAGCACAGTTAATATTATATAGTAATCTATACTAATATGCTTGTAAATACATTGTATACTTAATGTCTGCAATATTAATAATAATAGACTAGACTGAATTGATTATCTTGATCATAGCGACATGAGACACATTTGACAGAAGTATCGCATGTAAAAACAAATCTAGTATTGAACCGTTTCAATTTTTCAGTATGGAAAAATTTCTAATTTTCGGTATACTGTGCTACACTAGGTCACGGTCATAAATTATTAGTCAAAGGTGGCTTAACCTGGTTGTGTTGTGGTCAAAACGTGAAAACGCACCCCTGTTCTCCAGTTAGCTATGGTACTTAGTCACAACAATGCAAGGACATGACGCATCATATGGCGGAATTCTTAGCCTGCTCCATTCACACAGATGCGTTGCTGCAAATTTACAAGCATCTTGATGAGGTCGCGAAGTGGAAAATTTCTGATTTTAATATGCTGTGTAAATCATATGACCTTGATTTGGCCAATATATAAACAAATGCATATACCTTCCTAATTGAGACATTTAGGCTTGTGGTAATGAAGTTAACTAGACAGCTTTTAAATAAATTGTGTATTACACAATATAGCTCTGTGTTTACCAAAGCATGACAGATCACATTCCATGCTGGAAGACCCCCCCACCACTGACAAATGGGCGCACAGCAGGGATCCGAAAGCAGGACTGCCATGCCCCGTCTCTAGCACCAAATTCCCATTGAAGTCAGCACTGCAATATTTTTGTAAAACACAGACATTCAAGGTACTTTATGTATTCCATAAACCAGGGCAACAAACCCAAATTCAAACTACATGCTGGTAGCAGAAGCTTTACCCAGCTTCTTCCCCAGTCTGATAACAAACAAGAAAATGTGACTTAAAATGAAAAGTAATTCAACTTCAACACCAAAACATGCACCTGCCATGTTTGTTATTAAAACAAAGAACATTTCACATGCAATACAACATTATAATTTGGTAAGGGAATTTCCATGTATCCTAATTTATCCTCCATTGACATGGTCATCAGACCAGCCCCCCCTGGAATTGCATTACTGTAAAAGAACACCTGGCTTGTTTGATATCAAATCTAAGGTAATGCATTTCATGCATTGAGGGACTTGAACATTTAATCGATAGAACTAAAACTTGATAATATAGAGAGTTAGAAAGTCTAGGTAATATTTGTACTATTTTCACATTCCTCAAAGCCATCACACCCCCAATACACATTCTGTAGGAATCCAGGGAGAGGAATGGCAAAGATTTGAATTTCAATTTTATTTCCCCAAACCTGACCAATCAGAAGTTTATAGGGAAACAGATTAGAATCCCTTTGTCATAAACCTATCAAAACAGAAAGTTAAAACTAGCAATTTGGAGTGGAACAACCTGGGAAGGAAGAACCCTTGGAGACAAAATTCAGGAAGATTGAAAGGAACCGAAATGGAAACCCAGCATGGAATCACAACCAGAACTTCTCCCCCAAAAACGTGGAAGCTTTGCAATAGTCGACAGTCTGCAAGACCTCCCCACTATCGAACTGACTCCATAAACCACACAACTAGTATACTATCCAAGGATTAGGTAAATCACAATTACATAAAACCTAGTTGTGTTTGGGATCTAAGTTGTAGGAATTGGTTGTGTAATATTACTGTTTTTATTATTTTACATGTTTTGTGCCTCGAGTCCAAACTCGAGTATTAGATAGCTCTCTCTCTCACTCTTCATTTTAATATTATCCACCCTGCTTGTCTATATCTTATTTTTGGTATTACATGTTGTCCATTAACATTTTTAATAAACCTATATCTTGTATAAAATGAAACCGCCTTGAGGTAAATTCATGCAGAAGAACCTCACTGCTAATCTGGGTTCTTATTAGTATAGTATTGTGGTAACTTGCATACCAACCTGGTCTCGTTTTCAGAGGACATGACAGGGGTTATATGTGTGGGGGTCACTAGATAGCAGGACTTTATTCAGCAATTATTATTTCCTCTGATATCGATTCAAGGTAATCAAGCCAAACACCAGTTTAAAGTCCTAGGCCAATCGAAAGTACTTACTAATAAAAAAAATAACTGCAAAAACATCAATTAAAAACAAATTGTCCATTGCAACATTTTCACTGTATCATAAAAGATCAGCATTCTTATTAACACATTATTTACAGGCAGTTTCGACCCTTTCACACAGACCTTTCTGGCAACTAATTTCTGTGTGAATGAGTCTGCTTTTTTAAATGATATGACTAGTTTCTTTTTGCTCTGATCTCAGACTTAGAAAATTAAACACCATGTACTTAACAATAGAGATCAAGTAAATCAGATATAATGTAAAAGAGTGTGACTTATTGACCCGTTCTGTCATTTAAGTAACCACGTGATCTACTCACAGAAGGAATCACTTGAGTTCTGTCCAGAAATGGACGAACACGGCTGCTGATTCCTTGATACTGTGTGGACAGCATGTTGTACTACTGTAACATCTCAATCTTCATATTCGTCTGTCAATGTGGGCGATATTTTTTGCTCTTTAGAAAGTGTTGATTGCTCTGGAAAACTATAAGATGAACTGCTGTTTTGTAGTTTTTCTCATTTCATTTTAATATATATTGAATGTATATTCAAGTAATTTGTACAGGTGGTGGAGTGATGTCAGAGTTGTTTCTGGGGGACTGTAATGATAAAATATAGGCTACTTGTACAAATTCTGAAGACGTGAACTGCATAAAGGTGTAGCATTAAGGGGGGGTGTATTTTGATAGAGCATTCTAGCCCTTAGCTGGAGCTCTGATCTAAAGAAGACTTCTCCCCCAAAGTTACCAGAATTCCTGAGCTCGTCAGCCCATGAACTGTTCTACGTCAAAGTGACAGTTTTGGGAGTCGGCTGAACTAGAATGGGCCAAATGGCTTGGAATCCCTGTGAAAACGTCTGGGGAATATGGCCTGGAAGTCATAAATCCTTTTGAAGCAGGCAAGAGCCGAAATCCCGAAACAGAGCTACGAACCCAGGCAAACTGGCATTTCCAAAAGATGGCATGGATTGACATCAGGCATAAGTCGAGCCTCCTCCAATAGGAGACTGGGGCTGAAACTGGAGTCCGACCTCACACACTCAAGAACCAATCGCCTATGATCTAAAAGGCATAAAAGGTAACACACAGCACTTTTTCTCTCTCTCACCTGAACAGGTAACTCGCTGCCACAGCTCAACTTGTAGTTCTGTTCCCAGAACCGGAACTAGAAACTAACCAAGTCTTTGCTGGCAGCAGAAGAGTTAACTGGGAGAAGGAGATTGAGCCGTACGAAGAATTCTTTAAAGAACTTTATTAATTAAAGAACTTTACAGACTGCGCATGCCCGCCTGTACCCATCTGATCAGTGGAGTTTTACAGCTGGACAATTGACTAAGTCGACTGCAATACAGAAGTGTTCAGTCTTTTAAATAGCTATTGAGTCTTATGAAACTTGACCCTCGGAAACTAACAGGGCCCTGTTTTCCTCAAAGACTTTGTCTTCAAGTAATTACGGTGGAAAACCCTACTTGCAAAGAAGACATTCCTGTGCACAACCTTGGAGCCTTCAAACCAGTGGAAAATCTGTTTGGAAAAGACTCTACTTTCGCGAAACCCCAACTTCCAGGAGCATCGACTGGGGAAGTTATTGAACAAAGCCGAACCGGACTGCCTTTGTTCCAAACCACATGGACCTCGTCCCACCCCGTGGAACCTCATGCCGTGTGCTTTTATCTGACCCTGAAGGCAGAGAGGCCTCTCTGTGACGAAGTTCAGATAAGTTTAACAGTTGGAGTTTATTATTCATGACATTTGAAAAATCAATTAGAAATGTTATTCTGTGAGTCATAAACTTTAGACTGTGTAATATCATTTAGTATTTTCTTAAATATAAATGAGTGCTGCCTTAAATCGTTATGTTTGACAATTTTAGAAATAAAATCTGTCAACACCGAGAAATATCTTCTCATTCCTGTTTAACTGTTTTAGTCTGAAATTGACACACGTTAATAGACACTAGATTATAGGTGGCTCTGCCTATCCTTAATCATTGAATAATATTCAGTTAGAGAATTGTGGTAACAAGAAATGATAGAATCTTTCTCGGCACCCAAACATAAATGAGACTGATATATATATAACGAGAAGTTATTTGACATAAATACTAACCTGCGTAGTTATTTGATGTCTGACTAACAATACTAATGAGAGACTCACCTTCGTCTTACTAACCGGCATTGTAGTCAATGTGTTTATAATTTTGTTTAATGATTTGTGTGTCATCATATGTGATTCTATGTTCTTTGATTTGGTCACGGAAGTTTTGTCTTTGATTTGTTGATCTTGAGTGAATTTTAATTCGTTTTTCCCTCTTTGTATAACTAGTGTAGTGATGCATTTTATTTTTGTTTTTAATACATATTTTTGTCTTTGATTTGTTGATCTTGAGTGAATTTTATTTCGTTTTTCCCTTTTTGTATAATTAGTGTAGTGCTGCATTTTATTTTTGTTTTTAATACATTTGAGAATTTATATCTTTGGAATTGGTGTCTGCGTCCAAATATTACAGAAATTGAGTTCTACAAGATTCTAGGATTCTTGATAAGGTGATACTTAAATTTCAGTTAAAGAAGTGAATTTAAGTAAGTGTACCTTACGCTACAAAGGTATTTCCTGTAAGACTTGTGGGATTTTTTTCTCCTTCTTTGTCATTAAAAGAAAAAAACATCCTGACAGTTCAGAATATTGATACCCCAATGGACTATGATGATGGCAAATACAAGATGTGCTAGCCAGGTGCAATAATAAAAACGTACATTGTGTAAGTGTTTTTTAATTAGTTTTTTAACAGTTTGCCTACACATACTGCCCAATGTACCATTCAAAATATATACATGATTATCCATAAGTAAATACAAACTAGTACACATACTGGATATTATTGTGGGACACTAATGTAATAATTATTTATATCTATTTAGTATTAATAATAGTCATCACCCGACTTACGTTGTCTCAACTTACGTTGTTGAGCACTTACATCAGCAACATTACACTATTACACCATACAACATTGCAGAGCCATGCATTCTGCAGTCAGCACAAAATATATGCTCTGCCCTGTCTTTTTGTCCCAGGTAATTTAACTGTTTACTTCTGATTTTTTACCATTGCTTGTGAATAGGGACACTTCTGCTTAAACATTTGGCTCTAAGAAAAGAAAGACTTTGACATTGGAGACAAAACATTAAATCATCAAGCTTTCTGATGGAGAAATGAAGGCCTGTGAGATCGCTACCCAGATGAACCTTGCGCAGACAACTGTGAGGACCATTGTTAAGTATAAAGAGCGGCTCCTCTCCAAGGTGAGGAGTGCTCATCCTATGAATTCTACTATAATTCGGAAGCATCACTGCCCCGTTGCTAAGATGGAAACCTTGCTGAAAACATGGTGCGACAACCAGGTGATGGTCAAGAACTGCCCTGTCGAACAGAACAACGTCTGCAATGAAGCCCATCACAAGTCTCTGGTGAGGCTGCGAGTGCAAAAATAAGGAGGCAGCTCTTTCTATTGCACTGTTGGCTATTTATTCCAGAGGTTGAACATTATTGCCACTCTCAGGAAATTCATGTTGATCATTGACATAACAATGAAGGGTGTCTGGAAGAAACTTTGCCCTTTTTTCTTCATGGAGCTTCAGGATTCAGAAGCTACTCCAGAAGTCGATCCTCTTGCCCAAGCAACAGAGGAAGTAATTGCTATGGCAATTCGATTTGGAAGTCGATGCTGAAGATGTGTTCGAGTTGCTGAACTCCCATGATAAGGAGCTAACGCTTGATGATCTTGTTGAAATTCGTAATCAAAGCACCCTTGAAGAAACTGAGGAACTTGATTCTGAGCTTGAGCTTAAGGAGACGACCATGACGGTTTTGAAATTGACTGAGGAGCTCGGGGTTCTTGAGGACAATGATTCGAAGGAGAAGCGAGCAGCAACAATGAGACAAGGAATAAAGATGGTACTTGTTTGCTATGAGGAGATTCTGAGGGAGAAGAAGAGGTCTCTTTCTCACCAGACTTCAGTGCTGGATTTCTTCAAGTCATTTTCATAGACTTGTGCATCGCCACTTGTATTGGATGATGATCCAGATGACCCGCATGTACTTTAAGAGTAAGTGACTCCTCCTCCTTAAATTATCATTGACTTGTGCAATGTACTTTTCTTAGGTCAACGATAACTACATTGTGTTTCAGTTTAGCCATGAATTTCACATTTATAACTGAAGTTCAGAATATAATTATTTAGTTAAACAGTGATCTAGACTGTAGTATGAAGAGGAGATCTGGGAAAGTATGGAGCACGAAGCTAACTCTACTATAGATGTTATTCTTTATTTTCTAGTTCAAAGCAGTTTGTTTTTCATTTTGAGAGTGTCTGTCTGTTTTGTTCAAAGCTATATCTGAATTCTAACAGAAAGACGAGTAAACAGAACAGCAGTTCTTGTCTGGTTCAACTGAGAGTGAAATATGACATGATGGCCAATTCAAATTTGGAACACCAGCATTGTGGTGGATCTTGGCTACTTTACAAAATCTTCAGGTGACAGGATTTTTACACAAGCTAAAAGCAGTTTTATTTTGTAATATTAACCTGCTTTGCTTGTATATGTTGTGTTAAATATGACAGAAAGGCTTTGTATTGCTGCAGGTACAAGGAATTCAATTGTGTGAAATTTTTACTGATCCTGTTCTGTGACATCGGGACATCGAGACCTCTGGTGGTGAGTCCAATACCAAGACCATACACTGTCTACAGCACTGACAATAAGTAAAATAAATTCGATTCTTGTTCAATTTCCATTTTACATTTCATTTTCTCTGCACACACACAAAACTTGCGCATGTGATTCTTGCTGCGTATTTACAATTCATGCTGCACGCTTGCAGTTCTTTTTGACACTCTTTTCTCATTGACAAAACAAATCGTAAATCAGGTAAGCTAGATTAATATTGGCAATATGGATCGCCAATCAGATCAAACATGGCTGATGACTCGACAGCAAGTGCTTCACAGCTCCTGTGGTAATCTATATGTTATTTAAAAAAATGTTCCCTACAAAATAGTAACTTAAACCTTTTCTTTGTGACATTGTATCTTGTAGATGCACTAGAATCAATGCTTAGCAATCCTAATACAGGAAGTAACAAACAATCATAGCTACACGTTAGGGTCGGCCTGCACCAGATCTGGGACCCATAGCGGAGTGGAGCTGGACAGCTTTTGTTAGTTGTTCTGCGGAGCTGGAGCGGGAGCGGAGCTGGACTCATCGGAGCACTGATGGAGTGGAGTCATAGAGCTGCTCCATTCTCCCCCTCCTCTAATATACTTTTTCTAGAATGAACAGAAATATGTAACTTCATAGTTATAGTTGTGTATTGGGAGTTATGACATAAAAACAGTTTTCACACCAGCTATTGGCACATAATACATTATTTTTAAGTAATAGTAATTTTATGACATCTTCACTTTCTCAGTTAAATGAAGCGATTCTATAATCTCGGCGCACATCTCTCGTAACCACTTGCAAAGAAGAAAAGTATATTTTAAGTATGTCCAAATTATTTTATTTTAACCAAATTCTTGATCTGCCTGAATTCACCTCATTGTACAGTGATCCTTTATCTGAAACGTCCTGACTTTTAATTGGCCAAAAGTCGGTTGCCAGGGAGTTAAGGTCACATGCTGGAGTCATGGGCATGAGCATGAGTCATCTTTATTGTACTATTTTCTATGTTTTCATGTTTGAAAGGTTAAACAGATGTCTATGTTATACATATCTCAGTTCCTGTTAAACAGTTATTTACGCTAAAGTAAAAGTAACATTTTATCATCTTTGAAAATGTATAGAAAAGCAACACTTTAAGAAAACTTAAAAAAAAAAAATAATAATGATGATCCCATCCAAGTTTGCACTAGCCAGCAAACCCAGAGCACTGCCAACCCAAGATTGTAGTTTGCTATCAGCGGGTGGGTCAGAGTTTTGATTTAATCCCGCCCTTGGTCTCACCCTTAATGTAGTCACTGTCTAACCATTTGCATCTCCTGAGGGAATTAACATGTTGGCCACTTGTTTTGAACCAAATCACTATTTATTACCTGTTAATTGCATCCACAGAGTCTATGTTAAGTCATTTAACACCTGTTCTGTTTGATAAATTTTGTATGCAATGGTTTCAATATTTAATTACAGACACAATTCTCTATCTATCCCTCTATCCCTAGCTGGTAAGGAACCTTTATATTTAATATTTTTCTTTACCTCTGCCAGTTTGCCAATCTGCTCTGCTTTCTAAAAGTGTTTTACACAGTCAAAAACAAGGCTGAAATCGCAGGACATGTATTTTTACACGTATTGAGAACTATGTTGACATCCTGCAATTGCAGTTTCCATCCCCTAATGGAAAGTTTTACCAGAGGGGGATGCCTGACTCCCAGCACTAAAAACACAGAGCATGAGAGATGGCATTTTAAGGGAAGAGGGATGTAGATTTCATCCTTTATCTTATAAAAAGACATTAGAGTGCTAACAATGGAAATAAATAAATAATGTAGGCAAGTTAGTCAACAGCTGTGGCTACACATGGGAAAGTACATGATGTTTATAAACAGTACCAGAAATCATGCTTTGTTGATATCCTTCCCCCCTGACAAAACATCCAAAGGTTGTGGCAGATCACATAGCCATATAATTTAATGTGATTTCTGCTGTTTCAAATGCCAACACATGGGTTAGCGCCCATTATGCTTTCCTTTTAAAATCCAAGATGAGATGTGGAGATCAACTCAAACATTTTATTTTAGTCAGCAGTAAAATGTTTAAATATTTTCTTGGAAACAAGATCATCAGATGCACTGCCAAAGAAGCATATGCATGTCCCTCTGAATAGCTGTCAAAACCATTTTTTTTTTTTTTTACAGATGCATTTTTGTATTTGTTTGTTTTAATTGGAATACATGTCTTCCCTGGCATCATTATTTACCCTGATCTGCCATGTTTCACTGCTTGCAGAGAGCAGAGCTGATGTTTATGGTGACTTTATGGTTGCCGGTGTGAAATGCCACATATCTGTTTCACCAGCAGAGAAACTGATGTGTCTTTCCAGCATCTGTTGCTGCTATAATAAACTGCCAACATATATCCAGCTGTCAGCTGCCTGCTTGAGCTAAATATAGGACATTAAGGGTGAGGTCAAAGTGATGTAATAAAAATGACATCCTCAAAATAAAATAATTATATATATATATATATATATATATATATATATATATATATATATACTTACTATTTTAAACTCATATAGCTGCAATGATTGAGAATCATAAGCACTTCTGGAATAAATGCCACTAAAATACTACTAATATATATGACAATTATAATTGTCCATATATGACACTACTATATACTATAGAAGTGATATACCTACTGTATATGAATGAGCTTTACATATTTGCATAATATATAATCTATGAAAAGGGTCTTTGGACCCACCAAAATCCAATAAGGAAGGTAATGTACAGCTCCATCAAGTAGCATTGTGCAGCCTCACAAAGGTTGAGCCCCTCCCCAAACTGGATACATTTATACATAGCATTCAAGAGTAAAGGTTTTGTTCTGTAGTTGGTTCCAAATGTTAACTGGTGGGTCTGAATAGTTCTTTTGTGTACTTTGTATTGAAGGAAATCCTCTGGAAATAGACGTTTTCTGTCATTCCTTTGGAAACATGCTGTAGTGAATAAATACATAAACCCAAAGGATGGTTGCCTAAATCATCAGTATCAAACATGTACAAAACTCCAGAGTGAAGGAGAGAAAGTGATGATCAAAGGACAATTTTCTGCCTCATTATCTTAATAAAGCTTCCCTGATATTCAATTATTACAGCAGCAGAGGAGGGGGCGAATTCATTAATACATAAAGAGCAAGAACCTTCTCTTGCCTGCGAGCGAGTTGGAATATGGCGCACCAGGTTCAGATCTTGGCAGCTGAATATGTCAAAAGCTAGGACTTGAAATTGACTGAACCGAAGGCTATGAATAAAACAGTCAAATATCAAGAGTAATCGTTGGACAAACAATATAATATAACAATATAATTATCATTCCAGATAATGGGAGTTGCACGTAAACAAGTATCAGTGGAAATGTATGATGGAATAAAATAGTCATTATAAGGAGTGGGAGGAAAAATAAAATAAATAAAAGGCATGTGCATTGAACAAACAATGAAACCCAAAGGGAATTCGTGGGCACAGCCACTCACAGTGCAGTGGTGCATTGCTGCCACCTGTGCAACATCACTCAGTATAGCCCTGGGGAAGGCAGGCTTCCACGTTACACCAATCATTGAAGACAAATCTTTGACACGTGACCACAAAGCTACTCGCTTGGTCTAATGTATAGGGTTTGACCTGGAAAAGGAAAAAGAAAATGTTTTTTGTGTTGCTCATATGGATTTAAGTTACAAGAGCAATGTGGAATAAAGAGAACAGAACCAACTCAAGTGACCAAATGAAATATTTTGAGCTAGATTTCTCTGAAGCAGTACAATATTACACTCACAGGGAAATCACTATTATTATTATTATTATTATTATTATTATTATTATTATTATTATTATTGATACACTGGATTTTGATTTGTGGAATTAAAGATCAACCCCCCTCCAATAATTCGGTATACTGAAGCTGTTTTTACTTACTTTAGCTTATTATTTCTGGCTTATACAGACCATTTGCAATCCAATATATTTTTGCCTATCTAGAATCATCTGATATTCTTCTATGGTAATTTATAATGTTGTGAAAGTGGCAAACAAGAATTACCATAAAGCATAACAAAATATAACTGGCTTATTGACACGTGAAATGTATGGCAATTGAGAGAATATGACAATAAAGGAATTGTTATTGCTTTGGATAACCGCTTCAGAAATATGTTTTACCTGTAAACAGCATTATACCCACTGAGTATTCACAATAGTTTTCCCAAATGTTTGGTAGAGATATTTCAAATCAGCATGTTGCTTTCCCAGGGATCTGTACAGTCTTAAAAAAAAAAAATCACAAATGTATCCACTAAGATGAGGAATTAAACGTGAACAACAAAGAGACATATTTACCTTTTTTCCCCATCTATATATTAAAAATCTAAACTGTAAACTTAACTGAGAAATATAATCCTGTTTTACAGTGTCAACATTTGCAGTTCCAATGCATGACTACATTTGTCTCGTAATTCATCAAACTGGCACCAAACCAAGTACTGTGTCAGTGACTTAACAAACTTGTACCTACTTACTCTCTGATTAAATAATTCTATAGATTATATATTAATAACCCCAGCCATATAAATAAACTTTATAGCTACATCAAAATAGATTAATACAAAATGAAAGCAGTCTCCATCCCATTCTTTCTTTCAGCCAATGATTAATGGTCATGAATGCAGATTCTCATTTTTTTTAACTGCTCAAACTAGATGTATGTACACTTCACATGAAAATAGCACAGAAGTGGTATTATCTCAAATATAGTATATTATTATATATGTGTGTGTGTGTGTATATGTTTATTCAGTCTAATTTGAACTCTCATTTGTTACACTTTAGCTTAATTCCCATAACAGCATTTCCCCCATGGATTATTGCTAATAGTTTCCATGATGTCCAGCTATGAAACACTTCTGCTAAGCTGCTTAGACAAAAGCTATTCAGTATCTCTTATTGTCTTTGCCTTCCAATATGTCATTGGTGATTCATTATTGATATATAATTGCTCCCCATTTGCTCCTATTCTGTTTAGATGTGTCGGTGTTAGCTCTTAGGCCCTTGAGACAAGTTTTTTCTTGATTTAAAAAAAAAAAAATGTTTTGGAAAGCACCATTTCCATGATGGCAGTGCGCGTGATCTAATTCTTAGCAAATCCTTCTGTGGCAATATAAGGAGAGTTGAGTACAGATTTTGAGTTGTTGTGATTGAATGAAGTATTGCGTTTAAAGTGGGTTGCCCATAGAAAGGTGGTTTTCCATACACCTTGAATAATGTTTAATGTTGCAGTTCGGTATTGATCAGGGTGCAGGTGAGACAGAGCAGAAGGGATCAAGGACATTCCCTGGCTGGGGAAAAACTAGCTCCTGCAAGAACAATTTAATTTGCTGGGCAAAATATCTATGTCTTTCATTTCTAATGTAATATATTTTATTTTGTCATCAGGAAGCTAACTTAGTCCTGGGATTAATTTGTACTTACACTACAAAGAACCATGAATCTTTACTTGGTATCAAGAGTATGCACTTTCATAAATAAATAAATAAATAAATAAATAAATAAATAAATAAAAGAGGTATGAAGAATATAATATTCTTTGTGCAATTATAATAAGACTACATGCACAATACTGCAGAAGTCACAGACAGAAATAAAGTGAGGTATACTTTTTATTGATCTTCGTGACATTCTTCGTGATCAAAGTCATGCATTTAATGAGGCCTTTCTAAAAAGACACTGCATTTTCAATGTTCAGTTTCTTTATTTTCCACTTGGTAAATTGTGTACTTACTATTGAACTTCATCTTACTCCAGAGTGTTCGCCCCTGGGGAATTGGCTTGAACAGATATACCGGTATGTTCCATAGTCATTGATCCGTCTTTTTTTTTTTTCTCCAGAACTAAAACTGAAAGTAAAATATGCTAAAATTGGTTTGGGAGGTTGGAAGGATTTGAAAAAATAAACTAGGATTCCCAGTATACATCATGGAAACTGACTAAAATTAATTTATCTTTTGACCTTTTAAGGTTTGGTTACCAGAGTCCTGTACACCAGCCATAGATCAAGATTTAAGGGTTCTTGATGCATTCAGTTGCTTTTTCAGTATTTTCTAATTAAAGGAATAAGTCTGCTTTGGCAGAATGCAGCAATAAATCAAGTTGCTCTCAGGTGCATTCCCTGTGCAGCGGCATTTTGCTGTCAGGGAAACTGATTGAGTTTCACTAGAAATTTCTGTTTGGTAATGTGGCCTCAGAACTTTAGGCTTGTGAAATGAACTGTTGTGAAGTGATGTAGTCAATTGGTCATACAGTCAGCACTTGCACTCCTTAGCAGAGGAAACTGTCTCTGTGCTCTTAACTTAATTCTTTCATTGAACAATAATAATCATAGTAATAATAATATATTGATAATAATACTCTATCTACCTATCTGTCTGTCTCTGTCTATTTCGCAGACTGCTATTTTATTGCAGAAACTGTGTGATTTTACAGCCAAGTGTAAATACAAATTGAAATAAAACTTGGCAAAGAAATACACCAACAAACAAATAAATTAAGCCAGTCAGTTGCAAGCAGAGGAATACATGGAGTTCCTGTGGCTTTAGTGAAGCAAGCACATTTGTTTTTTCAGCTTTTCTCTCAAACAGTGGCTGTGACTTTATAAAATGTTTTGTTTGTTTGTCTGAGTTTAGTTTCAGTTTCCTTATGTGCTATCAATTGCATACATTTTTGCTTCTGAAAGTACACTTAGAGAACAGCAACATTTCTGTATATCATAAAGGTGTACATTCTGTGAACAGGCAAGTATACGCAAGATAATATTAGCACATGTTCTCTAATTATCCATCCTTCTACTCAATATTCCTGTATATCTGCAAACTCACAGCAACTAGTGGGATGTCCGTCTGGGGGGCTGGTAATAGGGACTATTACTGTTAGGTTACTATTGAAGAGGTGGCTTATGACACTATTTCACAATCCAAATACTACTGCCAAACACAAGTATAGACGAGCCATTACCTCTGCTCATTTGGATTGTAAAAAATGCTTTACAGCTGCTTGGGTCTGTGAGGTGGCACAGCGCAATACAATCCACAAACAGCAGTGTTCCCTCCATGTGAATGTTACGTATTTATTAATTAATTTATTTTCTAAATTGCTAAGCATCATTGGCCTCTTAAAGCAAATGACACTGTAACACAATTATATAGCAGTCTTCACGCCGTGCACATCCTTGATTGGCTGAGCACACAGATGCAGCACCCAATCAGCTGTGCACCCATCGCAATATCTGATTGAGTTGTGCCTCTCCCAGCGACCTTGGGGCAATGACTTTGTGCATTGCCTTTAGTTCATGGAATTTATTCATTTACACAAAGCCTGGAGACATTCTCTTCTTTTCCCTCAGACAAAACTCTGTTTTATAAAACACTAGCAGCACTTAATTTTACATAATAAATAAATAAGTACATTGCTAGCACAACTCAAACTGTAAGAGTAAGTGCTCTCACCGAAGCAATGTAAGATCTCAATGTTTGCTTGTTTTGTAGTTGTTGTTGTTGTTGTTGTAACCATCTGGTGTATTAAAGTAAATGATAAAGTTAAGCTTTTTGCTACCTCTTCACAGTGGGGCAGTGGGCCCTGCTGATAAGATGCTGCATCATTAAAGATTGTTAAAGTGTGGAAATCTATTTATTTCCACTAGTCAGTTCCCTCCTGGCTGCCCTGTCTACACTGATAGCTACAGCGCCCTATAGATTGTTCTTTATAGATCAATGGCATCGAACCCTGCAGGATCCGTGATATGATATACTGGAGTCTCAAGTGATACTGCAACTGACTGTGAAAGGATTGTGCTGGATTCATTGCAAGAGCCATTTCGTATTATAATGTAATAATATCGTACCACATTTCTTTCAGAGTGTTATGACTGAGTGTTACAGCACTTGATGAATATGCTCTGTTTGCATTCTGAAAGTCCTGATGAGATGACGGTATCATATATACATGCGTTGTGCACACTCACTGTTCATTATTTCTGAATTGAGAGCTGTCAGATATGTATAAAACTCTGATATGCATAAGGCGAAGGGCATCTCAGAGTAACGCAAATGAATCCGTGCCCTTGACCAGGTGTTGTTTTTGTATTGTTTTGTTTTGTTCTGTTTCTTGAATGAAAATGATGAAAGCGCCCAGCAGATGTTATGACAAGCTTGAGCAAAGAATGTAAATTACTCACAGCCAAGCAACAAAGGGTTTTAAAAGTAGGAGCATAGACATAAAAGAAAGAAAAATATAAAGTTAATCATGTTTAACGTAAAAATAATAAATGTTATGCACAGGAAGATAAATGTCTACGTTTCTGAAGTGCATTTTAAAATCACTTATACCCTTTAGAGTAGATGTTGTATGTATATTTTCCCTGCCCTAGTGCATTTTGACTGTTGTAATAGGTAAATAGGTACGTTTGTTGTGATCACAGGAGAGAGAGGTTGAAAACATGTTGTATGGTTGCAGGGTATGTCTTCTACAAAATGTTAAAACTGAGAGAAACTATGGGAAACTTTCTTTAAAATTAATTACTGCGCTAAGTGTACTGTGCAATTATTAGAACTTGCTTTTTTATATATGTTCATAAATATATATAATTAAAAAATGCTTTTACTTCTCCAACACATTTCATTCTGATATTGATTATGTATTTATTTTAAATAAGAACATACAAGATGATTCAGCTCGAGCTGGGGATCAAAGTGCAATGCAATGTGTCCGGGGATCTGCTTCTTGCCATTGGCAATAACTCTCTTCCCGAAATGAATAAGTCAATATTGTGCACTGCGCAAGGTGGAATCCTATCTGTAGCCATAAACCAGTCATTGGTATCGAGTCCCGGAGAGGTTCATAACCTTTTTCTGTAAGAGAATCGGCAGTTGACTTGTGCAGCATAACAAATTCAGGTAGGATGTATTCCTAGGCTAGTTATTATGTAGCCATAAAGAAAGAACGCACCAAAAAAAAAAAATGCTGACCTTGTTTTATCTAATGGCAGATGCTGTAATGCTTCTATATGAGTCATTAGCTAAAGAAAAGGACTGCATGGTTACAGCATTTACCATAATTGAAACTGTGAAACATTTATTACTTGTGGTGCTTCACAGTAACTCAGGTTTTTAGAGACTTTAATTAATTATTTTAGCTTTTAAGCCAGGCAGGGAATGTTTTCCAATAAGGTGGCCTTGATTTTCTGGGGGAGGGGTGGGGGGGAGTCACCAGTTCCCATTATAAACTACATGGAAGTTTATTTTCTGATCAGTGTGATTTAATGTTCCATTTTGGTCCACAGTCTCTATGGAGACGGACCTTGTGCTGCAACACAAAAGGGAGGTTGGGAATCTGTTTGGTTTCCCCTGAGACCGCGTTCCTTCAATGCACCAGGTAACCAGTGTAACACTTTGACCCAATTATTGCTTTAATGAAATCTTTATGGTCTTTGAGCATTCCCATCGATGTTTAAATCTCATAGAACTCTCACCCAGGCTAAGGTGAAGCAATATGGATGGCTTGTGGTGTGTCAATTTTAGTCTTTGGAAAAATAAATTGTCTTTATTATTATTTTAAAACATATTGTAAAAGGATAGGTCTACTCCACATGCCTCAGACAAACTGTTTTGCCCATGTAAACAAAAACAAAATGAAAATAAACAAACAAACAAACAAACAAAACACCATACTAGCTTTACTTTGAAATCAATTAATTTCACAATAAGGCATGGACAGTTAAAAAAAACTGCATCACTAACACATGGCACATTGGTGGAGATTACATGTGTGTTTTGACCTTACTCTAGACAATATGCTCAATTCAAAAATTAAATGACCCTGTCCCTCTCAGGGCTTACATGGTCTTAGTTTACTGCACTTGGGAGGAGCTGCCGTTTACCCGACATCATGCAAATTAAGGGCAAAGTTAATTCATATGTAAATTAGCTCTACGTACAGTTCTCATGCTATTTTTGCTGGAAAATCACAGAAAGGGTGGTTTACACGTGTGAGAACAATCCTCAAGATGCTTACATTACTGAACATGTGACAACAGGTTCAAATTAAACAGGGTAAAGCTGTGGCTTGCAGTTGTTTAATACTTTGTATTACCCAGTTTTTCACATCACTGATGGAACTAGCAAACTGTGAATGTAAATGTTTTATAAAGTTAGAATTACAATGTGATGCACAGTTATGAACAGTGCACAACAGACCCACAACAATATAGAGAGCATAATGATAATAAGAAATCAACAAAACAACAAGAAAAAGCTTTCCGTATTGCCATTAACCATGAAACGTCCATCAGCAACTTACTTCACCTTAAACCGCACAATAAACTGAACAGTTATGTTGCACTTGTTTAATGCAATAATTTAAGGATATATATATATATATATATATATATATGATTATCTTAGTAGCATTTACATGTGAAATGTGGGTTTCCAATGTGGAAATGGGCGTGTTTTTCGTATTTTATGTAATTTACTCATTTCCTTGAGTTTTTGGAATTGTACTTCTCTGTGGCCACAAACCTGATTCTCTTGAGATTTTGTGCCAAATGTAGACATGCATCATTACTTCACGAGTTAAAACACTGCCTACATGTGAACTCCCCCATTGTGTAATGCAGTTATTCTGTTTACAATGCTTTACTTGTTAAGGAAAGGTAAAACATTTGAAAAAACAGATAACTCGATCTGTACTATACATGTTTAAAGATATATTATAAAAGATGCATGCCAATTATAACTAACCTAGAATAGGGTAAAGTCAGTGGCATGAAACATATTACATCTTTACCAATCTGAAGAAGGAGCTAATATACTCATTACGTTTCCCCCACAGTTCATTTGGTGCTTTTTTCATTCCAATTCGGGGCACGACCAAGAGACGTTTTAGGCCTAATGACTGGGTTCATTTGTAACCTCAAATCAGCAGGGGAGATATATTGATGATTTATGGAAAATCTGTAATGACTTCAATCCAGGCAGAATAATAAATCATATCAAAACTTTATCGAGAAAGGGATTTACATAATTTATTCCAAAAGGTGAACAATTTATTAAACCTTTTCAATGACCCTGTGTAGACATCTATTGATTATATTTTTTTCCCAATCAAATGCTGAGTAACAAAACAAAATACAGCCAGACAGCCAGAGATTGATAGACTGTTTTAAATGTCAGGGTTGACTTTGTCACTGTAGGTCATTACTTACTTTTGTCCTTCCTCTTTTAGGGAGTCTGGGGGGAAGGAAGTTTAAAAGGGATCAGAGTAAAGGCCTATTTTTTTGTTCTCTGATGTTAAAAAGGGTATTTCAAAGTCAGTAAATACACAGATAATTTTTCACTTTTTTTGCAAGTTTAATATTCATGACCACACACAATCCAACTGGGTTTAAGTCCTGGATTACTGCTATTATAATTATTATGATTATGATGATGATGATGATGTGTGGTCGAGCAACCTCAAGCAGATTGCATTACTCCTCCTTTGTACTTGATCTTAAATTATTTACTTAATTAACTTATTTATTCAGTGAAATGTGTGTATTTTGTAAGTTGCCCTTGGTAAGGGTTTCTGCAAATAAATAAAGAAAATAAACACAAAAGAAAAGAAAAAGAATAAGGCTCAGGATCAAAATAAAATTTAGTTCCATTGAAGGCATTACCCTACAATACTGCTGTGTTGCTGAAAAAATAAATACACAGCTATGAAAGGTTTAGTAGAAAAATGCAATAATGTCTTACTTTCAAAGCAGTGGGCAGTTGGGAACGAAATTAACTTCTGAGCAAAGCAAGCAGATGTAATTATACCATCTCTACTGCTAGAGTGGAAAACACACTTCAGTAATATATATGTAAAAATATTGGTTATGGATGGATATTACTGATTAGTATGCCTGCATACTCTGTTTATGTACATGAATTATTAATTAAGTCATTATATACAAATGTCCAGTAGTTTTCATGAGACTAGTATGTAAGCACTATTGCATGTTTGTGTAAATATAAATAGACCTATACATATATGCATTCTTAAATAATACTACAATTAGAATAATATTAATAATGATAATGACACTTTTTTCAATAAATGTATCTTTGATATATGCATGCCTGTATGAGGTTTTACTTTAACTCTTTAAAGAAAGTGCTTAAAATGTTACTGTTATACTAGTATATCCATCCATCCAATCATACATACATACATATGAAAAAAATGCATAAAGAGCTGTATTACTAAGTTAAAGTATTTTATACCATTTTATTAAAATAAATACATAAATAAACATAGTTATGTAACAAGTAGGCTGCTGCAGGCACAGCACTTTTAGTATCCCTCCAGTTTTTTTGTTCTCTCTCTCTGTCATTTGTTTTTAATTATGTGAAGTGGACTATAGTAATGCATTCCCTATAGCCCATAGCTAATGGGACACAGGAGCTACAGAAGTCCTGAAGAAAGTGATGCATTGTTATGCAAGACAGAGCTTGATGTCATATGGAAATATATGATAATTTTAAATAAATAAATGCATACATTAATAGCTTAAAAACAGCAGCAATAGCTAAAACATAACATATCCATAATAACATATGAAAAACAGCATTCATTATCATTTGACTGTACTTCCCATGCAAAGGTTATATGTTTTTGAATGAAAATGATACAATTTTAATTTAAACCAGGAAGAAATATTTAATATCATTCCCAAAAGCAGCTTGCATGTATACAAATGGGGAGAATGGATTCTCAACATCTGTGAGCAAAGCAAAATTACTGCCCACCAAAGCCACATCATCAAAGCTTAAGTAATACTTTGGGATTCACGAAACACAATTATATTTATTGATTTATTTGTTTGTTTATTTTTACAGGTTCTCTTAGGCTTTATGGCAATGGCATTAAAAATGATATATGATATATATATATATATATATATATATATATGCAGTGTGATGATATTTGGCATATAATGAGAAGATAAGATAAGATAAAAGGCAAAATAAATAAAATTTAAATACAAACTCCCAGGTCTAAATATAAATAAGGAAGGTCTAAATATAAACGACTTTTAGAACATTTATACCTCTCTATCCCTGCAGAGCAACGGCACTTAATATGAGAGTTTGATTCAGAGGATTGTGTTGCATTTCTTCACTACATGCCTACACCTGGGAGTCAGAAAGGGGAAACGATGATATTTAAAAACTCATTATTTCCGCAGAGCAGATAGCACTGTTGCTTGCTGAACAGTTAGCTGGAGACCAAATAAATGGCAAAAATGGCAAGCTGAACGAAGAGACTGTAATGAAATCTTTTGGGAGGAATATTTGCTGCTGGTTGTAATGCCATTTTATAGTAAGTATTATGTGACGGCCAAATATGTCACTTAATGTGGGGGGAATTTCAAAGCATATATAGCTATAAAACAGTTTTAAATGCAAAACAAACAGCTTCATAAATTGAAACAGCACTGAGGCTTTCATGACAAATGACATCAGCGTGGGGAAGCTATTGTAGCATGCCTATAATGCACCTTTAAAGTGAACTAAATTCTCAGTTAAAAGGACATTTGCTGAAATATATTGTTTTTGTTTTTCAACCACCTACAATTTCCTTTGGACATAAATAATAATACATTTTAAACAAATTTGTTAATTTTTATTTTCAATGCAAAAATCTAAATCAAAATGGTCTCCCTGCCTACAAGAATGATTATATTTGATTTAATTTACTCCTAAAATATCTTACTGCAGCAGTTTGGAAACATTCAGAATGGATTCTATGACAAAGGAAGCTCTGCGATAAACAGACTTCATTGCCTGAAGAAGGCAATGACCGAAACATGTCGGTATGTGTCAGTTTATATACATTTTGTTTTGAATTTAACTCCTTGGTATTGCAGAGCTTTCTTTGTGAATTAATTGGTTGTTTTGCTTCATACACCTCATTGAGTTGGTGAAGTTGCCCCAGTTTTTGTGTGTGTGTGTGTGTGGATATTTTCTTAGAATGGATGCTTTGGCCATGAAATAGATGGATCATAATTGATTTAGAAATACAATAGGAGACATTTAAATACTTTAGTCCATGGAGATTATATATTAAAATAGATTCAAGCCATTGAGAAAAAATATATATGTATGTATGTATATATATATATATATATATATATATATATATATATATATATATATATATATATATATATATATATACTCACCTAAAGGATTATTAGGAACACCATACTAATACTGTGTTTGACCCCCTTTTGCCTTCAGAACTGCCTTAATTCTACGTGGCATTGATTCAACAAGGTGCTGAAAGCATTCTTTAGAAATGTTGGCCCATATTGATAGGATAGCATCTTGCAGTTGATGGAGATTTGTGGGATGCACATCCAGGGCACGAAGCTCCCGTTCCACCACATCCCAAAGATGCTCTATTGGGTTGAGATCTGGTGACTGTGGGGGCCAGTTTAGTACAGTGAACTCATTGTCATGTTCAAGAAACCAATTTGAAATGATTGGACCTTTGTGACATGGTGCATTATCCTGCTGGAAGTAGCCATCAGAGGATGGGTACATGGTGGTCATAAAGGAATGGACATGGTCAGAAACAATGCTCAGGTAGGCCGTGGCATTTAAACGATGCCCAATTGGCACTAAGGGGCCTAAAGTGTGCCAAGAAAACATCCCCCACACCATTACACCACCACCACCAGCCTGCACAGTGGTAACAAGGCATGATGGATCCATGTTCTCATTCTGTTTACGCCAAATTCTGACTCTACCATCTGAATGTCTCAACAGAAATCGAGACTCATCAGACCAGGCAACATTTTTCCAGTCTTCAACTGTCCAATTTTGGAGAGCTTGTGCAAATTGCAGCCTCTTTTTCCCATTTGTAGTGGAGATGAGTGGTACCCGGTGGGGTCTTCTGCTGTTGTAGCCCATCCGCCTCAAGGTAGTACGTGTTGTGGCTTCACAAATGCTTTGCTGCATACCTCGGTTGTAACGAGTGGTTATTTCAGTCAAAGTTGCTCTTCTATCAGCTTGAATCAGTCGGCCCATTCTCCTCTGACCTCTAGCATCAACAAGGCATTTTCGCCCACAGGACTGCCGCATACTGGATGTTTTTCCCTTTTCACACCATTCTTTGTAAACCCTAGAAATGGTTGTGCGTGAAAATCCCAGTAACTGAGCAGATTGTGAAATACTCAGACCGGCCCGTCTGGCACCAACAACCATGCCACGCTCAAAATTGCTTAAATCACCTTTCTTTCCCATTCAGACATTCAGTTTGGAGTTCAGGAGATTGTCTTGACCAGGACCACACCCCTAAATGCATTGAAGCAACTGCCATGTGATTGGTTGGTTAGATAATTGCATTAATGAGAAATTGAACAGGTGTTCCTAATAATCCTTTAGGTGAGTGTATATATACAGTGGGGGAAAAAAGTATTTGATCCCCTGCTGATTTTGTACGTTTGCCCACTGACAAATAAATGATCAGTCTATAATTTTAATGGTAGGTGTATTTTAACAGTGAGAGACAGAATAACAACAAATAAATTCAGAAAAACGCATTTCAAAAAAGTTATAAATTGATTTGCATGTTAATGAGGGAAATAAGTATTTGACCCCTTCGACATGGTGGCAAAACCCTTGATGGCAATCACAGAGGTCAGACGTTTCTTGTAGTTGGCCACCAGGTTTGCACACATCTCAGGAGGGATTTTGTCCCACTCCTCTTTGCAGATCCTCTCCAAGTCATTAAGGTTTTGAGGCTGACGTTTGGCAACTCGAACCTTCAGCTCCCTCCACAGATTTTCTATGGGATTAAGGTCTGGAGACTGGCTAGGCCACTCCAGGACCTTAATGTGCTTCTTCTTGAGCCACTCCTTTGTTGCCTTGACTGTGTGTTTTGGGTCATTGTCATGCTGGAATACCATCCACGACCCATTTTCAATGCCCTGGCTGAGGGAAGGAGGTTTTCACCCAAGATTTGACGGTACATGGCCCCGTCCATCGTCCCTTTGATGTGGTGTAGTTGTCCTGTCCCCTTAGCAGAAAAACACCCCCAAAGCATAATGTTTCCACCTCCATGTTTGACGGTGGGGATGGTGTTCTTGGGGTCATTCCTCCTCCTCCAAACACGGCAAGTTGAGTTGATGCCAAAAAGTTGGATTTTGGTCTCATCTGACCACAACACTTTCACCCAGTTCTCCTCTGAATCATTCAGATGTTGGCAAACTTCAGACGGGCCTGTACATGTGCTTTCTTGAGCAGGGAGACCTTGCGGGCGCTGCAGGATTTCAGTCCTTCACGGCATAGTGTGTTACCAATTGTTTTCTTGGTGACTATGGTCCCAGCTGCCTTGAGATCATTAACAAGATCCTCCCGTGTAGTTCTGGGCTGATTCCTCACCGTTCTCATGATCATTGAAGCTCAATAAGGTGAGATCTTGCATGGAGCCCCAGACCAAGGGAGACTGACAGTTATTTTGTGTTTCTTCCATTTGCGAATAATCGCACCAACTGCTGTCACCTTCTCACCAAGCTGCTTGGCGATGGTCTTGTAGCCCATTCCAGCCTTGTGTAGGTCTACAATCTTGTCCCTGATATCCGTGGACAGCTCTTTGGTCTTGGCCATGGTGGAGAGCTTGGAATCTGATTGATTGATTGCTTCTGTGGACAGGTGTCTTTTATACAGGTAACGAGCTGAGATAAGGAGCACTCCCTTTAAGAGAGTGCTCCTAATCTCAGCTCATTACCTGTATAAAAGACACCTGGGAGCCAGAAATCTTGCTGATTGATAGGGGATCAAATACTTATTTCCCTCATTAACATGCAAATCAATTTATAACTTTTTTGAAATGCGTTTTTCTGGATTTTTTTGCTGTTATTCTGTCTCTCACTGTTAAAATACACCTACCATTAAAATTATAGACTGATCATTTCTTTTTCAGTGGGCAAACGTACAAAATCAGCAGGGGATCAAATACTTTTTTCCCTCACTGTATATATATATATATATACACACACCAATCAGTCATAACACTATGCCTAATATTGTGTACATCCCCCTTTTGCTGCCAAAACAGCCCTGACCCGTCGAGGCATGGACTCCACTAGACCTCTGAAGGTGTGCTGTGGTATCTGTTCACCGCTTTTCCTTCCTTGGACCACTTTTGATAGGTACTGACCACTGCAGACCGGGAACACCCCACAAGAGCTGCAGTTTTGGAGATGCTCTGACCCAGTCGTCTAGCCATCACAATTTGGACCTTGTCAAAGTCACTCAGATCCTTACGCTTGCCCATTTTTCCTGCTTCTAACACATCAACTTTGAGGACAAAATGTTCATTTGCTGCCTAATATATCCCACCCACTGACAGGTGCCATGATAACGAGATTATCAGTGTTATTCACTTCACCTGTCAGTGGTCAAAATGTTATGGCTGATCGGTGTATGTATATACAAAATGTCAATAATATAGTTATTCAATATTTTGTTACTCAATATTACTAAAAGAATAAAATCTAGAATTCCATTGAAGGAAAAAATAAGATGCTTGTGTTTAGTATAAATTGGTTATTTTCAGGAGAATTAAGAGACTTTGAAAAGTATCAAGTATGGTAAATATTCAAGACAATGAAGGGGGGTCATTAATGCTGCTGTCGTTCAAAAGTATGGGGTATAATTTAATAGGCTTAAGTTTGCATTAATGAGATTATAAAGGAGGAATAAATTGGGAAGACAGTAAAGTATGCTAATAAAATCTGATAATATTTTAAAATTAACTTTTTAGCTGCAACAAAGATACCGGCTCTTTTAGTTGCAGATGGTGAAGCACATTTTTCTAGAGCAATTTTGACGACTGCAGCGCTTTCTGCAGATTAAAACTCCCCTGTCAGCTCTCCAATCATTCCACAGAGCTTTACAGGCAAGGTGTGGATTAGGTCAGCAAAAAAAAAACAAGCACAAACTACTTATACTATAGTGGCTGTGTTTTTTGATAATTGAAATATAGTACATTATACTAAATGTGTATGCATCTGCATCAGAAGCCTCATAGCAGTATTTTGTGTGTGAATGTACATTACACAAATCACTTAAGCGCCATTTGCAACCAGTAAGAGTGTTAGAAAAAAGGTAAAGGATACCAGTGTGGTTGTAAATGGATGTGATCTTGAAGTTCCAAAGCACTGAAGAGATACTTGAAGAAGAATTTCAATGGATATTCAGTAACATTATAGCTTTTCTTTCTTGTCAGATCGATTATTTGAAATAATTCAACAATTTGTATATTGCGAGTCGAGTGCAGAATCAAAATTGAGATAAAACAAAGAAAAATATTAACATATAATTTCTGTTACTTTTATTTGTGTCTTTACCTACCAGTTCAACCTTTTGCTGTATTCCATGATGAGAATAAGAAGGTGAAACTATGCACCACCAAGGGCAGCAAAGCAAATTGTTTTGCATTTTTGTTTTGTGGAGCCTTTGTTAAGAGGAATTTTGAGGCAGATGAATGGCAGTCATCAGAGTATGCTACATTGGGAGTGATTCATGTGTTCTGGACAATACAAACAGAGTAATTACACCTCGTGACTTTTTGTTGAGCTTATTCCTTGAGAGTGGACCTCAGTGGGGCCCTCAGGAGCATCCTATATGACAGAGCTAGTAAAAGGGTCTTGAGTGGAAAATCCAAATGGTGTGGTTTGGTGACAATTCAGGATTTTTCACTTGTTCCTATTAGGCGTAGTTGAAATGTGTAGAAATAATTACAGGACTCCTGATGTCTCCATGTGACCTTTAGCTGCTCCCTCCATCTGTAGCGGAAGGCCTACCATGAGTCAGCACTCTTGATCTTGATGCATGCTGATTTGACAGCTCTGGCCTTCAGGCTACATGTATAGATCTTCCCTTTCAGCTATGGTATTGCCATTCACTCTTTATTGAAGGATCATTTATGTTCCTCCTGGGATCTGGACCAGGAAGAGAGATCACAGCATTAACAGTATGCTTCATCGTAACAAATGCCATATTAAAAAATGAAGAAAGACAGACTAATTTATTGTCAACACCCTCAAATTGAACCTTGTAATTTCATATATTCTTGATCAGGACTTTATGACAAACCTAGGATACAGTAAAATCCTTGTGATTCAAAACATTTGGGGAAAACCTGACCCCTATATATTAGCCTTGCTTATACACATACAATCCATTAATAAATTAATGCAAGAACAGCATTATGTTCTTTACAGAAAAGATCAGTTGATGAATTAATTTCAAGCATTGCAAAAATTATTTTTGTATGTCTTACATTCACAAGAATATCAGAACAGATTATAGAACTCAAACGCCATTGGTTTTGACCAAGCAAATACACTAGTACATTTACAAAATCTTGTAAATAATATGACGTGACAACAACAGCAATAAAAGGATAATTATCCAATTGAGATCATTCACAAACTATGTAAGAATATGTAACTGGCCATCTCCCCAAATGATAAACAGAAGCAGAAGAGTCTTCAACAGTCATTAGCAGATTGACAGCTATTGAAGATAATGACGATGATGTGATGATAGATAGCTTCAAGTATTTTATTGAATACATTATGTCACATTGATTTTGCAAGAGGATTATGAGGTCATTGTTGTTCATATATCTTAAATAATTACATACTTATAATTTAATCAAGCTCTGTTCTTGTTATATGAACTTGTGTTCAAAACAAACTATTCTGTTTTTTCTGTTCCCTGAAGAAAACCAGGCTTGTTCTTTCTTCTCTAGTCAAGTTAGATTATTGTTACGATGGATTGGCATACATAGTTTGCTATGTAATCCATCATCTTTCACAAAACAAACTTTGACTGATCTCTTTCCTCACTTGTCACAGCAGGGCTGCTTTGATTCTTCACCGCCATGTGTTTGGTGTCTGCAAGCCTGCCTTCCAGAGCTACAAAGAGATCAGCTTCACTCCACTTGTGTTTTTCAGAATGTATTACCACCAGCAAGGTGGCCATATTTCCCAATATCTTGACTAGAGCAATCATGAAATCTATAATAGCTGGGATTAAAAAAAAGGAACCGATTTTTGATTTGTTGGTCAAGAAATTATCAATATCAAATGATCGATTGAACACAGGGTATCTGATTAAATCCAGCCCATATACATTCACTGCTGGATGATGGCCTCCCCAAAATGTTTCCACTAGCTTTGATCTACAGCTTCTCTTCTTCTTCTCATGCCTGCAGAGTTTATTATTCCATCTTCCCATCTTTTATGTGATCATTTTCTAGGTCTGCTCTGCCCATTTTTGACCTGTTCTTCTTGCAATGTTAACAGTATCACTCTTTCAATTATGTCACATATTTTGGTTTATTCTGGGATCCATTAATCTCTTCTTGTTATTCCAAGCATACATCTTTCCATGCTTCTATAGTAACATTTTTGCATTTAGTAAATATTTTATCAGTAATATAACCTTAGACTTTAAGATTCTAAAAAACAAACTTCTACATTTGAGGTTATGTAGGTCCTAGCAGGGATGCTTCTTTGTGTTGTTTGCACATTGTGTTACATTTTTAACCAGGTTTCACAGCTAGTATGCATTGATCAAGTACTTTTCTATTTAGGCAAATAGGTAGATTTCCTTTCAACAGTGTGCAGTTTCTTCCAAATGCACTCCATACCATTTAAACTCTTCTTTGATTTATTCTATAATATATCCATCTGCATTGATTTGTTGTCCAAGGTAGACTTCTATTAGCTGATCAACTTCAATTTTCTTAGAAAACATGGCTTTGGTTTTACTCAGGTTCATTTTAAGTCTAATTAGCACATAAAAGCAGACTACATGGTCTTAAACAGATTTAATACTGGAAATGACTGAATGGTACGGTCCAGTATTAATCTCAATACCAAAGTGGATGAAGAAAACTAATGAAGAACAAGCCAATGAATATCATGAACCTCAGAAATTTTAAGGTGTGGTATGCATTAGAATTGAAGAACCGATTTAGTGCACTTTAGTGCCAAGAAGAAGATCTAGATCCATCACAGTTGTGTGACAAAATAATGAGTGACACCATGGAAATTACAAGAGATTTGGAGAACTCAATACATAAAAAGAAACGAGAACTTATGAAGAAAAAAAGATTAATAAAATAGTCAAGACCCCTCCAAAAAAGTTAATTACATCGAGTGTAAAACAATAAGGAAAAGTATTACTGAAGATGTAAGAATGTGTAATAGCAACCTAATTAAAGAAACCATTGAACATAATGAGAACATCAAAAGTGCAAAACAACACCTCAGAACAGGAAAGCAACAAATAATTAAACTACAAAATAATGATGGCACAACAATTAAAAGTATAATTATGAGAGCAGTAGAAGAATTCTACAAAAACCTATATAGTTGTGTCGACAATAGTAGAAGAAAATGTCTCAATGAACACGAGGTGAATCCAGAAGAAGTAGGCAATGCCATAAAGAAGTTGAAAGTAAAAAAAAGAGAGATCCTAAAAGAAGCTGGAGAAGATTCTTGAAAAACATTTCACAAAGTTTCTCAGCAATAAACAAATACCAGATCAATGGAACAATGCAATTGTCATTCTCCTTCACATGAAATGAGTCAAAGAAGATCTGAAGAACTATAGGCCCATTAGTCTACTTCCCATCCTAAAGTATTTACAAAGATTATTAACACATCGCCTTCAAGACACACTAGACTTCACCCAACCAAGAAAACAAGAATTCAGAAGTGGATATAACACGATGGATCATATACAAGTTATATGATAAGTATTGAATGAGTCTGGCCATTCTCCTCTGAATTCTTTCATTGACAAGGTGTTTTCGACCACAGAACTGCCGCTTACTGGATGTTTTTTGTGTATTGCATTGTTCTCTGTAAAATCCAGAGACTGTAGTGTGTGAAAATCCCAGGAGGTCGGCTGTTTCGGAGATGTTAGAATCTGGTACCAACAATCATACAACGGTCAAAGTCATTTAGATAAAGCATCTTCCCCATTCTAATGTTTGGTCGAACAACAACTAAACCTCTTGACCCTGTCTGCATGCTTTATGTATTGAGTTGCAGCCACATGATTCGCTGTTTGGCTATTTGCATTAAATAGCAAGTGTACCTAATAAAGTGGCCACAAAGTGTATGTGTATATATATATTTTTACATCTATTGACTACATGTGCAAATTCAACCATCACTGCCAAATTGCTGCCAAAATAAACTGTAAATGACTAACCATATGTTATGTATTAGTCTTCTGAAAGCATGTACATTTAAAAGATAATAGTGTACCTTCACTAAGAGCAGCACACAATAATGGAGTCTAAACATACAACTGGAGACCTGAGTGGAGAACTAAGGGTAAATGTGGATGATTAATGTTGCTGACTTAGCAAAACATTTCTTCTTTCCTATTTTTTCCTGAAGCTACAACAATAAAATGACATGCATTATATATGCTATAGTTCATAGCAAGCAATCCTAGAACTGTTTGCTGATATGTATGAGAACCTTCAAGCAAATAATTCAGCGTACAAGTAGATTTGTTTATTGCCACTCATAAAACATTAATGGTACTTTATGCATCTCTTTGAAAATATAAATGTTTTGTTTTTTTAAACTCCAACCAAAAATAAACTATAAATAATACATTAAGCTTTGTAATAATAACAAAAGCAAAAAATATGTTTTTAATGTGCTATTGTTCTCTCACAAGAACAATATTAGATAACTATTGGTGTTATTCAAAACAGCCAGTATGGTAGGGTCTGCAATCACGTTACATTGAAAAAATTATGATTATTCTTGCCATCATTCACCTTTAATATTGCTAAAGTTAAAGTTAAACTTGGGTGATTTTTCGAGGCTAATTGTATGACAGAATCAATTCACAAGCCTCTGCAATGCAAGTTTAACTCCGTAGAAAAAAATCGAATCCACATTCTCCATTTTGTTCAATAACATTCAATAATCATCTGTGTTGCATTCCATGGAATTGATGGTTATTCATTAAAAATGTCCAGTGCCCTTGTCAGGCCTACTTAACCTCTTCAGAATGACAATATAAAATGGGTTGTAGAATCTAAAAAGGCAAAGGTTATATCACTGATATATTATATACTAAATGCAAAAATGATACAGAAACTGCAGAAGACACAAAGAAGTATGGAAAGATGTATGCTGGGAATAACAAGAAGAGAACAAATACAAATATGTGGCATCATTGAAAGAGTGATACTGTTAAGATGGCAAGATTATAAGAAGAGCAGATCAAAGATGGACAAAGGAAGCTATGGGATGGATCCCCAGAGATGAAGAAAGACCTAGAAAGCAACCACATAAAAATAGGAAGATGAAATAATGAACTTTGCAGGCGTAACATGGAAAAGAGAAGCTGTTGATCAAAGCAAGCAGAAACCACTTGGGGAGGCCTTCATCCAACCGTGGAACAAAATAGGCTGATGATGATGATGACGATGATATACAGCTCTGGAAAAAGTTAAGAGACCACTCCAAGTTCAGTAATCAATGTTAAGTGGTCTCTTATTTTTTTCCAGAGCTGTATATTATTTGCAAGAAATCATTTTCTACAAGAATACATTTAAATAAAGAACTGAGACTCTCCTATGATTTGCAGGCAGACAGATATAGATAGATAGATCGATTGATAGATAGATGGATAGATAAGTTGCTGGAATGATTGGAAAGTAAATATTAATTAAGGCTAGATAGCTGGTATTAGAGGGATAAAGTAATAATTCAATTACATAGAAGATCAAACTCAAATCCTAATCAGAAGAGTTAAGAAAGATAAAAGATTTCTGGCATGCACACAACACAGCTTACTTGTTTTCCATGTGTCTTTGATGACACTTTCAAAAGGAAATGAAATAGGGTGATTTGTATTGTGTAGTTTATAAGAAAGGGTGTTTTAAAAGGGAAGAAGTTCTGTTATGAAATATATAGAAATAAAATTCAGATATTGTTAGCAGCTCCGGCTTCCCCGTGACCCTCATAAGGATAAGCGGTTTCGAAAATGGATGGATGGAAGGATGGATATTGTTAGCAATACCAAATTAAAAGCTTTTCCTTCTTGGCGAGAAAATTTGCAGTCCATCTGCTTCATAATCAAATGTTTTACTAATTGCTACAATGAGAAAAAAAGGCTCCACGTGATGCATTGAAACCTTTCTGAGAAATACAGTTTTCATGTTTTGATTCCTAAGAGTCTCAGTAGGTAAGCTACTCATTGTCCACAAAAAGGAAACAGTTGGTCCCACAATCTGCCCACAGCCTAATTAAGTAAAAACTAAAATGCAAATATTGCTGAAATGGATCCAACAGAGACATCAGTGTCGAATGATGTAAACAAATTATTAAGTTTGAGTGTCCCGGAGCTGTCATTTCATTTGAGAAAACAATGCCAGGGTTTGTTTATGCCACATTGAATTGCTTCAGGATACCTTTTGTTGACTATTTAGCACAGGAAGTCTACTTTATGGAAACAAAATTCAAAGGGTAGTAAATAGATATAGTTGTTGTTTAAATATAAGGTCATTTTTGTTCTTAACATCATCAGGTGGTTCAGATGCAAACAACAGGTCTCATCTCCGTGACGCAGCCAGCAAAATAATTACACTTTTGAAATCAATACCTCGCTACTGTTCGTATAAAATGGTACACAAATAATGCAAACAGGAGTTGAATTTACAGAATCCTTTTTTTGGTTTAGCTGGTACAAGTCACTAGAGGCCAACCAGTATTGCAATGTGACATTAAGAAATACATTTTTATCTGGACCTCACTACTAACTAAATAATTCAATGTAAAACTCAAAAAGGAGGTATATTTCCATCCCTGAGGTGATCAAGTATGTATTCTTCTATCACCCTTCTTGAACTTTTTATGATGCGCTGTAAAGCCTGTCAAATCAGCTCAGTCTGTTTATGCAAGGTACCACTCTCTTTCCATGAGATATTCATGGATTTTTGCCCAAACCTGAGAGGTTTTGACATTACTGTCAGGGCGCTTCCTTGTACACTGAATGGACAATGCAATGCTACCATTCATCCTTGGTTTTCCTGGAGATACACAGTGCCTATAGGAGGATCTTCTCTTCATTGGCCTCTGGAGAATTTAATCTCACTGCCTGTCACTTTTCTTTTCTGAATGTCATTATCATTCACAATGTGGAAATGTGGGGCAGTAATGCAATAGGAAGGGCTTCAATCAAATAACTGTAGCACTGACCTTATTGTTGCTGTTGCTTTTAGTTTTGATGGCAAGATGTATTGTTCCCTGAACCAAAAAAGAAACTGTTTGTGTCTCAAGACACAATTAACCAATTTCATTTTTCGTCTCCCATGTATGTATATACATGGAAATATATGCTGGTTCTATGATTGACCACAATATCAGAATACATAATAGCTGTCATGGAGCGGTTTCAAAATAATTTGGCCTCAACATACAATGCAAAATACATTTCTTCTGTCTCTGGGTGACAGCATCTTTGTTGATATGAGATGAAAATGTACTCAATGAGAAAGAAAGTCAGCATGGGATAATTCAATACATCAGCAATGACAAATCGGGAGTTATTGTGACGTCCTCAAGGACCAAAGGAAAGGATCCAAGTGCAGGCTTAGATATGAAGCAGATAATTTGATAAGGGCAAAACGAGAGAGAGTTAACAAGGACAGTCCAAGGTCAATCGATCAGGCGAACAGGCTAGAAGGGATATCCAAAAAGGGGTAAACAAGAGAGGGTAGCAAAAGGTCTAATACACGGTTAAGCAAACAAGAAACAAGGCTCAGAATTGATCCGAGAGAGAATGCAAGACTTTGCGAAGAAGCTAGGAAACAGAGGGGTTTAAATACTGTGTAGCAAAGAGGGTTTGAACTAGGTGAATGAAAGACTAACCAATGACAAGAGAGGAGGACAGAACAGGTGCACCTGGAAGGAAAGAATGTGGAAGAACTGGTTGAACTGGACATAGGAAAGGAGAAGCACTAGAGTTAGTATTCGGGAGAGGGAGACCTCTGGTGGTGAACTAAGGTAGAAGCAGGGGAGACCGTGACAGTACCCCCCTCCCAGGAATCGGCCTCGGCCGGACCAGAGCGATGAAGACGGCGGCGAGGACAGCCACGAGGCCGAGGAGCAGGAGCAGTGGGATGAGCCCTGTGAAAGTCTGAAATGAGAGACGGATCCAGGATATCCGAGGCTAGAACCCAAGAACGTTCCTCTGGACCATACCCCTCCCAGTCGACCAAGTACTGCATGCATCCTCTTTGGCGACGAGACCGTAACAGGGCTCTGACAGCTTAGGCTGGACCGTCTTCTAGATCCAAGGGAGGAGGAGGCGGAGGAGAAGAAGAAGAAGAAGAAGAAGAATCCGGAGGAAGATCAGAAGGAGAGGAGGGATCAGGGCGTACAGGTTTTAACAATGAAACATGAAATGAGGAAGCTATCTTGTAGTGAGGAGGTAACTGGAGACGATAGGTAACAGGATTGATTTGGCGGAGGACAGGAAAGGGACCGATAAAGCGAGGGCTCAATTTCTTGGATGGGAGTTTAAGTTTAATATCCCTAGTAGATAGCCAAAACAACTGTCCAGGGTGGTATTGTGGAGCAGGTTGTCGGTGTCGGTCAGCCAAGGTCTTTTGACGGCGAATAGCTCTTTGGAGACGGACGTGTGTAGCATTCCAGACATCTGCACTGCGACGGAACCAATCATCGACTGCTGGGATGTCTGTAGACTCCTCATTCCAAGGAAACAGAGGCGGTTGGTATCCTAAGACACACTGAAAGGGGGTGAGGCCTGTGGAAGAACTGGTCAGGGAATTCTGGGCATACTCAGCCCATGGCAAAAAACGACTCCAATCATCTTGGGAGGTGCTACAGTAAGAACGAAGAAAGCGTATGATCTCTTCATTAAGATGTTCAGTCTGACCATTAGATTGTGGATTGTAACCGGAGGTGAGACTGACCTTAATATTCAAAGCCTTGAATAAAGCAGACCAGATGCGCGAGGTGAATTGATAATAAATAATGCCCAGCGTGCTTGACGGGGGTTGAGACATTTTGCTCCTCGAATGTATTCCAGATTTCTATGATCCGTGAGTACTAGAAATGGATATTTGGATCCTTCCAGCCAATGCCTCCACTCCTCAAAAGCAAACTTTACTGCCAAGAGTTCCCTGTTACCGATGTCATAATTCCTCTCCGCAGGTGATAATTTGCTTGAGAAGAACGCACAGGGATGGAGCTTTGGTGGTTGACCGTGTCTTTGAGAGAGCACTGCCCCGACGCCGTTTTCAGAAGCATCTACTCCTACCACGAAAGGGAGATTAGGGTCTGGATGCTTGAGGACTGGAGCAGTGGTAAACAGGGACTTGAGTTTCTCAAAGGTGACCTCAGCAGAATCCGTCCATAATAAGCGACGAGCAGAGCCCTTTAATAAAGATGTTAAAGGAGATGCGACTAAACTGAAGTTTCGGATGAAGCGATGATAAAAGTTAGCAAAACCCAAGAAACGTTGCAACTCCTTAATTGTTTGAGGCTGTGGACACTCATTTACTGCTCTTACTTTCTCAGGATCCATGTGAACTCCACTGGCATCGATGATGTATCCCAAAAAGGCCACTCGCTGTTGATGAAATTTGATATAGAATCCATTTTGCAACAAACATTTCAGCACCTGTCGAACCTGGGAGATATGTTCCGAGAGAGTAGAGGAGTAAACCAGAATGTCATCAATGTAAGCAATCACAAAGCGATGAAGATAGGGACGTAGCACCTCATTCACAAAAGCTTGAAAGATGGAAGGTGCATTGACCAGACCAAAGGGCATGACTAGATATTCATAATGTCCAGTGTTAGTAATAAAAGCTGTCTTCCACTCATCACATTTTCGAATTCGGATTAAGTTGTAAGCACTATGCAGATCAAGTTTTGTGAAGTATCGAGCTCCTCTTACCTGTTCCAAGCCAGCCGGAACTAAAGGTAAAGGATACCTATACTTAACTGTAACTGCATTAAGTCCCCTATAATCAATACAGGGTCTTAAACCTCCATCCTTCTTTGCCACGAAGAAGAAGCTTGCTGCAGCAGGTGAAGTGGATGGCCGAATTATGCCTTGTGCTAAAGCCTGCTTAATGTACTCCTCCATGGCCTGCGATTCTGGAAGAGAGAGAGGATAAATTCTGCCCCGAAGTGGAGTAGAACCAGGGAGAAGATCAATGGCACAATCCCAAGAATGATGTGGAGGCAGAGAGGAGGCTTGGGATTTGCTGAATACGGCAGCCAAATCTTTGTATTCCGGTGGGAATTCGGGCGGGGTTTACAGAAACGGACTCTCGATGTGGGTGGCTCTGCAAGGTGAAGTAAGACAATTAATAAAGCAATGTTCTCCCCAAGAAATAATAGTCCCCTTGATCCAAGAAATGACAGGATTATGATGAACGAGCCAGGGATGTCCAAGTATTATATCAGCTCCAGGAGAGTCGATCACTAGAAAAGGCAGTTTTTCAGAATGCCGGTTTCTCATGGACATGGTGATTGGCTTGGTTTTCTGTGTACCTGGACTGGAACCGATGGTGTAGCATAAGGTACACTTATAAATTGCAATTTAAGAAGTGAATTTATAGTATCACCTTATCACGAATCCTGGAATCTTGTAGAACTCAATTTCTGCAATAATTGGACACAGACACCAATTCCAAAGATATAAATTGTCAAATTTATTCAAAAACAAAGACTAAATGTAGCACTACACTAATTATACAAAAGGGAAAAACTAATTAAAATTCAACTCTTGATCAACAAATCAAAGACAAATCACTTCCGTGACCAAATCAAAGACCATGGGATCGCATATGATATCACACAAATCGTTAAACAAAAAAGGTTATAAACACATTGACTACAATACCGGTTAGTAAGACGAAGGTGAGTCTCTCGTTAGTATTGTTAGTCAGACATTAAATAACTACGCAGGTTAGTATTTATGTCAGGTAACTTCTCGTTATATATATATCAGTCTCATTTACGTTTAGGTGCCGAGAAAGATCCTATCATTACTTGTTACCACAATTTCCCTTAACTGATTATGATTCAATGATTAAGGATAGGCAGGGCCACCAATAATCTAATGTCTATTAACTTGTGTCAATTTCAGACTAAACAGTTAAACAGGAATGAAAAGATATTTCTAGGCGTTGACAGATTTTATTTCTAAAATTATCAACAAAACAGTTTAATGCAACACACATTTATATTTAAGAAAACTAAATGATATTACACATTCTAGAGTTATGAATCACAGATTAACATTTCTAATTGATTTCTCAAATGTCATGAATCATGAACTCCAAACTGTTAAACTTATCTAAACTTCGCCGCAGAGAGGCCTCTCTGTCTTCGGGCTCAGATAACAGCACATGGCACGAGGTCCGTGTGGTTTGGAACAAAGGCAGTCCAGTTCGGCTTTGTCCAAGAACTTCCACTCAGTCGATGCACCTGGAAGTTGGGGTTTCACGAAAGTAGAGTCTTTTCCAAACAGATTTTCCACTGGTTTGAAGGCACAAAATCTTCTTTGTAAGCAGGGGTTCCACCGTAGTTACTTGAAGACGAAGTCTTTGAGGAAAGCAGGGCCCTGTTTGTTCCAAGGGTCAAGTTTCTTAAGACTCAAATAGCTATTTAAATTACTGACACTTTCGTATACAGTCGACTTAGTCAATTGTCCAGCTGTAAAACTCCACTGATCAGGTGGGCACAGGCGGGCAGCGCAGTCTGTCAAGTTCTTTATTTAATAAAGTCCTTTAAAAGAATTCTTCGTACGGCTCAATCTCCTTCTCCCAGTTTAACTCTTCTGTTGCCGGCAAAGACTTGGTTGGTTTCTGGTTCTGGTTCTGGCAACAGAGCTACAGGTTGAGCTGTGGCAGCGAGTTTCTGGTTTAGGTGAGAGAGAGAGAGAGAAAAAAAGGCCGTGTGCTGTTCTTTATAGTCTGTCAGATCAATAGGTGATTGGTTCTTGAATTTTTGAGATTGGATTTCGGTTTCAGCCCCCAGTGTCCTATTGGAGGGGGGCTTGATTTATGACTGATGTCAATCCATGCCATCTTTTGGAAATGCCGGTTGGCCTGGGTTCATAGCTCTATGTCGTGATTTCGGCTCTCGTCCACTTCAAAGAGTTTTTATCACCTACAGGCCCCTTTCTCCAGACATCTCATAGCAGAATTCCAAACTATTTGGCCTCTTCTCGGTGCCATCCTCCCCAAAACTGTCACTTTGATGCACACCAGTTCCAAGCTGATGAGCTAAGGAAATCTGATAACTTTGGGGGGGAGAGGTCTTCTTTAGATCAGTGCTTCAGCTCAGAGCCAAAATGCTCTTATCAAAAACACCCAACATAACGCTACATACCCCCTTTCTTGAATGGGACTGAGGTCGACTAGGACGTTATCCCCTTCAAGACAAAATAAGACGTTAAGCATTTATCTCAAAGTTATGTAACAGAATTCAACAGTGGACTTCACCATTCATGACCCCGAGAAATCAAAGAAAACAAACGAATAGTTCATTATCTAAGCAGAATGTATTCCAATCAAATTGACAATCCTATACTAGCACATATAAAGGTTACATATTATAACACAAGTACATTAAAACAAAAAACAAAAAAACCAATTGATATTAGTATTACTCAGTATACTGAGTATGGTTACTGACGGTAACCAATAGGGGGAAGTTGATTAACAGAGGGAGGTGACTGAGAATTCAAAGGTTATTCGGGCACCTGACCTCCACTATCACCATCACCAATGCCTATAGTGGGCAGGGACCTAGGGTTGAATGGTTGGCTTACATGGTAAGCCAGTGCTCCTTTGAAGTTATGCACTCTGCTGTGCAATACCCACAGATGCTTGGCTAGCATCCATATCACACTTTCTGTTATGATCCAGCCGCTCAGGAGCAACGTTATAAATACCACATCCCTGACCCCCCAGCTGTGAGACAGCCTGTGCTTTCTCTCATGTGACTCTAGGAGGGTGGTTTGCAAACTGGTTTGGTCTATTGCAAACTCTATTATTTTAGTGCCTTCCACTTTTACCCTTTCGCTAAGAACACTGTCCAATTTACAATTGTGTCCCCGGAAGGCATCTACAATTTCAAATTCAGTTTCATATCGCTCAGAGTCTAACTGGTACAGAGCTAAATCATCGAAGTGAGTGATTCCCCCTTTAGGGACATGCACAAAAATGGTCTCATTGGGAAGTACCTTGGTGGCTGTATCTTGTCTGTCATTCAATTCCACCTGCTTTGGTGATTGAACTTGAGCCCACAACTTGTTCCGTTTGCAAACGATAAGTTGATCTAACCTGTTCACTAGATCCTGACCAATTTCAAATTTGGAAATATAAACTGGATGAACCAACTTAATCTTCCCAAAGGTGAACTCTAACAACGCCTTTCGAGCTGTGCCTTAGTCTCTGTGTAACTAGTAATGTTCACACTACAAGCTTCCACTTTCAGTCGTTGGTCTGAGGTTTCCATAATTTGTTTCAGGTCGCCAAATGTGGTGGCAGACATTAAACAAATTTCAGCCCCAGTGTCCAACAAGGCTTCACACTCCCACACATTCTCAATGGTCACTTCTATGTAAACTTGCTTGGCTCTGCCGCTCTGTCTCAGATCACCCAGTAACATCACCAAAGGTTCAGCTTACCTGCAGGCAACTTCCCCCACTGGGAGGTCCCAGTGGGCTGATGTGTCAGAGAAACCCCCCTGCTGTTCCTCACATCCAATCAAAAACACAGAGGCAGGGACAGGGGGTGGTTCCAGAGCTAGTCATGCCTCAGGTGGCGAGTCCGGCCCTTTACCCTGGCTACTAACTTCCAGTTTGGGAAGAGGGGGCAAAGGGAGCAGATTTCTTTCCTTTATACTTTTTCTTGTACCTTGTTTTACTTTTACTCCACTTAGGATTTTCTTTCTTTTTTTTTATTGTAAGCCTGGGTGTCTTGGGTTCCATCCTTGGGAGGTTCTTTCCTTCTTTGAATCTCTGTCCCCTCTAACTCCAGTGGAGAACTAGGTCTCTCAGAGCACCTTGCCAGTACTTGGGTGCTTGAATCTTTACGATCAGAGGCGCTATTGTACTTGCTTTCCCAAGCTTTCTGTGCCATTTTACGAATTTCGGCTATGTTCATATACGTTGCGTCTGCATGTAATATGATCATTTCCTTAATCATTGGGAACAAATTAGCAACAAACAACCCTTTAAAGCTCACCTCTTCCTCGGCCCCGGGTCGATCTTGACCCGCAAAATAGGTTTTCCTAAGCTTTTCATAGTAATCACGGGGGGACTCATGCTTACCCTGTTTGATCTGGTGTGCGGCAGTCACTGCTGCCACTGGATCAATGAACCTGGAATAGTACCTAACTAATGCTCTGCACAAGCGTTGAAAACTATCGCAGACCATGGACCCTTGCCTCTCCATCCAAGAATGGACTTGGCGAGAGGTAGTTTTGCGGATTAGGAGAACCTTTTCCTTCTCCGTAGCCTCAGGATAGAAACGCAAAGCATACTTAATGTCCTTAATATACGCTTCCACATTTCCTTCCTTGTCTGCTGGGTTAAAGGTTTCACAATCTTTAGCCAGTTCTCTCAACTGGCGCATGTTAACCTTTCGGTCAGGACTCTCGGGAGAGGAAGTTCGTCTGTGCGACGAGCTTCTTACCCTGGGTGGAGAAAGACTACAGGGAGGGGTTCGATCAGGATGAGGCAACCCGGGTCCTAAATGTGGAGACGGTGTGCGACTCCGTGCATTGGCCGGTTCCAGCTGTTCCTTTTTGCTGTCAGGTGTCAGCTTTGCAGCCCACCGAGAGGCAGCTTGCAGGGCCCCTATTTGTTGCTTGAGATGCTCATTTTCAACTTCAGTTGATTTGAGTTCTCCCCTAAGCACCTGATTTACTCTCCTCATTTCTTCACTGTCCCTTTTTAAATGTATGACCTCGACTTCGAGTATCTCCATTTTTACAGTGCCCAAATCTTTCTCCCTGACTGTTTTGCAAAGACGCATTTCCAAAACATCCCGGTCCTTCCTTTAATTTTCAACCGCTTTACATCTGTCATTTTGCAGACCTTTTACTTGGATCAGAGTTGTTTCCAATTCGTCTTGACATTGTCTTAAATAATTTCCTAATTGCTCTCTCTGTTCAATTAAGTCCTCTTTTTCAGCATTCAACACAATGACTTGTTTTCCACAAGTATCTAGCTTTCCTTCAAATTCTAAAACCATTCCATGGTATTTGTCTCTTTCTTCTTTCGCTTTTGCATACTTTTCTCCTAGCTTTTTCAGTTTTTCAAACTTGCTTATGCTCCAGTTCACTAACCTTGAGCTCGCAAGTGCTAAGCTAGCCATAACTTTCACCACCTCTATCGACTCTTTTTCGAGTTGCGTCGTAGTATCGTTTAACAACTGAATTCGACGCGACTCTACTTCAAAGTCCAAACTGCATAGGCGTCCAAGGAATTCAGGAATCTGTTCCTGGTACCTTTACAATCAATGCTTCACATGGGGACATTTGGGTAATCATTGTTTTGGATATTCAGTAACAACCCAACAGAACAGTACTCGATTAATCACCTAATGACTCTAATGCCAACGCTTAGGATATCAACAATCTATCACAAGTAACTAAAACAGACTTAACCTTTTGTGACTTTGGAAACCATACACATACCACGTGGGCAGTTCTAGAGCGTCCTCTAGAGTACAAACAGTGTATCACGCCTACAAAAGTTTTCCTGTTTCAAAACTTTGGAATCTGGATTTCTGGACAAAGCTATCCAATAACTATTACAGAAATTAGTTCTTTTCAGTCTAAGATTCCTCACACGGGGCACCAATTATGTATGCATTAGGTGCCAGATAATGGTTTACTTTCAAAGGGATTATGCTTGATATGCAGGACTCTGACTCTTGTTTTTGTAATGGATGGTACTTGAAAAACAAAAACAAAAATACACAAACAAACAAAAAAACAATATGAAGTATATAAATACTTGTTTTCTGTTTAACATCTCATTGTTTTTATTGTCTTCCCATTCAAAAGAAATGGAATTTACATATTTCAGGGAAAGTCAGGAAAAAGTAAACATACAAAAAAAAAGGAGCTTTATACAAGCCTTCAGCATGTTATTATTATTTTTTCTAATGGATAAGAGGCAAGTTATAACATATCATACGAAACTGTTACATTTTGAATACCCAGCATCTTACCCAGTGTAAATCAGTATGGTTACAAATCTATCCATATTTGAACATCTAACCGTAAAGATATGGTCGATGGCAAAGACTATCCCAAAAGTATGGATGTCCGTCAATGCACTACATTTTCATGTGTATTTATTTTTAGATAATGTGTGTATATAGCTATTTTTCACAATTGTATTTTTATGTCAGTGCATTGGAAACAACCTAGAGAAACGTATTTGTATACATTTTGTGCAATGTAAGGAGGTCCGATCCAATTTGCCATGATAGCAAATAGGTGACAGAATAAGGGTGATGTGATCATGCTGCAATAAACTTGTAGCCAGTTAACTAATACTTTATATCAATGTGTCATTAAATGGCTAACAGTGCTGGGCTTTTTTTAGCTTTACAGACAGCACATCTGCTCTGGGACCTCACAACCTGATTCAATCCCAACTCTGCTTTTGATATTAACTAAGGATGCTCAGTACCTCCCAGTGGTTATTTTGTTTGATTCAGAGCAAGAATGTAGTTGATTGTGACCTTGAGCTTTTGATATGTTTGAACAGGCTCCTTGCATCCAGGAGAAAGTCACAAAAAACGAATAGGATAAATTCTTGACGCTTACAATTCTTCAGAGGTGATATGTATTAAAAAAGGCACTTTGGTATCGGGGAATAATATATCATTAAACAACAGAACTAAAGGGGAGGAAACAGTGATGGAAATGAACGAAAAAGACAGCAAATGATGGAATTGCTCATTCATTATCTTTCCAGGGCATAATTAGAAAGTCAAATCAGTAAAACGTACACTGTAAGGTGTAATTTTGAACATCTGTAATTTGTAGTTTTTCATTCAGGCACTAACAAATACACTCCTTAATAAATAGATATACATATACATTATTTTAAGTGTAGTAGTGGGGTCCTTAGTTACAATACCTCTGTAGTAATGGACCACACGTTTTAATTAAAAAAAAAATCAATAAACTCTTCATAGGTTAAACCAGTTCTGACATTTCACTATCCTTAACATCATGTGGGTATGTAAACTCCCTATTCATGGCATTGATATTCAGCTTGCATTGTGGGCATTGGCATTGACATTGTAAATGGATTCATTCCAGACATCAGGGGCTCGCAATCCAAGACATGAAATAATGTTATTTGATCAGAGATGTTGCTTTTACAGCTGGAACTTACAGTCAAGACTGTATAAGAAAATCATTACAAAAACAATCAGCCATTGATCCTATTACACACAAAGACTTAGATGTATATATTCTAAGGAGCAACAGTGGAAAAATGTAGTTGATGATTTTCCAGTTCTCTAATTAATTATTAAAAATAACCACCCACTTCAACTGAAGACAATGATCTTATGATACTGTAGATGAACGTTCCCCTGAAATAAAAAAATAAATACATTTAAAACCACATCAATACTTTTTGTAGTACACAAGATAAATCAACTTTAGATTACTTTTTTAATGGATATATATATATATATATATATATATATATATATATATATATATACAGTGAGGGAAAAAAGTATTTGATCCCCTGCTGATTTTGTATGTTTGCCCACTGACAAAGAAATGATCAGTCTATAATTTTAATGGTAGGTGTATTTTAACAGTGAGAGACAGAATAACAGCAAAAAAATCCAGAAAAACGCATTTCAAAAAAGTTATACATTGATTTGCATGTTAATGAGGGAAATAAGTATTTGATCCCCTATCAATAAGCAAGATTTCTGGCTCTCAGGTGTCTTTTATACAGGTAACGAGCTGATATTAGGAGCACTCTCTTAAAGGGAGTGCTCCTTATCTCAGCTCGTTACCTGTATAAAAGACACCTGTCCACAGAAGCAATCAATCAATCAGATTCCAAACTCTCCACCATGGCCAAGACCAAAGAGCTGTCCAAGGATGTCAGGGACAAGATTGTAGACCTACACAAGGCTGGAATGGGCTACAAGACCATCGCCAAGCAGCTTGGTGAGAAGGTGACAACAGTTGGTGCGATTATTCACAAATGGAAGAAACAAAAAATAACTGTCAGTCTCCCTCGGTCTGGGACTCCATGCAAAATCTCACTTCGTGGAGTTTCAATGATCATGAGAACGGTGAGGAATCAGCCCAGAACTACACGGGAGGATCTTGTTAATGATCTCAAGGCAGCTGGGACCATAGTCACCAAGAAAACAATTGGTAACACACTACGCCGTGAAGGACTGAAATCCTGCAGCGCCCGCAAGGTCCCCCTGCTCAAGAAAGCACATGTACAGGCCCGTCTGAAGTTTGCCAATGAACATCTGAATGATTCAGAGGAGAACTGGGTGAAAGTGATGTGGTCAGATGAGACCAAAACCAAGCTCTTTGGCATCAACTCAACTCGCCGTGTTTGGAGGAGGAGGAATGCTGCCTATGACCCCAAGAACACCATCCCCACCGTCAAACATGGAGGTGGAAACATTATGCTTTGGGGGTGTTTTTCTGCTAAGGGGACAGGACAACTGCACCGCATCAAAGGGACGATGGACGGGGCCATGTACCGTCAAATCTTGGGTGAGAACCTCCTTCCCTCAGCCAGGGCATTGAAAATGGGTCGTGGATGGGTATTCCAGCATGACAATGACCCAAAACACACAGCCAAGGCAACAAAGGAGTGGCTCAAGAAGAAGCACATTAAGGTCCTGGAGTGGCCTAGCCAGTCTCCAGACCTTAATCCCATAGAAAATCTGTGGAGGGAGTTGAAGGTTCGAGCTGCCAAACGTCAGCCTGGAAACCTAAATGACTTGGAGAGGATCTGCAAAGAGGAGTGGGACAAAATCCCTCCTGAGATGTGTGCAAACATGGTGGCCAACTACAAGAAACGTCTGACCTCTGTGATTGCCAACAAGGGTTTTGCCACCAAGTACTAAGTCGAAGGGGTCAAATACTTATTTCCCTCATTAACATGCAAATCAATTTATAACTTTTTTGAAATGCGTTTTTCTGGATTTTTTTGTTTTTATTCTGTCTCTCACTGTTAAAATACACCTACCATTAAAATTATAGACTGATCATTTCTTTGTCAGTGGGCAAATGTACAAAATCAGCAGGGGATCAAATACTTTTTTCCCTCACTGTATATATATATATTTTTTTTTTTCTTTGAGTTACAGAATCTGCAATGGGAGTACATCTATACAGAGCTTTTAGTTACATGAAAACCAAACCACTCCATAGCCATATTGCAGTCCAGCCAACAATTATGAATTTAATTATAGCTTTCTTCGTGATTGAACATTGTAGACATTCTATAAAACACTGCACCAAGCCCTGCGTTTATACTGGCCAAGAGAGAACATCAAGTACTGGCATTGAGATCTAATTTGCAGAAGCCCCTGCTAGATTCATCATTCCTCACATTCAGTCAAAATACCAGTTTTCCAGCTTCAGTTTTGAATGCCATCTGAAAAAAGTGCTGCAGTGTATTAAACACGTATTTTTTCAGAGATGTGCTATTATTCTTACTCTCATTTTCTTATTACCTATTAATTCTGTCACATTCTATAGCCACTTAAACCCTAAACTTTCACTGCATCAACACACAATCAAACAGACAATATATAATACTCTCACTCTAGTTCTATGAAAGCACAAAAATCCATTGTAATTCATTGGTACATTCATTTTTCTCTTTCTTGTGGTCACAATTCCTCTCAATTTTTAAAGTTTTGAAAGCATTATGTAGTTTACAGGTCATAACCGTCAGTGATGGCTTCTGTCAGAGTAAAATATTTTGTAGCTACCTCACAGGCCAGTTTGCCTCAACTTGGCATCTGTGCATTATGAGATAATGACTCATTTGGGCTGAGGTTGATGTGAAGTGATTTCATATTTTTTTGGGATGAAATTCATTATAAACGCAAGCGCACGCATTCCACGGTTCATTGAATAGCTTTGCGAAAGCTGACGCGTGTTCAGGTGACAATACATTTGCGTAGCGGAGTTGTCATTATGGTTTTGATGTATGGAATGCACCTGTGAGAGGACGCATATGTGTACACATCGATACAGAGTTGTAATTCTTTTTTTTTTTTTTTTAGATCGCAATAAGGCAGTTTCCTTTCAGAGCAATTTCACAATAGCACTGAGTATCCCACCATATGATTTAGGTGAACTAAAACAGAATTTAGTCTTGGAGAACACATATGCACACATTCATATGTACAGATGAAAACAAGAGATAAGATACTCTGCTAAACCAGTACACATTGTGAGCCCCCTTAAGGAGTATTTGCTCCTGGGGTATTGTTCAGTGATGCTCTGCTTCAGCACAATCACATGGAAACCACAAGGATGTGACATTGGGACTGCTTTGGCATTGAAAGTTGTTTCTAAAATGTTGTAACCTCTACATAGTGAAGACCCACCACCCAGTCCCAATGCCAGTACCGTGGGGCAGGACTGTGCCTGTCTATTTTTAGAGACCAAACTGCACTCACTGCCATAGTGAATTTGCATGATTTCACCCAGGGGCTGGTGATTTTGTTGTATTTCCCTGAACGAATTGGTTCTGACGTTCAATTTTGAATCACTTGAAGCATTTTTTTTTTTTTTTTAATGTTTGTTTCCTTACACAACAGCTCCAGCAAATGTTAGAGGTCAGAAAATAATATAAACATCTTATCCACATTATGTATAGAGTGCCACAGCCACTGGCTACTTTTGCAAATAAATAATGGGCCGTACAAATATTTTGTACACGCACACACACACACATATATATATATATATATATATAGATTAATTCCCAAACTTTCTATCTCTGTCTCTCTCTCTCTCTCTCTCTCTCTCTCTCTCTCTCTCTCTCACTGACACACATACACACACATTTCTAGAATAATTCAAGTGACAGAGAAATGAGAGAAGAGTATATGAGAAGATATTGCTACACCTGTACTCAGGTTTCATGTGCAATGCCAAGGTGCTGTTGATATTCTCCAAATACAATTCAGCACCAGATCATGGGACCTGTTTGTGTTTCCTCCACCATGATACTGTCATGGATACAGATTTGCATATTTTGCAAATACACTGTAAGCCATAAAATGCATATTTTACAAATGTGATGTTATTAATTCAGCAGCTGTTTGGTTTCCCTGGACTTCCTAGCTTTTTTTTGACCTTTTGTAAACCAAAATATTATTTGACAACATTATATTTTTCACCAGACCTTTGTGCAACACAGTTTAGAATTCAATTTTAAAAATCTTAAAGCAAGGATATTTCAAATTAGCATGCCATAGTAATATATTGTAGCGTTTCTGTTTTTTTGCCACTGGATCCACAACTGACATAAATGACAAATTATTATAAGGGAGTCACATATCTGACAGACAGACACACAATACACTGGAGTCCCTCCACTTAATAGACCGAGATTGCTACAATATAATGAAACAATTGTACTTGTTCCTTCCAATGCATTTGACATATACAACACATAAATAACTAAATAAACTGGATTTTGTTGCAGACACTTTGATATGGAATCATCTTTCCTATCTTTCTAATATAAAAAAGTGGCTTCATATCACATTGTTCAGTGATTGAAGTATGTTTGGAGCCGTGGGTTATAGATGACTTCACATGGATGACTTTTATGGTTCATTATAAGCTGTTATCATTCCAATATATACAGTATTCACATAGTTGACCTTAAAAATAGTCTACGTAATTTCACAATAATGTGCTCAGTGGATGTCAGATCGCATTAGCCTTAGTGCATCCAAAAGATTGTAAGGTTAATATGTTTACCAATTACCTTTTGTGCTAGCTAATTACGTGTCTAATTCCCACCTTCTTTTCCCAGTGAAAGAATCACACAGTATTTAAATGTTAAGGACCCAAAGGTGTTGAAGACCTTTCAGATTTTGAGTGAAAAAATAAAAGATATGAGAAAAGTCAAGTGCCTTTTGGGCCATGATGTTTGCCATGATATGTGTGTATATATATATATATATATATATATATATATATATATATATATATGTAGTGTAAGGTACACTTATACATTTCAATTAAAGAAGTGAATTTATAGTATCACCTTATCACGAATCCTGGAATCTTATATAACTCAATTTCTGTAATAATTGGACGCAGACACCAATTCCAAAGATATAAATTGTCAAATTTATTCAAAACAAAGACTAAATGTAGCACTACACTAATTATACAAAAGGGAAAAACTAATTAAAATTCAACTCTAGATCAACAAATCAAAGACAAATCACTTCCGTGACCAAATCAAAGACCATGGGATCGCATATGATATCACACAAATCGTTAAACAAAAAAGGTTATAAACACATTGACTACAATACCGGTTAGTAAGACGAAGGTGAGTCTCTCGTTAGTATTATTAGTCAGACATTAAATAACTACGCAGGTTAGAATTTATGTCAGGTAACTTCTCGTTATATATATATCAGTCTCATTTACGTTTAGGTGCCGAGAAAGATCCTATCATTACTTGTTACCACAATTTCCCTTAACTGATTATTATTCAATGATTAAGGATAGGCAGGGCCACCAATAATCTAATGTCTATTAACTTGTGTCAATTTCAGACTAAACAGTTAAACAGGAATGAGAAGATATTTCTCGGCGTTGACAGATTTTATTTCTAAAATTATCAACAAAACAGTTTAATGCAACACACATTTATATTTAAGAAAACTAAATGATATTACACATTCTAGAGTTATGAATCACAGATTAACATTTCTAATTGATTTCTCAAATGTCATGAATCATGAACTCCAAACTGTTAAACTTATCTAAACTTCGCCGCAGAGAGGCCTCTCTGTCTTCGGGGTCAGATAACAGCACACGGCACGAGGTCCGTGTGGTTTGGAACAAAGGCAGTCCGGTTCGGCTTTGTCCAAGAACTTCCACTCAGTCGATGCACCTGGAAGTTGGGGTTTCACGAAAGTAGAGTCTTTTCCAAACAGATTTTCCACTGGTTTGAAGGCACAAAATCTTCTTTGTAAGCAGGGGTTCCACCGTAGTTACTTGAAGACGAAGTCTTTGAGGAAAGCAGGGCCCTGTTTGTTCCAAGGGTCAAGTTTCTTAAGACTCAAATAGCTATTTAAATTACTGACACTTTCGTATACAGTCGACTTAGTCAATTGTCCAGCTGTAAAACTCCACTGATCAGGTGGGCACAGGCGGGCAGCGCAGTCTGTAAAGTTCTTTATTTAATAAAGTCCTTTAAAAGAATTCTTCGTACGGCTCAATCTCCTTCTCTCAGTTTAACTCTTCTGTTGCCGGCAAAGACTTGGTTGGTTTCTGGTTCCAGTTCTGGCAACAGAGCTACAGGTTGAGCTGTGGCAGCGAGTTTCTGGTTCAGGTGAGAGAGAGAGAGAGAAAGACCGTCCACTGTTCCTTATAGTCTGTCAGATCAATAGGTGATTGGTTCCTGAGTTCTTGAGATTGGATTTCGGTTTCAGCCCCCAGTGTCCTATTGGAGGGGGGCTTGATTTATGACTGATGTCAATCCATGCCATCTTTTGGAAATGCCGGTTGGCCTGGGTTCGTAGCTCTATGTCGTGATTTCGGCTCTCGTCCACTTCAAAGAGTTTTTATCACCTACAGGCCCCTTTCTCCAGACATCTCATAGCAGAATTCCAAACTATTTGGCCTCTTCTCGGTGCCATCCTCCCCAAAACTGTCACTTTGATGCACACCAGTTCCAAGCTGATGAGCTAAGGAAATCTGATAACTTTGGGGGGGAGAGGTATTCTTTAGATCAGTGCTTCAGCTCAGAGCCCAAATGCTCTTCTCAAAATACGCCCAACATAATGCTACATATATATATATATATATATATATATATATATATATATACACTCACCTAAAGGATTATTAGGAACACCGTACTAATACTGTGTTTGACCCCCTTTCGCCTTCAGAACTGCCTTAATTCTACGTGGCATTGATTCAACAAGGTGCTGAAAGCATTCTTTAGAAATGTTGGCCCATATTGATAGAATAGCATCTTGCAGTTGATGGAGATTTGTGGGATGCACATCCAGGGCACGAAGCTCCCGTTCCACCACATCCCAAAGATGCTCTATTGGGTTGAGATCTGGTGACTGTGGGGGCCAGTTTAGTACAGTGAACTCATTGTCATGTTCAAGAAACCAATTTGAAATGATTCGACCTTTGTGACATGGTGCATTATCCTGCTGGAAGTAGCCATCAGAGGATGGGTACATGGTGGTCATAAAGGGATGGACATGGTCAGAAACAATGCTCAGGTAGGCCGTGGCATTTAAACGATGCCCAATTGGCACTAAGGGGCCTAAAGTGTGCCAAGAAAACATCCCCCACACCACCACCACCACCACCAGCCTGCACAGTGATAACAAGGCATGATGGATCCATGTTCTCATTCTGTTTACGCCAAATTCTGACTCTACCATCTGAATGTCTCAAAAGAATTCGAGACTCATCAGACCAGGCAACATTTTTCCAGTCTTCAACTGTCCAATTTTGGTGAGCTTGTGCAAATTGTAGCCTCTTTTTCCTATTTTTAGTGGAGATGAGTGGTACCCGGTGGGGTCTTCTGCTGTTGTAGCCCATCCGCCTCAAGGTTGTACGTGTTGTGGCTTCACAAATGCTTTGCTGCGTACCTCGGTTGTAACGAGTGGTTATTTCAGTCAAAGTTGCTCTTCTATCAGCTTGAATCAGTCGGCCCATTCTCCTCTGACCTCTAGCATCAACAAGGCATTTTCGCCCACAGGACTGCCGCATACTGGATGTTTTTCCCTTTTCACACCATTCTTTGTAAACCCTAGAAATGGTTGTGCGTGAAAATCCCAGTAACTGAGCAGATTGTGAAATACTCAGACCGGCCCGTCTGGCACCAACAACCATGCCACGCTCAAAATTGCTTAAATCACCTTTCTTTCCCATTCAGACATTCAGTTTGGAGTTCAGGAGATTGTCTTGACCAGGACCACACCCCTAAATGCATTGAAGCAACTGCCATGTGATTGGTTGGTTAGATAATTGCATTAATGAGAAATTGAACAGGTGTTCCTAATAATCCTTTAGGTGAGTGTATATATATACAGAGGAAGAGAGAGAGAAAGAGAGATAGATAAATAAATAGATTAAGAGTATGTTTTCTTTCATGTGGGAGGTCTCTGAGGCTTTGTCATCAGTACTCTCATTAAGAGTTCACTTCACCAGTACCGCCCCCCCAAGGACCTCACTTCAACAGCACCCCACCACCCCCCCTTCCTGGACCTCACTTCATCACCCCTCCCCACCGGACCTCACTTCATCACCCCCCCACCCCCCCCATCCCCCGGACCTCACTTCACCTTCTCTGGAATTTTTAGGACCAGTTTGGGGGGAAATCAAGGAGAGGACCTGGCAACACTCCCCAAAAGTGAATGAGGGAGATAGGTGAAAGTCGGCCAAATCAGCTATTATTAGATTTGGTTACCCGGACCACAAAGAATTTACAATACACGTGCAGTGTGTAAATTCTGCAAAGAGACGCTCACTCAGACAGCTGGGACTACATCAAACTTTTACCGGTATTTAGAAAGAAAACATAAAAAGGTAAGCTAAGTGTAAGTGATGCTAGGAAAGCCAGGTACCTAACATTTGCAATCTGCCTCTGTACCAACACTCTTCAGAAATCTCTTCCCCCTTTACCCAAAGAGATTTAGCGAGTATTAGCAACCTATGTAACATTATATACTGTATGTTTCAGGGCGCTAGTTTCAGTTGCTTGCCAGATTTTATTTGTGATAAACAATGATGAGCCAGGCCACATAAAGCTATGTAGCTAATGATGAATATAAAGTTACGTTACATCAACGTTAACTAATGTCAGCTACATACCTCTCCAGACTTAATAAAGTTAAGTTAAACGCCGCGGTACTGCGTTCCTGCACTTGGGTGAAAAAGCTAGAGATGTGAAAGCAGAGACAGAGAACCATGACAGATTCACACAACTCCACAGTTTGGCACTGAAGGTGCTGTCAGTCCCTGCCTCCTCGATACCAGTGGAGAGGGTTTTTATTAGAGGGGGCATTATAATGACACCCCATCGTGCACGTTTAGGTCACAGAATGTAGCAATCTCTAATGTTTCTAAAATGCAACCAAACTCTACTTAGCATGTGTTTACCTTTGGCGGTGAGCTTGGAGTTTGCCACTGCAGTTGTTCAGGTTTGGCATATTATGTAATCATTTTTGAACCTGCTCCCAATCACATTTTCTTTCTAATTGTATGACTGAAACTGCAGTTAGGCCACTGAAAGTTTGACCTCTTTGGAACTCTATTAGGTATCTTATATGTTGCTTTCAAAACATATAAAAGTGGAGATCGTCAGACCTCTTTTGAACACATTCATTTAAAAGCAAACTGAAATCTGTCAAATGGAAAACTCTTGATGATTGAGCAACAATATTTCACATATAATTACTATATTACTTCTATTAATATTTTGTCCTTGTTGAAAGAGTCCACAAGCTTCAATATATCTCAGATATTTACAGTATTTACAGCTTTTCTGCATTTTAAATGTTGGATGTTTGGCATTCTTTGTTCTATTTTCTAGATTTAGCTATGTGATTAGCAAATTGCACACACTTGTTGTTGGTTCAAAATAACAACAAAAAACGTAATATATTGTTTAAGAAAAGACAGAAACGTGAAGACTTACAAAACATTGTATTGTGTTAGGTGGATGGTGAAGCATGGAAAAGGAGAAGTGTTGAATAAAGATGGTAAAGTTGATTTCAGCTGCCGTTTTGTATATATCTGTTTGCTCATAGAAAACGGAAAATCACACACATAAAATTCACCGTTGCAATGCCTTTTGATTATTTTATCAAAACATTTCACATGGTACACTTATGTATACACACACATATACATAATATATATGTATGTGTGGCAATAAAAGAGGTGAATGCTTTTTGTGGGTGTTTTTATAGGAATGTGGATCTTTCAGATCAATTTGAGAGGTGCCTATGTTTGCATGTTCCACGTTTTAGCTTAAGTGTGTCATGCAGTGTGGGACTCGACTGGTCTGGTCTTGACCCGGTCTCGCCCTGCCTTGGTCTTGGTCTTGACTCGGTCTCGACACCTCAAAGTCTTGGTCTTGTCTCGGTCTCGATACACTCTGGTCTTGGTCATGGTCTTGGTCTTGAAAATGCATTGAATAACTTCCTAGTTATTATTCATCATTTAAATTCAGTAGGCATGACTTTTTTCACTACGTACCCTGTAAAAAGTGTTGCTTACTTGTTAATGAAAAACAAAACTGTAAAGTGAGTAAGAAACATGTCATGACAACATATAAATCAGCCTACATATATGATGGATAACTTCACAAAAAAAGCCTAGAGAGAGGAAGGTGTGTGAGGGGGAGTTACAGGTGCCGATTTTTTGTAATAAAACTAATCATTTTTCTTTCATAGAGAAAGACATTTCTGCTAAGACTTTTTTTATTAGGGGGAAAAGGTCACAAACATATTATTGAGTTTCAGAAGGTAATAATAAGCACCTCCAAAAATATCTCATTAAACTGACAGCACAAAATTACATTTTGATGGTAGCCGAATAAGTGTAACATTTTCATTTGTTTCTACATGTCCCCCTTTCATTCAAGTGTAGTGCTTTATAACATAAAGCAGAGGTAAAGCTGTTTAAAGAAATTCCCTTTATGTTGTTTTCTTTCTTATTTGCTGACATTATTTCTTGCCGCATGTCTGCACATATCATGTTTACAAAAAAAAGTGCTTTATTATTAATGGAATAATCAGAGTAGCAAGTGGCATCAATAACATTCACCCATCTTCACATAAAATAGATTTCCAGTTCTAAACTAAACCTCAAATAGGACAAAAAATAATAATAATCACTAAAACATGATATTAAGATTCTTCTAGTCTTGTAACTTCAGGCTTATGGTGTATAGATCCATGTCATTATTAATTTTCAAGCAAGAATTCTCTCCACAAAATCATATTATAGTAATGAATATTGATGTCATATTATAGTATCGAAGGCCAAGTTTTACCCCTAAAAAAAGTATTAGAAATTCCAACCACTCTCGTTGCCAAGCCACAGAGGGATGAGTTTTAAGGGGTGAGAAATCTAATTTCATGGTTGCTGATTGGCACGCATACAAAATTGCACATGAAGGTTTATGGACAAACTGCCTTTTATTAACTTCCACCAAATACGTCAGGTATTTATGTCCACAACAACGTTATTAACCATAAGCATGCATAAGGCTTTAACTTCTGTACCTTGGGAATGGCTCAAGGAAAGATGAAGCACACTACACTGCCTGTACTGGATAGCCGAACACATCAGTGATTGTGATTGAATGTGCTTTGTAACATGCAGGCTTGATATGATTAGTATCAATGACTTGTTGTATAAATGCCTTGAGTACAAAGGCGAATATCCCTTAGGCAAATTGTGTTTGGGAAAGGTTGTGAAAGGACTGCCGAGCAAGTCAATGTAAGAGCTTAAACCCACATTTTAAACCTTTTGATTCTGTCGAAGCGTGACCTTATTCAACAACACTGCTTTGTTCAAGAGATTAAGAGATGAAATACTCCTATGCCAGTGCACATAGAATACTATATATATGAGGTGTATTGTTTTTGCTGATACAAGCCTAATTCTCCTCCAATGACATATTTGTATTATTTTCTTAAAGCTCCATATATATATATATATTGAGGGAAAAAAGTATTTGATCCCCTGCTGATTTTGTACGTTTGCCCACTGACAAAGAAATGATCAGTCTATAATTTTAATGGTAGGTGTATTTTAACAGTGAGAGACAGAATAACAACAAAAAAATCCAGAAAAACGCATTTCAAAAAAGTTATAAATTGATTTGCATGTTAATGAGGGAAATAAGTATTTGATCCCCTATCAATAAGCAAGATTTCTGGCTCCCAGGTGTGTTTTATACAGGTAACAAGCTGAGATTAGGGGCACTCTCTTAAAGGGAGTGCTCCTAATCTCAGCTCGTTACCTGTATAAAACACACCTGTCCACAGAAGCAATCAATCAATCAGATTCCAAACTCTCCACCATGGCCAAGACCAAAGAGCTGTCCAAGGATGTCAGGGACAAGATTGTAGACCTACACAAGGCTGGAATGGGCTACAAGACCATCGCCAAGCAGCTTGATGAGAAGGTGACAACAGTTGGTGCGATTATTCGCAAATGGAAGAAACACAAAATAAATGTCAGTCTCCCTCGGTCTGGGGCTCCATGCAAGATCTCACCTTGTGGAGTTACAATGATCATGAGAACGGTGAGGAATCAGCCCAGAACTACACGGGAGGATCTTGTTAATGATCTCAAGGCAGCTGGGACCATAGTCACCAAGAAAACAATTGGTAACACACTATGCCGTGAAGGACTGAAATCCTGCAGCGCCCGCAAGGTCCCCCTGCTCAAGAAAGCACATGTACAGGCCCGTCTGAAGTTTGCCAATGAACATCTGAATGATTCAGAGGAGAACTGGGTGAAAGTGTTGTGGTCAGATGAGACCAAAATCCAACTTTTTGGCATCAACTCAACTTGCCGTGTTTGGAGGAGGAGGAATGACACCAAGAACACCATCCCCACCGTCAAACATGGAGGTGGAAACATTATGCTTTGGGGGTGTTTTTCTGCTAAGGGGACAGGACAACTGCACCGCATCAAAGGGACGATGGACGGGGCCATGTACCGTCAAATCTTGGGTGAGAACCTCCTTCCCTCAGCCAGGGCATTGAAAATGGGTCGTGGATGGGTATTCCAACATGACAATGACCCAAAACACACAGCCAAGGCAACAAAGGAGTGGCTCAATAAGAAGCACATTAAGGTCCTGGAGTGGCCTAGCCAGTCTCTAGACCTTAATCCCTTAATCTGTGGAGGGAGCTGAAGGTTCGAGTTGCCAAACGTCAGCCTCGAAACCTTAATGACTTGGAGAGGATCTGCAAAGAGGAGTGGGACAAAATCCCTCCTGAGATGTGTGCAAACCTGGTGGCCAACTACATGAAACGTCTGACCTCTGTGATTGCCAACAAGGGTTTTGCCACCAAGTACTAAATCGAAGGGGTCAAATACTTATTTCCCTCATTAACATGCAAATCAATTTATAACTTTTTTGAAATGCGTTTTTCTGAATTTTTTTGTTTTATTCTGTCTCTCGCTGTTAAAATACACCTACCATTAAAATTATAGACTGATCATTTCTTTGTCATTGGGCAAACGTACTAAATCAGCAGGGGTTCACATACTTTTTCCCCTCACTGTGTATATATATATATATATATATATATATATATATATATATATATATATAGAGAGAGAGAGAGAATTATACAGCATGTCATTTTGGTTCAGAAAGTCTAAGATCAACCACCTGCTACAGATACAAGAACCAGCTGTGCTACATGATTTTGGACTGGCACAGGGGTGAACACCAGGAAATGACACAAATGTCTACAAATGAGCACTGATAGCAATTCCTTGTGCAGTAAATGGGTATATGCTACAGCTGCACACTCAAATAGGCTATGTTACATTGAGTATCAATCAATCTATCAGTTTTAATTCCTCCAATTTCCTCCAATCTCTCTCTCTACCCCATCCACTCCTAGTTACCCCCCACTAGAATCTCTGCTCTCTCTCTCCCTCTTCCCTTGCCTCCATTGCTCTCACTGGCCTGCCTCCTATTAACTCCTTCTCCCATCCCTCTGTTGACTGTGATACTTCCATCCTTTTCTTCTCCCACCTCCTCCCTTGATTCTCTCTGTCCTCTCATCTTTCAACCTACCCATCCCTCCCCTCCTCAGCCCTGGATCACCTCTGTTTTCCGCTCAGCTAGAACCAAACTGCGTTCTGCTGAAAATAAATGGAAGAGGACTAATCTCCCTGCAGCCCTCAGCCTCTACCATTCTCTTCTCTCTTCATTCCTTTCTTCACTCGCTTCTGCAATGAAGTTTCATTTTTTAGTCACTGAATCTTTTCCAAAAACCCTACAAACTATTCTCCACCTTCTTGTGCATCCTGGACCCCCTCCCCACCTACCTCTTTTCAGGTGCTATACTCGCCTTCTCTACTCTACATCTCCTCCCTCAACACCTCACTGCTCTCAGGCTGTCTCCCTTCTCCACTTTGTCTCTAAAACCCTTGAACAGGCAGTTCACCACCGGCTCTCTTCCCTTCTATCTCAACACTCACTCCTTGAATCCCTCTGCTCACTGCACTGAAACTGCTCTCCTATCTCTCACTGACACACTTAAGCTTGTGCTGCCTCCCTCTCTTCTGACCTAATCCTCATTGATCTCTGTAGCCTTTGACACTGTCAATTGCTCCATTCTCCTCTCCTCCCTTACTGACCTGGGAATTTTGGGCACTGCTCCTGCCTGGTTCTCCTCCTACCTCACCAACTGCATCTACCAGGTGACATGGCATGGTTCTTTGTCTACACCTCAGCCTCTCTTAACAGGTGCACCCAAAGGATCTGTCCCGAGCCCCCTCCTGTTCTCTCTCTACATCCGCTCTCTGGATCCCCTCATTGCATCATGTGGATTGTCCTACCACTTCTATACAGATGATGCCCAGATCTTCCTTTCTCTTCCCTCTTCGTTTTCATCTCATCCCCTTTCACATATCTTTGTATCTGTCTGCTATCTCCTCCGGGATGCTCTCACATCATCTCAAACGTAACCTGTCCTAATCTGATATTCTCTCCTTTCTCTCCTCCTCTTATGATCTCTCTATTTCAATACCCCTGCTATCTACCACACCCTCCCCCTCTCCATCAGCTAAGAGTCTTGGAGTCGCACCTTTGTCCTACTCACAGCACTGTCATGCACTTGCTGATTCTTTCTGAGCCAAATACACAGAATCCATCCCTTCCTCACCAACTCCACAACTCAGTTGCTTTGAAATGCTCTGAAAGTGTTTCTTGTGAAAAATAATAGTATGTTGTGACTTAATGTTTAAGTATAATTTATTGAGTTGATTGATATGTAAGTGGAACAAATTTAACTTTATTTGATTTATAATGATCTACTTATATGTATTACTTGCAAAGGGTTAAGGTACCATAATGCTTTGCCTAGGAATCCAGAACTTGTGTTTCAGTGTTAGTTGTTGTCAGGAATGTTTTCAGTGTTGTACGAATAGAAATTTGACTTTTGTTTTCTCAGAATGAATGTCATTTTTTAAATAAGTTTAATAGTAAAATCTTTCAACTCATATCCCACATTTGGAGACACTTTATTGAACATAGATAAATTACATAGTACAATACATTCTAAGGATATATTTTAATAATAATAATATAGATTTTTCACAGACAATAAGACTGCAATGTGCATCTGTTGTATGCTCTTCTATCTATTTATTATATTTTCAAGTTCATACCACTATTTGGTTTGTTGCAAAAGTGCAGTTGAAGACTGTATCCTACTAATAGCAAAGGGGGCCTAGACCTGTTTCATAAACCAAGAAGTTGCTGGTGAAAGATTATATGGCATCTTGGTATATTTTTCGACAGTTGTCCCCCACCTCTGCCCCCCCTTCAACCTTTTGCCTGCTTAAATCATTGTCTTGAAATTGACTGCATCGTTTCTGTGTGTTTGGATCACCACCCTACAATGATGAAAACTCCTAGAATATCCCAAAGCAAATCTGTATTCCCCCCGGGGGGAAAAGTGGACATCAATTATTTCTGAAATCCCACATCAGAGCAGACTGTTGAACTTTAGTCTCAATATAAATGTTGTATTGCAGACGACTACCATTTTGAAGTGACGCAACCTTTATCAAAGAAAATATAAGCTGCATACAATACCTTATAATGCACCACTTGAGAATTCAATCTTTGAAGACTAGGGACAAGCGCACCAGAAATGCATTGTGGACAGTTATCATACTGCTGAGATATACTAAGATAAAAAGATGTACCAGAAGATTATGAATGGAATTAAAGTAGGTCGGTTTCAGTTTTCAAGATATTGTGGTATTATTTAGTGCTGAAACAATGCAGTTCAGGTTGGTGACTTTTTGGTTTATCTTCTGCAGTAGAGCTGAGATCTTCAAAGAGGGATTTAAAAATCACAGTGATAGCAAAATGCGTAATGTCTTTCAAAATACACCAATTGATTTTGCAGAATCCAATAAAATCCTGAACTTCATTGAATTAATTCAATTGGAATATATATTTTTAGAAATAATTATTTAGGATCATTAAATGCAAAACAATGCAACAAACAAATGCAAAGCCTTTTCAGAATGTACTGGTGAAATATTTAATATATGCAGCTTTTATAAAGTTAATTTTCCATTTTTATCATAGTTTCATAAATGTTAAGATAAACAGCTAGGCTCCTGTTTTACTAGTCACTAGCATTCCCCTGCTGTCATTTTATGAAATTATCTGTGTCCAGGGCAAGAACAGCTCCAAGGTTATTTAATAATGAAAGCAAATCAGCCTAACAGAACATGAAAAATAATAAGACACAAGTACAAAACACTAGGTCAGGGGATATAATCCTTTGGCATATTAATAATATAGCTGTATTTATGTATTAATTTATTTGTTGGTTTATTTATTTATCTATCTATCTATCTCCACGGACAGTGTTTGGCAAATACATCTTCTGTCAAAGTTGATCTTTTAATCAAAAACATAATGCTTGCAAAGTTTTGTCAATGTCTCTGAAGACCACTCTTTTTCAGCAGTTATATACAACAACTTTTAGTTTATTGATATATTGGAAATTAAGGCCATATTGTCTTTAAAAGGAATTGAGCTTTTTGAACACTATAGTACTTCAATGTTAATCTTTAACAGTTATGATGTTTTGAAACAAAAGCCCATTACCCTCATTGTATGCAATCATATAGCAGTGTTGTGTATTGTAGAGGATGTTTTGTATAAACGATGATGATTATTAATTAATTCATTTGAACCAAACAAAGAAATATACAATTTGAAATCTTCATAGGAATGCACTTGGATGAAAAATATTGGTTCATGTTAATCTACACTTGAGGTATATAGTATATCACATGATTAGGACAGTAATACTGCACATTCCCAGGGTTCAGTAGGTTTTCTGGGTACTGTTTCTTGTGCATATATTTTAGCCATTATCTGTAAAAAAAAAAAAAAGCCTTATTGATAAAATAATTTAATTAATTTAGTAATTAACCACTCCATGCAGGATCAAAACTTTCAGCCCTCCAGCCCTCTACAGTTAATTATGGGGGGAAATAGAAAATAATAGAGACTAACAAACAATTTGGATTGCTGTTATTAACAGGCAGAATTAATTACTCTTACACCTAAAAGGAAGGGGTTAAATACTTAAACATTCATTGAAATTTAATATCAGATTTCTTCACAGTCAATTCATTTGACTTAATTCTGTACTAAGCGAACTGCTGCAGAAATAATCTCATCATTAATGAAAACATCAAAAGTGTGACATTTAATTAACCAGCATCTAGAGCCTCACATGAAACAAAAACATGAAGTGAAATTAAAAATAGAGTTTGAATGTATTGGTATTTACATGGGACAGCTCTCAGTTAATACAATTCATGTTCTAAACACTGGAGGTCCATATTTCAGCATTGATTCTTGTAAATAGCTGAAAGGCTCATCCGTGTTTTAATAGCATTTTTCTGTGAAAAAAATGTAATGCACTTTTATGTTGTATCATCTATTATTTTTAACTTTTAATTAGTTTAGGATATACTTTATTTCTAGGAGAATGTAGCCACTGATTACTGCCTTGCTAAGACTAGAGTTGAGTCTGGGGGCCCGATTAAATAAAACATGTTTGTGCTGCGAGTCGCTCGCAAAAGCATTAGCGGCATGTCTGTGAATGGATAGTGCACTGCTAAACGTTCATGGTATTAAATCTAACATGATTTGTGCTGTCAAATGACCTTCTTGCAGGTCTTTTCTTGCACAACATGAGGGAATAAAACACAACTTTGACCCATACGCTACTAGAAAACTACAGAACTGTATTCAGTGGCGGTTTCATTTTTGAGTAAGATGGTACTTTCTTCAAATGTTGTATGTAAACACCATGATTTACTTTGCTATTAGCAGCTGGTTAAAGTTGTATTTAATCCTGTCCAACAATAAAGTGGAAGTGGTCACATTTTCACTGTATTAAATCAAGGAAATACTTGTGAGTAAAAAACCTAAAAATGCTCTCACAGGTCCTCTGGTTTTAGACTGCATCGACTGCTGCTGTCAAAGTAGCTGAAGAGTAAAGATACAATATAATTGAGAGAATCCTTCAGCTGTTTCAGTTCATGTGGCAAGAGGAGACGGTCCTACAGGAATTCAAAGATGCATTGTATCTTTACACCTGTAATGAAGTGAATGCCTTTGAAAGGCTGTATGCCAATGTCTGGAACAGAAAAGGCATCAGTCAGGTGACAAAGCTGAAAGTATACAGGGCAATTGTACTCCCTATGCTGTTTTATGCCTGTGAATCGTGGACAGTGTACCAATGCCATGCCATGAAGCTGAACCACCTTCACACAACCTGCCTCAAAATGCTCTTCAAAGTCAAGTGGAAAGACAAGATACTGGATACTGAGGTCCTTGCCTGCGCAGGCCTACCCATCAGCTATACCATCCTGATGCAGTCTCAGCTACGTTGGGCTGGGCACATAGCTTGCATGCCCGACCAGCGGCTGCAAAAACACTCCTTTAAGGCGATAAAGAGCAAGGAAAGTGTTCCTGTGGAGGCCAGAAGAAACGCTTCAAAGACACCTTGAAATTGTCTCTCAGCATGTAAAAGACAGTAAACTAATTTCTCCACCCCCTTTTTTTATTTTAAATATTAAATCTAGGCAAATGGCTACTTAGACTATGACTTAATATATCAGTTCCAAAGTTCTCTTGTAACTTTCCATAAAAGTTTCCTCCTTCATGAATTTGTAATTAATCACTTTCTGAGAGTGTTTATAATGGTTATAATTTGTAGTAATCCAATGGATAATGAATCATAGACTACTTTTTGCATTTAGATAAATATAGTTTCATACTATGGCACGTTAATGAAACATTATCAATCTTGGCTGCAGCACATTATTATATTGTAATTTTAAATTTTGTTTGGGGCAATCCTGCCATGGACATTTAGAACATTTAGTAACGAGGTTATGAAAGTCTGCTAAATAAAGAACAGCACAAGCCATTCACAGCACAGAGGACAGCACCTAGAACACTGTAATTAACATCTGTGGAAAACTGCAGGACAATCCATCTTCACGTTTCAGTGGTGTGTGCTTGACAGTGTACAAGATCCAGTTTTAATATACAGTGGAGGAATACACAGAAACAACAAAGGCGTAAAACTACAAATCATGTGTCAGACGAGGAGCAGGAGGCTTCATTATCAATATGCCAAACTATCAGTGCCAGTGGAGCAAGACCAATTTGCTGTGAAAGAGGGAACATTTCAAGTTGATGTCATGCAAAACGGTTGCCCCAGTATGAATGGAGTTCTCTCGTATAATCTAGGGATCAAAGCTTTGGATGAAAATGATGCATTACAAAGCTGCTGCTATTTACTTCTGCCCTCAGTGTCACTTCTAATAAATTAAGGACAATATGTATTTAACTTAATCATTTGTTATCTGGCTAGAAACTAGGCAACTAGATGCATGCCGGACCATAAACTTGGGATGCTTCATTTTCTTTATGATGTTCGTTCAACATTAGTTGGAAAGGTTTGCTGTTTTTAATTTCTATTCATAGAAGAAATATACCATGAGGATGACAGTCATTCTGTGTACATTGTAACATGGATCACTAGGCATGCTATGTTATAGGGTGGAACATTACCAAATTATACCTTCTCCTCCCATAGGAACATTAACTCCAAGGTACAATGTGTGTTAATGCAGAGCACTGCAAAAACACAGCGGGAGATATATTATATTATGTATTAATACTAGCAAATACAGCTATCACAAGAAAAACTGTTCTAAAAACCAATTATATACACAGGCCAGAGCACAAAACTAAGACAGAGTCATCATGTTTATTCAAGCCTTTTCTGGAAATATTTCTGGGATTTTCTGTATTATTTAATCAGCTACCCAAAAACATGCAAACCAAACACAACCTACCTTGAAACCAACCCAAACAATGGGATCAATGTATTCTATTTATCTTGAATAGTGTCAGAATTTTTACATTTCAGGTTAAAATTTGAATGCATTGGAAAAAACATTTGAAATAAAATCAAATAATTAATAATAATTATAATTATAAACAATTAATTAATTTGATTTTGAGTATTTAATATAAGATTATTCCAGTAGGTTTTTGGCTAGAGCAGGGAGGAGAATTGGGCGAGAGAAGGAGGGTTGGGAGCAGGTTTGCTTGGGAGGGCATTGTTTTCTTGACGTGATACAGACGTGATACCGGAAAATCATTTTAAATGACTGAGCGAATTTATACATTAAACTTTAGTATCAGATTTTTTTTTCTTTTTTTAATCTGATTGCAGATCAGATCAACCTCAAAAAGAAGCCTGCAAAAATGCCAGACGCTATGAAATAGTCAAAGAGACTCAGAACAGCACAGCCAATCGAACGACAGCACAGCTCTACACAAACGTGGACCTGTGCTGTACATGTGACTATATGGCTTGTTTGCATATTAGGACATAACAGCCTTACATATGCTTACATATATCCACATGGAGATACTTCCCATGTAGGTGCCAGTGTTTATCAATATTCCTAGCACAATTTCTAAGTATAATATAACAAAATCATATAAAATAGTAAAATAATATATTATTATTATTATTATTATTATTATTATTATTATTATTATTATTATTTCTTGGCAGGCGCCCTTATCCAGGGCGACTTACAACATAAGTGCAAACAAAGTGCAAAAATACCAAACAAAGTGCAAAAATATAATAATATAATCAAGCAGTTGATAATGCAATTGATTTTAATATACCCCACCTTATGGCTTCTGTGCCATGACAACCTATACTTCAAGATATTATCAGTGCAGGCCAAAAGCAAAATTAAAATGAAAGAGAAATTATCATTGTTCGCTTCAGACAATTGGCACATTTCATTGCGCCTCAATTAATGGGTACAATGGCTTAATTTTCACATGAGCTCATTTTGAATCTGTTTTCATCATTCTTGCTTCAAGCAAGGCGAAGCCCTGATTTGCAAATTAGTAAAAACAAAATTCCTGGAAATAGAAATGTTCAGTTGAATGTATTATACCAGAGTTATGTTAGAGTTGTGTTAGATAAAACATGTAAATGTAATCCTTTAAAAGTACTGTTTAATATGAGTGTGCCTATACATAATTACATCAGAGAGACATAATTGTTCTCATGGCATTATAAAGTAAATCCCTGTTCAATGTATGGATTTATAGAGTGGCTTAATACAGCTTTCAAATGAGATCTATATGGCAAAGTACTGTGTTGTTTCAAGCAAACGAGTGGAAATGAAATACAATTTCAGAAGAGACCCTAAATATACACTTAATATAAAGTGATAGAGCCTGGTTCAAATTGGAAGGGACGTGTTTATGAAGAAATCTTTGGGCATTACCATTATAGTGTCCACTGACCAGAAAGAGGAGATTCATTATAATCCAGACTGCCTCCACATTCAAGTTCAAGACTGCTAGTGCATGTCAAAGAGATCCTTTAAAAAAAATCTATCTAGCTGTATGTGCTTCTGGATTCCTACCCAAGCAATGTTGTTATATTTTGCGGTGGAAGCGTACCCCAAGACTTCCATTGCATATTCTAAACCAAATAATAATTTGTATAATAATCCAGGATTATATCCACATAATGGCAAGAATACATTCTGTCATGCAGTTATATTTATCTTTATTATATTTTGACTTGAAATGAAAATGTAACATTTAATTACATTTACCAAAATGTATAGTACATTTAAAATGAAAATCTGTTAACACCAGAGAGGCCAATTATACTAACTGTTAGAAAAGCTGTATCTTATTCCTGATAGTCCTGACAGTATCAAGTGAAATTAAAAAAAGATAAAAGGAAATGAAAAATACTCCACATATTCAGGGCTTAATCTGCGATCCCATGCTGTGTTTTGAATTAGGCTGCAAAATGTGAACTGTATAGAAATGTAGTTGTTTATTTAATTAATGTGTATATTAGGCATCTAAAAAGTTTTAGTTCTTCATGTGACAAAGAAATTGTTTAAATGCTGCAAATGACATATATGTTATAGTGCAGACTTTGCATGAATATTTTTTTTTTATTAAAACGGGGGGGGGGTTATGAAGTGATTACCTATTATATACTCTCAAAAGTATTCACCCCCCTTGGCCTTTTCCACATTTCATTGTGTTACAACATGACTATGGATTTAATCAGGAGTTTTTGCCACTGATCAACACAAAGAATGTCCATAATGTCAACGTGAAAAATATAATCAGCAAATTGTTCAAAATTAATTGCAATTACAAAACAGAAAATAATTGAATCACCCCCTTTGCTATGACACACCTGATTGAGCTGTGGTGAAACCAATTGTCTTTAGAAGTCATGTAATTAGATGAATGGAGTCCACCTCTGTGCAATTGAGGTGTGTCACATGATTTCAAGTTAAATACACCTGTCTCTAGGAGGCCCCACAGTTGGTTAGTACAATTCCTAATAAAAACTACATCATGAAGATGAAGGAACATTCAAATCAAATCTGGAATAAGGTTCTTCAAAAGCACTAATCAGGAGTAGGATATAAGAACATTTCCTAGCATTGAATAGTCCCCTGGAGCACAGTAAAGCCCATTATTAAGAAATGGAGAGAATATGGCACAACTGTGAATCTGGCTAGATAAGACCATCCTCACAAACTGAGTATCCAGGCACTAGTCAGGGAGGCCACCAAAAGGCCTATGGCAACTCTAAAGGAGTTAGTCTTCCACTGCAGAGCTCGGAGACACTGTGCAGACTGCAACAATAACCCAGGTGCTTCACAAAACTGGCCTTTATGGGAGAGTGGCAAAACTCACATAAAATCTCGGCTAGAGTTTTCCAGAAGGCATGTGGGAGACTCTGAGACCAAGTGGAGGAAGATTGTATGGTCTGATGAAACCAAAATAGAGCACCACATATCATCCTGAGAACGTCATCCCTACCCTGAAGCATATGGCAAGCCAAATTATCATTTAGAGATATCTCTAAATCATTTAAAGATATCTATAAATGATTTAGAGATATCTGCAAACGGTTTAGAGATATCTAAATAAGGTGCTTTTTAAAGATATCTAAATGATTTGCAGATATCTAAATAATTTAAAGATATCTGCAAATCATTTAGAGATATCTTCAAATAACATCCTGTTCATTTAGAGATTACTGCAAATCATTTCAAGATATCTTCAAATGACTTCCTGTATTTTGGCTGAGATTATCACTTCCTGTTTCCTTATTCAGTTACATAGAAATGAATGAACAAGTTAACAGGAAGTGATAATCTTGGGCTACATACAGGAAGTCATTTGAAGATATCTCTAAATGATTTGCAGATATCTCTAAATGAACAGGAAGTCATTTGAAGATATCTCTAAATGATTTGCAGATATCTCTAAATGATTTGAAGATATCTGCAAATCATTTAGGGATATCTTCAAATCATTTAGAGATATCTCTAAATGTACTTTTAAATTAGATATCTTTAAATGATTTGCAGATATCTTTAAATGATTTAGAGATATCTTTAAATATTTGAAGATCTGGAATTATTTGAAGATATCTTTAAATATTTGCAGATATCTTTAAATGATTTAGATATCTCTAAATGATAATTTGGCTTGCCATAGAAGCATGGTGGTGGCAGCATAGATAGAGGGCAAAATGGATGCAGCAAAGTACAGATAAATTGTGCAAGAAAACCTGCTGAATTCTGCAAGAGACCTGGGACAATGACCCCAAACATACAGCCAAAGCCACACTGGAGTGGCTTAAAAACAAAAAAGATCAATATCCTGGAGTGTCCCAGTCAAAGCCAGGACCTCAATCCAATTGAGAATCTGTGGAAAGAGTTTACCAAAGGTCCCCATCCAACCTGATGGAGCTTGAGCAATTTTGCAAAGACGAATGGACAAAAATTGCTGTGTCCAGATGTGCAAAGCTGGTAGAGACTTATCCACATAGATTCATGGCTGTAATTGCTGCCAAAGGTGCCTCTACCAAATATTGACTGAAGGGGTTGATTACTTATGCATTCGATTATATTCTGTTTTGTATTTGTAATTAATTTAGAACAATTTGCAGATTATATTTTTCACTTTGACATTATGGACATTTTCTGTATTGATCAGTGGCAAAAACTCCTGATTAAATCCATTCTGATTTCATGTTGTAATACAATGAAATGTGGAAAAGTCCAAGGGGGTGAATACTTTTGAGAGCCACTGTAATATATATACACACACAGACATACAGCTCTGGAAAGAATTAAGAGACCACTGCAATATTATCAGTTTCTCTGGTTTTACTATTTATAGGTAGGTGTTTGGGTAAAAAGAACATTTTTGTTTTATTCTATAAGCTATTGACAACATTTCTCACAAAGCCATTTAGAGCATTTATTTGCAGAAAATGCCAACTGGTCAAAATAACAAAAAAAATGCAGTGTTGTCAGACCTCAATATAATAATAATAATGTCTGGTCAGAAGTGGCCTTCATGGAAGACTTGCGGCCAAAAAGCCATACCTCCAACATGGAAACAAGGCCAAGCGACTCAACTATGCACAGAAACACAGGAACTGGGGTGCAGAAAAATGACAGCAGGTGCTCTGGACTGATGAGTCAAAGTTTGAAATATTTGGCTGTAGCAGAAGGCAGTTTGTTTGCCCAAGGGCTGGAGAGCGGTACACGAATGAGTGTCTGCAGGCAACAGTGAAGCACGGTGGAGATTCCTTGCAAGTTTGGGGCTGCATTTCTGCAAATGGAGTTGGGGATTTGGTGAGAATGAATGGTCTCCTCAATGCTGAGAAGTACAGGCAGATACTTATCCATCATGCAATACCATCAGGAAGGCATCTGATTGGCCCCAAATTTATTCTGCAGCATGACAACAACCCCAAACATACAGCGACAGTCATTAAGACCTATCTTCAGCATAAAGAAGAACAAGGAGTCCTGGAAGTGATGGTATGGCCCCCCCAGAGCCCTGATCTCAACATCATCGAGTCTGTCTGGGATTACATGGAGAGAGAGAAGCAACTGAGGCTGCCTAAATCCACAGAAGAACTGTGGTTAGTTCTCCAAGATGTTTGGGCCGACCTACCTGCCGAGTTCCTTCAAAAACTGTGTGCAAGTGAACCTAGAGGAATTGATGCTGTTCTGAAGGCAAAGGGTGGTCACACCAAATATTGATTTGATGTAGATTTTTATTCTGTTCACTCACTTTGCATTTAGTTAATTGATAAATATAATCTATTAACATGTCTATTTTTGAAAGCATTCTTACTTTACAGCATTTCACACCTGCCTAAAACTTTTGCACCGTACTGTGTGTGTGTGTGTGTGTATATATGTGCGTATATATATATGAGAGAGAGAGAGAGAGAGAGAGAGAGAGAGAGAGAGAGAGAGAGAGACATTGAAATGTGTTATTTTATGTATTTGTGCTGGCTTCATGACTTGAAAGAAAATATGACAGATTTGAGATTACTTGAGTATTTTTTTATTAGCAGTCCAAAACATTTTAGAGAATTGTGTTTCTTGCCTAAGGATGCCTATGTTCTTTGAAATACCTATGGAAGCATTACACCCTAAAAATCATTAATTTAATTTTTACTGTTTGTCATTTTCAATTTGCATATAAACAATTAAGATTATTTTTACTTGTCAAATAAATAAATATAGAAAAACACATATGATTTCAGATAAGAAATATTTAACTTTTTTCACATTCTTAAATAAACATTCTCCATTTAGCATCCTATATCTGGGTTGTCCATCCTAAATATTCAAAATAAGTAGTAAGTGACTTAAATCTTAAATCTCTGTCTCACAACATATATATTTAGCTTTTAAATAAATATTTAACTTTAATATTTAATCTCTGACTCACAAACTAGATTAACTATTAAATCTGGCAAACAAAAAATAATTAATATATAGCTTTTAAATAAATATTCAGCTAAATCTAAATCATATATCTAAATCTAAATATTTTATTACAGGTTTTGCTATATAAATATTTAGCTAATAAGCAAATGAATGCCAGCTCACCTTTTGTGCGTCAGTCTTCTCAGAGCAGTGGGGGCATGGAATGCAGCACAGCTCTGTTAGTGGTGTTGGCTGAAGTGTAGCCTACAAGCTACTAATATTTGTATTTTTCCATTATGAAATTAAAATGCAAAATGAATGTACAATCCAGTCAAAGTCTTTGCTTGTTTTATTAGGCATATAACATTCTGAATGAAACTTTGCCTGAATCTCAGGATCTTTCATAATTCTGAACAACTGGTTACAACACAGACCTGGTTCAGTGGGCCAGTGGACTATTGGGAGTTTGGAAATGTTCCCAATGGGCTGCTAGGATTGTAAGCCAAAGTGGAAACAATGTTCTTGGGTAGTTTACTATGTCACACTCTGGTCCATCTGGTCCTGTGGCCGTTCACCACATATAAAACCCCTGCTGGGGCCGCAGCTTAGGGATAGTGTTTCATTGCATTCTTATTGGGTTGCTTTCCTAAGCCAGTCTGTCACTGAGTGGATCAGTGAATGCTAGGTCCAATGACGTCATCACATCACATCATCGTCATCTCATTGCATGAAAACGCAGCTCAGATTATAGATCTGAGCCACAGTGCATGTCTCTACTGGACTGAGAAGGCTGAGGTACAACAAATAGGCAGGACTTGCAGTGATAGCGAAATATGTATTTTATAAAACCCAAATTTAAAATTTAGATGTAAGATGTACATTTAGATTGAAACTAAATAGTTTATTCAAAGCAACATATTTAGATAAGCTAAACATTTACTTCAGAGCTCTTTGTTGTTTTATTCCTTTTAGATCTCCTGGATTTGGATTTCCTTGGTCTTCTTGCTATGGGCTTGGTCCAGCCATTTCGTTCCTCTTCACTGGTCACACGTGCAATTATGTGACATATTCCTGTTGACCTCCTATTTTGCCTAGGAAGCAGATTTTATGTTTAACGTATGTAGTTCTTTATAATAAATTGCAGGTTGGCATAGGTATGCTTATCAGCACTATGGAGGGAAAAATAGAATAAGGGTTCATGGTTATTTAATTCAGTTTGTCACTGCTTGCAAAAGCATATGAAAACCGTTTCATTGAAAGTCTGTACATTGTAGCCTTTGTAGTATCTTTCTGGCTCATAATATTCTGATAGGCCTTGACAGTTGTAGTGTGTAATCACAAACACTGTTGATATTGTTGTGTAGTACGGCAGAAGAGCAGGTTGTCATTTAGCTCACTCAAGCGATCTGATAACACTTGCACATGCTACGTGTTTCAGGATTAAAGCCTGAAATAACACAACGCTCCCTGAAGCCCTTTTTGTTTCTCTTGCATGCAAAGTTTTTTTTTTCTTGTTTTGCTTTTGGAAAGGCAAAGCACATGTACATGAACACAGTGAGAGTGAATAAACCACCCCAAACCGATTTCCCATTATATTGTCTGGAAAGAAAAAGAAATAAAGTAATGATGTATAATGATCTCAAAATGAATTGCAATATTGAGAAAATAATGCAATATTATGAAGTCGCATTTATTTACTACTACTTGAAACATTGTGAGACATGGCCTGGATTCCCAATTCTTTCCACATTGACAAGGAAGCACTGAGCTGGAACATCTGGCTTTAGGTAATTGGTCATTTCAACAAAATTGCTGCATTTCTGGTTTGGAAAAACTAATTTGACCACATTATAATTCAGGGACAAGCAATGATCCACATACTGGAATAATATGAAACACTATGGCACCAGGCTTTGAAAAAATAGTGCACACATCCATGCTGCAGCGCATAACCTAATACCCCACATTTCTTGTCTGCCACAGTGAACAAAGGCTGTCACTTTCATCTAATTTCAGCTTGACCTCTTCAGTGCCATTCAAAGTGTAAGAGGACGCTATAGGATACCCTAGCTGCACAGACCTTAACACATGTGAGCGGGTTTGAACAGAAAACAGCGCTAGCTTGTTCTCAGTGACTTCATTTAGTCCTCCGACAATTAATCAATTATTCATGAATTGTCTGTATTTCTTGTGGACGTCTACAATATAGTAAAAGGCCACATTAAAGGAGATCTGAATAACATGACTATATTAAGGAAATACTTTATTTTAATGGCATGAGAAACTAAAATTCTTTATCATTCCAGCTAAGTTATTGCTTTCATTAGTTTCTTATGAGCTTGTATGCTGTATGAATGATAAACCTTAATATGTGGTATTTCAACTACAAACAGTCTAATGTAATTAAAGTATAGTAGTCTTTGTAGTCTAAAAATGCTTATGTATTTGTTTTAATATCTTTTCCTTGCAACAATGGGTAACATCGCATAGTTATGCTAATGACACCCATTCATTAGGGGCTATCCAATTATTCAGAACATCATGAGAAAAAGTAAGAAAACACGGCTTTTTAAGTAAGCTGAGAAGATGCTAGTATAGCCCTGAAATTATGCCTCATCTAGATGCTCTTTCTATTCACTCATTTAAAGTTATTTAATTCAAAAAAGGGCTTACAGCTTCATTAATGCAAATGACTTAGGAAAAATGGCAAAGCATGAGAAACTAATTATTGAAAAAAGAAACAAGCAGTTTTGATAATATCTCTATTATAGTAATGCACATTTTCAGACTTCGCAAGCCCTGAACAGGTTAATAACTATGAAACAGAGTCGCAGTCAGTGTTGCTGGGGAATGAGGCCTTGATGTGATTTAATGTTCATCTTCTGCCGTCTATGACAATGTGCGATCTTGGTTTTATATCTCAGAACTTGATTTGCATTTTAATGGTGTGTATCGAGACTGCAGTAGCCCCGAAGCTATTCTATTACAACTAAAACCCTCCAATTAATTATATAGAGTGTTACGCATCACAAAGGGAGGAGTGGCTGTACAGTGCAATTAAAATAAATGTTATTATATGTATATTTATTCTGTCCCTTTTTAAAAGAATATGTATGCTGAAAGATCGAAATGTCTGTCTGTGTGTAATGTTTGTATGTATGTGGAGTGAGGTATATTCTTTACATAAGCCTGTAATGGTGATTCCCAAAGACTTTAGGATAAGTGTTTAAGCACCCCATGTCAGGGGACCAGTAATTTAGCAAAGAGAGATTCGTGCTCAATTTGGGCTGTGTGGATCAGGTTCTCTGAGGCATGCCAATGATGATATATTTTGTCCTGGCTGCATTGCTTGAAATCTCAAATATTGCTTTTAGTGCTAACGCAATGAAAAAAAAACCTTGTGATGACGTGCATATTTTCAGGTACATGAAATAGAAAATACCCAAATGTATTCCAGGTATATTCTCATTTCTGTCTTTATAACTCTGGTACTCCATAAACTCTACTCAGTTGGTAAAATCTGAGTGGGGTCTAGTTGCACAAGCTAAATACATGACAATGTATCTGTGTATATTTCCCCCTCGCTCTCCATAACACTTTCCCTCCCTCTGATGTGTTTTTCTTACTTGGTGGATGTCAATTTCTATGAAGCTACAAAAATGTCCTTAATATTTGTTGACTATAAGACTACATTATCAATGTGCACACACATACACTCAATGAGTCATCAGAGACTTAAAAATATACATTACTGGAATGAGATTTTTGTTTGAGAGTTATGTTTTTCACATTAGCATTCTGGCAATTGATCAAAGACATTGAAGAGGAGGTTGGCAAGCAAAAAGGGCACTGCAAATTTGTCATTTAATGCAACTATACATTCATTGAAAAGATGCATGTGTACCTGGAAAAGAAGCGCATCGACAATGTTTAGCTAACAGCAAAATATATTTCACTTTTCTAGATGCCTTGGCTATTGAATGAAGCCATTTTTGCCTGAAATCATCATAATGGTCTTCAGAGATTTTGCAACCAACTGACCTCTATCTAAATTATTTCAATCAGTCTTTCATTAAATTAGTTTTACTCCAAATATAAAAGGTATCTTTTAAAGGGTCAATTGTTTAAATGCTACCATTGTGTCTATTTGCTTTTCCATCAATAAGAGTTATCAGTAATTTGTACATATTATTAAGTCTGTTAAGGTATGGAATACACAAATTAAATACCAGTATTATAGTCTAATGATTGCAAGCCTGTGCTTATTGTCATAAAGTTTAGTTTGATTGAAACATTATTGCCATCCACTTCCATGCATTATTGCAACAGTCTGATGAGTCTGATGTCTCAGTTGTTTAAATATGTGCCCACGTACATAAATAAATCATGGCAAGGCTGACGTTTGCACCTAATTCAAGTGCTGAAGATATAGCATCTGATTTGGCTTTGATGCATGTCTGATCCATCCACTAAATTTAATTTGAGGGTCTGTAGCCATATGTAGTGCCATAAATCTTTCATCGTTGGAAAAGTAGAGAGCAGTGAAGTTTGTAAAAGTGTTTGCATTATCATGGTGCAGCCCATCATTCCTCTGCAGTCTAATTTCAAACCCCATTCCCCCTGGCTGCTAAACAAAATATAATTATTTCTGCAAATTTAGTTTGATCTGAGCCTGTACTCTTGTTTTTCCACTAATAAATCTGACATTGACATTGGAAAGAGCAGCTGATTAGGTCTGAAAGCGATCGACACTGTCATGACACACTTTATGAGTTTTCAGCACACTGACTTCAAATTCAGGGCTGGCAAGCATTGCATTTATTTATTTATTTATTTATTAATTCATTCCAGAATCAGGTTTCAAATCACATCCCTGTGATGTAAAAACACTTAATGGAGAAATAGCAGCTTATGTTATTCTAATATCTTCCGCTTAAATAACTGCAGTAAATTGCCAAATCAAAAAATATGACTGAAATTTATTTGAGAACATATTTACATTTTTTTAAATTTAGTAGGGTGTTACAATTACATTTAAACTTTGGTCCAGGCTATGGGTAGGGTTAGAGTCCCCCAGTAAACGTATGCGTTTGTTAAGGTTAGTTTTTTTTTATTATTTTTAGATTTGTTTTATTTAAAATACATTTAGGTTAATAATAATAGAAACAACAGTAAGAAGAAGAAGAACTGGATTTTAAATTAAAGCCCAGGTAGACCTTCAAACCTGTTACCAAAATAAATGCTAGTTACTGGGTTTGGTGGCAGGAGTGAAAATAGGATGCAGCAAAGGGCTTTTGTTGATTAAAACTGACCACAGTTGACAAAATGCTGGATGTGTCCACATTTAAAGTGAAGCAAGAAAGAATTTCCCCCAAAATATTCTCACTGAAGAGCCCCAATCGCAGTATCTATTTTGGCATCTCATTCTATGCTTACTGCTCCCAAGTTTGAAGCCTGTGAGCAATGATGCCATTATTGATGGTATTTGTGTTGCTCAAACTGCGGATCATCAACGTTGAGCTTCATGGGACTGATAATATGTGTGAGGATCTCTTCCTTTTGACACGTGCTTTTGTGTTTTTGTGCTTTTGACACAAGACATTCTTGTGAGTCCAGAGGATCAGTTGCTGTTTACCACCGGAAGAGGTGCACAACGCAATCTTTTTCACAAATAGCTTGTGCTTGGGCATTTCAATTTAATTTAGAACAATTCATTTGCGAATACATGTTTGCATCCTGGCTGCGGCTCCAGCAGCTTCCCTTTTGTCTCTCTCTCAGACGCACCTGAAGAGTTAACCTGCTTTTGTAATGCCTAGCACCGAAGTGCGAAAAGATATTGCTTTTTATCATCTTGTGGGGATGGCGGCAGTGCTGCAGTATTGTGTTCAGTATTCTGCTCAGCCCCTGAGTCAAAGCCCAATGTGGTTTGCAGATGGTGTCATGGAGAAATACGAGCATTGCTGTCACGCTTGGCTGCTGTCTTCCTATTGCTGCTCTCTCTCTCTCTCTCTCTCTCTCTCTCTCTAATGCTTTTCCTCCCTCATGATCAAGTGTTACCTGCGTCACGTAGCCCAACTATATCAGCCACTTAATCAGCATAAAGGCTTTCTATATATATGTAGAATAATGAGATGACTGCTCTTTCAGGAAACTACTGAAAACTCACTTGGTATAAACTGTAGTTTACCAAATTCTAGTTAGGCAGCTATTGTGAACAACATCCACATCTGGTGCACGTGATGCTATCATGTGTCAGGATAGAATTAATTAATTCAGGTCAATTCAGTTCTGGTAAGTTGAATCAGTACAGTTTTGGGAGAATATGCAATTCCATGTGAAGCACTGGCTTAGCATTTGAAAAGAGATGATTATAGCACTGTGTGTGTGTGTGTGTGTGTGTGTGTGTGTGTGCGCCAGTGTTATTACAGTTGTGTAGGTGTTTCATTTATTTCCCCATCACTGTTAATTAATGAATTCAAGCTTGCTATCTTTTTCTTTCTTTTTTTAATTACATGATGTTAAATCATTAATAGAAAAGCATTATTATACTGCTTTTCATAGATAAACAATAACTCATTGTGAAAAGAAACAAATGCTATGATGTATAATTATAAAAAAAAACATTATTGTTGTCATAATAATTATAACAAACATCTATTTTATTTATCAATTTATTAAAAAGGACAGTGTTGTAGTGTATAATTTCATCACAGTAATAGCTTGGAGACATTATTTTGATATATTTATATATATTTGGTCCAGAGGCGCAGACAAAAAGGGTTCTGTAATAATGTTTATTGTTGAGATAAATAAGTGCACTGCAGCTATATATATGGTATTAATAATTATACTTACACACATACACATGCCTACACACACCATTTACTTATCATGACAGATTTGCACTCATATACAGTGTAAAACAATATAACCTGTTTTGATGATTTTCACTCACCGTGGGATTGCATCACAAGTGACAAGAAATAGGTTTGAGACGGTCTATATTTAAAGATATATTTAAACTGCGGCACATTTAAATGATCTCGTTAAACCTGCGGATTATTATTTTTTCTATTCCATCCAACTGACTAGGCTAACTGACGTCTCATTTTCTTTAGATGGCAGTTTATTCATTTTCATCAAACATGACTTGACATTAAAAGGATTTTCAATGTCACCCAGTGAAAAAAGAGTTCAAGTCCTAGTGTCGCAAATGTGCTGAAGCAGTGTTTCCCATCTCTTACCTTTGGATGAATAACTATATTGGAACTAATAAGATTGCTAAGACACAGGACAGAATCAGAGGGCTGGCAGGCTTAATGTTTCCTCTTCCTTAAGAGCAGTCTCCCCGTTCCTTAAGAGGAAACATTCACAACAAAGAAACATAACCAGTTAAAAAAGTTAAAATCACAGTCTGAAAAAGCAGCTTAGAATCATGTGATGGTATCATTTGGGTGTCAAATGTTATTTCTTGTTGGTGCCCACTGCCCAGACAGGTCATACCAATAAAAAAGGTGGAAATGCCTCCATAGATTCATTCAAAACATCAATGCTGACTATACTTTAGTGCTCATACTACAATTAAATGTCATTGCAATCCGAGAATACAAGAATGTATGGGTAGGCAATATTTAAGTCATGATTTCTTCGGTGTGTGTTCCTACAAAAATAAGAGCTATGTATCATGTAAAACAGGGGTGTATAACACGTGTTGAAAAAAACAGGACCCTATATAAATCCTCAGCTATATATGGTTTCAGCTCGAGCCTCTCTTTGATTTCTCTCTCTGCAGCATGTGAGAGGGAGACTGCATCAGTAAGAAATAGAGCACAATGTATGCTTCTACAGCCTCTTAGCTTCCCCTGGGTCAGTAGTGATATATTGCTTCTCCTGCGTAGGGAAACTGCTTTGTTTTAGTAAACAGTCAGACACCCTGTGGAAAACAAGAAACGAAAAAAAGGGTTTTGAAACTGTGAGCTTATAACATTCTGCATATTAATATTCTGAAATTGTAATAAGAGAACAAAAACACTGCGTGAAGGTAATAAATCAGCATGCCTGCGAGGGTCAGGATCTTTTGCTTTACCTCGATGTCTGCAAATTAATAATGCTCAGCCCATCATTTATTAGTCCTGATATATAACCTATTAGCAGTTGCAGATGCAGGTGTAACTTCTGGGTTGGGAAGGATAAACAGGAACCCTGGCATTGCAGCTCCATTTCTCCCTGCTTAATTTGCTTAAAGTGTCTAAGAAAGAAAAGGAACGATGGAAATAATCTGGATCACAGAGACGTGAAAAAGCGGGGATTGAAGAGGCGCTGTTTGTGTGCAAAACAGTACGGAGAGTGAATTTAAATAAAGCTGACACAGACATTCGAGAAGGAAGATTGTAGTGCCTGTGGAGAAGATTTCTAAGTTATTTTACTCCACACTAAATGACACTGACCCAAGCAACCTAAAGAGTGCTTTTTCAATCACTCTTCCTTACGTACATACATCCACCCCTCTGTCCATGGTGCTGATATAGTGAGAGAGAGAGAGAGAGAGAGAGAGAGAGAGAGAGAGAGAGAGAGAATGGGAGTGAGACAAGTAAACAATAAATTAACAGATACATACATGCATACAAACACAGACAAACATACATCTATACAAAATGAGCACACGCCTTTCTACCAGCAGTGTTACCCTTTAAATTGTTATCAAAAGAAGTCCGAATGCAAACAAGGTTAACAAACCCTTGAAAATATGTTGATTGTGCTACCACACGATAGCCCGCCTGTGCTTTTCCACAGCATGTTTGTTTCTGTGGGAATATTGCCACAGGGGTCCATGTTTGCACACCTGATGTGCGTGCTGCGTTCAGATGCATCTTGTCACATTTTTGGAGCTTAGATTGAATTCTGGGAGAAATTTGACGCTGCAGGTACAGGTGTAGTTTTGACACATTTCCCTTTTGGAAGTAAATACATAAATAAATAAATTCACAAATAAATAAATAGTAGCCAAGCATTGTGATTTGCTCCAGGACGGGTTGTGTGTCATATCAAACCAAGGTCCTGTGCATACTGTGGACAGATAAGATCCAGAGGCTTTTTCTAAGAAAAAAGGAAAGAGCAAGTCATGACTCACATTCCCAAACAGGTCAACACACTGTGGGAACTACGGACGCTCAGGGTGCTGTTTGCATTATATGTGTTTCAGTAGCTATCTATCTATCTATAAATATAATGTATATTCAGGTGAGATAACATCTTTTTTTTCCTTCCCATCTTTCAGATAAAAAACATCTCATGACCGGTTCAGTTCCTTAGGGATGTTCTGTATAAAGACAGAAGGTACATTATATTGGCCTAGAAAAATAAATTGGAACAGCTGATTGTACAAATATGCAGATTAGCTTCCCTTCCAATGTCTTCCAACTAAACCCAAGCAAAGTGCATAAACAAAGTGGGAAATGTAAACAGACAAGGAAATGAAAATACCTTTTTATTTTTATTCTTATTTTTTTACTAGGGTAGCCATAAGACCTTTAAACAATCCTCAGTAGAAGGAATGTAGTTTTACAAATCAATGAATTCATGAATTCTCAGTGTTTAGAATGTTACTTAGTCAATGTATGATTCACCCAGCAGACATTTATATGCCATAACGTAAATTTGTAAGCAGTATTTTATCAGGCTTCCTACCTCACACCTAACACACTATCATAGCAGTGTTAGGTATGTGCTGCAGCAGTGGCCAATGCAAGATAAATTAATCAGATGAGCAGCTTATAAATGCACTGCTTTTGGATGTGGAGAACACATAATAAGAAGCTGTCCATTAAGATTTATAAGCCTGTCGTTGGCTCAGTAATTCATTCACCCTTGGTTTGCCATCACAAGGTAAAGATTGTATATCTTATTTCCCTCCCTTTTCTTTTCTTTATGGTTTTACAAAAAATGTGGTGCAACATTTCAATGTGACGCAGTGTTATGCTGATTTTCTTTATCTTAGTATTATTTTAAATGGAAGACAACAGTCACTGTACAATATATATTTATTTGAAATATACTCCTGCCTATCAGTATGCAGGTTTATCTCTGAGGATATCTCTTGCTCTGTAGTAGTGACATGGCATACCAGTAAACATTGTCAGGTTTGAACTGACATTGGTCCATTTACCAATTCCACTGCAGCTGAAGACAAAGGCAGGGGGCTCCAGTGTTTCTTTGAGTAAAAGCACTCTCTAGATGAACACATGTCTGCCGTATCTTAATTCACTTTATGGTGCATAATGAATTGCTTCTCATCAAGAGAGCACATCTGCATTCTTTCACAACAAGTTCATTATCTCATTGCATGTCTTTATTTAAATCTCGTGTTTTTGGCAGGCGAGTGGAGAATCCATGCTCAGTAGGAGAGGATAATTACATACGAAAGAAAGATTACAGTTTTACTAGACGTTGTCCTTTTTTTATAGATGAGGCCGTTTGAGATGGATGATTGTGGACTGGAATCAACAGTTGTATAGTAAGTCACTAATCATTCGTCTTTAAAACATATTGCCAGCAAACTTATGCAAGGATAAGAAAGATGTATTCATCCAATATTGGTTTTATGAATTATAAATGATAAATGAAATGTTAATCAGGGTCAAGATATAGTTTTTTTAAGGATCAAGACAATAGAGTGATATGTGTATGCTTAATTTATGTTATGCCACACATTAGGGTAAACATTTGGTACATTGCTACTGTAAGAGAGTATAGTGTCTGTGCCACCAATATTATGCTGCAGACATTTCTACGCATTACAAAGTGTAGATACATCGTGTTGCGTTTTATCCCCTAAGCTGCTCTATGGCAGAACATAAAAATATTATTTACAACCCCATATTAATGCGAGTAGAAATGAAAGTGCCGCTGTTTGGCATAGGTTTGCTGCGGCAAGCATGTTTAAATTGTCTGTGCCCACTGCTAAACCCACCCCGGGGTAACATAAGCAAATTGAACTGTTATCAATCTCTTCTTCTGGGCACTTTAGGCAAAACAAACAAAATATGTCATAAAAGTTTAATAATATTCTCTTGGAACTGTACAAATGCAAGTGGGAAAGGTAGGATGTCATTTAGAAAACAGGGCTGACAGCGGTGAGGTGATGTATCTGCAAGACACTGAGAAAATTAACATCATCTTCCCATATGATGTATATGAGACCTATATTTTTGCCTACAGGTCCACAATCTTATATGTTTTGTTTTTTCTCTAATTGTTGGACACTGCTTTTAACTTGGAATAATTATAGTTATCTGTTGTATAATACATTATTTGCATTCACTGTGTGTGTTACATCATTATTATAATTATATTTTGCTTATTAGAAAAGCAGTTTGATTTAAGAGTGTTTTAAGAGTCCTCTACATCTATGCTTTCCAATTTTCTTTTTTGTTCTCTCAACAAATTGTTATTCATCATGTATGCAAATAGAACAAATATAAGATGGTTGCTTTTTTTCCCTACTTGAGGGTATACTTGGATAAAGAAACACCCATTAAAGGATGTACTGTACTCTATTTACAGAGCAGACAGATGTGTCCCCACAACTGATTTTACATTATAAATTGGCCTTTATTTAAGCACAATTGTACAAATTGATACACTTCATCTGGCATTTCTGACATTCAAAGTGTATAAAATTCGACCTCAATTCATCCAGTCATGCTCAACTATTTTAATTAATGCCATTGTACCTACAAATAAAGAAAAATTTAAGTAGCAAAATACAAAAACAAAAAACAAAGGAACACCCATTGTTAATTAATTTTGGTCAATTAGGATTTTTCTGTCTTGTTTGCTTTGACAAGATATGGAGAGCACATCAGGTTAGCACTTCTTACTAGCCATATATTCAGAAGTACTCTAATTAGATCTTTAATCTGTGTAGTTCACTACATATTCTGTAATCGTGATGTGAGGGGTCAGTGAATCTGACATTTTGTTCTCTTGACATTTCAGAGAGGAATATGAACAGTTGGAAAATCTCATTATTCGTTATGTAGACAACTTCCTTTGTTGATTATTTTTTGGAAATAATTGTCACAGAAAAAAAGAAAAAGAAAAAATATTTTTGTCCCTTTAATAATTGCCCATCTTACTTAACCCTTTGGAACCCGGTGTGGCATATATGTCACAAACATTTAACATGCTTGACAAAAATATATTATCCCAACTTACCAGACCTTTGTGTATGAATATACATATCATACTGGCTTCCCACAAGAGTTAAAGAGAAACATACAGGAATACACAAACTTTCTACAGTTGTCCAGCGACCTGGACAAACATTTTGTGAATAGCTTAGACAAGCTGAGATGTTGATATATCTTGCAGAAACTGCACTCAAACACATAGGAAGACACTCACGGAATGTTAAGCAATTTAGGGTGATTCCAAATCCTAAAATAAATTGTGTATTTCAATGTGTATCTTTGGCTGTATTTGTAGGTACAACAGGATCATCATTCTTCTAGTTGTCTACCTCTTATGGCAAGCTTAGCTTTGAAATTTAATTGATAGGATCAGATGTTGGCTGCTTTACATTTTCCTTCATTTCATTAAGAATTGGCTCCTGGATTCTTTAAAGCACCCATATATACTGTAACTAAATATCTGACGTGGTTAGGGGTGATTAATCTAATACTGCAGGTTTAATAGGTATATTTTAATTAAGAAATAATAAAGACCCAGTTGAGATGGTCATGACCTTTTTCAGTCCTACTGGAATGGAATACAAAGTTAATCATTAAATGAGAATTTTGAATTATTTAATACCATTGTTAAAAAAAATCATTTAGATTACTTTCCTGGATGCATGTTTTAACAAATCCAGCATTTTCTAGACTCCTTTTTCCTTCTTATGATGTTGGAAAATAATAGCACTGCAAAAAAAAAAAAAACACTAATCATAAAAGAAGACATTTCTAGGACAAGAATTAAAGAGTAAAGCCATGCCACCATGGACCAATTACATTTTGCCTTTTTATTGTTTTTCTCTCTGATCAGGTGACATTTGTCTTATTTTAAATCTAAAACATTTCCCACTTGGTACAAATCAGATGGAAAAAGAAACAGAAAAGCAAGCTTTTAATTCATTAATCAACATCAGACTGAATGGGATTGTAAAACATGGTCACTGAAACAAAATTTGAAACACAGCTCTTGACACAGGGGATAGTGTTAATGTCTAGCCATGTCCAGGAGGTCTAATAACAGCAGGGAGAAGTCTAATAACACACATAGAGGGCTCAATATGCCAATGTATTCATGGGCTCAAATTGGAAATAACAAACAGAAAACAGCAGAAACTGTACTCTATGGGCAGGACTGAAAGCCCCTGAGCTACTGGAACAACTCAAAAAGATAAATTATACATATATATATATATATATATATATATATATATATATATATATATATATATATATGAGAGAGAGAGAGCAAGGGAGCAAGCATGATGGTGTTTTTGCTTCTAACTCTTGGCATGAAATGTGTGTTTGTGGGAAAATAATTACATTCTCTTCTCAGCAGACATAACATTAAGAGTAAGAGTTCTTCCTTCACAATCAAGCTGATTAAAAATCATGAGGAAGTTATTATCACTGTTATACTATCCACACCTCTCTTTCTCTCTCTCTCTCTCTATGTCTCATATATATATACATATATATATTATTGATTTATTGTATGCCAAGGTAAATGTAGTGTGAATGAAATAAATGAAATGTTGCATTCAGTGGGTTTACATTAACAAGAGAATTCTGACAATTCTAAAAAGTAATTTGGAAATCAAAAGTCATATAAACATGGTTTACTGATTTTATCAGATGTATTTCTCATGAAAAAAATATTTGGTTTAATGTCAGAGAAAGCTAGACTGGAACATACTGATCCAGAAATGACAATTCAACAAGAAACACATTATTTGTGTTATTAAACTGCAGTCGCTGAAATAGAAAGACAGACCTCAGTGTGTCATCCGTGCAGACAACCGAGGATCTGAAATTTATAATAACAGAGGAGTGATTAAGGTAAATGGGCTATGAACTCCTGCTATAATAATTTATTTTGTCTTGTGAAATTAATCTTCTTAAGTAGAATGCACTTTAATTTCTGCCCATGCATGGCTGAATTTTGAGTTTTATTTTGCGATAAATGCCAATGTAATTGACTTGATGATACTACAACCAAGCTGGAAACTTTGCATGTAATTTTAATGAAAAATTGCATTGTATACTGTGTGTGTCTGTGTGTGTGTATCAAGGATGTGTCTTATTAAAGAGCATACACAACTCCATAATATGAGAATATAATGACCTATGACCACCTGGTGTTTGGGGAAATCCTGAGGAAACAAATCAAGAGAAAAAATTAAAGATTCAGTTATCACAACATAAACAGGGTAGTGACTGCTAAGGTAAAAAAAAGGCCTGCCAAGAACAATCTGATGCCTGCTTTGTTGAAAGAGGAGGATGGCATGCTATTAATCAAACACCAAGATGAGATCTTCGTGACTCTGTAGCAGGGGCACATTAAAGCTTTGCCTTATTCCCTCTAGCAAGCCATGCTACCTGCGCCCTCTGATGCAAGACACATAAGGTGCAAGAATAAATGGCTATACGCCATCTGTAAATCCATGGCTATGTGCCATCGCTAAATTGTTCTTCACAAAGCGTATCTGAGTTTGTAAACAGAGATTAGTGGTGTGTACTGCGACAATGCTCCTGACCAACTGGACCCTTATTTGGCTCAAATTAGGAGTTATATTCTTTGCCAGCTTTTCAAGAAAGCCGTCCTCAAATCTCAACCATATATATATGTGTTCCTTGTAAGCATGCATACTGTACATATATTGTAATGGACTGAGGAAGATATTCTAGGAATATGTGTTTGTTATTTTAGGATGTCTTGTAAATATAACACATTAAGCAATTACAACGGACCTCTGGAACTAGAAAATAAAAAGTTAAAGCGAAGTGATGATCATTGACATTCCCTGCTGTAAACATATAGACAAAACAGCATTCATGCTTGTCAGAAAGGCAAAGTACTTGTTTGAACAAACTTGTTCATCATTAAAACTGCTGGAAAAACATTGTAGACAGTTTTTGTGTTCATCAATAGTTAAAAAAAAAAAGTTGAAGAATTTCAGCATCAGCACATTTTTGTGGTTTCAGGGTTTGGCAAAAAAGCAGCTGAGTGAATCTTAAAGACCTGTCAGGAGAAACTACAAGAATGACAATTTAATTGCTTTTCTTCATCTCTGCATCTTGCTTTTTTCACTGGGCAGAGCAGCAAATGATATTTTTATGTGCTTTCTCATTGATGATGGTAAACAAGAGATATTGTAGCTCAGCTGTAAACAGCTGGAGAGATATTCATTAACATTAATGCACATAGTTTAAATATAGTCTCATGGTATTTGTTTTGTTTGACTTTGCTTGTGTCAGAGAATTGCCACATCCAAACCTTTTTAATTGATACATATGGTCCATTGCTCTTGTAACCAGTATAGATTGGACTTGCCCTTCTCAACACCCCAGGTCATTACAAAAAATTTAAAATAAAATACAGCAGGCTTTCTATAACTAACCCATTCCCAGTTGAGATAATCAAACTGTGCATGAATGCAAATTTTGTACAAAACCTAGATCTTTCAAGTACTTTTTAGGTATAGAAATAAAGTGAATATGACCCTTTACATTCAATGGTGGCAGGGTTCCTGGCAAACCCGCAGATCCAACTTTACCCAATATGTATTCAATCTTCTGAAATTGACTTTTCTCATGACTTTATTTAGTTTTCTAGCACACAATCAATGAGTTCCATACATATGATAATAGTAGTGATCTATTTTTTTTTTATCAATGTAATCTATGTAGTTGGGCTGCACAATTTCATAAAAACACACACACACACCCCTCCTCCCCTTGTTTTGAACACAATATAGACTAGGTATATAGATTGTAGTGCATTTTTTACCTGGCACATACTCCATCTTTTCCATCTGGTTGATCAGCTAGACATGTCAGTGTTTTGTTTTTTTTAATTAAGCATGATTCAGCACAATTGCAGCACAGTCAAGGTCAAGGGCAAATACGCTGATCCTGAAAACAAACAAACAAACAAATAAAACAAAATCAGGTTTATCGTTTGTTACAGCTCAATGAATTTAATGAGCATTTATATCTTCTAATGGAATTTGCTGTGTGTCCTGAATACTGGAGGTTTATGTAAGTGAATGCTTTTCCACCAACAACCTAGGACCCAGTCTGGAGGATCTGAACTTATCTGTAGTCTATCCCAGACTGCACTGCACCACAACAGACACAAGGTGAGAATGCCTGAGGTGTTTTTAAAATCTTGATTTCTGTCCTTAATATACGTTCGTCCAGTTATTCATAAATGTTTCTTCTTTTTTTAAGCTGATTAGGAAGAGGGTGATCTCAGGTGCATTATTATTATTTTTTAATCGCAGGCAACAACCAGCTTCTGGCACATCAGGAAAGAGTTTAATAACCTTTGGCTGGAGTTTATCAGTTTGACTAGAAGCCGATTTCCTGTATAAATAAGGAAGATTGCACCTGCCAACGTGTTTAATTTCACACACCGCTTCAGATCACTGGAGAAATGTATCAGAGTTTAATGCGTTTCATAATGTATCTGCAAGTGTGCTAGACAATTCAGCCGACTGCTAATACAACAAAAGAGCAACTCACACTTTGTGCTGCTTACTTATTCCTAAAGTACTTTTCAAGGTGAGGCCCGTGAGAGGGCTGGCACAAGACTTGTCTGAGTCTTATGTAACGTGTAAGTCACTAGCATAACTCAGCTGTCAGGTCCAATCATAGCAATAACACATTTTTTTTCTTTTTTTTTCTTTGAATACTATCATTAATCACAATCCTAGAAGCACTCAAACTTGAGAGTGATGCATCTTCATTAAAGGAATTCTCAGTTCTGGGGGGTAGACCCTGGAAACGGAGCCTGGCAATTATTTGCTACATTTATATATATATATATATATATATATATATATATATATATATATATATATATATATATATATATATATATATATATCCCAGGAGTCTCTCAGAATCAAGAAAAAAAAAAGATTGTCCATTTCTTCTAAATCAGGGAAGCTGCTGCTTCATGTGGTGAAAGGTAATTCATTATATTCTGCTTCAAATGTTATGGCCTTATCAGAGACTAAATTCTTATTCCTCTGTCCCTTCTTCTTCCATTCTGTCTCCCTATCCTGATTTTATCCCTTCTTACATGATCTGTTCCACTATTCATGTAATAGATATAGTATCTCACTCAAAACAGCCATAGTTAACTGTAGAGTGATTTGGAGAGTATTGACTTATCCACACATTGCATTGCAACACTGTGTTGCGTCATTCTCTAAGTACTCTTAAACAAATGTTGTATATTGAATCCCTGTTGATATCTTTACACACCTGGTTCGATCTCTTTTCCCAAATATTTAGGTTGTATTTTCTTGGGGTTTGCCATTGGCATGACAAAGAGAAAATAAGTTGTGGGCCTGATATATTTATGATATGTTTCAGAGGACTGTGTGTGCGTCCTGCAGTCCCCAAGGTCAGAAACAAACAGCCACGTATAACCAGTCAATGTAATTCATTTAGGCATTGTTTGGTTCGGCGGGTGTAATTTTTGAATGCAGCTGGTCCCCAATGTGACTGTACACTCTCCTTAATTATTCAGAAGTTCTCATTGAAATGACTGGTCATGTCTTATAAAATATGTGATATTTAACCTCAAAATACCCTCTACTATGTGCTTACAGAGGGGAAGATGTGTGGCACTGTTGCATCAGTTGAAAGTGCAATAAGTACCTGTTCATAAACATATTTAACTGGTTTCATAAAAGCTTAATTTGTCATGTAAAACATTGGAATATCAAGTGGACCAATGGAGGAAACAAACGTGAAGGATGAGAAAACTGAGAATTGCATTTCTGTGTGTGTGTGTGTGTGTGTGTGTGTGTGTGTGTGCGTGTGTGTGTGTGTGTGTAATAAATTCTGAAACGCAGACAATATTACAGCTGAAGCTTTCCCTGCTTTCTATGGTGAATACAATTGGAGCATTCCAGAGTTTTAAGCAAGGCTCTCCTGTGCTTTAAGTAATCAATCACTGATCCTTTGAAACAGGACAGTGATGTATGTTTCCATTATTCAAACTTACAGTCCAGGAGCGTCTCACAGATGAAAGTTGGGCTTGGGTTACATTTGCACTGCATCTGTTCTGGGTACTTTCAAAGCGGGGCCGTTTTCCCTTTTAGTCTCTATTTGTAGCTCTGCGTTGAGTTTCATGCAGCTGGAATGCAAAACAACGCGGGAAGAGTGTTCTTTATATGACTGTTCATGTGCTCTGCTAAACAGCTGTCATTATAGCTGTTTGAGGATGTGTTGTATTGATTGACTTCCTCTGGATTGCACATCACTCTGGTTTAGGTTTGATTGTAACTATTGAACAACAGGAGTAATAATACATGGGATTGCAGTTAATGTGTTATGCTGACATGCCAAGGTTTACAAGTATCGGATAACGTTTCGTCTTGAACAGCTAACATGCCTTCAAGGTTAAAAAAACAATCATGAAATCATTCTTAAACATTAGTAAATGCAAAAACAATCATCATCTGTGGATTTCTTGGAATTCCTAGTCTTTGCAGAGATGTCATGCTCTCTTTAACAACCTGGTTCTCCCCCTGCTTCTTACTATTGTAACTCAAGGTCCCTAGTTGTTCTGTATCTTCACTGAACTGAAGAATTGAACTCTGTTTTTAATACCTCTATAGGACAGTTCATTCCTACAGCCATTGCATTGATTACTGAGCTACAGAGCTCAATTACAATACCTCAAATATTTAACGCCCACTGAGCAGTCTGCTTATATTGTCTCAGCAGTTATGGATATTTCCCAAGATGTGTCTCTTTTCACATTGACTATATAACATAAGACTGTAGTATATCAGTTGGGGCCTTGCGGTTTATGCGACCCGCCTTCTAAGGCTGCACTTCACTCCTCCCAGCACAAGGTAGTTGTGTAGTCTGCTTAATTAAACCACTTATTGATGAATTATTTCAGGATTCCTTTAGTCTCAATTTGTCTTCTTATTAAGGTGCATTGACGCACTGATAAAGCTGCAGTAACTTGTTTAAGGGACATGCATCCCATTATTAGTATTGTTCAATATATATTTTTAGGAAGCATAAATACATTATGTAAATGTTTAATTTCCTATAGGAACAGATAATTTGTCAACAAACGAGTATTAAAAACAACAGATTCCTGGACTACATACATACATGATTCCTATATACAGTATTTAATTTGTTAACATCAATGCTGTAAGATACATATTACAGAGATAACAATAATAATGCAAGGTTGTTCGCAAGCTAATTGTCCACGAAGCCTGTGTAAAAAGAGATGTATTTGGAAAGATACTCAGCAGCAGAATACCAGGTGCCCCATTGTGTTGTGCAGGGAGGTATTTGTTAGTCCTTGGAGAACAAACAAAATGTGCAAAACATACTGATCTATTGCAACTGTAGGCTCGTCAGCAACTACAGGTACCCTGTACAACCAGTTCTACAATTTTCGTCTTGTGCAAATCAGCAATTTGGGATAGATATTCCCTTTTCAGTTGACCTGCTGTAGAAAGTGCTTGTACATTTATGACGTGCTTGTTCAGAAATGCACGTAGTTTGGGATTATAACATTTTTGAGCAATATTAACACAAACAAATGCCTCTGTCAAAATGAAAATTACATCTTGTTGGCATTCAGAACTTGCTTTCCCTCATGTTTTAACTGGAGGAGGTCGTTTTAATAGCTGACAATCTCAACCTTTAATTTTCTCTGTTTTTCCTGGTGATAAATGTCAGTCTATTATTGACTATTGAGTGTTGTATAAAGATAAATTACAAGTTAACAAAATAAATTATACCTATCATTGTACAAGATGTATAGTGTTGTGTGTTAGCTCAATGAAATACTGCATACTGCAATGTTTTTGTTTTCTTTCACACATCCATTGACATTTATACTAATCATTATTAGTTTTTATTTTTGTAATTAGTTAAAGCACAACTTTGATTGCTTAATTATGAATTCAATTAACATAACTGATGCTGTGGGGTCACCCAGGGCATAGCAGTTGAATTACAATTGAAAAAATCAAGTTGCATTAAATGCAGGGCTCTAATTAAGGTATCCAATAAAAACACCACATAAGCCTATTGTGTAACTAGCCTATGATGCTTGTATATTAAATACTGCAATAACATGCAATATGTGCTGTTTACATTTCAGAAAGGGAAGACCTAAAAAGTAACGAGTAATATAAATACTTACAAAGATTGACATTGTAACTGAATAGCATGACCATATAAACAACTCCTGATGATATACATTTTACTATTATTTCTTGTTTGGTTGCCAATAAACATTTCAGGTGTTAGTCAAAGGTGATAATGAAATTCTAATTCACTTGTCAGAGAAGGGAGCAGTTAGCATTTCAGGTTAGGATATGCCAACATGTGAATGAAGAACATTTGTAAATAGGACTGTGAAATTCAAACAAACCATAAACAAATCCCTTAGAAACAGAATTCAGAAACATTTTGCGAACAACTGCAAAGGGGGCATTCTTATTTTGACACTCTCCATCATTGAGCTGCTGTGTTCTGGGAATGATTCATTTCTGTTCTCTAAAATTGCAGTCCTCTGGCATATATAACAGCAGAGAAACATTTGAATTCTGCCAACAATCAATCCAGGAGCCTTGCAGAGTTAAATCTGATTCTCCTTTTTTTTTTCCTCTCCCTCCATTTCTACTGTGTTTTATTAGTTTCAGCTTTCATACGCATGAGATATCTCCTGATGTGGGAGATGTGAAGGGTAAATTCTATGAAAATAATAACAACTTGTGTTACAAATCAGTGTCCTATGCAAACTTTGTAATCCCCCTCCCTTAAAAAAAAATATATATATATATATATATATATATATATATATATATATATACACTCACCTAAAGGATTATTAGGAACACCTGTTCAATTTCTCATTAATGCAATTATCTAACCAACCAATCACATGGCAGTTGCTTCAATGCATTTAGGGGTGTGGTCCTGGTCAAGACAATCTCCTGAACTCCAAACTGAATGTCTGAATGGGAAAGAAAGGTGATTTAAGCAATTTTGAGCGTGGCATGGTTGTTGGTGCCAGACGGGCCGGTCTGAGTATTTCACAATCTGCTCAGTTACTGGGATTTTCACGCACAACCATTTCTAGGGTTTACAAAGAATGGTGTGAAAAGGGAAAAACATCCAGTATGCGGCAGTCCTGTGGGCGAAAATGCCTTGTTGATGCTAGAGGTCAGAGGAGAATGGGCCGACTGATTCAAGCTGATAGAAGAGCAACTTTGACTGAAATAACCACTCGTTACAACCGAGGTATGCAGCAAAGCATTTGTGAAGCCACAACACGTACTACCTTGAGGCGGATGGGCTACAACAGCAGAAGACCCCACCGGGTACCACTCATCTCCACTACAAATGGGAAAAAGAGGCTGCAATTTGCACAAGCTCTCCAAAATTGGACAGTTGAAGACTGGAAAAATGTTGCCTGGTCTGATGAGTCTCGATTTCTGTTGAGACATTCAGATGGTAGAGTCAGAATTTGGCGTAAACAGAATGAGAACATGGATCCATCATGCCTTGTTACCACTGTGCAGGCTGGTGGTGGTGGTGTAATGGTGTGGGGGATGTTTTCTTGGCACACTTTAGGCCCCTTAGTGCCAATTGGGCATCGTTTAAATGCCACGGCCTACCTGAGCATTGTTTCTGACCATGTCCATTCCTTTATGACCACCATGTACCCATCCTCTGATGGCTACTTCCAGCAGGATAATGCACCATGTCACAAAGGTCCAATCATTTCAAATTGGTTTCTTGAACATGACAATGAGTTCACTGTACTAAACTGGCCCCCACAGTCACCAGATCTCAACCCAATAGAGCATCTTTGGGATGTGGTGGAACGGGAGCTTCGTGCCCTGGATGTGCATCCCACAAATCTCCATCAACTGCAAGATGCTATCCTATCAATATGGGCCAACATTTCTAAAGAATGCTTTCAGCACCTTGTTGAATCAATGCCACGTAGAATTAAGGCAGTTCTGAAGGCAAAAGGAGGTCAAACACAGTATTAGTATGGTGTTCCTAATAATCCTTTAGGTGAGTGTATATATATATATATAATCAAATATTTGTGCTGTGTCAGTGAAGAAATACTTTTTTTGATTTTATTTTTTGTAGATACCATTACTAATACATTACACACCATGAAACTTCTCCCTTACAGGTTTTTTATACCATTGTAGCAGACCCTCCAGAGTACAAAATGTGTTTTCTCTGCCACATGAATTAGCAGAAGAAGAATCAGATCAATTTCACCATAGCTTACAGAAACCACAATTTCCTCTAGAGAAAATATCAGATGAACCACTAAAATAATTAAATAAAAAAGGCAATTCTTTATCTTGAAGCCTGTTGTTTTCCTTTTTTATTCAACACAATTTTGTCATGTTTATTTTTAGTAAAACCTCAGATTTCTCAATTAATTTAGTAATTCCCCACTTCAAATTCATATGTCCCTAATTAGTACGAAATTAATAAGAAATAGTAGCATTAGCCAGTTTTTTTCCTAAACCCTGTTCCCAGGTTGGCTGTTGTTCAATCAGAATTCTTAATTAATTAATCAAACTAATTCTGTTTAATTGAATATTGAATTGAAAGACACAAATGAACTCTGAGAACATAAAAACAGTAACAGTGTTATGAAAGGAATTTGTATTTTTCAAGTCGAAAATTACCCAAAAAAATCATTATGCAACTCAGCAACCTTTGGTGCTTTTTGTCACTCTCTAGCACTGGGGCTTTCACCCTCTGAGACCTTAATCTCATACACAGAGATATAAACTGAGTGTACACAACACCTGCTCTTTCCATGACATAGACTGCTGAGATGAATCCAGGTGAAATCTATGATCCCTTATTGATGTAATCAGATAAATCCTCTTCAATCTGAAGATGATGGGGAGGAGATGGGTTAAAGAAGGATTTTTAAGCCTTGACACAATTGAGACATGGATTGTGTATGTGTGCCATTCACAGGGTAAAATGGCAAGACAAAAGATTTCAGTGTGTGGTAGTAGGTGCCAGCATGCCAGTTTCAGTGTGTCAAGAACTGCAACGCTGTTTTTCATGTTCAACCATTTCTCATGTGTCTCAAGGATGGTCCACCACCCAAAGGACACCCAGTTAACGGCAGGCAAGTGGTCGAAAACAGCTAATTGATGAAAGAGGACAAAGGAGGCTGACATGAATTTTGCAGAGCAACAGGTGCGCTACAGTTTGTCTGTCACAGATTGTGCCATGACTCAACCTTAATCACTTTATAATGTTTGTATTACTTTTGATTTTTTTTTACTAATTGCTGTGCGGGGTTAAGGTTGGGTGGCGTGAGCCCCTGTCCTCATTAAACCGGTGTGGCGTAGTCTATTGTGTTCACTCTCTATTGCCAACCATAGCTTTGACTGGTTTGAATACTGTTGACTATGCCAAAACATGTCAGAATACTGCCGACTACGCCAAAACGTGTCACAAGCAACACCCTCTTTACAAGACACTGAAAGCCTTATCGCTTCTTTGTGGTTGTAGTCCTAAATGCATGATATATATATATATATATATATATACACTCACCTAAAGGATTATTAGGAACACCTGTTCAATTTCTCATTAATGCAATTATCTAACCAACCAATCACATGGCAGTTGCTTCAATGCATTTAGGGGTGTGGTCCTGGTCAAGACAATCTCCTGAACTTCAAACTGAATGTCTGAATGGGAAAGAAAGGTGATTTAAGCAATTTTGAGTGTGGCATGGTTGTTGGTGCCAGACGGGCCGGTCTGAGTATTTCACAATCTGCTCAGTTACTAAAATTTTCACGCACAACCATTTCTAGGGTTTACAAAGAATGGTGTGAAAAGGGAAAAACATCCAGTATGCGGCAGTCCTGTGGGCGAAAATGCCTTGTTGATGCTAGAGGTCAGAGGAGAATGGGCCGACTGATTCAAGCTGATAGAAGAGCAACTTTGACTGAAATAACCACTCGTTACAACCGAGGTATGCAGCAAAGCATTTCTGAAGCCACAACACGTACAACCTTGAGGCGGATGGGCTACAACAGCAGAAGACCCCACCGGGTACCACTCATCTCCACTACAAATAGGAAAAAGAGGCTACAATTTGCACAAGCTCACCAAAATTGGACAGTTGAAGACTGGAAAAATGTTGCCTGGTCTGATGAGTCTCGATTTCTGTTGAGACATTCAGATGGTAGAGTCAGAATTTGGCGTAAACAGAATGAGAACATGGATCCATCATGCCTTGTTACCACTGTGCAGGCTGGTGGTGGTGGTGTAATGGTGTGGGGGATGTTTTCTTGGCACACTTTAGGCCCCTTAGTGCCAATTGGGCATCGTTTAAATGCCACGGCCTACCTGAGCATTGTTTCTGACCATGTCCATCCCTTTATGACCACCATGTACCCATCCTCTGATGGCTACTTCCAGCAGGATAATGCACCATGTCACAAAGGTCCAATCATTTCAAATTGGTTTCTTGAACATGACAATGAGTTCACTGTACTAAACTGGCCCCCACAGTCACCAGATCTCAACCCAATAGAGCATCTTTGGGATGTGGTGGAACGGGAGCTTCGTGCCCTGGATGTGCATCCCACAAATCTCCATCAACTGCAAGATGCTATCCTATCAATATGGGCCAACATTTCTAAAGAATGCTTTCAGCACCTTGTTGAATCAATGCCACGTAGAATTAAGGCAGTTCTGAAGGCGAAAAGGGGTCAAACACAGTATTAGTATGGTGTTCCTAATAATCCTTTAGGTGAGTGTATATATATATATATATATATATTGTGACACTGTGTGGGGCGTGGTGCAGAACGGGAGGTATGTATGTACATGATTTCAGCTGCCTGTAATGATCAGCTCAGCAAGTTTCTAACTTGCCTTTGGAATTCAATCTTGATCACATTCCAGGTCTCTGGATCAATACCTTGATCAGTCACCTGTTTGATCATGCATGCTAATTCTTTTGTATCAGGTGTAGGGCTGGTGACAGGTTAACTGGTGCACAAAATGTATTTTTCCTTACATCATTTCGTGGACATAATGCATACTTGGGTGTTCATTCCATCCACGGAAGACAAAGTACATTTTTCTTTTCGTCCACAAAATTGCCAAGCATGAAATAAGTGGACATTTCGTGGGACAATATGTGAATTATGTTCACAAAATGTGCATTTCAATAGACAAAATACTCATTATGTGCATGAAATTATGAATGACACAAACAGCGCTCCATAGTTTTGTGAGACCTCTGCACCTGTCCAGGCCAGTACAGTCTGTTAGTGCGACAAATGCATTTCATGGATGAGGAGATGCATTTTAAATATGTTCGTATGACGTCACAATGTTTCTATGGTTACCCAGAAACCCCTTGTCTGCATCGCTATACAGAGACATGTACGCATATCTCCGCAGAAGCATAAATCGGATTTTAGCCACCTTCTACTTAACAATAACCTAGCCCCCAGCTTCAGGTCTATGCTGTGTGTGTATGTGTAGGGCTCTATCAGTCTTCTTTGTAGGCTAGCTTGTGTGTGTGCTAGTGTTAATATTTGTGCAACCCTGACCATCGACCCCCACCAAGCTGACACCGACATCCACGCTCTCTGTCGACAGCATTTAGTTTTTTGGCGAATTTTCACGGACCTCAACAACCTCCATCCAGTCAACACAGCATCGACGGCTCATATGTTGCAGGGTCAGTGTATTTGTTATTCAGGTAATTGAGTACCCTCATCTTGATTTCCTGGGTCAGTTTGGCTTCACCCTCTTTTGGATTCAGAACAGATGCCTATCCTGACAGGGCATCAGTGAAATCTTGGAGGGGCTTCAGGGGCCGCAGTGACAGATTTCAAGACCTGGGTGTCTTGCCAGGTGGCTACAAGGTACCGTGTTTTTTGTTTGCTGCCAGGACTTGTGTGATGGCTATTTCCTGCTCCAGGATTCTTTCCATCACCTGCAGACAAGATCCCCACCTTGTTGGGGATTCTGTGATGAGCTTGTGGAGTGTCAGGCTCAGTTCAACTTATGCATCCATCAGGGCCTATGGCTTTTTCTGGCTATAAGAGAATGTACTCAACCCTTTTTTGCACACTGCTGTGGTCTGGGAAACATGAGCATCAATTTGGAAACTCCTCTCTGGAAATTAAAAAGAAGGAATCAGAATATGAATTGATTGAAAAAAATTATAATTGGAAAAACTTAATAAAAATATAAATCACAATGCATCTACAATAATTGCAACAATGTACAGCATGGACACTGGACATGATTAAACATCTAATACAGGCATAGATTTACATACAACTGTTAGTTGTGATTAAGAGCTAGGTTGCTTTATAAGACTGTGTAATACACCGATCAGCCATAACATTATGAGCACTGACAGGGGAAGTGAATAACACAAATAATCTCGTTATCATGGCACCTGTCAATGGGTGGGATATATTAGGCAGCAAGTGAACATTTTGTCCTCAAAGTTGATGTGTTAGAAGCAGGAAAAATGGGCAAGCATAAGGATCTGAGCGACTTTGACAAGGGCCAAATTGTGATGGCTAGATGACTGGGTCAGAGCATCTCCAAAACTACAGCTCTTGTGGGGTGTTCCCGGTCTGCAGTGGTCAGTACCTATCAAAAGTGGTCCAAGGAAGGAAAAGCGGTGAACCGGCGACAGGGTCATGGGCGGCCAAGGCTCATTGATGCACGTGGGGAGCAAAGGCTGTACCGTGTGGTCCGATCCAACAGACGAGCTACTGTAGCTCAAATTGCTGAAAAAGTTAATGCTGGTTCTGATAGAAAGATGTCTGAACTCACGTATGGGGCTGCGTAGCCGCAGACCAGTCAGGGTGCCCATGCTGACCCCTGTCCACTGCCGAAAGTGTGAAAGTGCACAATGGGCACATGAGCATCAGAACTGGACCACGGAGCAATGGAAGAAGGTGGCCTGATCTGATGAATCACGAGTTCAAGGTGTTGACTTGGTCTCCAAATTCCCCAGATCTCAATCCAACCTCGCAACTTACAGGACTTAAAGGATCTGCTGCTAACGTCTTGGTGCCAGATACCACAGCACACCTTTAGAGGTCTAGTGGAGTCCATGCCTCAACGGGTCAGGCCTGTTTTGGTGGCAAAAGGGGGACCTACACAATATAAGGCAGGTGGTCAAAATGTTATGGCTGATTGGTGTATATGTAACCTATTTATTATTGAAAAAAAGAATGAAATTAGGCAACGTGTGGTTTATGTATTATTTGGATATTGCATTGTTTTACAAATCGTATATACTTAGACTTACTAAGCTCACTGTTGTGAGCAGTATTTGGCTTATAGGAAGGATCAAGCTATAGCCTAACTTTAAACAGCGACAAAGTGGAGGAGATAGGGAATACAATTCTCATTCTGCTTTGTTCTGTTTCTACCAAACTGTATGCGTTTTGGGCAGTGACATACACAGCCTTGAGGGGGGGCAATCGCTGAAACAAAATAAGGGGCAATTCAGGCGTGGGGGGGGCGTTTCTGGCGAAGTGTGGTTGGGGGGTGGGGGCGGGGGGGATGGGAGGATTATGGGGTGAATTGCGGTTCGAGTTGCAAGTTGCAATCGGGACAAATAGGGCACTTCAGGAGAAAAAAAGGCCAGGGGAAAGAAAAGGGGCAGTGGGCACCCCAGCACCCCCCCTCTGCACATCCCTGGTTTTGGGTATTGAAACTTACCGAGAGCAATGAGTAGCTTGTGTACAAAACATCCTAGTCTTGTCCATTTGGTCAGCTCCAATGTTTTGACCATGTTTGATCCGCTGTCGATTGTCATACACACTCGACGTAATTCTTCAAGCTCTGAGCGTGCATGCTTCTAGTTTTTTTCAAAATGTGTAATTATTACTGTATCATTCAACTGAAATTTTGAACAAAGCAAAATGGACTGAAACGCATTAATTAATTAATGTATTAATTTATCATGATATCCATGATATGGCAAAATCCAAAGCATGGCACAACATCATACTGGTATTCACATTCATAGCAGTATACCGCCCACCCCTACTTCCTGGTGCCTAAGAAAGATGCCGGGTTCTGTCCCATCATGGATTTGGGGTGCCTGAAAACAGTTCAAGATGCTCATACATCCATCTTACAAGCCATGCAGCGAGGTGACTGGTCCACAACCATGAAATTGAAAGATGCATTCTTTTACATTCCCATACTTCCCGGTTATTTGAAGTATCTGAGGTTTGTGTTGTGTTCAAGTTCCAGGTCCTCCCATTTGGTCTGTCCCTTGGTCCCTGCACTTTTTCCAAATTAATGGATGCCATTCTGGTGCCATTGCAGCTCTGCTGGGCTTATTAGCAGCGGCCTCCCAGGACTTGCCACTGAGCCTGCTATATCTCAGACCACTTCAGGCCTGGTTCAACAGGCTGGCATTACATTGGCAACACAATCACCACTGTTGGGTGCTAGTATTAGAACATAAGAACATCATAAAGTTTACAAACGAGAGGAGGCCATTCGACCCATCGTGCTCGTTTGGTGTAATTGTATTGCTGACCGTTTGGAAGGCAATCAGATAGTGGAGACATCTAATACGCGGGGTGGCAATTGGGCTGCTCACCATAGACGCTTCCAACGATGGTTGGGGCACAGTGTGGATTGCGGGGTGTGGATCGAGCCGTTCAGCTCTCTATATCTCTAGTCTTCCTGGGCCTGCAGGATTTTCTGCCAGCCCTCAGGAACAGACATGTGCTGGTCTGGACAGACAACACGCCAGTAGTGTCCAACATCAAACACCTGTGGTCCCAGTCTCAACTAGCCTTCTTGTGAGCAGTTAATCTGCCCGGTCTGGAGAACTCAGACGTCCTCTGACCTCTGAATGGCTCAGTTTGGCAAAGCATGTGCAGATCTCTTCACCTCACGAGAAAACACAATGCCCTCTCTGCCATGCCCTTCATAACTCCAACAGCCCTCTGGTAGTGGATGCGCTGGCCCACCCTTGGCTTCGCGGGCTGCTGTTGGTGGCCCCTTGATGGCCCAGTAGACTCTGATTTTCTGCACTAGTCCTGCCGTTAGACGGGGAGCCATGGCATTGTCCCACTGTGCAAGGACCTACCATCTCAGGCGGGAGGTGTGCTGTGGCACCCAATCCCAGGTGTGCTCCAATTGTGGGTCTGATGGATGATAATCAACACAAATGATGGAGTTGATAATTAAACAAGGTAAAAACAACAGGTATTTAGCTTACTAAACTGAAGTAGTTATAGTAGTATCTGGGCTGAAGAAGCATCCTGCGATGACAAAGTACACTATGCAAGCACAACAAGGGTCGAAAGCCCCACCTATGACAATAAACACACTGAGTTGGCAAGATCACAAGAGTCCCTCCCTACTACAGTGAAGTGTCGGGGAATGCCAAGAAAGTTACCACAATTGACAGCCTAGAAGAAATATTGGCAATTAATTAATTAATTGCAATAGATGGCATCTTATATAGCCAGCCTTACATAGTTCTTATCTCAATTTCCACACCAAAGCTCATATCCTTTCACAATAAGGTTTAAGACAATAGTACTGCCCGTCTATCCTCCAACTTTGTGTATCAAATTCTGGCATGATTTCATTTAGCAGGGCTTTGAATAACACTTTCCCTCCCATTAGAATTAAGTTGATTCTCTGAATGATTCTATGCACTTCTGTGCCTACCTGTGATAATGCTTTTACTAATACAGATTACCTTCTGCTTGGCTCTTCACCAAATATTTTTTTATTTTTTTAACATAAAATGACTGACACAGCTGACAGTACAATTTATGTGTAAAATAGTGAAAGTACAACCTATCAGTGGGAAACACTGGCTATTTATTTCTTGATAATCATGAGGGCCTGAAAACCCAAATAAAAAATAATTAAGTGATGTAGTGCTTTTTCACAGTTAGGTATTTTGAAATGCCACACAAAGAAATTGAATTAGATATTATTCTAAAGTGATGCTGAAAAAAACATGAGACATTTCTGTAAGTATGAAAAGAAAGTGAGATATCTTATTTCTTATTGTTTTACTTTTCTACTGTTTATAAATTAGTCTTATAAATACTACTACTACTACTACTACTACTACTACTAATAATAATAATAATAATAATAATAATAATAATAATAATAATAATAATAATATCTTCCTAAGAGGTAGGGTCCCCAACTAATACTTTCAACATCAATATGTGTGTAATGAAAAATGGCTGCCATTTGTTAAACTGTCACAAAACTTGAGCATAGATGGCAACAAAGAGCATAGAAAAGGATCCAGACATATACAAACAGTTTTTAGTTTGTTTATGCCAATATAAATAACAATATAGATGGGGGGGTAAGTCCAATATATCATAATCTAATCACATCTTGGGCAAACCATAATGCATCTTAGCTTTCATTTTGGGAAAAAAATATTAGTTCACATGGCCAGAACTGCACAGAAAACAGAAAACATTAACCACAGAAATTATACCAAAATTGTTTTACAAGATATGCAGTTATATCATCTGGCTAAAATAAAAAAAATAAAAATCATTACTGTGAAGATAATCTATATATATTAAATGTTTCAGCTGAGACAGGGCCTTTACTGCTTCCAATCAATGTATAGGCCTACTCCTAGAATATAAGGTAAATGTAATTTTAACGTTGTGTGCTGGGCCCTAGATGCATCACAGTTATGTGATAAAATACAGTTATACACTCTATCCTGTTATAACACAGTCCTCGGGAGCAAAACAGTCTTACTGTGTTATAGGTGAAACCGTGTTATATCGAACTTGCTTTGGTATTGAGCATTTTTCCTTTTTGTTGTAAATAAATCAGCTCTACAATGGTTAAGTTGTGTCTTTAATTACAACACTTTTTTTAATGGTTCCCCCCTCCACGAGTGCTATGTGCGGTGTTACAGGGCAAGCCATACATGATTAGACTTGTTGGGGACTAATTCCTCTTGCATAATGGAGGAGCGGGGTATATATAGAGGCTCTGCAGGGGTTTTGAGGAGTCGGCGCCCCATCTCAACCCATGCTTGCTTTGTGAAGACATGTCAGAGTCCTTATTTGTTACAATATAGTGTATTAATAACACAGATATAAATGCTATAAATGCACTTTTTGCTTTGTGTTTTTGATTTAACGCATTATATCCGAATTCATGTTATATCGGGGTAGAGGTATATATACAACATAGAGAGATCAAAAAATCCGTTTAAAAGCAAGTATCAATGTTAAACATTTTATCAAGGTTATTGTTATCCCTCACCAACCACCACTGCATCCTAGAAGACATACTATTATTACTGTAAATAATGGTGAAATCTTTGGCATAAGTTTGGTTGTGTTTCTATGTTTTTTTGTTTTTTTTTGCCAAAGCAACTACAATTTCATGTTCTTGTAAGCACATGTCAGGCGAAATAAATTATTTTCTTGTAAACATGAAACCTAAGTTGTAGTAAATGCAAAAAACAAAGTTTTAAAAGCTAACAAAAATACAGGAAATTGACCAAATCTTCAGGGCATTTTGACATACAAATAAATCACTGACAGAGGTTTTGACATTTTCAGGGCTTGTGTTGTATCATCTTTGTGTTGCTTATAACTAATAATCTAATTATTTTATTTTAATTTTTTTAAACAATGATTTCTAGAGGTTGAGAAGAGTGTTATCATACGTTTCATTATGTTTGGTACTGTGGCAAGGGGGTTGCAATTTAGTCTTCTATGGTGAGATCTTGAGACAGTTTAACCCTTTAGCAAACATATTACTGCATTTTCCTCAGTTTTGTACTTTTTTGTACAAAATTACTAACGAAGTTTTCATGAATTATGTTATGAAATGTATTACTGTCATTTTAAAATTCTTACATTTCATTATGTCCACTTCACCTACAATAAAACATACATCAAATTATTTATGTATTAGACATATAGGTCCTGCCCTAGTATTGGCAGGAGATCCTACTTCTATGCAGTACTTGTTTTGTTTTATATGTTGCGCTGATGGGAGTTTTTAACATAGCCATATGCGGTGAAATGCGGTTCAAAGCAGCTTTCAGCAGAGGTATGGCAGCTGTTACATTGTGAATGGCATAGGTATATACCATAAATCAGTACTTCACAAACTCAAGAGTCCCAAGCACCTGCCAGGAGTTTAAGAATGAAGAGATATGCAATGGTATGACAGTAAAACTAAAAGCCCACAAATGTCTGGTTTTTTTTGGAAGCTGTTTAGGCTATGGATGGTTTTATTCAGTAATGCTGCATCCCACACTCGAGGAACTTAATTGAAATTCAGTTCATAGCTTTTCCATTTTCATTCACTTTCACAGTTAAAAGGTCATTTTTTTACATAGTAGGAAAATTCCATCTGATATTTACTACATTCAGCAAGTGTGGAAATGAAAGGTACACGGAACATTAAACCAGGCTCCACTCAGCTGAATGTACCGTTTCCCACACGGTGGGGTGTACAACATGGATTGGATAATAATCTTCTTGAAACCTGAACTCAATGAATTTGTTTGTTGCTGCATGATTTATTGGATGTCTCAGGCTATATTTTTGCAATTGTGCCTGTAATCAAAGATGTTTCCTGAGCTGGAGAATCCTATCAACACCCATTGCACTCTGTAATGAATCCCACTTGTTTGCAATTCAAGAGTGAGACATGTAAATGTAGGCTACAGATGATAGAGGGAGAATAGGATGTAATTAAGAAATGCTTTATACTAGTAAGCATTGGGCAGTGTAGTGTGAATAAATGCAGATTGCATGCTAGATATAAAAAGAATTTCCAACCTGGACATTTATTTTAATCATGTATCCCCCATAGAACGGAGAGCTGTGTTGTCCGTGCGCATTCTTGGATGTGCCATGCTTTAAATGTAGATGTATTCAAATTGAATTTTCCTTTCTTCACAGAAAAGTCTGGTGGTATACTTGGCCTTATGGCTTTTAACAAGACGTGTGACTATCAGTTCCCTGGGTTACAGCTAACCCCAGAATAATGCAATTTTAAGGAATCAAGTGTTATGGGTTGTGACACAAAAATACACATATACTATATAACCAAATGTAATGCGACAAGCCTCATTAAGACAGAAATGGGTTGTACAAGCGATAATGTACTGCTACAATGATTTTTTTGTTTTTTTGTGTGTGAAGGGCACCTTGACTGACAATACTTTTTGCTATTTTGAATGATAGTGCACTCCCACCACTGCTAATGGAAGGCTCATACCTCTACCATCTACCATACTAATTGCATCAGATAATAAATTAATTACGTAATCTCTAATTACGCCTGTCTCCATTTTAGATTATGAATGAAAATGTGATATTTTAGCAGAAATGCAACATAAATTAAATGCATTAAAATCATGAAACGCAGTGGAGAATTATTTAGAAAAAAATATATTAACATTTCAGGCATGCTTTTATTTTATGATATTTATGATATTATGATAGTGTTTTGTTTTCTATCCCACCTATTTTATACAATCAATCCAATGTTCAGAATTTAGACAAATTAAACTAACCAACTTTTTTGCACACAATTGTTTCCAGAAGACAAGGGCTTGACCACATCAAAACTTTAACCTGTCAAATCACAAAGTTCTAATCTGTTCCTAATTTGCAATTTGTGGGTGGGTGACAGTTTTGATTCGTGCTAGCAAATTAATCTTAATATCTAGGGCAGGAATTGCAAGGGAGCTCATGATACAATATTATCACGATAACTAGGTGTTGATACGACATGTATTGCGATTTTCATGATCCTCATGATTCTATGTGTATTGTAATTTGATTCGATTTCTAAGATTTAATTTGAAATTAATTGTGAATGTAAACATTATTTAATATAAGATATATCTAAGGTTATAATATCTGAACTTTCAAAAGAGGGGGTGGAGGTACAGATGTATTAGATTAGATGTATGTTTTTTTATGTCAGTGTATTAATTTATTTAAGTATAATGCAGTAATATTTATTATTTAACAGAATTTGGGTTGATAACAAGACAATTTTTTCACTGCATTATTTAAATAAACGCATTCATCATGAGCAGATAATATTGTGTGGAGTCTCAGGAACTACATGCCCTAAACTTAAAAGAAATATACTGTCAGTGGTGAAGTATGGAAATGCTCTCTTACAACAGCTCATTTAAAATAACAAACACTTCCTTTCCTTTCCTTAAGGAATTAAGTCCTATAAAGTCCTCGAGACATGACAGTTGAATTTCCTTACACAATTTTCTATGAGTACGTTCTTATTAAATATCTCAAAAACTGCATGGCATGCTTTAATGTGTCTCTGATGTGAAGGGTTTGATGCTTAATTAAAGGAAATCCCTACAGGTTTCAATTTTGGTGTTTAACTGTAAAACCTCTCTTTGATCAGCATGTTCAATTCAGCAATTAAATCGTACAAATGGTGTCTTTAATTTCGCGACCCTCCTCTAATAATTAACTTATAAAAAGTGGGATTCCTGTGGGAGGAGATTCTGTATTACACTTTGAAAGGACAAATTTAATTAAGCGGCAGTATCTTCGCCATTGTTTAATACATTCTTTAGACTACTTGTTCATTATTGTCTAAAACAGACTCCAATTTGATATTAGAGAATTGCTTTGCAGACAAACTTTGGATTCAGAAAACATTCTTCTCATTCTGTATATGAAATACACCTATTTATTTTATTACTTTTTTTGCAAGTATGTACATTCCTAGGTCCACTTTTTTGCACAATTAAATTTCATTCTGAAGCACAGCTATGGGTAATTTGGTGATACAACCAAAGCCCTCACTTTCAGGTGCCACAAACAATGATGTGGCCTATCATATGTACCCCTAAAAAATAAGTTGTTCAGTTAGGAGGCACAATTCACTTTATAAGCTTGCACATTTGTCTTTTCATTTGGTGGCACTAGGTCCTCCAAGTGGCAGATGATTTCTTTTAGCTGCCACTCATGAAACACTCATGACAGATGTGTTTGAATAGACTAGCACAGAAATGTTATTAGCCTACTGGAATACGTATGCTGAAAGGGCACCTTCAATTATGCCAGTTTGTAAATCAGACATGATTTAAAGCCTTGTTTAAAGCAATTCCAGCCTTCAGTCAACAGATTAGACCAAATCAAAAGTTTATGGTTAAAATTGATTGGCAGAAATTGATCCCAGGTCCCAGGAGCTATGAAGCAGCAAAGATAACCATTGTCAACCGTAAGCTACACTTTTATTTCTGGCACAGTGAATCCTATTCACTCCAGACTTTGGATTTGGAATAAAGCATAGCATAATGGGAACATACGGGCTACAAATTCAACACAGGCAGAAAAATCAGGAGCATATCTGCAACTTTTTGTAAATTAAGAGGCTAATATATCTCTCCTACTGGACAATTGTTCTTCTTTCAATATGGCTGTGTGATCCCTGTTTGATGAAAGCTGAATTTCCTTAATCCATGTAAATGTGTTATTGGGGCAATATGTATGTTTTCTTGTGCCTGTAATTTCACCTTTGTTAAAGTGCATTTTGGATTGGCGATAGCTACCATGCAAACAGTATTATTAGTTATTCGTTTTGCCATTGATGTAATTAGTAATTGAATTATCTTTCGTGAACATAAATATGATAAATATCATAATTTTATTTATCCCACTATTTCTTAAACAGTCATTGTGTTAAAATGTGTTGTTGTTTGTGTTTTCACTGCTGATAAGGAAACAGAAGAGCAAACTCACAGTGCTTTACTTATTTATTTCGGATGTGAGATTTGGCAGTACTGCATTGCTTTGTTTGAAGTCTGCTTAAAATAACAGTGATTTGGTTTTCATATTGGATTCCACATTATTCAGTTTAAAGCAGTGTTACTTATTAATAATTTAGGTCATTTTATCATTATTAGTAGTATTAGTACTAGTAGTGGTAATAGTATTATTGGGATTGTCATGTATTGTTGTTTAGAAAACAATTAATATTAAAAAAATCATGTGGGAAATGAAAACAAACTGAATACTAAGTTAAAGTCTCAACATAAATCAAAATTAAGGAAATTGCAATTTTAGTCATCAACAATATACAATAGGTAGAAATCTAAAAAAGCTGACATTCCAATTTAACCAACTTATCTTCCACTTAAAGTGTAGGCTTTGTCATTGACATTTAAAATAGCTACACATTCTCATGAGTCTTATGTGGTGTTATAACAGGAATGAGTCTGGGTAGGAGAGGATTTTGTGATTATGACATGATCAGATTTCTTGTGATAGAGGATTGACTGGCTAAACTATAAAATGGATTCATTCTTTTTTTGGTGCTAGGAGTGTGAAGTGAGTGATGTTGTAGGACTTTATCATTTTTAAAGGTGGGATTTAATGTTTTTAAAGTGACAAAAAAAAGAGACAATTACTACATCTTGATGTTTTCATTCAGTTAGACTATGGTGCAGGACCACGTACTGTTATGCCTGTTGAGTCTGTTGAGTGTCTTATGTCTGTTGAGACTGTTTTGTTGTTCAGGACGTCTGTATTAAATATACATTTAAATCTTAACATTGTTGGATTAAAACAAGAAACCCTGCATGATTTACATCCACATGGGCTCTTCTCAAGTAATGTATTACTAATCATGTTGCAACATTTTGAACTATATACATATAGCTTATTAACATATGTATTTGTGGATTCAATATATGAGTAACAATAACATGTTTGCATTAGTTTAAGAAATACTGTGTCATTTTATATTACAATAATAAGATACATTAATTACAAAATATATCACAATGTTTGTTTATGCAGAATTCAGACACCACAGGCAAGGCAATGTTAAATATTCACATTTTTATTTTATTTTTTCCTGAATGTGCAAAGGCTTCCACTATTAATGTGAAAACAATATGCAGAATATACTACTGCAGATTAGCAATATTAATATTCACCATAGCATCTTGCACTTAGCATACTGAGAGCTGATTTAGAGTTAACATGAAAGCAAACCATGCCTTAGAAATACTCTCTCTAGCAAGTTTTATCATCATCATTGAAGTTAGAAAATGAACTGGATGAGAGATAGAACGGTGCAAGCACTATTCAATTTTCCACGGACAAATTATGCAGTAATTTAATGTCACAAAACAGTGACATATTCCAAGATTAATCAAAAACGTGAATGGAGAAATACTTTTCAATATTTCTCTTCAGAGAATGAATCAAACTTGAATTACTGAAGTAATTATTTATTTTTAATTAAATCATCAATTAAGTAATAAATCTTATTAAAATATCCCAGGAAAGCATGCATAAACCAAATCAATATATCAAGTTTGCTCTGTAATATATATATATATATATATATAACAGCTTTTTATAGCCTCTGGAATAAAATAAGCTTTGGTCAGCTTTGCTCCAAGAAGTTTTTCTGTTTATCCTTTTTACTATTCAGTGGTGTCCATGGGGCTCTGCTTATGATTTATTGAGATAATTAAAATGTCTCATTTGTGAAACTGCATGCACTTTGATAGAAACACAATCAATAAAGCCATTAAGTTCACTGCCGTTAGATTCCAAACATGTGAGCACTTTCTAAATGACCTCGGCACATAAATCATTCAAGGAAATATTTGTAGACATCCCATACCTTCAGCCTGGCAACAAAACAGTGCTCTAAACAACTGTGCTCAGGCAAAATTATTAAGGGTGTTCAAATGCCAAACCATTCAGATCAAATAAACCACTGGGATTATTAATCCTGTCATTTAGTGTTCCTTTGGAATCCCTCTAATCCTGTTAATGTCAGTCTTTATGTGTTTAAGGGGAAGGGGGTGGGGTCCTCAACATTTGAAATGTCTGACATGCCTACATCGTGATTTTGAACTCTACTTCCTATATTTGAATCTGCGGTGAAAGAAAGAAGTACATAAATCACATGTGGCCTAGTCATCCCATCAACACACTTGCCACTCATTCTATGATTGCAAATGCCCGTTTTTCCTTTTTGTTGCTGATGTGACGTTCCTATTGATTGTTGTAGAGCACAGTTACACACACACAAACATATATAGACACACGCATAAATATGATGTCATGTTTCATGAATTTTTCATACAACTATGGTATTATATTGTTACATGACCAGTGTGTGTGTTTATAAATGTGTGTACGTGTGTGATAAAGTGTTTCGTGTTGCTATAATATGACTGGCTAAAATCATAAGGGTTTCCATTACATATAAGACAGTATACTTTTTTGCATATGCTTTAGTGATATTGAAACTGAGAATGATTTACTTGTACCATATCACCATTTATCATTAAGGCTTCTCAATAAAGCAACACTTTCAGGAAAAATTAGGTTGCAAAAGGCTCATTCTAAAGGAGTACACTTTCCCTTTGGTGTTTAATTCAAATTGAATTACCCCCTGTTACATATGGATGAATCCTCACTAGTTAATTCAACCATCTTCAGTTGTGGAACAACCCCAAAGGGATTTGTTTGCTAATTTATATTCTGCTGTAACTGTAATATTTACATTTTTAGTTGAAAGAATATGTGGTTCTAACATTGACATTCATTGCTGTCTAATTGAATAACTCTTTTGCTCTGGTAGGTAAAATATGCTTGAGTATTTTATGGAGAAAATCAAGATTTCCCTTTGTTGCCTAAAATAGGAGAAACAAAGCAGGGGTATTTCTACAATATACAGCAGATGTTTACATGGCTATGTTTACATTTGTCAATCCAAATGAATTTGTTCCGAAGATTCCAAATTAACTGTTAAATTATTTTCTGTTTTGTATTTGTAATTAATTTAGAACAATTTGCAGATTATATTTACATATATACACCAGCATAAGTCAATCAAGGGATGTAATCGGAATACATTTTGTGCATATTCGTAGAGCACCCTTTAGTTGGATTATAGATGGAATATTAGGCTCCATGTATACATAGCCAATGTGTGACTAAAACTATGGCTACACATTAAGTTTCTCTTCAGTGATACAATACAAATGCAATGTATTATCTCAAATATCTGCCATTTGTATGTTAGGTCTATAGCTTAAACTTTAGTTTATCAGGAGTGATATTTTATTTTATTTTATTTTTGGAGTGATAGCAACCCCTATCTTGCCTTCAGACTGCACACCCACCTCAGCATGAATACAAGAATAAATAGTGGGAAGAGGAGTTGGTTGCATCACATCTGCAGCAGCTCCATGGCCCATTTCACCTAACAGTGGGAATCCCATAGCCCCTCCCTTATCCTACAGCCAGGAGGATTAAGGCCAACCTATTCTCAATTGCCAATCCATTCAGCATCCAGAGGGCTGTCTGCAGCTACTGAACTGCATATTAGATTTTTTCCTTCGATTAAATTATGTGAAATTCCTTATTTGATTAAAAATATTCTCTGAAGACAGTGGTTTGAGATGACTTGGTGGAAGTGATAGGATTACATTTTTCAACATCACTTCTTCTGCTCCCTGCTCAGATTTAAGGAGGCAAAAACATGTCAACAGTAAGATTTATAACCATTGTTTCTGCCTTTGTATATACAGAATGTGAATAATTTGTACTATACCTAGCATGTCAGTCATCATAGAAGTTTTACCTCTCAACAGGTTTTCCAAGAAGAGGAGCTCCAAAATTATTATACATATATTAGTGTCATTATTTTGGAGCATGACGACAACCTTGGAGATCAGAGATTCAAAACAACGACCTTCAAATCATGTCACTGCCTGACATTTGGCAACGCATGCATGAAGCTTTTTATAGTCACCCGTTTCAAACTTTATAATATGAACAGATTGGTCTTTTATTATTAAATCATGCTGTAAATTGTCCTATTATACAAGGAAAAGACTTTGATAAATTTGGGCCAGAGGTTACAAAGAAAACAAGTCATTATTGCTCCAGCCAAATCTTTACCTTGTTACTCAGAAAAGATATGACACAGAATTGATTGCACTGGCCTGTGTGAAATATAAAGGTTTTCATCTTCCAAATTGCTATCTTTGCTTTGGTGTGTCAAAGCCTTTAGAATTCCAATTTATCAGCACACAGTGTAGAAGTTTGCAGCAGTCATGTTTTTATACAATTTTCTTAACATTAAAATGCATCACTGAAAGAAAAGAAAATCTGAAATGCCTCTTATCTAAATACCTCAAGAGGAGATGTTGTCAAAATAGAAGTGATTGTGGAATGCATAATATTCTAGAATTATAAACAATCCCACAACACTCCGTGTCACACACAATTTTGCTTTTTTTCCTTATCGTTGTTGTATGGTCCTTGATGTGATTTAAGTTGAGTCCTATATTACCTTTGATGAACTCTCGTTGCATGGATCGAATCTTATATTCCATTTCTGTGCATTGCATAGGAATGGTGCTCTTGTTTCTTCATAACCCCATTCGAAAAAAAGACGTCTGGTCTGAATGATAGGATTACACGTTATCAAGAGGTGTCAAAAGTGGCTACAACACTGAATATGAAGGATGGACTCAACTGCTAATTTAATTTATGAAATGAGAAAATTGGATGAGTAGTAGCTGTAGAGGTGACCTAGAAGCCCTTTCCAGCTTTAACTGAAGTAAATGTAGCTGGGATAGGAACTTCATAGTTTATATCCTTTAAGTGATCTGCAGTCTCATTGACTGCCAGTCTTCATAACACCACCATTTTTACTGTTTCCATTATAAGACTTGCTGACAATGGATAAATATATAGAGGGTTGTAACACATCAGAACAGGGGCGTAGCCAGAATTTTCTTTTTGGATAGGCCTAGAAAAATTTGGACAGGCATTTTTTCTACTTATTTATTTAAAAAAATGTGCGACGTGCACTGTATATTATTTTGTAATATAATCGTTTTATACTAGTGCATAGTACTTGGAGAAACCTCGTTACATATACAAATAATTACCTATTCCAGCATATTAAAATAAGACTTAAAATTTAGACCAGTTGCCAACTTCATAAAAGTCATCTTCAGACGCACTTTAATCTTGATGGACAAACAAGCCTATATTTGATGTTACAATTTATACCACTGTGGGCAGTAGTACTATAAAATGGTACCTTACCTTTAGTAGACGTATCATAAGGCGTGACCTAGATCACAAGGCGCAGACGGTGAGGTTTTGAGTTGAATATGGTGATGATTTCATCATAATCCAATGTATCTGTCAGTTCACGCTCAAAAGACAGCAAACTGAAGTGGTTCAGCCGGGCGCTTGTCATTGATGTGTGAAGACAATTTTTTATCCTGGTTGTTGTTGAGAAAAGTCTCTCCACACTGCATGATGTCATTGGAAGTGTGACAATGATCCTTAACAGATTTTAACACACTCCTTTTCCTCCAGATGTCTTTTTTTTTTAAACCTAGCGATCGACATTTGGTTTGCCATTGCTAGAACTACTAAATTACCTTAGCTGGTGAGTCAATTAGAGTAAGCTAGCGTGGTAGAGCTCACTAGCTTATGCACTACAAAGTTTAGCCACGTGACGTTGCCAGGTTGTTGTGGTAAACCACAATATGAAAATGTTTTAAATTTAACCAATAGTTGGAAGCCAACTTGATTGTCGCAAACTATTTCTTTGTTACATTACAATAAAATTACCCATAGAAAATAAATCTCACATGTGTTTCTTTTAAAAATGTAATAAAATAAAACACAATTCATATTGAATAATTTCTGGGACATTTTTTTGGTAGGTCTGAGATCAAGCTAGGAATGCCAAGGCTATGCCACTGCGTCAGAAGCAATGGAGATACAATTTGAAATATGAAAGAGAGACTTGCATTAAAAAAGACCAAACAGCTGTCCAAAATGCCACATAAATACTGTCTATATGTTTCCTTTTCTACCCTTTTCATCTCAAGCATGTATGGTCTCTTTAGGTCATCTGAAGTTGGTGGAACATTCCAGCAGCTAGCATTCATACTATAATACAACCAGCACAGATAGGTGGAAGATTTCCTTTAAATGCCCAAAGGCATCTTCAAGATATCCTTCCATTTTATTATTTCGCGTTAGACATTTGGGTTTCTATTTAGGAATAGCATCACATTGATGTATTTGAGTGTATCCACTACATTATAATAAAACCTGTAATGGAGTGAGTATTTCAGCTTTTCAGCACAATTAACCAATCTAGATATATACCAAATTCCAGCTGGAAATAACAATCAATAGTAATGTATTTACCAAAGGATTGGGGCATTATCATTACTTTCATCCAGAACACAAGTGCAATTCCAACTAGTCTAATTAAAATAAATGAATGAATAGAAACTAGCCCAAATACCTGGCCCTGACAGATAATAGTTGGATACAGTTTCCCTCAAACTGCAGAAAAACGTGCAAGTTCAGTTTGGGCCTAGAATAATATTTTAGTCGATGATGACACGAAACAGGATGGCTACTGATTAATTATACGGCATTCAATTATATCTCATGTTTCCCTTTAGTATACTATTGATATATTAATTAATGTAATTACTCATCCTAATAACTGCACATTTTTAAATTATTATTCCTGTAGTATCAAAACTTCCCTTTCTGACCTTTTTGTTTTCACATCTCTTCTCATCAACTCTTATCAAGACCTTGAGGTGCAGGTGCTGCTCCTGGTCTAATTTCCACCACTTTCTTAAACACATTCATTTATTAGCTTTTTATGAGCTGGGAAAATGTACAATATGTATGAGAATTAAACTTAAAATTCCATGCATAATTTCACATTGAATGTCTCACCTCACCTATGGTTAATTACCCTTGACTGTTCACTGCAATGTAATTAACAGGCTTCCATCCTGCAACAGCCTTGGAATCCTAATAGGAAAACCTATTGTGTTAAGTGTTTGACTTTCAGAGGTTCGGCAGGTTATTCTGTGCTACACGCAGTGATAATAATACTTTTGGTCTTCGCACCCAAGCAATTTAAAACATGCACCAGTGTCTGAATACAATGCTCAAGTTCAGCTACACAGTTAGTATTGCATTTGGGCTCTATAAAATGTGTGTGAATACTGGGCAGTGTTAAAAGTGTAAAACAATGGTAAATATGTGTGTGAATACTAATTTTGTGTGTCTGTATGTGCTACTATAATTGGGCCATTTTGTAGCAGTGTATATATATGGGTTTTGTTTATGTTTTAACACTGACTTTTGAAATCTGTTAGTGTTTACAATATTACCAAATTTCCCTCAGTTCTTCACTTTGGTTAAGTGCTTTCTCACAGTTGGCATAATTGCCCACAACTGACATTTCCATCTTCTTCCCGGGAGAAGGATACACACAAAGAGACGACTAATTGTGACAGATTCTACCATCGCATTTGCTTACAGCAAACTGTATTGCCACGTTCCCTCATTCATTTTTGCCTTTATTTTGGGACAATTCAGCATGGATCGACAGAAGGCTATATATTTAAATGATCATGCTTTTTATTCAACAAAAACCAGAAGGCATTGACATTGGGAATAGCCTGCTGAAAGTGATGGCTGGCAGATGTCTCGGAGATGCATATAGCAGTACCAAAGTCTGTAAGAACCGCTGAGAAGGCAGTTCCGAGACTGAGGTTATTCCTGACATATGGTGAAAGCTACAGCAGCAGGTACCGAAATCATTCAGATTAACAAGAGACACATTCTTGACTGGCCCCCAAATTCGAGCCTTAGTGTAAAAACATCACCCCAGTTAACTAAATAATTAATTCACTAGTACATTAATTGATAAACAGACAGAAATACAAAATACAAATATTTAGCTTAAGTAAAAAATCCTTTATTTATAAACAGAACATTACATAAATTCCTTCCCAAAATATATATATATATATATATATATATATATATATATATATATATATATATATATATATGGAGCTATTTTAAACATATACATTCATGTAATTATGCTCTTTAAAACCACTCTTTCACATTGACAATCAGAACAACTGTCACTGACAACATGGATTTTTTTAAAGAATGATATTTGGAAGACTAAGGGCCTAACACTCACATAAATGAATCATGCATAAATAAATTTGTATGCTTACTCTTGCCAGCACAATTCTATACAAATTGCAAAATATATACTTACACATATTCACAGTTTAAAATGCATTTTTGCTTGACCAGCAGTATTAAAGCAAACCCATTCAATTAATCTATACCAGGCTCTTGCATTGAGTGTAGATATAGATATAGATATTAGTTTGGTGAAATTATATTTAGACACCATTGAGAGAACTCTAAAAACACTGAAAGAACTAAACATTTGCTGAAGCTCATAAAAGAAAACACTACCTTCCCCTGGGCTTACATCATGGGCACACAGTGTCGCACTTCACAACCTTGGAAGGGTGAAGTAAGGTAATACACACACACAAAAAGTTTTTTTGTGTCAACTAAATCGGTTTAAGGATGGAAACAGAGTCTGCAAGGATTTTCAGAAACACTCTCTTGTGATAAAAAAAAGTCTAGTCTGTTAAAGCGAAACGAAACATCTTTAAACAGTCGAGATGAGTTTTCAAATTAGAGAGTTGAAGATAAGATGTTTATTTCAGGCTGCCATCTGGAAGGGAAGGCCTTGACAATCAACTGTTGAATTCTCATCGGGGGTCCGTGTTGAGCTCTAGGCCACAGGAGAGATTAAGATACCAAACGCTGCCATCAAGCATCAAGCATCAGGCATCAAGCACACTTTCTGCAACACAGCTGTGTGAACTCGCACAAACACAAAATAACACTGTCCCTCCGCCATATCGCCATCTGTACTACACAATTAAATGCATGCCAAACCAGAGTAGCATAATTGAAACAAAAACGCTATCTTACAACCCTGCATACACCATATACAAACCCGTCAGTTTCATTTAATTTAACTTGAACCTCCTTATTATACTCTAGTGAGGTAATTTCCAAAGAGTGTGTCTGTATATAGGTATGTATGTGTTTGTGTGTATATATATATATATATATATATATATATATATATATATACACTCACCTAAAGGATTATTAGGAACACCTGTTCAATTTCTCATTAATGCAATTATCTAACCAACCAATCACATGGCAGTTGCTTCAATGCATTTAGGGGTGTGGTCCTGGTCAAGACAATCTCCTGAACTCCAAACTGAATGTCTGAATGGGAAAGAAAGGTGATTTAAGCAATTTTGAGCGTGGCATGGTTGTTGGTGCCAGACGGGCCGGTCTGAGTATTTCACAATCTGCTCAGTTACTGGGATTTTCACGCACAACCATTTCTAGGGTTTACAAAGAATGGTGTGAAAAGGGAAAAACATCCAGTATGCGGCAGTCCTGTGGGCGAAAATGCCTTGTTGATGCTAGAGGTCAGAGGAGAATGGGCCGACTGATTCAAGCTGATAGAAGAGCAACTTTGACTGAAATAACCACTCGTTACAACCGAGGTATGCAGCAAAGCATTTGTGAAGCCACAACATGTACAACCTTGAGGCGGATGGGCTACAACAGCAGAAGACCCCACCGGGTACCACTCATCTCCACTACAAACAGGAAAAGAGGCTACAATTTGCACAAGCTCACCAAAATTGGACAGTTGAAGACTGGAAAAATGTTGCCTGGTCTGATGAGTCTCGATTTCTGTTGAGACATTCAGATGGTAGAGTCAGAATTTGGCGTAAACAGAATGAGAACATGGATCCATCATGCCTTGTTACCACTGTGCAGGCTGGTGGTGGTGGTGTAATGGTGTGGGGGATGTTTTCTTGGCACACTTTAGGCCCCTTAGTGCCAATTGGGCATCGTTTAAATGCCACGGCCTACCTGAGCATTGTTTCTGACCATGTCCATCCCTTTATGACCACCATGTACCCATCCTCTGATGGCTACTTCCAGCAGGATAATGCACCATGTCACAAAGGTCCAATCATTTCAAATTGGTTTCTTGAACATGACAATGAGTTCACTGTACTAAACTGGCCCCCACAGTCACCAGATCTCAACCCAATAGAGCATCTTTGGGATGTGGTGGAACGGGAGCTTCGTGCCCTGGATGTGCATCCCACAAATCTCCATCAACTGCAAGATGCTATCCTATCAATATGGGCCAACATTTCTAAAGAATGCTTTCAGCACCTTGTTGAATCAATGCCACGTAGAATTAAGGCAGTTCTGAAGGCGAAAGGGGGTCAAACACAGTATTAGTATGGTGTTCCTAATAATCCTTTAGGTGAGTGTATATATATATACATGCACACACTTTCCACTTCAATGTAGTGTCTATTTATACCATTTATGTATGCATGCATGTTCAAGTCCACCTGTGACCCTTTTTCCTGAAACAACTCAAAACACTTAATCTGCACAAACCGTATCAAACTGTGCCATTTAAGCTCATTACATTTTCAGTATTCCTCGATATTATTCATAAATAAATAAATAAGACCGGCAATTGGAAATCTCTGTTCGTTTAATTTAATCTCCTTTTGCAGTCTATGAATTTCTTTCACGCTGCATTTTCTGCTGTATAGCTGCTGTCACTGATTAGTAGGGAAAAAAGGTTATGAAACAAGTAATCACACTTTAATTATGTAGTAGCAATGCCTTGCCTTAAGGCTTCAGTACGTGTCAGTATTGATTTCAAGATTTAGTTTTTAATCACTGTCCACTGCTTTGCTGTATTAAATATGGTATAGATTGGATATCAGATCATAATACCCATTAGCTGTGTAAATTGCAAATGGTTTTCTGCTGCAGTCTTTACTTTACCTCAGGCAAAATCAATACCCCAAATAATCTTTTGTGATGGATCTGTCTTCTACAGCCAGGGGGGGAAATGTTTATTTTATGTTTAATGTTTTTCACTTCCCACTATCTCTATATCATGAGTAAGACTGAGATTTATCAGGTGAGAAACACTTAAAACAGCATTTGTCTTTTTAAGAGCTGCTATGGACCGTGCATTTTTCCCCAGCAAACGTGAACTGAAAATAAACAAACAAACAAATACATTAATACAATTTAATACATATATGGGTGGTCTCCAAATCGTCAGAATTACTCAATAATTTGCTTTCTCTCAGTATACATAACCTCAAGCTATGATAACTTTCCTTCATTTTATTGTTGTCTTGTTCAATCAGGCAACTGCCAGAACCCAATTTTATGCTAAATTCAAACTTCCACACAACATTTTCCAGTTCAGACTCCTGTTACCCAAAGCTATTTTCTATAGAAAACAATACTTGTAATATGAAATGTCATATCTGGTAAATAAATGCAATTCTGACATACCTATAAACCATTACTGATAGAAACTTTTGTTGCCGTTCTTGTCATTTTTGCGGAAACATAACTATTGATCTTTAGAAGGGAAAACTACACACAAAAAAAAGATTTTGAAATACTACACAAAGTAATGATTTCATCCACCTCCAAATGCATTGTCTGAGATAGATCTGTACATCATTGGAGAAAAGTTGTTTTTGAAAAAATTGAAAAGTAGGATTCCAAATTGAAAAGACAAACAATTATCACTCATATGTCAAGAGTCTGATTAGAATCCTTGATGTTAATCTACAGTAATCACAGCTATTTATTTGAATTCAACTGCAAATCAAGATCCAAATAAGTGTCCACACACAGTATAGCTCTAAAGTATGCATAACTGAATATGATCTGCGTCATCATACTTAAGTTCCTTGACGATGTGACTAATGTCTCATTCTAACACTTTAGTCTTGTTCCTGAAGAACACGCATCTTATTAGCTCAGATTTATTTTCAGTGAACCTGAAACTTTACAATAAAAGACGTGGCAAGCACTTTGTAGAACTTAAGCACAGACTACACATTTCTGCTTGGCAGCTTACCAGCCTGTAAGGTCAAGCGGAGCATTTTTGAAGTGCTTTGTATAATGGGGACATTTTAAATATTAAATACAATGTACAGGTTTCCCTTGTTTTGTTTTAATGTCCCCCTTGTTAATTTCCTTAGACGAGGAAGATAGATAACATCCTGTATTCTGCTGGTGAAACTGAATAAATACTTTCCTTTACACATGAGTCTTCCATTTCTTCTAAAACTGTCATATTGAAAAGAAACCGTCTTGTAAAACTAGAGTTGTGCCATAGTATGTGACATAGCATGTTAAAAATTCATTTTCCTGTTGAACGCTCTACATGTATTTATTTTCCTGTATAAAAGAGTAGTTATCCTCCTTAACCTGAAAGAGAGATGCTGGGGTCATTTTCTAATCTACAGTAAAAGAGCTCACTTCATAATTAAAGATCCTGGACTCTATTAGTGAAATGATAGACGAGAGAGATAAGTCCGCTGGGAGCAGTCTTATGGCTGTTGAGACTGGGCATGTGATCCCACACACAATGAATCACTGTCCCTTTGTTTACTCACATAAAGGCTTTCGAGCAATTGCTGAATTGATCGTTTTGAAATTGAGACGGTCTTTGCGGGATGCTAAACCAACTGCTGGTGAGATTTCTTTCCTCAGGAGTGGAAACTACATTGCCTTAAAGTGCAAGCAGTAGGTTTTATTGTGTGTACTCCTCTCTCATACTTAAGTGCTGTTTTTTATGAACATTTGTTAATTAACACAGTACATTAACAAGGTTTGAGTGAAAGTGTTGCCAAATGCACTTTATTTATCTTATACTGATATCTATGGTGGTGATACTATATTATGACCACAGTAGTGGGCTTTGTGAAGTTTGTGGTTTTTGAAGGACACCACCACCACTAGCTCATATTGCGATTTTCTGGTAAACTGTCAGCACTGATGGATTTTTGTATTTTTGGGTGACAGCCTGTACATCTACCGCCGTGATTGTGTAGCATGTCACAAACTTGGCAGGGGAACACGGAGGTTCAGGGAGGATAGCATTAAATACAGTTCATAGACTTCAATCCCAACCTCAATCCCAGGGAACACCTCTAGGATAAACTGAACAGAGAGCTGGGAAATTACTGTGGGAGATCATCCTCTCAGTGCTGCACGAGGAATGGCAGAGTAGCCATTCATCAAAAGAACTGCGGCAGACATTATGCCCCTAGGTTTGGTCAGTACCCCATTAAACCGATTATAAACAGCTGTTTGGTATCCGTCTGTTGGCCCAATGCAGGCACACATACATACACACATACATCTAATGTTTTTTGTTTGTTCTTCTATTTAACAATGCTTGATTCATTGTAACTAGAGTTCAGTTTGCCCTTGCCTCCCCCTAGTTTAACACATGTCCTTCTGGCAATGTTGTTTGAGGTTGTATTTTGGTTCTGACAAAAAGGATGTGAGAAAAATGTTGTACAAACACATTACACTAACCACACAGGGGGAATGTTCTCTGATTGTTGCACAATAACGTCTGTCTGGAACAATAAAGCACAACTGTATAATTTTGCATGCATATGTACAATATTTTTTGTTCATTTCCTTAAACGGTTTATCCTGTATATTTTGATTTGATCAATCATGAATGGTGTTTCTCTTCAATGTAGTTATATTGACAACACCCCCCTGGAGTGTGCAAATTTCACTTTGTTCTGTCTTCACTTTATTGCAATGTTGCCGCAATGTAATTTTGGTTGGCTGGGCTTCTTCTTTTATATATTTGTTTGATTGTTTAATATTCTCTCTGTATGAATTTAAATGGCGAGTGCATTTTTAAAAGTTCATATTATACTGTATACAAGTGAAGAGATTACATACACATACGACAATGAAATAAACAAAATCACATTTAAAAAAACAAAGTTCTAGAAACTGGGGTCTCAAAAAAGACTTTTCATAATTTCAAGGAGCAACGGTGAGCCACTCAGTCACAGTCTCAGCTCATCAACCCCGTGCTGAAAAGCATCCATCGCTCTTCTTGCTAACTAACCCTGAAAACGATGATAATGGAGGAGATAGCGGGGAGCACTAATTGTCCTCCTCTCAGCTGCACTTTTGTGGAACTTGCGAGCAGCTTTCCGCTGGAATTCAAAATGAGATTAAATCCAACAGACAGATTCATCTATTGTAACAGATCCATCCCCACCCACCCTGCTGTCCTCTGTGATTTCACCCTGCCAGAGTAAGACTGTTTATAAGACGCAGGCTTCTATCATTCATCGTGTTGCCTTTGATACTCACATACTTGTGGCTTGTCACCGCAGTGCTAACACGAGGAGGAACAAAACTGGAAATGACTGCCAGGCCTTCTACTTCAAAAAGGCACTCTCAGCTTCTCAGTAGGCACACAAACATTGGTGTGACAATCTTGTGAGTCTATTTTGTTGTAACAACACGCGTGACTGCACACTTTGGTAAAGAAACCATACGAACAAAGTGAGTAGGCATGAATCAGACCCCAGACTTTTCACTTTGTGAAAAGAACGTTCTAACGCTTCACTTACATTTTTGCTGCAGTACTATTAATTATAAAAATTATCAGTAATACATAGCATGAGTACAGGTAGTTGTAGTCACAATTTGAATTAGACATTAGAAATTATTACCAGCAACTGTCCTTCCTTTGCTTAAATTCAATATATCATTCAATTAAGAACAGACGCTAAATGTAAAGTATATGTTCCTATTTTTATCATGTATCTGATAAAGGAGTTCTGATTGCCTTGTTTTTTTCTTATAAGACATTTTGATGTTTTTTTTCTTCATGCGTCACTTATTGAAAATAAATCAATCAGTGTTGCTGTAAGTGAAAAAAAATACAATAAGCACAAATAGGCATAGTGAAAAACTCCTTCCTTATATAAAAAAATTAATATATAATGAGTTGTGATTGTTGACATTCTCATTCAGCAGCAAGAAACACTGTCGTTTCAATAGCCACAAATCAACCACCTCTGCAATGCAGGCATAATCCTTCACACGTGCAGTTTGTTTAACTCTTGTCTCCCTTTTAACCGAACATCTCTTTATTAGCTGTGTGAAATGTACCAGAAGAAACACAGAGAGCAATGAGTGCTTTAAATCTTAGTTAACCTGTAGAAAATGTGTTTTGTATGCAATATAAACCAATAAAATAGTACAATTAATATATATATATATATATATATATATATATATATATATATATATATATATATATATATATAAGATACAGTTTGATTAACAATACTGCCAATGGTATTTCATGACCTTTTTTTACATTTTCTTTCCATTAATCCATTATGTAATTGGTGAAAGAGGAGAGGGTCAACAGTACATTCTTATTTCTTCAGTGACAACATGGCATTGGGGAAATTAGTTTTGTCGATTTGATTTGGTCGTGTTTGTTATGTCAATCATTAAGCTCAAAGGAACATTTTCCTTAACAATCTTAGTTACTCATTAAGGGCTTCCTTTCAGAGCTGTTTACCAGAAAGAGAACAGTCCTATAGACCATTTTTAAATAAAATGTATTTTCCCCCTTTGGATGTGAAAAAAAGAATACAAAATTCATAGCTTTGTGCTGGATTAAAGACCAGTTTAAAAACTAAAGGCTAGAGGATTCTCACTGTACAGTACATCTTTAAAGAATGCCGTTTTCTCCTACTGCCCTCATTTTTCTACTCAGACCCTTGCAGTTCAGTTCTGGCTGCATTGTAATCAGGCAATCGAATCTCTCCTCTCCCTGTTTTCTCCAGCCCAGTGACTTATGCGTGCAGTTATTATGCATCAGAATAGAACTGGCCGCTGCAGTACTTTTCGGTGTTAGGAATCAATAAAACTCTTTTCTAAAACACAGCCGTGTAAGTTATAGCTCCTTCTGGACTGAATGTTGATAGGTCAGACAGTGTGCTGCTTCAGAAAATAGCTTAGTGCAGCACTTCAAACTGGGGGGCTATAAAATATATCTTTCTTATTTAATAAATGTCTTATTGGAACAAAGTTATGAAGCCATTGATTTCAGGAGACAGTTATAATGTTCAATTTGTCAGCCGGCTGGTACTGTTCTATCCACGGAAAAATATTTAACTAATTTTATTTTGCAACACCCACATCAAATTGAACACAATATGGTATGATCTTTTTTTTTTCCATGCGGTTTGATATGCTTCCGAAAAAACAATACATCTTTTTCTTTAGATAATGCTACACAAGTGAATGGAACAGTGGCTAAGGAACTATGTTTAAGTGACTGTAAATTATGCCATTCCACCCTTCTGGCAGGGCGAAAGACGATTTCAGGCCAATTGAGGGATTTTAAGTGTAGTCAGCAGAAACATTGCTATAATTATCTAGGGCTGGGATTCTGAAATGACAAGTAGAGACTACTTTTGTATTCGACGTTGTATTCTCTTTAGGATCTGTTCCAAATGAAGCTTAAGATTGAACATCCTGCAAGACATAAAGTTTCTGGCATAATTATCTGTCAGTTATAGAACGGTTCCAGTCTACATTCAGACCAACATTTATTGCATTGGCTTCCTTTGAACATTACTTTTGCTGCTCATTCATAATATGAATTGATCATGTATATGTGATATCTTTAAAGCCCCAGAAATCCCTCTGTGAAAATTAATCGATTTAATTGTACAGGACTGCTTCTTTATTTACTACTACTACTACAACTACAACTACTACTAAACATAATAATAATAATATAGAAAAAAATAAGATGAAGAAAAATGGGTTACTTCAGTTTACTAAACATTAGAAATGCCCTTGTGGATCATTACACCGAGAATATCAAATAGTATATACTACCATAAATACCACTAGCCACATATAAAAGAGGTTGTGACTTTTGTGTGATGTCCTTTACCTTACGCAGGGCAATAACACTTGCAGGAATTGTTCGGACAGCATCTGCCAATTTTCGGATGGCAGCCCATCCCTGGCAAGGATCTGGTTTCAGGTCAGAAAATTGTTAACAAGCGCTTTGATCCTGTTGCCCTCTAGAAAGGATGTTGTTGGTGACAGTAGTAGGTCTTGATACTTTACTGAATTGAAATTTCCTTCAATCAAACAAAAGTTTTCCATCCCACACTCTGAACACCAACAGCTATATTCAAAGCCCTAAGTCTGGCATATTGTTCCATACATGTTTCAAAACCAAGACAAATGATAATCTGTGGTTATACATGTACAGGGCATCTATTGTAACTGCAGTTATAATAATAAATGAATGCAGAATGTTTTGATGTTATGACTTATACATGTTGTTGTAAGTTAGTTATTCATATTTTTAAATCAAATGGAAAATTATGAAGTATGTGTTAGTAGCTTGATTATAATACATTTATAACTATAATTTATGTTTGTGTAATGGAGGAAAATCTACTTACCTAATGATGTTTTACATTTTCTTTACTTTTAACCACATATTCCTTTTTTTTGTTTCAGTTTTCTCAAGGATAAATTGAACACTTTTGTCTTTGACTATACAACATCTATATCAAAAGCATACTTCTGTTGCAGAAGCAATTGAATTTTGAAGATGATGAAAACACATTCAGCTTCAAATTTAATATGCAGCTATTTAATCTTGGATGAAAGCAGCAAAAATGTAATCATAGATACATTGTGAAACTATATATATTGCTTTAAGTTATTTTGCTTTCTGGAAAGCAATAAAGATGCATTTCATTAGATAAGGAGATATGTATAGATTGCTAAATCAATGAACAGTAGACTATCTGCTATAATAATATGTGTGTGTGTGAGAGAGAGATTACTTTTATGTATGCATCATCTCTAAAGAAAAAATAAAGCATTATTAAATAAGACTAAATGCATTTTTTTAAATAATACTCTTAACATTGACAGATTAATATTTTTTTAATGAAGCGCAGTTACAAACAGTGATTTTTGTCAGTTGCATAAATTGTCATTAAAATAAAAATAAAAAACAGCCATGCATATACTGGAAACATAACAATGTTTCATTGCTCATTCACAGTACTTGTCATCTCTTACATCTGCACCCAGTAAATTAAACTCCAGCTGTCTCCATCAGCATGTTTGAAGTTTGTGCTACTTTGTTTTATTTCCCTGCCATTTCACTTAAGATGTTTTGACACTGCATAATACAATCCTATGTGAGTGTAGCAGCCTTTTCCTGACAATCCATCACATTTGGAATTGTTAAAAAGGAGGGCCACCCCTTAGCCTTCCTCGTGTGATTAAAATAATGTTCAGCTACAATACAGCATAAAAAATGAAAATTTTATGACCAAAGCACAAAATGCATTTCACCACAATCTCAATATCCTCATTGCATTTTCAATTGTATGTATTTACATTATTTGCTTCAGCATATTATCCCTTTTTAAAATTATCTATTGCACTAAAATGAAATGTAATTATACAAAATAATTGATCCTCATGAACAATGTTTTGAATAGGAGGCACATCAAAACAAGTTTAGAGTTTAGACCTGAATCCATCACCTCCTGTCTTGGCGATTGATGTTTGCCATAACGATGCATCATGTTCCTCAGAAGACTGCTTGATTTCACTGAAAGTCCTTTTCATTTTAAATCCTCATTGGCTATGATGGGAAATTGGTTCTGTCAATATTACGGCAATAGTATAGAATTCTGTAATTTGCAAATGTGTGCTTTGCTTGTCGATAATTTAACACTTATGTGTGTTTTTAGAAAAAGTATTCTAGCAAAAAACAGATCTACATAATGGATAATAATTTTCATGAAGTGTCAGGAAAATATGTGGTTTGCCATTCCTGTAACTTATCAATGTTCAGATTGTGGAAAATTCCAATAACTAGAGTTATCCACTGCAAGTACAATTTGATAAATTTACCAGCTGTAGCATAGCATGCCAACCAATTCCCCCTAGCTATATTAGGGGAGTCATCTGAGAACATATTGAGAGCAGAACGGGCTCCTAGTATAGATGGAATCCACAATGTAATTTGGGCAAGATCCATAAATAAGCGTGAAACCCTTGCAAATAAAAATACTGTAATGCATTTGTATTAGTCTTCAAAAAAGAAGAGTTATGAGAATAGGCAACATGCTGCACTCTTTCTCTGTAAAGTACTACATGTGTGGAGAACGTTGACTTCTGGTTGTTTGTTTCGAGAGTCAATTACAAAGGCTAAACAAAATTGCTTTTACTCCCTTAGAAAATATATATCGAACCATCATTATTTGATACTGAGTCAGCAAGTAGAATGTGCATCACGAGGCTTCTGTATATAGAACAAGGTTTGTTCAGGGATCCAGCTTTAATGCCAAGCTATTTGTAATCTAAATTATGGAGATGGCTAATTTGCTCCCTTAGCTCTTCAATATTACTGAAGAACATTCTGGAATACAGATGTTGGCTAAAGTATTGTA